>NW_027361728.1:45905000-47105000 GCF_039654945.1 Dendrobates tinctorius | reverse complement strand
ACGTCTGACAGGTAAGTAGCGACCCCTGACCCCTGCTATGTCGCTGGTGAGATCTGTCTGTGTGGCAGCTCACTAGCGACCACTTAGCGATGCACCAGCGATCCATATCGTTGTCGGGATTGCTGGTGCATCGCTAAGTGTAACGGTACCCTTACTCTAAACTATGTCTGGCCTCTGTTCAGCACTCTCCTTTTTAGAGGTGCACAAAACTTTGGCCAAGCATACTTTTATTCATGCTTAAGAAGATATTCATCAGTCCATCATCGGCCAGACAGCATCTACAGTGTCTCCATCTGCCTGATTATAGGTAATCTTCCATCGTGGATTATGTGTGAATCATGTGATTCATAGATTTACATGGAAACCCTTGTGTAAATGCTCCCCGTATATCACAGGATAAATGTGCACTGAGCATTACTGCAATCTTTGCGAGGCAGAATGAACAAATTAACAGCAGGTCAAGAATTGCTTTTATTTATTTTTTATGCCATTCTTCGTGCGGCTTAAGTGATGGACCAGTTTTATTTCTCGGGTCGATGCGATTACAGTGATATCAGATTTAGATCAGTTTTTTAAAGTTTCGCTGCTGTCACAAACTAAAGAAGCAACATTTTTGCATTGATATATTTTGAGAGCTATAATTTTTCTATATTTCTGCCGACAGAGTCATGTGAGGGCTTGTTTTTGAGGGTTGACTTTTTTATTGATACCATTTTCGATCACATAACATGTTTTATCGCTTTCTATTCTGATTTTTGGAAGGCAGATTTAGGAATAGTTTTTTTATGCTATTCACTGTGTTAAAAGTGATAAGACAACTTTTTTCTTCTAGTCAGTATGATTATAGAGATACCACATTTATATAATTGTTTTTATGTTTTGTCACTTTTAAACAATAAAAACTATTTTATTTGAAAAAATAATTGTTTTTGCCTCACTGTATTCTGAGTTATAGTTTTTTTTATTTCTCCACTGATGGAGCTATATAACAGCTTATTTTTTGCAGGACAAGATGATGTTTCTTAATTGATACCACTTATATTTACATTTGACTTTTTATGCTTTATTCCACATGTTTCTGGTGGTATGATGAAAAAGCATAGTTGTTTGCAATGTTATCTGCTGTTTATTTTTACAGTGTTCACTGAAGGGGTTAACTAGTATGACATTTTTATTAGATCGGGTCATTCCAGCCGGTGTGATATCAATTATGGGACTTTAACATTTATTATTACTCTTATCGATGGTATAATGCATTACAATGCACCAACAATGCAATGCATTGTACCTGTCAGTGTTACACTGACAGATGCCTTTTAGACAATGCTACTAGCATGGTCTAAATGGGTTACTGTAGCTGGCAGACCCAGAGGTTGACATGATGACCTCTGGCTGTCATAGCAACGATCGGGCTCTCATTATGACGTCTTAGGCGAACCAATCAGGCACAAGAGTGCCCCTCCCTCTCCTAGCCTCCTAAATTGTATAATTGTTAATGAGAGCAGCCTTTAGTGGATTAAATAGCCCGGGGTGCTGCTGGCACCACTCCTAGCCATGACAGCTGGAGCTTGGCTATCATGTCCGCTGAGATCTTGGTGGCGATCTTGTGGGCACAGTTCCTGTGAACTCATTGCCATGATGTAAGTTTACATCATAGGTCATGAACCTCTTCCAGACCATGATGCATACATGCATCAAAGGTCGTGAAAAGGTTAAACACTCTTCTTTTTCTTAAAGAAGCACTGCCATCAAAATGTTCATCCTGTTAATATATTGCAATCACAATATCATATAGCACTGTATGCTTACAGTTGCTCATTTTTCCTTTTACTCAGTCAATTCTTTTCTATTCCATTAGGTACAGGACATCACATGATCAAAAACAGAATCTAATATTTCTAAGCTCTGTGAAGAAACAAAGTTTATTTTCACTGTATGAGTCTTCAGTCACTGAAAAAGTCCCAGGCAAGGGGAGAAGAGAAGCAGATGGGTCAGGAGATGAAGAGTGGAACGATTCATGCAGAGAAAAGAGACTTCTTGCTTCTGTGTAGTGCAGAGAAAAGTGAAGAAATAACTGGAAAGAAAGGCAAAATGAGCAATTGTAAGTACATAGTGCTATATAATATGATGACTGAAATATATTAAGAGGATAACAATTTTGATGGGAGTGCTTTTTTAACTTAATTAAAGAAGGCTGTCACCTCCATAACACCTATTTCACTGATGCACAGATATCATGGTAATCTAGATGTAAATAGAGTAAAATGTAGCTTACTGTACAGCTACAGGGAGAAAATAAAGTTAGATTCTACCTTGTTGCTCAATTTCAATCCTCAGGGAGCTGCAGGGATCAGCAACAGTTACTGCAAATTATATAGTAATCAATCCACAGCATATTGATTGACAGCCTGCTCTGCAGCGTATGTTGGTAGCCTCCTTTACTGCCCTGATGATTGGAAGGGAGCATTGGCAGGGATAATATAACTTAATTTTGTCCCAAAAACAGCTCTTGCAGTAAGCCTGCTCGACAGGAAATAAATGCTATTTATCTGCAGATTACTACTACATTTGCAGTTAAATAGTGATTTTAATTATTGCAGTTTCTTTTTATTTTGGCATTTTAGGGAATTCATAGTGTGAGCCCTACTGGTGATAGTTCTCCAGGACTAAAATAATATCAATTAACTGTTATTTGATCCAGCAGAACATGATATAAACTGATGTACAGATTCGGAATAGCTATTGGAGACTTTAAAACAACATTTATTAGTATAGATTAAAATATAAACACAACAATTATAAAAGTAAATCTCACCCAACTGGAAACCACCTCCCAACGTGTTTCATCCCTCCAGGACTCATCAGGGGATATGGCAGCCGAGAAAGGAAAACTCCACCACGGTAGGTGATGTGCAAGAGTCTCCCAGAAGGTGGTTCCCAGTTGAATTGACAAAAAAAAAATTCCTTCTCTCCTGGTTTCATGTGTGTTTCCATGGTGTGATGCCTTCAGCCCCATAAGGGACTTTGTGTGCTATCTAGGAGGTCCTATAGCCAATGGATGGGTGAGATTGTTCCTTTTTTATCTCATATGGTTCTTCACTGTGTATTTGGGCCAAAATGAGATGATTGATTTATGTTATTAACTCTGGCCCTATTGGTTCATTACGTCTATTTTTGCAACATTTCCAGTGGTACTGGTATAGGTATAGGTGGCTATGTGATTGACGGCTTGGTCCTTTGATTTGATAATTTGGCTGGTCTTTGGTGTGTCTTGTTTGGTGTGTCTTTGGTGTGCCTTTACTTTTTTTGCCTTAACTTGAGGGATTCATTCTTTTGATCACATTTTTTGTCTATGGTTAGTAACAGATTCAGAATAGCATAGACCCAATATTGTGTAGCTGCTTTCCTCAGTATATACTACACCACACTTTATCTTCAATTCAAGTGCTTAGTATATTGTTTTCATCTGGCGCTACTCCAGGAGCAGATAACAGTTGATTGGTGGTATCTTAGGTTGAACCGCAATGATCTGTTAATATTTCCCAAACTGCAAATAGGTCATCAATATATTAGTCACTGACAACCACTTTAACGACTAAGGCTACTTTCAAACATTAGATTTTTTTCCGACAGGCAGGATCCGGCTATTTTTAGAAAAACTGGATCCGGCGTAAATTGTGGAAAACTGATGAAACGGATCCGTTTTTATACTGGATCCGTCTAGCCTCACTGACATTGTTTATATCTGTTTCCTGGGGGCTGGACAATTGGATCTGAGCATGCTCAGACTTCAAAAACTGGATCCGGTAGCCGGATCTGTCTTTTTCTGGATCCAGCACATTCCGGCGCCCATAGACTTGCATTGTAGCAAAAAGCCGGAATCGCCGGATCAGGCGCCCTCCGGTTTTTCATCGCAGACAAAAATGTTACTAGAGACGTTTTTTCCAGACGCCAGAATGAAATATTTAGCGCTAATACAATTCAATGAGACAAAACTGGATCCAGCGGCAGCTTTCGCCGGATCCGGTTATTTAACAAATAGTCGGATCCTGCCTGTTGGAAAAAACCTGATGTGTGAAAGTAGCCTAAGATGTCACCTGTAAGCACTCTTTCCAGAAGACTTTACTTACTTCCACTGGAAGACAATTTACATTAATCAAATACTGTCACCCAGATAAGAATGAACCATAAACTGCAGTATTAAATATATATGTACTAAGCTTTTTCTGGGCTGGTCATTTTGTTTATATTAACTCCCATGGGCAAGTGTCTTAACAGTGGGGACCCAAGTCCTGCTCTGCCCTTATCTGTCCTTACACCAGCTGACACATAGTGAGATGAACTACAAGAGTTAAGTACCATCCCAATTGGAGTATACCTTGCTGCTGTGCGATTACTTTTATGCTTTTTGATCAAAACAGCGTTTAGCAAGTACACTATGTTACTTACATTTACTATTACTATTTATTTACTTACTACAGGGTACTTGCTCATTTTGTTTTTATCTAAGGTTCTGTCTGTTAAATGGCCACAGTGTGAATTCAAACCTATACATAGCACTTATATCAAGGTATGCTCTGGCTTAATTTTTTGGTTTTCGTTTATATTAAGAAATATAGCAAATTTTTAATTTATGCATTTAACTTAGTGCACTTCTTGCCATAATATTGACACCAACATTTTCAAAATTACTGTCAAATTAAAAGATGTTTGCTGCACATAAACTAAATTAAATGCATACATTTTTTAATCACACGTTAGAACTTACAATGTGTAGTTTAATATAATAACATAAGTCACATTTCTAGAGTATTCCAAATAAAAAGATAACCAAGGACACTTAGAGAATCTTTAATTATGCCATCTTTCCAGGAGCAAATACCAAAGAAATCATATACTTTTTAAACGCCATATGCACGTCAAGCAAAAAGGATGAGATTACATCATTTAGAAGTATTCTCAACTCTGTACCTTACAGATATATTTGAGATGATAAAAAGCACAGTTTGATGTAGCTGGACTCCCTTATGGCCAAGAGATAGGCAGCACTTTACAAATATGGATAATGCTGATTATTTCTTTAAAGTATCCAAATATTAGGATAGATAGTAAAAGCCTTAAGGATGATTCACATCACAGCTTCTTCAAGCCAACGTCTTATCGTAAACCATATCTGAGTTGTGAGGTGTTACATGAAAGGAATCCATTTTAAAAGACCCTAGGTGATGAGATCTGCACACAGTTGTAAAATTATTACGCTCTTACAGCGATTTCATTAGTGAACACAATTAATCACCACTGGTTAAGGCCCAAATTAATCGTGACATGTGTTTAGCTCCTACATAATCCAGCATCACATACCGTCAGACGGAAAATAAAAATGTAGCATAGAAACGCTAAAATCATATGGTCATGAAACAGGCCTTCTTCAGTTAGTAACAGGTATGAACTACTGTAATGCTACGGAAATGTTTTCATTAAAAAAATGATTCACCCTACTTAATAATGTGCACAAGAGACCAGACAAGATTTATTTCTGAGTAAAAGGGTTGAGATCGGCCATCAATATAAAATTGGTAGGGGTCACTAATGAGCAGAGAACTGCGTCAGCAGTGGCCAGAAGTAATCAATGAACAGAATAGAATGCAGCATCTCCATACGTGACTTTGTGGCCACTCTACGTAGTGTAGTACCAGACATCAGTCAGTAAGCAATGTATGGTGCTGTGTTTTGACCCTCTGCCGGAGCAGATTTCCAATAATTATTGTGGTTGAAAGTGTTATGCTCTCACTGATCTCATAATTATGACCTATCCTACAATACGTCAGCCTAGAAAAACACCTTTAAACTTTATTTTTTTAATTAAAGGGAATCTGCCACATGATTTTTGTGTATTATACCGATAATATCCTGAAATATGGCTTGAGAAGCCCTTACATAGTTTTGATATTAATTTTATCTACCCAGAGAGCTAATAATAATAATAATAATTTATACAGCGCCAACATATTCTGCAGCGCGTTACAGTTTAACAGTTTTAAACACAACAGTCATAAGTAACAATGTTAACAATACAATAATTAAAGCAAAATAAGACGACCCTGCTCGTGAGAGCTTACAATTTACAATGAGGTGGGCGAGATGGAAAGTACAGGTGTGTATTTACAATGATGGTCCAGCCATCTTGAGGGAGTGGGGGATAGATTGAGATAGTGAATGGGCTACACACACACACTTACACATAAAATTACTTTGATTAAGGAATGTGATAGGCCGCTCTGAACAAATGTGTTTTGAGGGAGCGCCTAAAACTGTGCATGTTGTGGGTGGTCCTAATTTCTTGGGGTAGAGCTTTCCAGAGGATTGGCGCAACGTGGGAGAAGTCTTGGAGTCGGGAATGGGAAGTACGGATTAGTGCAGAGGTTAGTCAAAAGTCGTTTGCAGAGTGCAGCGTTCGGCTAGGCTAATACAAGAAATGAGGGAGGAGATGTAAGGGGGTGCCGCACTGTGGAGAGCTTTGTGGGTGAGGACAAGTACTTTTAATTGGATCCTGTTGAGAATGGGCAGCCAGTGTAATGACTGGCAAAGAGCAAACATGTCTGAGTACCGATTAGCCAGATGGATGACCCTGGTTGCTGCATTAAGGATGGACTGGAGAGGGGAAAGTCGAGTGAGGGGGAGGCCAATTAATAGAGCATTACAGTACTACAGGCAGGAGTGGATCAAGGTGACAGTGAGGGATTTTGCTTCCATGGTGAGAAAAGGGTGGATTCTAGAGATGTTCTTTAGGTCTTAGCGGCAAGAGCCAGAAAGAGATTGTTTATAGGATGTGAAAGAGAGATTGGTGTCAAATGTAACACCCAGACAGCACGCCTGCTGCCGGGGTGTTATTATGATGCCACCCATGGAGAGGGCAATGTGATATTTAGGGTAGTTAGTAGACGGCGGGAGCAGAAAAAGTTCAGTTTTGGCGAAGTTGAGTTTCAGATAGAGGGCGGACATGATGTTGGAGACTGTGGACAGACAGTCACTGGCATTCTATAGTACAGCAGGGGTAATGTCATGGGATGATGTGTATAGTTGTGTGTCATAAGCATAAAGATTGCACTGAAAGCCAAATCTGTTGATGATCTGTCAAATTGGGGCCTTGTAGAGAGAGAAGAGAAGGGGGCAAGGACTGAGCCCTGAGGTACCCCAAAAGTGAAAGGAAGAGGGGATGAAGTGGAGCCAGTGAACAAAACACTGAATGAGCCTTCAGAAAGATAGGAAGAGAACCAGGAGAGGGATTGTTAAGGGGAGAATATATGGCATATGAATATATACAAGAATCAAACCTATAAGTTTATATGGACGTTTAGCTGAATACTAGAATCATATAGCTTTAAAATATTTCTGGTTCTCTAAGACTCATTTGTGTATCCACCTAGTCTCATCAAAACTAGGTTAAGCTGGAAGCAATAATTATTCGCGTAATGATTATATACAGTATATATATATATATATATATATATATATATAGAACATGTGACATAAATAGTAATTTGTGATAACCTGTAATTTGGAAAGAACTCATGATGTAATGCACTAAAACCACCCGATTTTTGCTATAAAATGTTGTACACTTCTGGAAATAAGTCAGAAATCATTTGAGAGACAATTGCTTGCATTTGTCCTGATTTCTCTGGCCGTAAAACCTCACATTCAATTTGAAAGCAGGCAATTAAGATGACAACACATGCATTCTGTGTGTCATAACAGAATGTGTCCTTAATGCCTAGTGACTGGAGCCTAGAGAGTAGGAGACGATGGTCAACAGTGTTGAAAGCTGCAGAAAGGTCGAGAAGAATGAACAGAGTGGTCACCATTGCATTTTGCTGTCAGAAGGTCATTGGTCACTTTGATAAGTACAGTTTCTGTCGAATGTATGGGGCGGAAGCCGGACTGTGAAGGGTCTAGGATGGAATGACTGGAGATGTAACGGGTAAGGCGGCAGTAGAAAAGGTGCTCCAAGAGTTTAGAGCTGGAGATTGGAGACTGGTCTGTAGTTGTTTGTGAAGGATGGGTCGAGGGTTGATTTCTTTAATAATGAAGAAATGATAGAATGTTTGAAGGAGCATGGGAAAATGCCAGAGAAGAGGGAGAGATTAAAGATTGTAGTTAGGTGAGTTATAATGACTGGAGAGAGAGACTGGAGGAGATGTGAGGGAATGGGGTCAGTAGTGCATGTAGTCGGACGAGAAGAAGAGAGGAGCCTAGAGACTTCTTTTTCTGTGATGGGACCAAATGTGGATAGTGAACCAGGAGAAATGCAGGGAGGGATGGGAGTCACTGCTTTTGGTGGCTGAAAGTGGATTTCCTGATGGATATTATCTATTTTCTCTTTAAATTGGGAGGCCAGGTCATCATCACAAATATCTGTGATAGGGGCTTGTGCTTTTGGCATGAAGAGAGAGTGAAAGTTGTCAAAAAATTTCTTGGGGCTGTTGGACAGTGAAGAGATCAGGGTGGTGTAGTAGGTGTGTTGCAGAGTTATAGGTTCTTAACATAAATTTGAAGTGGATGAAGTCTTCTGGTGTGCGAGTTTTCCTCCATAAGCATTCAGCACTCCTAGAGCATCGCTGGAGAAATCGAGTTTGCGATGTGAGCCAGGGCTGTTTTACTCTGTGCTTGGAGGTTCTGAGGGTGAGGGAAACTACTTGGTCAATGATGCTTCTGAGAGTGTCATTATAGTGGTGTACAGCCAAATCAGGACAGGAAAAAGAGATTGGGAACAGTGATGAGTGTAGGGAGTCTGAAAGTGTATGAGGGTTAATGGCATGTAGATTTCTGAATGTGTGGTAGTTAGGTATGTGCAGGGGTGGGCTAGGAATTGTGAGTGTGAAGGAAAGAATGCTGTGGTCAGCGAGGGGAAGCGGTGAGTTATTTAGGTAGGAGATTGAACAGAGCCAGACAAAGACCAAGTCAAGGGTGTCACCGTCTTTGTGCGTTTCAGAGGTTGAGAGCTGTGAGAGGAATAGATAAGTGGTTAGTAGAGTTGAGCGAAACAGGTCGGTCAGATTCAAAAGTCGCCGACTTTCACCAAAGTCAGGTTTCGCCGAGTGAAACCCGACCATAGCCTGAGGTTGGCCATGCGGTCGGCGACCCGAGAGCCAAAGTCGCGTTTCCCATAATGCTTACAGGCGCCTTTTCTCAGCCAATGAGCAAGGATGCACACTGTGGGCAACGCGATGACATAGGCAGCGGCCACCACCATCTTAGAGAAGGGCATTGCAGTGATTGGATTGCTTTGTGTGGCATCACAGTGGCTATAAAATCCCTGACCGCCGACCACCATTTTACTTCTGCCGATCTTAGCACTCTTACACAGCACTCATACTTTTATTCTTTTTTTCTGCACAGTTACCTTGCGTTCATTTTTACCCACATCGTATAGAGCTGTACGCTCCTCACACACTACCGTGTACCGGCTGGTATCACAGACAAATACATGCTGACTATCTGTGTGTGACTCAGGAAATAAATATACAGAGATTTAAATTTTCCCCTACCCCGTATTCAGCTGACCGCTTCTGATACAGTACCGTAAATCTGCTGTTTGGATTACGGTCAAATACATACTGGGAGAGCGTCTGTGTGTGACTAAGGGAATATATAAAAGGAGATATAAATTTTCCCCTACACTTTATACAGCTGTACGTTTCTGATACAATACCATATATCTGCTGTTTGGATTACTGTCAAATACATACTGGGAGAGAGTCTGGGTGTGACTAAGGGAATATATAAAAGGAGATTTAAATTTTCCCCTACACTTTATACAGCTGTACGTTTCTGATACAATACAATATATCTGCTGTTTGGATTACGGTCAAATACATACTGGGAGAGCGTCTGGGTGTGACTAAGGAAATATATAAAAGAAGATTTAAATTTTCCCCTACACTTTATACAGCTGTATGTTTCTGATACAGTACCGTATATCTGCTGTTTCGATGACGGTCAAATACATACTGGGAGAGTGTCTGGGTGTGACTAAGGGAATATGAAAAAGGAGATTTAAATTTTCCCCTACACTTAATACAGCTGTACATTTCTGATACAGTACCGTATATCTGCTTGTTGTGAGTTCATTTTCCCCTTCATCACTGAGGTCTGGTGAACTCCCTATTCTGGTGAAAGAAGGTAATGAGCCTGATTATCAGGCACCTGAACCTGATGAGGATGACTGGCTGAGTGGAGTCACGGACTGGATATAAGGCTGCCGACGCCCTTCTGCCCTGCGGGTGATTTCTCTGTGGACTTCTAGGACACCAGTCTGATTCCTGCTCCTCTAAGCTAAGTTTTTCTGCTTTGCCTGTTTGCATTAGTGTTTTGTTTTTGTTTTCCTTGCTTTTCTGGATTCTGCCATTCCCTGCTGGGGTGAGCTGAATCTCCTTTTGCCTGTAGCTCTGTCTTCAGAATATTCCTGAGTACTGACATAGCTTTTTTGAAGCCTAGCGTCTTCAGGGCCTTTTTCACTGTCAGTCTGTTGGCTCTTATTTTCATAGGGTTTTTCACGGATTGCAGACAGCAGCCTTCCTGTCCTTTTCTATCTAGCTAGATTGGGCCCCGTCTTTGCTCAGTCTATCTTTCTGCCTGTGTTAGTGTTTTCATCTTGCTTCACCGTCATTATATGTTGGGGGCTGCCTATTGCTTTGGGGTCTGCTCTGGGGCAGTTTAGTTTTCCCCTTTCTTTCTTTAGGCCTAGCTATTTCTCCGGCTGTGATCGAGGGGTCTAGGGCATCGTAGGAACCCCCCACGGCTACTGCTAGTTGTGTTGATAGGTTCAGGGGTCTGCAATCCGATAGCTGCCAACTTCTCTGGTTTTCTGGACTTAGCTAGCATTTCTGTTTTTGTCTCCTACGGTGACTCAATCATAACAGAATCACCCGCCCTACTGCAGATCCTAGGGTACTCAATAGCAGGAAAGAATTGTGTTTAAAAAAAAAAAAAAAAAAAAGTGTGTGTATATTCTTTCCTCTATATCTCTGAGGCCGTAGGGGGAATTTTTTTTTCTCTCAATGGAGATAAAGCAATTGTCTGATCGTGTGGAGCAGCTCACTGCAGAAGTGCAGGGAATTTCCGCCTACCTTGCTCGTTCGCATGCTGTTGAACCAAAGGTCCCTACACCTGATGTATTTTTTGGGGATCGATCTAAATTTTTGAGTTTCAAAAATAATTGTAAATTATTTTTTGCTTTGAAGCCTAACTCGTCAGGGAGCTCCACGCAGCAGGTTAAAATTGTCATCTCTTTGCTGCGTGGCGATCCCCAGGATTGGGCGTTTTCTTTGAAACCAGATGATCCTATTCTGACTAACGTGAACGCATTCTTTCAAGCTTTGGGGTTGTTGTATGACGAACCTAATGCTATTGATCAGGCTGAAAAGACCCTGTTGGCATTGAACCAGGGTCGAGATTCTGCAGAGTTGTACTGTCAAAAGTTCCGAAAGTGGGCGGTCCTTACTACCTGGAATGATAATGCCTTGGCTGCTCTCTTTCAGAAGGGTTTGTCAGAAGCCGTAAAAGATACTATGGTGGGATTTCCTGTTTCCTCTGGTCTGGACGATTCTATGTCATTAGCCATTCAGGTTGATCGGCATTTACGTGAACGCAGGATTGCACGAGAGGTGTTGCCACTGGTTGAACAGACGTCTGAACCTATGCAATGTGATAGAGTTTTGTCTAAGGCGCAACGTCAGGAGTTCAGAAGGCGTAATAAGCTGTGTTTTTTCTGAGGAGATGCCTCGCATATTATTTCTGTTTGTCCTAAACGAGAGAAACGCTTTGCACACACGTTTTCTGTTGGTGGTGTTCAACCTAAGTTTCTTCTGGCAATTACTCTGATCTGCTCCCTGTCCACATTTTCCGCCAAGGCTTTTGTGGATTCGGGAGTAGCGCTAAACCTAATGGACTTGGATTTTGCTAAACGTTGTGGATTTCCGATGACACCTCTGCAGACGCCTATCCCTTTGAGGGGGATTGATGCTACTCCTTTGGCTAAAAATAAACCTCAGTTTTGGACCCAGGTGGTAATGCGGGTCGCCCCAGACCATCAAGAAAATTGCAGATTTTTGGTGTTGCATGGTCTGCATGATGCCATTGTTCTGGGGTTTCCCTGGTTGCAAATTCATAATCCAGTTTTGGATTGGAAATCTGTGTCTGTGGTGAGTTGGGGTTGTCGGTGTACCTTTAGTGAGGCTCTGGTTTTTTCCACCTCTCCTCAGTCGCATGATGTTCCTGACTATTTGGCGGACTTTTATGATGTATTTAGTGAGAATGAGTCTGCGTCCTTGCCTCCTCATAGGAGTTATGACTGTGCAATTGAACTAAGCCCGGGGTGTAAATTTCCCAAGGGTCGGCTCTTCAATTTATCTGTACCCGAGCACGAGGCTATGCGGTCCTATATTAAGGAGGCGTTGGAGAAGGGTCATATTAGACCATCCTCTTCACCCTTAGGTGCCGTTTTTTTTTTTGTGGCCAAAAAGGATGGTTCTTTAAGGCCTTGTATTGATTATCGTGCCCTCAATAAAATTACTATTAAATATCAGTATCCGTTACCACTGATTTCGGATCTATTCTCTAGAGTTAGAGGTGCTTGCTGGTTTACCAAGCTTGACCTCAGGGGGGCGTATAATCTTATCCACATTAAGCAGGGGGATGAATGGAAGACGGCGTTTAATACTCCGGAGGGACATTTTGAGTACCTGGTGATGCCTTTTGGGCTCACTAATGCCCCTTCTGTCTTCCAGTGCTTCATGAACGATATTTTCCGAGACTTTGTAGATAAATTTTTGATTATCTATCTGGATGATATTTTGATCTTCTCCAAGGAATGGGATTCTCATGTGGAACATATTCGGACTGTGTTCCGGATCTTGAGGGAGAATTCCCTGTATGTCAAAGGATCGAAATGCCTTTTTGGAGTACAGAGGATTTCATTTTTGGGATTTATTTTGTCTCCGTCAACTATTGAAATGGACCCGGCCAAGGTACAGGCCATTTATGATTGGGTTCAGCCCACTTCTTTGAAGGCCCTCCAGAAGGTTTTGGGTTTTGCTAATTTTTATTGGAAATTTATAGCAAAATTTTCTAGTATTGCCAAGCCATTGACTGATCTGACTAAGAAGGGTGCTGATGTGTTGAATTGGTCTCCGGAGGATGTTGCTTCCTTTCAGGAGCTGAAGCGAAGATTTACCTCCGCCCCGGTTTTGCGGCAACCTGATGTCTCACTCCCATTCCAGGTAGAGGTGGATGCTTCTGAGATTGGTGCAGGAGCTGTTTTGTCCCAAAAGGATCCTGTAACAGCTAAAATGAATCCCTGTGCTTTCTTTTCCCGAAAGTTCTCTCCATCTGAACGTAACCATGATGTGGGGAATCGGGAACTGTTGGCCATGAAATGGGCATTTGAGGAGTGGAGACATTGGTTGGAGGGAGATAAACATCAAGTTGTGGTCCTCACTGACCACAAGAATTTGATTTACCTAGAGTCGGCTAAACGCTTGAACCCTAGACAGGCTAGGTGGGCCTTGTTTTTTACACGTTTTGATTTTGTGGCCTCTTTTCTTCCTGGAACTAAGAATGTCAAGGCAGACGCCCTCTCAAGGAGTTTCTTTACTGATTCTCCTGTGGTGACCAAGCCTGCTACCATCTTAGGCAAAGGGGTAGTTCTTTCTGCCATCTCGCCCGATTTGAGACTTGCTCTGCAAGAGTTCCAGGAGGACAAACCTGAGCGTTGTCCCAGTGGAAAGTTGTATGTTCCTGACCAGTGGAAGAAGAGAGTGATGTCTGAAGTTCATTGCTCTGCATTGGCTGGTCATCCAGGTATTTTTGGTACTAGAGATCTGGTGAGTCGCTCTTTTTGGTGGCCCACCTTGTCTCATGATGTCAGGAATTTTGTGCAGTCCTGTGGGACTTGCTCCCGGTCTAAATCTTGTTCTCGCTCTAGTGGGTTGTTGATGCCTTTGCCTGTCCCCAGGAGGCCATGGACCCATATTTCAATGGATTTCATCTCTGATATGCCGGTCTCTCAAAGAATGACTGTTATTTGGGTGATTTGTGATAGGTTCTCTAAGATGGTTCATCTTGTACCACTCCCTAAGTTGCCATCTTCCTCTGAGTTGGTGCCCCTGTTTTTGCAACAGGTGGTTCGCTTACATGGGATTCCTGAGAACATTGTATCTGACAGAGGAGTTCAGTTTGTGTCTAGATTTTGGAGGACTTTCTGTTCCAAGCTGAGAATTCAGTTGTCCTTCTCCTCTGCTTTTCACCCTCAGACCAATGGGCAGACAGAGAGAACAAACCAGACCTTGGAGTCGTATTTGAGATGTTTTATTTCCGCTGATCAGGATGATTGGGTTTCATTTTTGCCCTTGGCCGAATTTGCTTTAAATAATAGAGCTAGTTCTGCCACTTTGATGTCACCTTTTTTTGTAACTTTGGGTTTCATCCTCGATTTTCTTCAGGGCAGGTGGAGCCTTCTGCCTGCCCAGGTGTTGACACTGTGGTGGAGAGAATGCACCAGATCTGGGACCAAGTGGTGGATAAGTTATCTCTCTCCCAGGAAAGGGCCCAGCGGTTTTCCAATCGACATAGGACCATTGGTCCCCAGTTTAAGATTGGTGATATGGTGTGGTTATCATCAAAAAATATTGCTATGAAGGTGGCTTCTCCTAAGTTTAAGCCTAGATTTATTGGACCTTACAAGATTTTGGAGATTATTAATCCGGTCTCTTTCCGTTTGGCTCTTCCTGTCACATTTAAAATCCATAATGTGTTCCATAAGTCCTTGTTGAAGAGGTTTGTTGAACCAGTTGTTCCTGGGGTGGCACCTCCGGACCCTGTATTGGTTGAAGGTAACATGGAATATGAGGTAGAGAAAATACTGGATTCCCGTCTGGCTAGACGGAGACTCCAGTATTTGGTTAAGTGGAAGGGTTATGGTCAGGAGGATAATTCCTGGGTCTCTGCCTCTGATATTCATGCCAAAAGATTGGTGCGTGCCTTTCATCGGGCTCACCCTGATTGCCCTGGTGGCGTGGTTGAGGGTTCGGTGACCCCTCCTCAAGGGGGAGGTACTGTTGTGAGTTCATTTTCCCCTTCATCACTGAGATCTGGTGAACTCCCTATTCTGGTGAAGGAAGGTAATGAGCCTGATTATCAGGCACCTGAACCTGATGAGGATGACTTGCTGAGTGGAGTCACGGACTGGATATAAGGCTGCCGACGCCCTTCTGCCATGCGGGTGATTTCTCTGTGGACTTCTAGGACACCAGTCTGATTCCTGCTCCTCTAAGCTAAGTTTTTCTGCTTTGCCTGTTTGCATTAGTGTTTTGTTTTTGTTTTCCTTGCTTTTCTGGATTCTGCCATTCCCTGCTGGGGTGAGCTGAATCTCCTTTTGCCTGTAGCTCTGTCTTCAGAATATTCCTGAGTACTGACATAGCTTTTTTGAAGCCTAGCATCTTCAGGGCCTTTTTCACTGTCAGTCTGTTGGCTCTTATTTTCATAGGGTTTTTCACGGATTGCAGACAGCAGCCTTCCTGTCCTTTTCTATCTAGCTAGATTGGGCCCCGTCTTTGCTCAGTCTATCTTTCTGCCTGTGTTAGTGTTTTCATCTTGCTTCACCGTCATTATATGTTGGGGGCTGCCTATTGCTTTGGGGTCTGCTCTGGGGCAGTTTAGTTTTCCCCTTTCTTTCTTTAGGCCTAGCTATTTCTCTGGCTGTGATCGAGGGGTCTAGGGCATCGTAGGAACCCCCATGGCTACTGCTAGTTGTGTTGATAGGTTCAGGGGTCTGCAATCCGATAGCTGCCAACTTCTTTGGTTTTCTGGACTTAGCTAGCATTTCTGTTTTTGCCTCCTACGGTGACTCAATCATAACATCTGCTGTTTGGATTATGGTCAAATACATACTGGGAGAGCGTCTGGGTGTGACTACAGAAATAAATACCGAGATTTAAATTTTCCCCTACACTGTATACAGCTGTACGCTCCTCATACAGTACCATATATCTAAAATAAAACAAACGAGAAAAACCGAAAATATGTCCAATAATAAAATTCTTTATTTTTTTTAGATATCCAATAATAAAATATAAATATATAATTAAAATTAGTAATAATGAGGGGAGGCCAATGCCAAGATAAAGGCACAACCTGGGGACAGTAGTAGTCACTTGATATCATATATTTCTCAAACAATATTACACAATGCAAAATAAAACAAAATTGAAAAGTGCTAGTGTCAATATATCTTTGTGCAAAACAGCCAAAATAAATTCATAATATCATATAAAGTGCAGTCAAAAAAACTGTGCAAAAGGCAAAATATATATAGCTACAAATAAAGTGCAAAGCAGATTAGCAATAAATATACAGTATTACCACAAATTAAGTGCAATGTGCAACAATAATGAGGTGAATCAACACTTATAATATAAATAAAGTGATGAAAAAATGAATAAAATTACAAGCACAGTGTGGATACCTTTCAGCTGCTTTAGTCCCCGGGATGTGCCAGCCTCGACGCGCGTTTCGGCGTACCTTCGTCATATATCTGCTTGCATTTTTAGTACATTTTCCCAAACATGAGGAAGTTTGGTGGAAGAGGCCGTGGACGTGGGCGGGGGGGCAGCTGGTACTGATGGTGGTGGTTGTGCATCTGTGGTTATTCCAAAAGCACAACAGCAGCTAAAGCAGGAGGTGTTGATCCTGCGTCATCGTCTGGCTCAAGAAGGCCTGGAAGGTTCCCTTTTCTGGGAGTAGGTAAACCGCTTTTAAAGCCGGAACATCAGGAACAGGTTTTGGCTTACATTGCAGAAACAGCCTCCAGCTCTATCGCCTCCTCTTCTGAAGTGTCCAAAAATGCAAGCATCCTTCACCGCCACCAAAAGTGAAGGATGCGGCAGGCCACACTTCTGATTACTCTATGGAGCGCTTTTCACATACCGTGTCTGGGTTACCAAGTCAAAACCTGAATTCCCCAGTTCAAGATGAATATGACATGGAGTGCCACTGCTAGATGATTCTGCTGGTACATTGACCCAGAGCACTACATTGCCCTCGCAGTCTACTGAGCCAGAATCTGACTCTGATGAAACTGAGGTGCCCCTTCCCGCATATTATACCACCTTACACGGTGACACAGAGGAAGGTGCAGCTGAAATTGAAGAGGTGGTGATGGATGACCCAGTTGTTGACCCTGATTGGCATCCATTGGGGAAGAGGGTGCCACTGGCAATAGCTCAGAAGAGGAGAAGGATCCGCAGCAGGCATCGACTTCGCAGGAGCGGTTATCAGGCAGGCCCATAGCTGTCCAGAAACGTGGTAAAAAAACAAAAAAGAGTTGCAGGACAGCTTGCCCAGATGGTCAAATTAGCACAGCGTGCAAACCCTGAGAATTTATGCCATATTAAAAAGAGTGCGGTGTGGCAGTTTTTTGACCAAAATCCTATTAATCAGGCAAAGGTTATTTGTAAGAAGTGCAGAAGGACCTTTAGCCAAGGGAAAAATCTCCGAAATTTGAATACCAGTTGCATGCTTAGACATTTAATCACCATGCAGCGTGGATGGACTACAAAACCTCAGGTAGCACATGTGCCCGTGCTCTGACTGAAGGTAACCAGCAACGCTCCATCACTTCCCTCACTGTAAGCCGACCGGTAAGCACACTACCAGCAAGAAATGTTGAGGTGTCGTCGCAAGGCCAAAGCAGTCAGGGAATCACAATGTTTTGCAATGAAAGACTGAATCTAGGCCACCACCACCAGCACCACTACCATCACCCCCTCTCAGTCCGTCGGGTCCACCACTAGTTCCCCCATATGCAGCTCTCAAGTCCAGCTCACCCTAGCAGACACTCTGAGTAGGACAAGAAAGTCCTCATCATCTCATCCGCGTACACTGGCTTTGAACGCCTACGTTGCCAAACTGATCTCATTAGAGATGATGCCCTTCCGTTTGGTTGAAAGTGCAGCATTCCGAGAGCTCATGGCCTATGCTGTCCCATGCTATGACCTACCTAGTCGGCACTTCTTTTCTAGAAAAGCCATCCCTGCGCTCCACCTGCATGTGAAAGACCACATTGTCCTTGCACTCAAAAAATCAGTGAGTGGAAAGGTGCACCTCACAACAGATGCACGGGCCAGTAGGCATGGCCAGGGCCATTACGTGTCCATCACTGCGCACTGGGTTAATGTGGTGGATGCAGGCTCCACTGGGGACAGCGCCGGTGGTACAGTGCTGCCTAGCCCACGGTATAGGACACAGTTGGCTGTAGGCGTTCGACCCTCCTCCTCCTCCAGAAGCGAAAGCTTGTTGACAGAGAACAGTCGCATGAGCACTCCATCCGCAGCTGCCAGTGTTGCACACGAGGTGTCCCACTATCGAACAGCTAATGGTAAGCGTCAGCAGGCTGTTTTAAAGATAATGTCTTTGGGCGACAACAGACACACCGCAGAGGTACTGGTCGACTACTTGCAGCGAGAAACTGAGTCATGGCTGGGCAGTCTACATCTTGAGCCAGGCAAGGTAGTCAGTGATAACAGCCGTAATTTTGTGGCAGCCATAGCCCTTGCAAAACTCAGACACATACTTTGCCTGGCTCACACTTTGAACCTGGTGGTGCAGTGCTTCCTAAATAATTATCTGGAGTTAACAGCTCTGCTCCATAAGGTGCAAAGTCTGTGCTCGCACATCTGTCGCTCGCCCGTAGACTCCAGTTGTATGCAGAGGCTGCAGCAATCGCTCCACCTCCCCAAGCACCGCCTAATCATAGACATTGCAACAAGGTGTAACTCCACCATGCACATGGTTGAGAGGCTGTGTGAACAGAGGCAGGCTGTAATGCATTAGTTTGGAGGATACACGGGCAGGCAGTTTGAGGGCAGACATGGAGTTGTCGGGTGTGCAGTGGTCAAAGCTGAAAGACCTCTGTAAAGTCCTTCAGTGTTTTGAGGAATGCACACGGCTGGTAAGCGCAGATGACGCCATCATAAGCATGAGCATCCCACTTATGCGTCTGCTCATGCAAACTTTGATGCACATTAAGGATCAGGCGTCTACAGAGGAGGAGGAAGAGGATGAGGAGGGAAGCCTTGATGACAGTCAGCCATTGTCTGCTCAGGGAACTGTCCTGGACGAGGTGGAGGAAGAAGAGGAAGAGAAGGAGGAGGATGAGGGGGATGAATATTTTGGGGAGGAGGATGCTTCTCGGGGGGCAAGAGGAAATGTTGGCTTGCCAAGGTCAGGTATAGGGTTTGTGCGTGACTGGAGGGATGTGGATTTGGCAGAAAGTGACACCTGGAATATTGGCCTACATGAGTGATTATCTCTTGCGGATCCTAAAAAGGGATCCCCGCATTGTCAGAATTATGAAGGATGACGACTACTGGTTGGCCAGCATCCTCGATCCACGATATAAAGGCAAATTACAGAACATCATGCCACAGGAGAACCTAGAGCTAATACTGGCGAATAAACAAGCAACTCTGGTAAACCGTTTGTTAGAGGCATTTCCAGCACACAGCAGCGGTGCAGGTTCTACCACGAGCCGTACTTGGCCAAATGGAAGAGGTGTTCATGGTGCACACAGCTGAACTGCCACAGTAGACAGGGGTTTCATGACCATGTTGTAGACTGATTTCTCGAGGACCACTCACATGACTGATAATACTGAATCGATTGCAACAGACAGGAGACAGCATTTGTCAACTATGGTTCAAAATTACCTCTCCTCCCCTATCGATGTTCTCCCTCACAGTTCATTCCCCTTTGACTACTGGGCCTGTAAACTTGACACCTGGCCTGAATTGTCACATTATGCCTTATAGTAGCTCGCTTGCCCTGCTGTAGTGTACCATCAGAAAGCGTCTTCAGTGCTGCTGGAGCAATCCTGACAGAAAGAAGGACCCAGCTGTTTACCCAAACTGTTGATGATCTCACCTTCATTAAAATGAACCATGCATGGGTTTCAAAGGATTTTGTCCCAACTTCCCCTGATGACACATAGGTTGCTAGCAAAATGCCTCACTTTGCCCTCCTCTTCCTCCGACTTCTCCAATTCCTCCATTTGCAGCTGCTGAACGTCCAACCTACACCTCAACATATGCCAGTTTTTCCACCTCCCTAACTGGGCTGTCCCCCCCAGGGCCGGCATCAGCACCCGGTGCCCCCGGGCAAGTGCCGGGGCCCTGAGCAGGTGGGGGGACCACTCGTATGCGATGGCACTGGCATAGGTTCCCTCACAGTAGGCCGGTGTCTCTGGTGGTGGGGGGCCCACTCGCCGTTACAGACACCGTCATACTATGAGGGGCCCTGTGCCAGTGCGGTCGCCCACGAGTGGGCTCCCCTGCTTCCTCAGGGCATCAGCACTTGCAATGCTTACCTCTCCCTGCTCCACCGCTGTGACCTCTTCCGCGTTTCCTGACAGCGACATTCAGGTCAGAGAGTGTGATGACGTCACGTCTGTACACCCTCTGCCTGAACAGTCCAAGTGCACAGAGCTGTAAGATGGCAACGCTGAGGAGTCTAGAGTAGAGCAGTGCCCAGCCAGGAGAGGTATTTCATTTTTTTAATGTTTGGAGCAATATATGGGGAGCATTATACCCTGGAGAATTATATATGGTGCCCATCATACACTTGAGCATCATAGATAGGGCCCATTATACACTGAAGCATAGTATGAAGCACATTACATATGGGGCATTATATGGGCACATCATACACTGGAGCAGCATAAATGGGGCCAATCATACACTGGAGCATCATCCATGGTGCCCATCATACACTGGACCATCATACACTGGAGCATCATATACGGGGCCCATTATACACTTGAACATTATAAATGGGGCCCATTATATATGGAGCATTATACACTATTTGCATAATTATTATTAGGCAAGTTATATTTGAGAGGATTCTTTTTATTATTGAACAACAACTATGTTGTCAATCAACCGAAAAGACTCATAAATTTCAAAGCTTCCTATTTTGGGAAGTTGGAGTGGGTTTTTTAAAGATTTGGCTACCTTAGGAGGATATCTGTTTGTGCAGGTAACTAGTACTGTGCATAATTATTCATAAAAACCAAATATATACCCATCTCACTTGTTTGTTTTCACCAAGAAAACCAATATAACAACGCAAAATTTAGAAATAAACATTTCTGACATTCAAAACCAAAAAATTTCTTTACGATGACACTCAAAAACCTTTCATCCATAGATTTTGTCAGTTGCTTTATCTGTTTACGATCAACATTGCATGCAGCAGCCACCACAGCCTCCCTGACAGTATTCCGAGAGGTGTAATGTTTTCACTCCCTGTAGATCTCACATTTTAGGAGGGACCACAGGTTCTCTATGGGGTTCAGATCAGGTGAACAAGGGGGCCATGTCATTATTTTTTCTTCTTTTAGACCTTTAAAGGCCAGCCACGCTGTGGAGTATTTGGATGCATGTGATGGAGCATTGTCCTGCAGGAAAATCATGTTTTTCTTGAATGCTACAGACTTCTTCCTGTACCACTGCTTGAAGAAGGTGTCTTCCAGAAACTGCCAGTAGGTCTGGGAGTTGAGCTTCACTCCATCCTTAACCCGAAAAGGTCCCACAAGTTCATCTTTGATGATACCAGCCCATACCAGTACCCCACCTCCACCTTGCTGGCATCTGAGTCAGAGTGGAGCTCTCTGGCCTTTACTGATCCAGCCTCAGGCTCATCCATCTAGCCCATCAAGAGTCACTCTCATTTCATCAGTCCATAAAACCTTACAAAAATCTGCCTTATCATATTTCTTGGCCCAGTCTTGACGTTTTATCCTATGTTTCTTGTTCAAAGGTGGTCGTTTTCCAGCCTTCCTTACCTTGGCCATGTCCCTGAGTATGGCACACCTTTTGCTTTTTGATGCTCCAGTAATGTTGCAGCTCTGAAATATGGCAAACTGGCGTCAAACGGCATCTAGGCAGCTTCACGCTTGATTTTCCTCAATTCATGGGCAGTTATTTAAATCCTTTTTTTATCAACAGGCTTCTTGCGACACCCGGTTAGCTATTTGCCAAGACTTCTGCATCCCTCTGCAAGACATCGCACAATTTTTGAATTTTCAGAGTCCATCAAATCTCTCTTCTGACCCATTTTGCTAAAGGAAAGGAAGTTACCTAATAATTAAGCACACCTTATATAGGTTGTTTATGTCATTAGACCACACCTCTCCTCATTACAGAGATGCAAATCACCGGATTTACATAATTGGCAGTTGGCTTTCAAGCCTATACAGCTTGGAGTAGGACAACATGTATAAAAAGGATGATATGATCAAAATACTCATTTGCCTTATAATTGTGCACACAGTGTATAGGCCCATCATACACTGGAGCATCATGTACTAGAGCATCATATGGGGCCCATTATATGTGGAGCATTATATAGGCCCATCACACAATGGAGCATCATCCATGAGGCCCATGATATACTGGAGCATCATTTGGGGTTCATTATTTATGGGGCATCATATAGGGTATGGAGCATTATATGGAGCACATATGAGGCCTATTCTGTATGGAACATTATAAGGAGCCCATTCTGTATGGAGCAATATATGGGGCCCATCATATACTGTATGGAGCTTTATATGCGACTCATTATACTGTATGGAGCAATATGTGGGTCTCATTCTACTCTATAGGGACCGTCCTATACTGTATGGCACATTATATGGGGACCATTATATACTGTAGCATTATGTGGAGCTCATCATATACTGTATGCACCATTATATGGGACCAATTATTCTGTATGGAGCAATATATAGGGCTCATTATTCTGTACGGCACACTATGTGGTGGCCATAATACTGTATGGAGGAATATACTGTCCAGTTTTTGAGCTATTGTAGAATTTAAAACAGATATCAGTCATGTAATGTAAGAAGTGAAGTATTTGTCATTGCACTATACCAATATTTCTCTGCTGTATCGGAGCATCATGAATTGTGGTATGTGTTAAAGGGGCCCACTGACACTCTTTCGCCCGGGGCACACAAAAACCTGGAGCCAGCCCTACCCCCCCACAACTTTAGCCAAACAACCCCCAGTTTTCAATGCGTAACTATTATTATAAAGTAAATTAAGGTTGACAAGCTTAAGTAATAAGAATTTATGTCATTGGCATTGAAATGGGCACTGTTGGTGTGTTTACTGTCCTCCACTCCATGTCGACTTTACTTCCCCATTGACTTGCATTGGGTTTTGTGTTTCAGTCGGACCTCCGACTTTTCCAATAGTTAGCCGATTTCGTTCGACTCGACTTTTGAGAAAGTCGGGCTTCATGAAACCCGACTCGACCCTAAAAAAGGCAAAGTCACTCATCCCTAGTGGTTAGTGATAGAAGCTGGGATGCAGATGTGGAAGTGGGGCTGTTATTGGGGATGTTGACGTCTCCCAGGATGAGGGTTGTCAGTTCTGAGGACATGAAGTGTGGCAGACAGGCCGAGAAATAGTCAAGAAATTGGGTGGGTGAGCCTGGGGCTAATATATGACTGCTACTCTGTGGGAGAGGGGACGAAAGAGCCTGATGGTGTGGACCTCAAAAGAAGGGAATGAGAGAGATGGAACTGGGGGGATGACCTGAAAGGTGCATTGTGGGGACAGGAGTATGCCGACTTCACCACCAGGTCTGTTTGTGGGTCTCGGGAAGTGGGAGAATTGTAAGCCACCATGGAAAATGGCAGCAGGGGAGACAGTGTCAGAATCCTGAATCCAGGTTTCAGTGAATGCCAATAGATTGAGAGTTGGTCATAAAGTAGTTGTGCAGGAAAGGAAGTTAGTTACATACAGACCTTGGATTCCAGAGGGCACAATTAAAAGAAGGAGATAAAGGAGTACAACAAATGTTAATAAGGTTAATAAGGTTTTGATGTGAGGTAGGGTAGGGGTTGAGGTGGGGGGATGGTGGACCGGGGTTGGGGGAGATGTCCCCTGAAATCAGTAGGAGTAGGAAGATAAAGAACAAGTAGCTATTGGAATTGTAAGAAGTTTTTTGTGCAATGTGTTTTGGCAAGTTGGGATGAGGTTTTTCAGGAAGGTGAGTAGTGCATGGGAGCTGTTCATGGGAGAGGGAAGTATAGAGGGGCTGATGTGTATAGGCCACAATACAGGGTCAGGAGAGAGGGATTGTGGGAGCTGGTTTGGGATAAATTAGCAGCATTTGCTCTACACACCCACGTGTGGATAGATGATCAAAGACAATAGTCCTGCCTCTGTCTCTATGCTATAACACCTTTCCCAAGATAGTATCTACAGTGATCCAAATCCATCGATATACAACAGTGGGTACTGGGTAAAATGCTACAGATGAATTATAGCAAAATATTCAATAAGCAGAGTTCATTAGAATATATTGCAGCAGAGGAGAAAGCAAGTAGAGGTGGGGAGCTGTACCATTAGAATATATTGCAACAGATGAAATGGCAAGCAAATTTGCAAAAGAAGTGATGTGAGAAGCTAATGCACAACTGGTCTCAGAATGCCCAGCTAATATGTAATGAGGACTTTTTACCAAATATTTACAGTGCCTTGTGAAAGTATTCGGCCCCCTGGAACTTCTCAACCTGTTCCCACATATCATGCATATCATGCAAACATAAAGATACCAAATGTAAATTTTTGATGAAGAATCAACAAGTGGGACACAATTGTGAAGCTGAACAAAATTTATTGGTTATTTTACATTTTTGTGGAAAATCAAAAACTGAAAAGTGGGGCGTGCAATATTATTCGGCCCCTTCACTTTCAGTGCAGAAAACTCACTCCAGAAGATCTCTGAATGATCCAATTTTGTCCTAAATGACTAGTGATGATAAATATAATCCACCTGTGTGTAATCAAGTCTCCGTATAAATGCACCTGCTCTGTGATAGTCTCAGGGTTCTGTTTGAAGCACATAGAGCATCATGAAGAACAAGGAACAGGCAGGTCCGTGATATTGTTGTGGAGAAGTTTAAAGCCAGATTTAGATACAAAATGATTTCCAAAACTTTAAACATCCCAAGGAGCACTGTGCAAGCGATCATATTGAAATGGATACAGATATGGATAGAGAAATAAAGCGTTTTTGCTTGTTTTCATTTTGTTTCTCCGTTATGGAGGGGCAAAATAGAGGATTCAATAAAAGCAATCAAAGTATTTGGCACCTAATGAGTTACGTTTTCATGAGTTTAAGTGGGTGTTGAGAGAGAGCATTCACTGGGGGCATGTACTTCCTCTCGCTGTATGACACTGACTATTCATAAGCAGGCAGCAACACACATTAGATTGAGCATCACCCCCGACCATTGCATAGAGTAGGTTTCTCAGTGTATGAAAGGTAACCATATTTTTGTCTGTTGTGCTCAAGTAAATTGCAATCTCTCTGCAGTGAGATCAGGTCTGTCATTACATCTTATAAATGAGCTGTCTGTTCTGGGCAACTCCTGTACAATACACATAATGACACTTTGCTTTGAACTGGCTGCAGAGCAATGAAAAGCTGCCCTGTGTAAACAGACATAAGTGTGCTCACTCACACTTGGGAAGTCTGATATACAGTATGGGAAGAGAAGCAGTACAGCAGAAGTGACCATGCTTGATAAGCATGGACAGCTGATGGGAGGATTTGTAATATGTCACAGCTAATCTTAGGCATTCTGCCTAAGTATGTTTAAATCATGTAGCATGCTAGGTCAGGAGGTCAGGCTGTCGTTCATACATCTAATACACTAAGAAACCTACCTTAATCTATTGTGGGGTGTGTTATTTTTCTGCTGTGCGTGTAGCTGCCTGCTTATTATTGGGCAACATCATACAGGGAGAAGACGTACATAAACCCTATGAAACAACTTTAATAATGTCCACTTTAACTTAGCTTAAGGAAACACACAAAGCTCATTAGATGCCAAGTATATGGGTTTCCAATATCTCCTGAACGTAGAGGCGAAATAAAAGTAAAAATGTTTTATTTCACTCTGAAGCCACTATTATATTGTGTCCAGTTCAAAAGAAGAGCAAAGGTCTTCTTTAATGTTTTGGGCTTTTTTTTAGATTTCTGGGCCATACTCGGATCAGTGGCTATAGTTACAGATCTACATAATAACACCCAATTAGTATAGCACAAATCAGAACAAGAAAGTACGGTATCTTTTATTTTACTTTTGCTTTCAAATAAATCCTACACAAATTAATGTACCCAATACAATAAGAAATCCAAATCTAATAATAATTTGCTTAGAACAGCTAACAGGAGGGGAGCAGACTCAAAACACCCTCAGAGGTAAAAACTCTCGAGGTGACGAGTATGCAGTCGGAAAAAAAATACTCAAGCTTTATAAATCTTCAACATAAAAATATTAATGTAACAAGGATGTTCCAGATAACAGCCCCCACCCACACCCGTTCACCCTCCTCCACAGGTGTTATGTCCTTGCTGGTTTGGTACATGTTCACAAAACCATTACTTCAAACCAAAACTCACAAACCAAAGACCATTACCTCTGCAAAATAACACTCAGTCATCAATCAAAATCACTAAAACAATTAAAGCTAGACATGTTTTGTGCACTATCATTACCTCAAGGAGCTATTACTCATAATTACCTTATGATTAAAGTGGAGTAGTTATTCCTGACTTTATTATCATAGCCACAGTTGGTGGGATAGAATTTAGTGTGTCCCCAGTGTAAGAAGCAAAGATAAAAACAAAGTACAGTATACCATTAATAAAATATGTGTTCAGCACATTCTGCACTGAACAAAGTACAATTTTTTCCTTCTATAATGCCTGAAACTTTTTCTTATGTTTCATGCAAATCGCAGAAGAAGGGATGTTAAATTGTTACTTTATTCTGTTTTAGCTATTTTTTTCCCTTGGCAGTAAGAAAATATGTTATAGCACTTTTATCCATTTAGAAAATGAACTGACTGGAGGGCTGAAGTAGTGCAGGAGGATTAGGAGGATCTCAAAGCATCAACAACTAATGCATGTGAAATTCCCAGCTCTGATGCCTGGTTGTCTGTTGTGTATATTAATTAAGTAAAGCTAATCAGTATATTATGGCAGGATATACCTATTAAAAATGTACCTTTTTATCTAAAATGAAATTTGTGCTAGTATTTATAGAATTAAGAGATCACACTTTCAAATATTAGCACTGTAAGTGATAAAAAAAGGAATGGTGGGAGGATTTGTACAGCTTAAAATATAACTTACTAGCTGAAGAGCCCGGTGTTGCCCTCACATAGTAACTAATTGTGGTTAGTTATTACAAATTATAACGATTATATTGCACATAAAAACATTTTACATCATATATTCAACACTACAGATTTGCAACACAAATTAACTAAATGATTACCTAAGTAATGATAGTATTTTATTTTCAACTCATTCAAGAACTTTTTGATAAACAATATTTTTGGTTTTTCCTTTCGGTGCAAAGATGAACAGATTCTTGGCAGTTCCAACTCTTGAACAGGCAACGTAAAGTTGACCATGTGAAAAGCATGGAGATTGCAAATCGATCCCTACTACTTTCAAGGACAGTCCCTGAGCCTTGTTAATGGACATTGCAAATGCCACTCAAACTGGAAACTGGAGGTGTTTAAAATGTTGAAGCAAATTTTTTTTTAGCACAATATTAACCCCTTAAGGACTGCCAATACAACTTTTAATGGCGGCAGTTAAGTGGCCTTATTCCTCCTGCACCTCATGCTCCTTCTTTTTACACAGCCTTCTCCTGCACCTCACACTCCTCCTTCATGCACAGAATTTTTCTGCAGCACAGTTTTTCTCCTTTATAGTCGCCTCCTTTGGCAGCAGCTCACACTCCTCTTCCATATACAATTGGAAGCACTTGATCCCAAGAGAAATTGCACTAATTGCAATAAAGTCTACTTATTGTGCAGCACCAAAGCTAAAACTTGGAGGAAAGCAATCAGAGGAAAAGTATATTAGAAACACATCGCCACATCTATATTTTTCTACAACTCGTGGTTTTGGTTTATAAATACTGAGATAAAATACTGACCAAATACTGAATGTGTGAATATGGCCTTATACACAGCCTCCACCTGCAACGCCTCACTCTTTTCGGTACACAGTCTCATACTGCAGCAGCACCTCACTTCTCTTATGTTCCCATCACGCCAGTCATTTTCCCCCTCACATCTTTTTTCCACCCTCACTCCTCTCATCTTTCCCCCTCACACCTGTCATTTTCTGATCACTGCACTATTTTTACCTCACTCCTCTCTTTTTCCACTCACACCTCTTCATTTTCCCCTCACTCCATTACTTTCCCCTCACTCCTCTCATTTTCCCCTCACTCGTTTCATTTTCCTCTCACTCCTCTCATTTTCCCCTCACTCCTCTCATTTTCCCCTCACTCCTCTCATTTTCCCCTCAACCTCATTTTCCCCTTATAACAGCCCAGCAACTTCCTGTTATGAGCACAGCGGTGTAATCCATGAGGCTCTCCCTTTCTCTTGACGCCATGCCTCACAGGATTAACTCCATTCTAGACATGATGGAGCTAGGTTTGGCCTGTGGCTGCCAGGCACTGATACTCTGAAGGCGGTGGGACCGATTGTAACCGCAGTGGCTGGGACATCACAGGTGATGAGTTTTGCAGGGTGGCTTTCGAAGTGAATGTGTCTATGCCCGTGTGCAGTAACAGGGGCTGTGTGGACTGGGCTTTACGTATGGAGTGAGTGTGGCTATGCAGAATGGGTGGGGCTGTATGGAGTGGGTGTGGCTTGATACATACACACACATATATACACTCAGCTTTATATATATATATATATATATATATATATATATATATATATATTGGGTAGGGAAAGTATTCAGACCTCTGTAAATGTTTCACTCTTTGTTTCATTGCAGCCATTTGGTAAATTCAAAAAAGTTAATTTTTTCTCATTAATGTACACTCTGCACCCAATCTTGACTGAAAAAAAACAGAAATGTAGAAATTTTAAACTTATTAAAAAAGAAAAAACAAATATCACATGGTCATAAGTGTTCAGACCCTTTGCTCAGACACTAATATTTAAATCTCATACTGTCCATTTCCTTGTGATCCTCATTGAGATGGTTCTACTCCTTTATTGGAGTCCAGCTGTGTTTAATTAGACTGATAGGACTTGATTTGTAAAGACACACACCTGTCTATATGAAACCTCACAGCACACAGTGCATGTCAGACCAAATGACATTCATGAGGTCAAAGTAGCTGGCCAAGGAGTTCAGAGACAGAATTGTGGCAAGGCACAAATCTGGTCAAGGTTATAAAAGAATTTCTGCAGTACTCAAAGTTCCTTAGAGCACAGTGGCCTCCATAATCCTTAAATGGAAGAAGTTAGGGACCACCAGAAGTCTTCTTAGCCAAACTGAGAGCCCCAAGATCACTGTAGCTGAGCTTCAGATATGCAGTAGGGAGATAAGAGAAAGTTCCTCAACGTCAACTATCACTGAAGCCCTCCACCAGTTGGGCCTTTATAGAAGAGTGGCCCAACGGAAGCGTCTCCTCAGTGCAACACATATGAAAGCCCTCATAGAGTTTGCTAAAAAACACATAAAGGACTCCCAGACTATGAGAAATAAGATTCACTGGTCTGATGAGACAAAGATAAAACCTTTTGGTGATAATTCTAAGCGGTATTTGTGGGAAAACCAGGCAATGCTCATTACCTTCCCAACACAATCCTAACAGTGAAGCATGATGGTGGCAGCATCATGCTATGGGGTGTTTTTCAGCTGCAGGGACAGGATAACTGGTTGCCATTGAAAGAAACATGAATGCGGCCAAGTGCCGAGATATCCTGGATGAAAACCTCTTCCAGAGTGCTCTGAACCTCAGACTTGGACGAAGGCTCACCATCCAACAAGACAATGACCCTAAGCACACAGCTAAAATAATAAAGGAGTGGCTTAAGAACACAAGAACACGTCTATGACTATTCTTGAACGGCCCAGCCAGAGCCCTGACCTGAACTCAATTGAGCATCTCTGGAGAGACCTGAAAATGGCTGTCCACCAACGTTCACCATCCAACCTGACAGAACTGGAGAGGATCTGCAAAGAAGAATGGCAGAGGATCCCCAAATCCAGGTGTGAAAAATTTGTTGCATCATTCCCCAAAAGACTCATGGCAGTACTAGCTCAAAAACGTGCTTCTAATCAGTACTGAGCAAAGGGTCTGAATACTTATGACCATGTAATATTTCAGTTTTTCTTTTTAATAAATTTGCAAATATGTCTACATTTTTTTCAGTCAAAATTGAGTGCAGAATGTACATTAATGAGAAAAAAATGAACTTTTTTGAATTTACCAAATGGCTGCAAAGAAACAAAGAGTGAAAAATTTAAAGGGGTCTTAAAACTTTCCATACCCACTGTAAGATGGGCATACCATTTTAGTCCTTTCTAGAAAAAAACAAAGGTATGAACTGGGATATAAACTAGTATGAATGCAATGTGTAAGGTCTCTTTCACACATCCATGTCTCCCTTACGTGTGGTGACATTTTGCACACGTACCGGAGACAATGACACACGTAGACCCAAATGAATGGGTCTGTGCAAATGTCAGTGTGTTTCCAGGGACCGTGTGTCCATAGGCAAAACACGCTGTCATGTCCTTTTTTTTACAGACAACACGGGCCGCAAAATGTCCCGCACATGTTTACATGGAGAACACACACTGATGTCATCTGTGTGACACGCATTGGCACCGGGGAAGAAGCGTTACTGAAAGCGCTGTTCCCCGGCGGCAGGTACTGAAGACACTCTCATCATTCTCCCCTGCTCTGCCGGTAGTCGGCGTAGGCAGGGGAGAATGATGAGAGTTCTATTAAAGTCAGAGCGATGACAACCTACACCTGCTACCGCTAAGAACAGTGACAGCAGGAGCAGATTATGAGGGTATTCCTCACCTGCAACCTGTGTTATAGCTAAATAAATGAATGAAAAACCCAGCGTGGGTTCCCCTTATTTTCTATAACCAGCCTGGCAAAACTCACAGATGGGGGCTGCAACCCTCAGCTGTCAGCTTTAGCAAGGTTGGTTATCAAGAATAGTGGGGTCCTCACGCTCTTTTTTTAATTATTTAAATAAATAATTAAAAAAAAACAACGTGGGGTCCCCCCATTTTTGACAACCAGCTGTGGGCTGGTATTCTCAGGCCGGTAAGGAGCCATTGATATAGGCCCCCCAGCCTAAATGTAGAAGCCTCTAGCTGCCCAGGTTACATCAAGCCCTGAGGTTTCAATAAGATGCCCCCATTACTAACTGCATAGTCACATTGTAAGAACACACAGACACCCAGAATAAAGTCCTTTAATTGAAAAAATAACACAGAATCTATATATATGATTGCCTTAAATTGTCCATCATCCACTTCCGTCTGGATGTCCCCAAATCACAATCCACCTCGCCGCACCGAAAGTGCACCGACCGCCATATTGGAATACCCAAGTGATGGGTATTCTAATATGGCACCCGCTGGTGGTACCAGGTCCTTCCACAGTACCACCAGCAGGACACCGCCCGGTCCCTCCCGCTGCCACCGGACCCGCTGCTGGACGCCGTCTGGTGGCGCCACACCCCATCTCCAGCACAGGCCACAAGCCGCAGTCTTTCCTGTGGGCTGGCCACCGCCAGGACCCCCTGCCGCTGGACCCGCTGCCGCTGAACCCCCACCACTGCTGCTGGACCCACCGCTGCTGGCCATGCCGCCGGACTCCCCCGCTGGACCCACCGCTGCCTGCCCACCATGTACATACACACACACACCCACACCGCTGGACCCACCGACATGCCTGCCCACCATGTTCTGTACATACACACATGTACACACACGTACTCACATACACACATATTCTTACATACACACGTACTCACATATATACATACTCACATACACACACACACTCACATACACAAACGTACTCACATATACACACACGTACTCACATATACACACATACAGTTGTGGCCAAAAGTATTTACACCCCTGCAATTCTGTCAGATAATATTCAGTTTCTTCCTGAAAATGATTGCAAACACAAATTCTTTGGTATTATTATCTTCATTTAATTTGTCTTAAATGAAAAAACACAGAAGAGAATAAAGCAAAAAGCAAAACATTGATCATTTCACACAAAACTCCAAAAATGGGCCAGACAAAGGTAGTGGCACCCTCAGCCTAATACTTGGTTGCACAACCTTTAGCCAAAATAACTGCGACCAACCGCTTCCAGTAACCATCAATGAGTTTCTTACAATGTTCTGCTGGAATTTTAGACCATTCTTCTTTGGTAAACTGCTCCAGGTCCCTGATATTTGAAGGGTGCCTTCTCCAAACTGCCATTTTTAGATCTCTCCACAGGTGTTCTATGGGATTCAGGTCTGGACTCATTGCTAACTACCTTAGAAGTCTCCAGTGCTTTATCTCAAACCATTTTCTAGTGCTTTTTGAAGTGTGTTTTGGGTCATTGTCCTGCTGGAAGACCCATGACCTCTGAGGGAGACCCAGCTTTCTCACACTGGGCCCTACATTATGCTGCAAAATTTTTTGGTAGTCTTCAGACTTCATTATGCCATGCACACGGTCAAGCAGTCCAGTGCCAGAGGCAGCAAAGCAACCCCAAAACATCAGGGAACCTCTGCCATGTTTGACTGTAGGGACCGTGTTCTTTTCTTTGAATGCCTCTTTTTTTCTCCTGTAAACTCTATGTTGATGCCTTTGCCCAAATAGCTCTACTTTTGTCTCATCTGACCAGAGAACATTCTTCCAAAACGTTGTGGCAAACTCCAGCCTGGCTTTTTTATGTCTCGGGGTAAGAAGTGGGTCTTCCTGGGACTCCTACCATACAGTCCCTTTTCATTGAGACGCCGACGGATAGTACGGGTTGACACTGTTGTACGCTCGGACTGCAGGGCAGCTTGAACTTGTTTGGATGTTAGTCGAGGTTCTTTATCCAACATCCGCACAATCTTGCATTGAAATCTCTTGTCAATTTTTCTTTTCCGTCCACATCTAGGGAGGTTAGCCACAGTGCCATGGGCTTTAAACGTCTTGATGACACTGCGCACGGTGGACACAGGAACATTCAGGTCTTTGGAGATGGACTTGTAGCCTTGAGATTGCTCATGCTTCCTCACAAGTTGGTTTCTCAAGTCCTCAGACAGTTCTTTGGTCTTCTTTCTTTTCACCAGGCTCAATGTGGTACACTCAAGGACACAGAACACAGGTTGAGTCAACTTTAATCCATGTCAACTGGCTGCAAGTGTGATTTAGTTATTGCCAACACCTGTTAGGTGCCACAGGTAAGTTACAGGTGCTGTTAATTGCACAAACTTGAGAAGCATCGCATGATTTTTCGAACAGTGCCAATACTTTTGTCCACCCTCTTTTTTATGTTTTGCGTGGAATTATATGCAATTTGGCTTTAGGACAATTCTTTTTGTGTTTTTTCATTTAAGACAAATTAAATGAAGATAATAATACCAAAGAATTTGTGTTTGCAATAATTTTCAAGAAGAAACTGAGTATTATCTGACAGAGTTGCAGGGGTGTCAATACTTTTGGCCACAACTGTACATACTCACATATACACACACATGTACTCACATACACACACATGTACTCACATACACACACGTACTCACATACACACACACATACTTACATATACACACGTACTTACATACACACACACGTACTCACATACACACACATGTACTCACATACACACACACGTACTCAAATATGCACACACTTGTACTCACATACACACACGTACTCACATACACACACACGTACTCACACACACACGTGCTAACATATACACATGTACTCACATACACACAAACGCACTAACATACACACGTTCATACATACACACACACACGTACTCACACACACACGCACTCACATACACACACATGTACTCACATCTCCAGAACAGGCCGCAAACCACCCTCGTTCCTGCCAGCTGTGACTGCACAGATGTGGGTGGGCAGGCAGCTGCGGGACACACACACACGTGCACACACACACACACACACATACACACACATGTACGTACACACTGTAGGGATTCGCTCTGATAGGTAATGGCAGGGCTGCAGTAAAGAGGCAACACACAGGCTCAAAGTCTAATTTCAGTGGTTTAATGTCACTTTGCAAACAGCAGGTTAACAGAAAATAAGGGAAAAACATAAATATACTCCAGCTTGGAGAACCACTGGTCCCAGACTCACACCTTGCATGGGACAGGCTTAACTAAGCGGCTGCCAGGTCCTGCGGCATCCGCCAGGTGCCATTCCCATGGTTTTTGAGAGTCTTGCTGCTATAGTCCTGCAGCACTGGGATCCTGTGTACAAGTTCAGGCTAAGTCCAGCCAAGTTCCTGTAACTTCCAGACACACACTCACCATGTGCCAAATACCAACCTCCATTATATAGCCCATAACCCCTCCCACCAGTGAGGTAGACATCACATAGGCTGTTCACCTAACCATGACATCTTCGCAGGTTCTGTCTTTAGGGAAAAACCCGGCCAAACATTAATCTGCTGGGTAAAATGTATCTCCCATCCAGTAAAACACCCTTTACTGTACCACAACACACACATGTACTCACACACACACGTGTACACACACACATGTACTCACACACACACACCCCACACACAGTTCCCTCCCGATATGATAGCATCGGGCACTCCTCTAGTCCTTTAATAATTTCAATTATACCATACTTATGACTAGAGTTGAGCGACTTTTGGTTTTTTATGGTCGAGTTTCGTTTCGTGAAACCCGACTTTTCCAAAAGTCGGGTCGAGCAAGATCGGCCGATTATAGGGAAAAGTCGGGGTCGTCCCGAAACACGAAACCCAATGTAAGTCAATGGGGAATAAAAGTCGGCAGTGAGAGGAGGACAGGAAACACACCTACAGTGCTCAATTGAATGCCAAAAGCATCAATTCTTCTTACTTAAGCTGGTCAACCTTAATTAACTTCATAATACAAGTTACGCACTGAAAAATGGGGGTTATTTGGCTAAAGTTGTGGGGGGTAGGGCTGGCTCCAGGTTTTCATGTGCCCTGGGTGAAAGAGCGCCCTTTAACACATAATACCACAACTCATCATGCTCCGATATGGCAGAGAAATAGCGGTATAGTACAATGAAAAATACTTCACTTTTTACATCTCATGACGAGGCCCATCTATTTCTCCATACAGAATCATTGGTCCCATATAATGTTTGAAACAGTATATGATGAGCTCCACATAATGCTACAGTATATGTTGGTCCCCATGGATCCCTCCACTGTCTTATGGGCCCAAATAATGCTCCAAACATAATGGGCCCCATTTCTAATGCTCTAGTGTATAATGGGCCCAGTAAATGCTGCTCCAGTGTCTGATGTCCACCTTTGGAATGTTCCAGTGTATGGTGGGCCCCATCTATCATTCTCCAGAGTATAGTGCTCCCCAAAAATTGCTGTCCCAACATTGAAAACAATCAAATAAGTCTCCTCGCTAGGGAATCCCTGTACTAGTCTGGACTCCTCGTCGTCCCCATCTTCCATCTCACTGCACAGTATTTCAACCTTGCAAGTGCTGTGATCCTGAGCAAGCAGGGGGGGCCCACTCGTTGGCGACGGCACTGGCACAGGGCCCCTGATAGTACGGTGGAGTGTCTGATGGGGGGTGGGCCGAACCTGCACTTTCATCTGCAGCTTCCTCTTTGTCACCGTGTAAGATGGAACTGTATATGGGAAGGGTAACCTGAGTTTCATCAGGGTCAGATTCAGGCCGGGTAGCGTGCGAGGGGAATGTAGTGGTCTGGGTCAATGTAACAGCAGATTCATCGAGCAGTGGCTGGGCATCAGTGCACTTGTGTCGCCCCCAGGAGTACGGTCGCCACAGTGGCATTACCTTCCTCCCAGGGAGTGTGATGTCATGCTTGGGAGCAACGAAGGATCTCTCTAGCAGGTTAACTGATTGGGCGGCGTTATTCCCACGAGTCATGACCCTCCAAACAGCGTTCATGAAGGCAAAGTGTTTGTTTTACGTGGGCAGTATGGTTGCAAAGCTGAACCTTAAAGGAATGTCCAGAAGGGCACCACCAGGAGTGGAGCCTATGGCGTAATTTGACTCAACACGGGCAACCTCAACCATGCCAGCTACAGAACAGATGCACACATTGCAAGCTTAATTCCGTTAACGAACGAGACTCCGTCATGCCCCGCGGTCCGAGTCCGGCTTACTAGAGGGACACGTGAGGCTCTGGTACATGAGATTGGCCAATAACTGGTGTGTCATGCCCTTACATGTCCGTGGCCGCATGTGCGCTACACTGAAAAGGCCAGCGTTTGTCGCTTACAGGTGCAGATAACCCGCTGAACAACGTTAGTGATGGGGATCACTGATTACAATTATTACTCACGAACGATGATTTCCCAGTAAGTGCAGGTCAACCGCAGTTCCGGAATTAGGCCTAACCGTCATTCCTGAAAAAATGAAAATCTTACGTGTGCAAACCACAGGTGCTGTAGCTTGCTTAACAGCTCGCCAGCCGTTCTCACGCCCAGTATGGATTACACGTGATTGCACAAAGGTGAGAAAGGGTACCGTATCCCCGGATAACATGTATGGATAGCGTACACATTCAAAAGATATGTCTATACATCAGGAGGCAGGCTCAGATGGTGTTAGGCCCAGTATGGCTTGCAAGTGATTGCACAAAGGTGAGAAAGGGTACTGTATCCCCGGATAACATGTATGGATAGCGTACACATTCAAAAGATATGTCTATACATTAGGAGGCAGGCTCAGACGGTGTAAGGCCCAGTATGGCTTGCAAGTGATTGCACAAAGGTGAGAAAGGGTACCGTATCCCCGGATAACATGTATGGATAGCGTACACATTCAAAAGATATGTCTATACATCAGGAGGCAGGCTCAGACGGTGTAAGGCCCAGTATGGCTTGCAAGTGATTGCACAAAGGTGAGAAAGGGTACCGTATCCCCGGATAACATGTATGGATAGCGTACACATTCAAAAGATACAGTGGGGAAAAAAAGTATTTAGTCAGTCAGCAATAGTGCAAGTTCAACCACTTAAAAAGATGAGCGGCGTCTGTAATTTACATCATAGGTAGACCTCAACTATGGGAGACAAACTGAGAAAAAAAATCCAGAAAAATCACATTGTCTGTTTTTTTTTTTCATTTTATTTGCATATTATGGTGGAAAATAAGTATTTGGTCAGAAACAAGCAATCAAGATTTCTGGCTCTCACAGACCTGTAACTTCTTCTTTAAGAGTCTCCTCTTTCCTCCACTCATTACCTGTAGTAATGGCACCTGTTTAAACTTGTTATCAGTATAAAAAGACACCTGTGCACACCCTCAAACAGTGACTCCAAACTCCACTATGGTGAAGACCAAAGAGCTGTCAAAGGACACCAGAAACAAAATTGTAGCCCTGCACCAGGCTGGGAAGACTGAATCTGCAATAGCCAACCAGCTTGGAGTGAAGAAATCAACTGTGGGAGCAATAATTAGAAAATGGAAGACATACAAGACCACTGATAATCTCCCTCGATCTGGTGCTCCACGCAAAATCCCACCCCGTGGGGTCAGAATGATCACAAGAACGGTGAGCAAAAATCCCAGAACCACGCGGGGGGACCTAGTGAATGAACTGCACAGAGCTGGGACAAATGTAACAAGGCCTACCATAAGTAACACACTACGCCACCATGGACTCAGATCCTGCAGTGCCAGACGTGTCCCACTGCTTAAGCCTGTACATGTCCGGGCCCGTCTGAAGTTTGCTAGAGAGCATTTGGATGATCCAGAGGAGTTTTGGGAGAATGTCCTATGGTCTGATGAAACCAAACTGGAACTGTTTGGTAGAAACACAACTTGTCGTGTTTGGAGGAAAAAGAATACTGAGTTGCATCCATCAAACACCATACCTACTGTAAAGCATGGTGGTGGAAACATCATGCTTTTGGGCTGTTTCTCAGGACGACTGATCCGGGTACATGAAAGAATGAATGGGGCCATGTATCGTGAGATTTTGAGTGCAAACCTCCTTCCATCAGCAAGGGCATTGAAGATGAAACGTGGCTGGGTCTTTCAACATGACAATGATCCAAAGCACACCGCCAGGGCAACGAAGGAGTGGCTTCGTAAGAAGCATTTCAAGGTCCTGGAGTGGCCTAGCCAGTCTCCAGATCTCAACCCTATAGAAAACCTTTGGAGGGAGTTGAAAGTCCATGTTGCCAAGCGAAAAGCCAAAAACATCACTGCTCTAGAGGAGATCTGCATGGAGGAATGGGCCAACATACCAACAACAGTGTGTGGCAACCTTGTGAAGACTTACAGAAAACGTTTGACCTCTGTCATTGCCAACAAAGGATATATCACAAAGTATTGAGATGAAATTTTGTTTCTGACCAAATACTTATTTTCCACCATAATATGCAAATAAAATGAAAAAAAAACAGACAATGTGATTTTCTGGATTTTTTTTTCTCAGTTTGTCTCCCATAGTTGAGGTCTACCTATGATGTAAATTACAGACGCCTCTCATCTTTTTAAGTGGTGGAACTTGCACTATTGCTGACTGACTAAATACTTTTTTACCCACTGTATGTCTATACATCAGGAGGCAGGCTCAGACGGTGTTAGGCCCAGTATGGCTTGCAGGTGATTGCACAAAGGTGAGAAAGGGTACCGTATCCCCGGATAACATGTATGGATAGCGTACACATTCAAAATATATGTATATACATCAGGAGGCAGGCTCAGACGGTGTCAGGCACAGTATGGATTTGACGGCCCAGATTACACAGCGGAGGAGCAGGGAGAGGTAAAGATTGCAAATGCTGGGGCCCTGCCCAAGCAAGGGGGGCCCACTCGTGGGCGTCGGTACTGGCACTGGGCCCCTCATAGTACGGCGGTGTGTCTGACGGTGGGTGTGCACCACCACCGTCAGAGACACTTGATTGCACTATGAGGGACCCTGTGCCAGTGCCCGCGCCCAAGAGTCGGCCTACCCACCTGTCCAGGGCAACGGCACTCGCACGGTGTCGTGCGCTAGGTGGTGACCCCGGCCATGGGGGGGAGGCAGCACAGTTAGGGAGTTTTAGAAAGTGGCATATGTTGATTCTGCATTGAAGCATTACAATGAAACACTTCAAACTGCCCTGGATGAATTTGCACCCCCTATAAATAGAACACCACAACGCAGACGGCGACAACCCTGGCACACGGTGCAAACACGTTTCCTGCAGCGGTGCTTCAGGTGCGCCGAACGTCTGTGGAGAAAATCCAATCTACACGAAGATTTCATCCATTTTAAGTTTATGCTTAGAACATACAACACTGCCCTTCACCTCTCCAAACAAACCTATTTCAACACCCTCATCATCTCACTGTCCAATAACCCGAAACGTCTCCTTGACATTTTTCATTCTCTACTCAATCCAAGAGTACAGGCCCCAACCACGGAGCTCCGAGCTGACGATCTGGCCAATTACTTCAAAGAAAAAATTGACCAGATCCGACAGGAAATTATCTCCAAATCCCCTCATACCATGCACTGTCCTCCCTCCCCCACTGCATCTAACTCACTCTCTGATTTTGAACCAGTCACAGAAGAAGTAAGCAGGCTCCTTGCATCTTCTCGCCCAACTACTTGCACCAGTGACCCATTTCCGTCACATCTCCTCCAGTCCCTTTCCCCTGTTGTCACCCCTCACCTAACTAAAATATTTAACCTCTCTCTCTCTTCTGGTATTTTTCCCTCCTCATTTAAGCATGCCATCATACATCCACAACTTAAAAAACCATCCCTCGACCAAAACTGTGCCGCTAACTATAGACCTGTCTCTAATCTTCCCTTCATCTCTAAACTCCTGGAACGCCTGGTCCACTCCCGTCTTATCCGCTATCTCTCAGAAAACGCTGTTCTCGACCCTCTCCAATCCGGTTTCCGCTCTTTACACTCCACTGAAACTGCCCTCACTAAAGTCTCTAATGATCTGCTAACAGCTAAATCAAATGGTCATTACTCCATGCTAATTCTCTTGGATCTCTCTGCAGCATTCGACACTGTGGATCATCAGCTCCTCCTCACTATGCTCCATTCCATTGGCCTCAAGGACACCGTTCTCTCCTGGTTCTCCTCCTATCTCTCCGACCGCTCCTTTACTGTTTCTTTTGCCGGTTCCTCCTCCTCTCACCTTCCCCTTACTGTTGGGGTCCCTCAAGGATCGGTTCTAGGCCCCCTCCTCTTCTCCTTGTACACTGCCCCTATTGGTCAAACAATCAGTAGATTTGGTTTCCAGTACCATCTCTATGCTGATGACACCCAATTATACGCTTCTTCTCCTGACATCACGCCAGCCTTTCTAGAAAACACTGGCGATTGTCTAAACGCTGTGTCTAATATCATGTCCTCACTATATCTGAAACTGAACCTGTCAAAGACTGAACTCCTTGTGTTTCCTCCCGCTACTAATGTACCTACACCCGACATTGCCATTTCCGTCTGTGGTTCCACTATTACTCCCCAGCAACATGCCCGCTGTCTTGGGGTCATACTTGATTCCGAGCTTTCCTTTGCCCCCCACATTCGATCACTGGCTCGCTCTTGTCATCTGCACCTCAAAAACATTTCTAGAATTCGACCTTTTCTTACTTTTGACTCTGCAAAAACTCTTACTGTTTCTCTTATTCATTCTCGTCTTGACTATTGTAACTCTCTTCTAATCGGTCTCCCTCTTACAAAACTCTCCCCTCTCCAATCTGTCTTGAATGCTGCAGCCAGGATCATATTCCTCACCAATCGTTACACCGATGCCTCTACCTTGTGCCAGTCATTACACTGGCTACCCATCCACTCCAGAATTCAGTATAAACTTATTACCCTCACCCACAAAGCCCTCCATGGCTCAGCACCACCCTACATCTCCTCCCTTGTTTCAGTATACCACCCTACCCGCGCCCTCCGTTCTGCTGATGACCTGAGGTTAGTATCCTCAATAGTCAGAACCTCCCACTCCCGTCTCCAAGACTTTACACGTGCCGCGCCAATTCTTTGGAATGCACTTCCCAGGTCAATACGATTAGTCCCCAATCCCCACAATTTTAAGCGTGTCCTGAAAACGCATTTATTCAGACTGGCCTATCGCCTCAACACATTAACCTAACCTATCCCTGTGTGGCAGAGCCAAAAGTTTTACCATAACCAGGTTCCCAGCATCATGTTCCCACATGCTTTATGCATCCATTAGCCCTCTGTGTCTGTACTGTTACACACTTAACATTATGGCTGGTCCATACAATCAGGGCAACTGTTACCACCCACCTTTCGTGTCTACCTCTTTCCTCATAGACTGTAAGCTTGCGAGCAGGGCCCTCACTCCTCTTGGTATTTGTTATAATCTACTGTATGTGATTATTGTTATGCTGTAATGTCTATTGTCTGTACAAATCCCCTCTGAAATGTAAAGTGCTGCGGAATATGTCGGCGCTATAAAAATAAAATTTATTATTATTATATGTTGATGTTGGACATTCAGCTGATGCAAAAGGCGAAATAGGTCAAGTCCCAGGAAGAGGTGGACCAAAGCAAGCCATTTTTCTGTCACCCTATGTGTCATCAGGGGAAGGTGGGCCAAAATCCTTGGAAACCCATGCATGGTTCATTTTAATGAAGGTTAGATCATCCACATTTTGGGTTGACAGACGGGTCCTTTTTTCTGTCAGGATTGATCCAGCTGCACTGAAGACTCTTTCCGATAGCACACTTGCAGCTGGGCAAGTGAGCTCCTGTAAGGCATATTGTGCCAATTCAGGCCAGGTGTCCAGTTTAGCAGCCCAATAGTCAAAGGGGAATGACCTGTGTGGGAGAACATTGATATGGGAGGAAAAGTAGTTTGTAACCATAGTTGACAACTGCTGTCTCCTGTCACTTTCCATCGATGCTGTATTACCAGTTGTGTGAGCGGTACTTGAAAAATCAGTCCACAACATTGTCATGAAACCCCTGTCTCCAATGCCACTTCTGCTGTGTGCACCATGAACACCTCTGCCAAGCTGCCCCCGGCCCGTACGGCTCGTGTGAGAACCATCACCGCTGCTGTGTGCTGGGAATGCCTCAAGCAACCGATTTACCAGAGTTGCTTGTTTTTTAGCCAATATTAGGTCAAGGTTCTCCTGTGGCATGATGTTTTGTAATTTGCCTTTATAGCGTGGATCCAGGATGCTGGCCAACCAGTAGTCATCATCGTTCATCATTTTGGTAATGCGGGGGTCCCTTTTTAGGATCCGCAAGGCATAATCTGACATGTGGGCCAATGTTCCCGGTGTCAATGATGCACTGCGAGTGCTGGTTGGAGGAGCACTTTCTGGCAAATCCACATCCCTCCAGTCACGCACAAACCCTGTACCAGACCTTGCCACGCCAACATTTTCACTTGCCCCACGAGATGCATCCTCCTCCCCTAAGTAATCATCCCCATCATCATCCTCCTCCTCCTCTTCTTCCTCCAACTCGTCCAGGAGAGGTCCCTGAGCAGACAATGGCTGAATGTCATCAAGGATTCCCTCCACCTCTTCCTCCTCGTCAACATTGGCTGCAGACGCCTGCTCCTTAAGGTGCGTCAAAGTTTGCATGAGCAGACGCATAAGTGGGATGCTCATGCTTAGGATGGCGTCGTCTGCGATTACCAGCCATGTGCATTCCTCAAAACACTGAAGGACTTTACAGAGGTCTTTCAGCTTCGACCACTGCACACCTGTCAACTCCATGTCTGCTCTCAAAGTGCCTGGCCGTGTATCCTCCCACAAATGCATTATGGCCTGCCTCTGCTCGCACAGCCGCTCCACCATGTGCAGGGTGGAGTTCCACCTTGTTGCAATGTCGATAATGAGGTGGTGGTTGGGAAGGTGGAGCAATCGCTGCAGCTTCTGCATATGAACGGAGTGTACAGGCGACCGGCGGATGTGCGCGCACAGTCTTCGCACCTTATGGAGCAGGGCTGTTAACTCCGGATAATTTTTGAGGAAGCACTGCACCACCAGGTTCAAGGTGTGAGCCAAGCAAGGTATGTGGCTGAGTTTCGAAAGGGCTATGGCTGCCACAAAATTACGGCCGTTATCACTAACTACCTTGCCTGCCTCAAGATGTACACTGCCCAGCCATGACTCAGTTTGTCGCTTCAAGTACTCGGCCAGCACCTCGGCGGTGTGTCTGTCGCCCAAACACATCATCTGCAACACAGCCTGCTGACGCTTTCCACTAGCTGCTCGATAGGGGGACACCTCGTGTGCAACAGTGGCAGCTGCAGATGGAGTGCTCGTACGACTGCGCTCTGTGGACGAGCTTTCGCTTCTGGAGGAGGAGGGTGGAACGCCTACAGCCAACTGTTTCCTATACCGTGGGCTAGGCAGCACTGTCCCACCACCGCTGTCCCCTGTGGACCCTGCATCCACCACATTAACCCAGTGCGCAGTGATGGACACGTAACGGCCCTGGCCATGCCGACTGGACCATGCATCAGTTGTGAGGTGCACCTTTCCACTCACTGACTGCTTGAGTGCATGGACAATGCGGTCTTTCACATGATGGTGGAGGGCTGGGATGGCTTTGCGAGAGAAGAAGTGGCGACTGGGTAGGTCATAGCGTGGTACTGCATAGGCCATGAGTTCGCGGAAAGCTGCGCTTTCCACCAACCGATAGGGCATCATCTCAAACGAGATTAATTTGGCAATGTGGGCGTTCAAACCCAGTGTACGCGGATGAGAGACTGAGTACTTTCTTGATCTACTCATAGTGTCTGGGAGGGTGAGCTGGACTTGAGAGTTGCATATGGTGGAAGTAGCGGTGGACAGGGCGGACTGAGAGAGGGTTGATGATGGTGATGGAGTTGGTGTTCTTTCTGATGGCCTAGATTCAGTATTTCGTTGATATAACAGTGGGATTCCCTGACTGCTGTGGCCTTGCAACGACACCTCAACATTTGCTGCTGTGCTAACCGGTGGGCTTACAGTGGGGGAAACAATGTAGCGTTGCTGACTACCTTCTTTGTGATCAGTTGCACATGTGGCACTTGAGGTTTGGTGTTGTGTCCACGCTTGCAAGTGCATGCTGGTTAAATGTCTAAGCATGCAACTGGTATTCAAATTTTTCAGATTTTTCCCTCGGCTAAAGGTCTTTGCGCACTTCTTACAGATAACCTTGGCCTGATCATGAGGATTTTGTTCAAAAAAGTGCCACACTGCACTCTTCCTACTTTGGCAGACATTTTGCGGCCTAGCACGCTGTGATCTTTTGACCCTCTGGACAAGCTGTCCAGCAAATCTTTTGATTTTTGGAACCTGTCTTTGGAGTGCTCCGGGCCTGCCAGATAACAGCTGTTGCGATGTTGATGTCTGCTGTGGATGCTCCTCATCTGAGCTATTGGAAGCAGCACCCTCTTCCCCCAGTGGATGCCAATCTGGGTCAACAACTGGGTCATCCATCACCTCCTCTTCAATGTCATGTGCACCTTCCTCTGTGTCACCGTGTATGGTGGTATAGTGTGCGGGAAGGGGCACCTGAGTCTCATCAGGGTCAGAATCTGGCTCTGTACACTGCGAGGACAATGTAGTGCTCTGAGTGAATGTACCAGCAGAATCATCTATCAGCGGCTGTGCATCAGTGCACTCCATGTCAGATTCATCTTGGCCTGGGTAATTCACCATTTGACTTGATAATCCAGGCATGGTATGTGAAAACAGCTCCATGGAGTAATCAGTAGTATGGCCTGCGTCATCCTTCAATCTTGGTTGGGGTGAAGGACACAAGGAAAGGTGTGGTTCATGAACATGAGCCTCCAATGACGACTCAGTGCTTTTACTTTTTACAACTTCAGAAGAGGAGGCGATAGAGCTGGAGGCTGAGTCAGCAATGTAAGACAAAACTTTTTCCTGATGCTCTGGCGTTAAAAGCGGTTTGCCAACTCCTAGAAAACTAAGCCTTCGAAGTAGGGATGGGCGAATCCTAAATTACTCGGAATCGCTAGACTCTAACGAGTCCGAGTGCAGGACTCGCTACTCGTTGCGAGTCTAGCGAGTCCAATGTTAATTAATGGGGAAGCGAGTTTGCAGTGATTCCTCTGCTGCTGGACCCGGATTGACTGTCAAAAATGATCCTACAGTGATAGCGAGTTAGCAAAACTCTGAATGCTCTCGGATTTAAACTCTGAAAGCAAAACTCGGATTTAAACTCTGAAAGCAAAACTCGGATTTAAACTCTGAAAGCAAAACTCGGATTTAAACTCTGAAAGCAGAAAGCATTGATCTGAGAATCTGAGTAGAATACAAAACGGACCAAAACTAGGATTGCCATTGATTTACTTTGGACTCGTTACTGTGCGAGTAATCGCTTGGAAACTCGCAGAGTACCTAGTCCTGCGAGTCCCCTACTACTCGCAGAGTAACGAGTCCTAACGAGTAGATTCGCCCATCCCTACATCGAAGCCTTATGGAGCCAGACGATGACGCAGGCTCAACACCTCCTGCATTCGGTCCTATTTTGCTTTTGCCACTACCATCAGATCCACCACCAACACCATCATTACCAGCTGCCAACCCCCGCCCAATTCCACGGCCTCTTCCACCAGCCTTCCTCATTTTTGGTAGAAATGTAGACAAAATCCTACAAACTATATAGTAATGTAAAACAAGATACAAGGTGTCTATAGGACAGGGGAGATTTAGATTTTCTGCAGACTCTTGTGGACACTGGACACTTGGATTGTGTGAGGCCCACTGAATATCACAGCGCTATGTCACAGGCTCGATGGCACAGGTGTGAAAAAAGTGACTACAGGATAAGGGAGATTTTGAATTTCTGGGAGATTTTGAATTTCTGCAGACACTTGTGGACACTGGACACTTGGATTGTGTGAGGCCCACTGAATATCACAACGCTATGTCACAGGCTCGATGGCACAGGTGTGAAAAAAGTGACTACAGGATAAGGGAGATTTAGATTTTCTGCAGACACTTGTGGACACTGGACACTTGGATTGTGTGAGGCCCACTGAATATCACAGCGCTATGTCACAGGCTCGATGCAGCAGGTGTGAAAAAAGTGACTACAGGATAAGGGAGAATTTGAATTTCTGCAGACACTTGTGGACACTGGACACTTTTGGATTGTGTGAGGCCCACTGAATATCAGAGCGCTATGTCACAGGCTCGATGGCACAGGTGTGAAAAAAGTGAATTGTAGAATTGGGCAGAATAGGAATCTCCCTAGAGTGTAGGTCTGTAAGAACGGAACAAGTCCTCCACTTATCCTTCCACAGTGACACACAGATAGCTTCACTGTGGCTGTGATAACAGCCGTTACACGGTACTGTGTGAGGAGCGTACACCGCTGTATGGTGTGAATAAATGCACGCTCAGTACCTTAGCAGGACAAAAAAAAAATTGGGATTGCTTTTAAAAAAGCAGTTTGCAGAGCAGTGGGGAAACAGCAATGCAGCTGTCAGGAAGCCTTAGAAGGCAGCCTAACAACCAACACCGCTGATCCACCACAATATAGCCTCCCCTTGCACTGCACACACAGTGACTGGTGTGTTGCACAGGCAAAATCGCTAGCAGCAGAAGCAGTTTTTTTGTCTTCTTCCCTGCCTAACGCTCTCCCTACAGAATCAGCAACCTCTCCCTATGCTAAGATCGGCAGAAGTAAGATGGCGGTCGGCATGCACGCCCTTTTATAACCCCTGTGACGCCCACCAAAGCAAGCCAATCACTTGCATGCCCTTCTGAAAGATGGTGGCGACCCCTGCCTATGTCATCACGTTGCCCACAGTGTCCGTGGATCCTGATTGGATGAAAAAGAGCGCTAAATAAACTTTTGAAACGGGACTTTGGCGCATAAGTCACCGACCTCGTGGCCGACCTCATCCTAGGGTCGGGTTTCGTTTCATGAAACCCGACTTTGCCAAAAGTCGGCGACTTTTGAAATTGTTCGACCCGTTTCGCTCAACTCTACTTACGACCTCGCCTAATTCCACTGAATCCCTTGATCTCCTGTATTAAAAGTAAAATAAAAAAACAGTATACCATACCTGTCTGTCGTTCTGTCCCACCACAATCCATGTCTGGGGGAGAATTAGTTTTCAACCTGGACAATGCCATAATACAATCGGCTAGGCTGAGAACCACTGGTGAGTGAGATGCTGCGAGCACAGCCTCAGTGATGTCACTGAGGCTGGGTTCCCAGCCAGGCTGAACTGTGGTGACCTCAGGACTGTGGGAAAATGCCACTACCTAATGCTGTTACCTGTGTGCAGTGCCAGTTATAAAGCTTACCTTCAGCGTGTTTAGCTGGCTCTGTTGAGTTTCCCGATCTGTCCTGCTGTGTTCCTCTGACCCTCCCCGTGTCTGTTGACCTTCCTCCTACCTGACCCTGCTCCTTATCTCCCTATGTGTTTGGACTCCCCATTATTTGACTTTAGCTCGTCCCTGACCTGATCCTGTCTCGCCCATCTGTTAGCTCAGATAATGACCAGCACTGACCTTTTGCGCCCTTCTGACTCTGTGTCTTGGGTTTTTACTTTGTACTGCGTTATTCTCTAGCATCAACTTGGTTCTCTGACTGTTCCACTGCCACCTAGCGGTTGCTTCACTGTATTCCTGCTAGCCTGCTTCATTGCAGGATATTCGGCTCATCCTCCACTCTGCTGCCATCTAGTGGAGTTTGTGTTACTCTGCAGTAACCCTCAGTATTACAGCATGACATAATAACTGGCCATGCAATTTTTTTTTCTCTCTATGGACCTCTTCGTACTCTTGCAGATCAGATGTCAAATTTGACCAAAATAATGCAGGATTTGTCCGTAGAACTTAGAGCCCTTGCCACCTCTCATAACCAATTCAAGGAGGAACTTTCTGAAGCAGTTAAATCTTTTCAAGTTTCCATGACACAATCAGCCTTTAGGCATCTGATCCCATTGATGTTTCTTTGCACTCTCCCGAACCTATGATCAGGCTCCTAAATACTTTCTCTGGAGAGTAGGAGAAGTTTCATATATTGAGAGAGAGTTGTAAGTTACTGTTTTCCCTTAGACCTAGATCCTCAGGAAATGAGAGTTAATGGGTGGGAATAATTATGTCTTTATTCAGGGAGCGTCCTCAGACTTGAGCTTTATCCCCACCTTTTACTGCCCCTGAAAGTATGTCTGTGGATAGGTTTTTTGAGGCCTTAGAACTGATTTATGATAAACCAGACTGGGTCAGAGTGTCAGAGGACATGATCATGGGTCTCTCCCAGGGTAAACTTACTGCAGAATGGTACTGTTCAGAGTTTAGACAGTGGTCCTCCGAGGTGTCTTGGAATGACTCTGCTTTGAGATACCAGTTCAGGAAAGGACTTTCGGATTATCTCAAGGACTTTCTGGCTCTCAATCGGCCACCCAGTTCTTTGGAGGAGGCCACTCGCTTGGATCGGAGATTTCAGGAGAGAGAAGTTATCCAGTGAGAGGTTCCAGTATACCCTGCTAAGTCCAACGTGATGCCAAATACGGAGCCTATGGAGTTTAGGGCCACTAACCTCAAGGATAAGGAGAGGAAGTGGCGATGCAAAGGGAAATTATGTTTCTATTGTGGAAATCCGGGACATTGGAAGGACTGTCTCTCTTGTCCACCAATTCACAAGTTGCCGGGAAATGCTTAAGTCTGGGTGACTGTTGAGGAGGTCACCCAGACACTCAGGTACCATTTTCCTCATTTCAAAAGATTCTGTTAAAGGTGGAACTTTGGTGTGGAGATGGTTCACACCCACTTCAGCTTATTTGTACTGTGGGTCATCCATGAATTTTATTGACTCTAGTCTGGTGTCCAAGAGTAGGTTAGGGACAGTTAGGTTAAAGACTCCCATCCATATCATTGCCATTGATAAGACACCGTTGGCTCAAAATGTGGCTAAGTTTGTCTCGGAGGAGTTTCTCCTCAAGGTGGGTTCCCTGCACCAGGAACGAATTTCATGTTATGTTCTGGATAACCTTCCATCGGGACTGGTGTTGGGATTCCCTTGATAACAGTTGCATAATCCTGTTATTGACTGGGAATCTCGTGATATTGTGAAATGGGGTCCTAATTGTTCTAATGGTTGTCTTTCTGCTGTTCTGGTGCCTTCTGGTAATCTGGAGGGTATTCCAGTGTACCTGAAAGATTTTGGAGATGTGTTTTCTGAAAAAGAGGCTGATGTCCTGCCACCACATTGTCGCTATGATTGTACTATTAATCTTACTCTGGGTGCTCAATTGCCCAAGGCCCATTTGTACAATCTTTATGGCCCGGAACGCACTGCTATGAAAAATTATATCTCAGAAAGTTTATGCAAAAGTCACATCTGTCCCGCTGTCTCTCTTGTGGCTGCTGGATTCTTTTTTGTTAAAAAGAAAGATGGAGGTTTACGCCTTTGCCTCGATTTTTGGCAGCTAAATAAGATTACAGTGAGAAATACCTACCCTCTTCCACTCTTCCAGATCTTTTCAACCAATTATCTGAGGCTAAGTGGTTTTCCAAGTTGGATCTCAGGGGAGCATCTAACCTTATCCGCATTCAGGAAGGGGACAAGTGGAAACTTGGGGGCAAATATCATTTTTGTGGAAAAAAATATGATTTTTTATTTTTAGAGCTCTACATTTTAAAGTTCTATGAAGCACTTGGGGGTTCAAAGTGACAAAGACAACATGACACCCCCAGACCATTCCATCAAAGTCTGCATTCCAAAACATCACTACTTCCCTTCCGAGCCCTGACGTGTGCCCATATAGTAGTTTTCTCCCACATATGGGATATCAGCGTACTCAGGACAAATTGGATAATAACTTTTGGGGTCTAATTTCTCCTCTTACCCTTGGGAAAATAAAAAAATTGGGGACTAAAAGATCATGCTTGTGGAAAAAGTATGATTTTTTTATTTTCACGCCCGTGCTTCTGTGAAGCACTTGGGGGTTCAAAGTGCTCACCACACATCTAGATAAGTTACTTGGGGGTCACTTGTGGGGGGTTTCCACTGTTTTGGCACATCAGGGGCTTTCCAAACACGACATGGCGCCCGATCTCAATTGCAGCTAAAAAAAAGTCAAATGGCACTGCTTCGCTTCTGAGCTCTGCCATGCGCCCAAATAGTCGTTTACCCCCACATATGGGGTATCAGCGGACTCAGGACAAATTGCACAATAACTTTTGTGGTCTTGTTACCCTTGGGAAAATAAAAATTGGGGGTGAAAAGATCATTTTTAAAAAAAAATATTATTTTTTAATTGTACGGCTGTACGTTATAAACTTTTGTGAAGCCCTTGGGGTTTCAAAGTTCTCACCACACATCTAGATAAGTTCCTTGTTGGGTCTAGTTTCCAATATGGGGTAACTTGTGGGGGGAATCCACTGTTTTGGCACATCCGGGGCTCTCCAAACGTGACATGGCGTCCGATCTGAATTCCAGCCAATTTTGCAGTGAAAAAGGCAAAAGGCGCTCCTTCCCTTCTGAGCTCTGTCATGCACCGAAACAGTGGTTCCCCCCACATATCAGGTATAAGTGTACTCAGGACAAATTGCACAATAACTTTTGCAGTCCAATTTCTCCTGTTACCCTTGGTAAAATAAAAAAAATTGGACCTGAAGTAATTTTTTTTGTGAAAAAACATTAAATGTTAATTTTTTAAAAAATTAAAAGAATTCCTGTGAAGCACCTGAATGGTTAATAAACTTCTTTAATCTGGTTTTGAGCACCTTGAGGGGTGCAGCTTTTAGAATGGTGTCACTTTTAGGTATTTTCTGTCATATAGACCCCTCAAAGTGACTTCAAATGTGATGTGGTCCCTAAAAATAAAATGGTGTTATAAAAATGAGAAATCGCTGGTCAACTTTTAACCCTTATAACTTCCTAACAAAAAAATTTGGGTTCCCAAATTGTGCTGATGTAAAGTAAACATGTGGGAAATGTTACTTATTAAGTTTTTTGTGTGCCATATCTCTGTGATTTAAGGGCATAAAAATTTAAAGTTGGAAAATTGCGAAATTTTTGCCAAATTTCCGTTTTTTTCACAAATAAACGCAACTTATATGAATGAAATTTTACCACTAACATGAAGTACAATATGTCACGAGAAAACAGTGTCAGAATCACTGGGATCCATGGAAGCATTCCAGAGTTATTTCCTCATAAAGGGACGGTGGTCAGAATTGTAAAAATTGGCCGGGTCATTAACTTGCAAACCACCCTTGGGGGTTAAGGTGTTAAAGTCTGGTCGCCTCTGCCAGTTGAAGCATTTATAGCATTGAAGAAGTGGTTTATGTCTGCTCCTGTGTTGGTTCAGCCCGATCCGTCAAGCTGGGTCTCAAGTTTATTGGTCATTACGAGATCATTGAGGTGGTCAATCCAGTTGCCTTTCATTAAGCTTGCCTCTGTCTCTTCGTATCCCCAATGTGTTTCATTGGTCCCGTCTTAAATTGTTTGTAACTTCCTCTACTGAGTCTCCACCTTCACCTGTTTCTGTGAATGGATAAACAGAATATGAAGTTGGACGTATTGTCGACTCTCGAATGGTTCGCATCTCGCTTCATTATTTGGTACATAGGTTCGGAGGGTCAATCTTGTGATATCTGTGTAGAGATTTTCATGACAGCTCAAAAAATTTGGATTCATTCTATAAACAAAGAAAAGCTTTTTACTGAGACAGAAGATAGCTAAAGGTGTGATAGACAGTACAATGGTGAATCTATAAAAACACTGGGATAGGCATAAAGAATTAAAAAATTACAGAGACCTGAAAATTTAACATACCTTTTTGTTCACTCAATATCACTTCTCTAGTCTTGTTGGACTCTGATTTTTCTCTCTAAACTGTTGTTTATGAAGTTTTTTCATCTCGAAATATAACACATTATTTAAAGGGTTTGTCTCATGTTCACTAATGGTTAAAATTGGAAGTGCTTGTAAATACAAGATACTTAAAAGCTTACTTCTTACCGAATATCCTGCAATGAAGCAGACCAGCAGGAATATAGCGATGCAACCACTAGGTGGCAGCGGAATAGTCAGAGAACTGAGTCGATATCAGAGAACAACACAGTAGAAAGGGAAAATTCAAGACATAGAGTCATAAGAGAGCAAAAGGTCAGTGCTGGTCAAAAGCTTAGCTAACAGATGGGTGAGAAAGGATCAGGTCAGGGATGAGCTAAAGTTAAATACCGGGGAGTCCAAACACACAGGGAGATAAGGAGCAGGGTCAGGCAGGAGGTAGGTCCACAGAAACGGAAAGGGTCAGATAAATGCAACAGCTTATAAGGAAACTCACCAGAGCAAGCTTAACATGCCGAAGGTAAGCAATATACAGTGGGGCAAAAAAGTATTTAGTCAGTCAGCAATAGTGCAAGTTCCACCACTTAAAAAGATGAGAGGCATCTGTAATTTACATCATAGGTAGACCTCAACTATGGGAGACAAACTGAGAAAAAAAAATCCAAAAAATCACATTGTCTGTTTTTTTTTCATTTTATTTGCATATTATGGTGGAAAATAAGTATTTGGTCAGAAACAAAATTTCATCTCAATACTTTGTGATATATCCTTTGTTGGCAATGACAGAGGTCAAACGTTTTCTGTAAGTCTTCACAAGGTTGCCACACACTGTTGTTGGTATGTTGGCCCATTCCTCCATGCAGATCTCCTCTAGAGCAGTGATGTTTTTGGCTTTTCGCTTGGCAACACGGACTTTCAACTCCCTCCAAAGGTTTTCTATAGGGTTGAGATCTGGAGACTGACTAAATACTTTTTTGCCCTACTGCATATTGCTTACCTTCGGCATGTTAAGCTTGCTCTGGTGAGTTTCCTTATAAGCTGTTGCATTTATCTGACCCTTTCCGTTTCTGTGGACCTACCTACTGCCTGACCCTGCTCCTTATCTCCCTGTGTGTTTGGACTCCCCGGTATTTAACTTTAGCTCATCCCTGACCTGATCCTTTCTCACCCATCTGTTAGCTAAGCTTTTGACCAGCACTGACCTTTTGCTCTCTTATGACTCTATGTCTTGAATTTTCCCTTTCTACTGTGTTGTTCTCTGATATCGACTCAGTTCTCTGACTATTCCGCTGCCACCTAGTGGTTGCATCGCTATATTCCTGCTGGTCTGCTTCATTGCAGGATATTCGGTAAGAAGTAAGCTTTTAAGTATCTTGTATTTACAAGCACTTCCAATTTTAACCATTAGTGAACATGAGACAAACCCTTTAAATAATGTGTTATATTTCGAGATGAAAAAACTTCATAAACAACAGTTTAGAGAGAAAAATCAGAGTCCAACAAGACTAGAGAAGTGATATTGAGTGAACAAAAAGGTATGTTAAATTTTCAGGTCTCTGTAATTTTTTAATTCTTTATGCCTATCCCAGTGTTTTTATAGATTCACCATTGTACTGTCTATCACACCTTTAGCTATCTTCTATCTCAGTAAAAAGATTTTCTTTGTTTATAGAATGAATCCAAATTTTATGAGCTGTCATGAAAATCTCTACACAGATATCACAATCGCAGGGGGGGGCTTATCTTAGTTATCCCACCGCTGCCACCAATGTGATAAAAGAACAGCAAGGGGGCTTATTTTAGTTATCCCACCTCTGCCACCAATATGTCATGAACTGCAGGGATTTATGCATGTCCCACTTTCCAGTTCCGCTTTGGAACTCACAACTCTCCGGCTCCCCCTTACCCTCAGGTCAGTCAGGGAACTGCACCTAGGAAAAATAGTCACCGGACAGGCATTTATAAATACTCCTAGCCGCAGCCAGGCAACCTATTTCTAAAATCCATTCAGTCGCTGCCAGCTTTGCCCAACTAGCCCAGAACACACTTTGCTGCCACCAGCTCTGATTTGTTAATTAAGGGGTTCAAAGCCAACCCAAATTAGTAGCTTAATTCACTTCAGAGATGTGAAGATACGTTTATAGAGCATGGAGAAACGAAGCTAGTACTTTTATTTTTTAGAGGTAGCAAATTGGTATATCATGATCAATAAAACATAACCTTTAATGATTCTTTAAAAACCATACATCAAATCAAAACAAACATGTGCCAAAGTGCAATTGTGCAGTGTTCTAATAAAAACAAACCGTTTTGTACTAAATAAGGTACCATATGGCCCTGGACATTAACGTATTTCTTGTCCAGGTGTTTCAAAACCTGGAATCTCCGACCATATGAGCCTTGTATATTTGTAATTGTGTGCCGACCAGGCCTTTATGTCATCAGAATTAATATTACTTAATAGACATATATCCAGCCCGTATATAAATTAGCACAGCATATGTACAGCATCGGTCAAATGCATAAGCATAAAATCACCTCATGAGCAAATTGTATCCATTTATGATACCACTATAGAAACTGAGACTGCTGTACTTATCTTTAAATGCTTCTATAAAGAACGGATGATCAGGTAAGGTCCATCTGAAAACCCAAAATCGTGACCCGATCTCCAGACTTGTCACCCAACGCGTTTCGTCGATGCCTGACTCATCAGGGGTATTGTGACACCTTCTTCTGGCGCATAGCACGCCCGTTGTGAGATAGCTGCCTTTTATAAATCGCGGCATACCGCGGCTTGTTGCCGTTTCCGGTTGCCCCGTACAGTACTTCCGGTTTGCGCATGACGCCGGCATCTGCTCAGGCAACTTGCCCCACTTCCTGGGTTTTCCTAAACAGGCGCCGCGCGTCATGTTGAGACAGGAACCGACCATACCCTGCCCCACTTCCTGGGCGTAACCGGGCATGTCAGTCTGCATATCAAGATATTGCGTGATTGGTCTAGGCAGTCACCTGACCATCACGTATCAATAGGAGCCGCTCACTTTATTTTATTGCATCAATCTAATAGTGCGGCTTCATTTAATCAATCATAAATGTTGAATGCGTCCCCCTATCATTATTTATACGGGACCCGAATTATTAAGTCATTTTATGATTGCATAGGCGTTATGAATCAGTACAAAACGCCAACACCCATATTATGGACATTGACAGGAATTATCTTGTGAATGAAAACAAATTCTTTACACCCCGTCATAGGAAAAGAAGCAGAAAAAAGAGTCAGGATACCAACTGCAAAATATGTGTGATGTGGAAATTATTCATTTAATTTAATTTTATTGCATGCATAATAATAATAATAATAATAAATTTTATTTTTATAGCGCCGACATATTCCGCAGCACTTTACATTTCAGAGGGGATTTGTACAGACAATAGACATTACAGCATAACAATAATCACATACAGTAGATTATAACACATACCAAGAGGAAAGAGGGCCCTGCTCGCAAGCTTACAGTCTATGAGGAAAGAGGGAGACACGAAAGGTGGGTGGTAACAGTTACCCTGAATTGTATGGACCAGTCATAATGTTAAGTGTGTAACAGTACAGACACAGAGGGCTAATGGAGGCATAAAGCATGTGGGAACATGATAAGGGGATACCACCAACCTCCATATATCTGTAGGAATTATAGAAAGGGTGCCCGCTAAATCTGGCCCTATAGGTCCCTAACTAGCTGTTCCCTACCTCACGCGGAGGTTGGCACCCTAAATTCCTGCGCAAATGGCGCCCCCACTTCTCGTCGGCTCTCCCTGAACTAAAAAGCCCTATTAGAACTCCCTACAAGAAGGAAGAAAAGGATAGTGTCTCATTCAGTCCTTTGGGATATACAGATTGTAATGAGAAAATCCAATAGGTTTCTCTTTGGAGTATGCGTTTATCCCAATCACCTCCTCTTGGATTTTGGGGGACCTTTTCTATGCCCATGAAACTGACTGCCTTCACGTCACCCTTATGTCTTTGATTGACATGGGTGGCTACCGGTGTATCACGTTTATGAATTATATCTCTATGGTGTTCGCCTACCCTAACCCTCAGCTCCCTCTTGGTCTTGCCGATGTATTCAAGGCCACAGCTACAGGTGATTTTATATACCACTCCTATTGATCTACAATTAATGAATTGACCAATAGGGTAGATCTTTCCTGTGACATTGCTCTGAAATTCTTTGCTCTGTTGAATAGAGGTACAATATTTACAGCTACCACATCTGTAACAGCCTTTCGGCTGTGTACCTAGCCATGTTGAGCTGTATGAGGTTTTCTGGGTATAATGGCTGCGGACCAACCTATCCCTTAAGGAGCGGCCCCTTCTAAATGTAATTTGTGGATTGTCCGAGATCAAGCCTCCAAGATCCTTGTCCATACATAGTATTGGCCAATGTCGGTTCATAATGGCTCTCAGCTCATTTGCCCCATTGGAAAAAGTGGTGATGAACCTTATGATATTGTCTTCATTGGTTTGCTGTTTGGGTATAAGTAGTTCTTTTCTTTCCTTATCTACCGTAGACTTATAGGCCCCTTTGAGAATGTCATCTGGGTATCCTCGTTCATGAAAACGAGATCTAAGGTCATCTGCTTGTCTCTTAAAGTCTCTCTGATCAGTACAATTCCTTTTCATGCGTAGGTACTGACCTTTAGGAATACCTTTTTTCAAGGGGACTGGGTGACTGGATTCCCATCTTAGAAGGGAATTCGTAGAGGTAGGTTTCCTGTATGTTTCTGTGACTATACGGTCATTTTCTCCCCTCTTAATGACTATGTCCAGGAAGGGTAGTCTGTTGGCACTAACCTCACATGTGAAGCTAAGACCAATATCATTTATATTAAGATCTTTCACAAAAGTTCTAAAACTGTTCTCATCACCTCTCCAAATAACAAATACGTCGTCGATGTAGCGGAGCCATAGCACTATTTTGTCCTCCGCCACATCGACCTGCTCACCAAAAATGACATTTTCCTCCCACCAGCCCAGGAGCAGATTTGCGTACGATGGCGCACAAGGGTTGCCCATCGCAGTGCCCCTGAGCTGATGGAAGAACCTGCCATCAAAGAGAAAATTTTTTTTCGTGAGACAGAATTCCAAGGCCTGCATAACGAACAGGTTGTGTCTCGTACATTGGACGCCTCTTGTCTTAAGGAAATAGTCCGCAGCCATCAGACCTTTATCATGGGGAATGGATGAATACAAGGCTTCTACATCTATTGAACCCAATATCATATCGGTGTCCAATTCGATGTGGTCAAGTTTCAATAAAAGGTCGGTGGTATCCCTTGTATAGGAACTAAGTGATATAACAAATGGTCTTAAAATTTTGTCTACATAGATACCCAGATTTTGGGTTAGACTTCCTATACCCGATATAATCGGTCGGCCTTTCAAAGGCGAAAGGCCTTTATGAACCTTAGGCAGAGCATAGAATGTTGCCACAGTCGGGTGTTGTGGAATCAAAAAATCTTTCTCATTTTTATCAATGAGTTTTGCTTGAAAGGCCCCATTCACCAACTTCTTAAGATCATTTAAAAAAGTGTTTGTGGGGTTATGTTCCATTCATTCATACCCCATAGATCTATCTAACAGTGAGTAGCACATGGTTTTATACTGTGCTACATCCATCAACACTATATTCCCCCCTTTATCTGCGGGTTTCACTATTAGAGTATTGTCTCTCTCCAGCTCCAGAAGCCCATCCATCTCAGACTTGGTGAGGTTATGGAATCGTCTTTTTTTCCCATTACCCAGTTCCTTGATATCTCTAGATACCAAGTTGGCAAATATGTCAAGGGCCCCTATATCATTGCTAATAGGTGGCATTTGTTTACTCTTATTTTTTAATTGTGTGAATGGTCCCTCACCCAAATCATTGGGATTCATATCCCCCAAATTGAACAAAAATCTCACATCATTAAGTAAATCTCCCTCTATACCCAATTCTGCGCAGCTTTTATTATCCATATTTATAAAGTGTTTTTTCCACTTAAGTTTACGGATGAAGAGCTGTAAATCCTTAGTCATTTCAAAACATTCAAAATCAGATGTTGGGACAAAAGACATCCCCTTACTGAGAACCGCCATCTGTTCTTTACTGAGGGATTTCGAGGAAAGGTTAATTATATGATTGTCTATACGGGGTTCCTGCCGTTGAACCTGTTTCTTAATGGGTAGCTTGTGTCTAAAAAATGATCCCTCTGTGGGGAACCTCGACCAGATCCTCTCCCCGCACGTAGACCCCCCCTTCCCCTTACTCTCCCTCTTCCGGGTTTGTATCTCGTTTCTGAATCAGAAAACTCAGCCTCTGAAGATGATATATCAGTCTCCTGCGGTCTATTAGTTTTTCCGTAATATACTGAATATGCTTTATTATCCCTGAATTCTTGTAAATCCCGAATAAAATATTTATGTTTCCTTTCTTTAAGATGATATTGAAATTTTTCTATAATGTTTTGTAGACTAGATTCTTTCACCGTAAACTCGGCCTCTGCAGAAAATTTCTTAGTGACCTCTATCTGATCTCTCAGACGTTCGTTAATATTACTTAACATACACTTCTCCTCCTCAAGGAGTATTTTCATAAGTTTCAACGAACTATCAGTTGCTTCTTTCTCTAACTTGGCCAATAGTGTTGTATTCTTATATCTATAACCAAAGTTAATTGATATTCTAAGATGGCGGGGAACTATTCCTGCTTTTATATAACTTTCCAAGCTCTGTACCTCCCACCACGAAGTAACTTGTTCTTTATAAACCTTGGTCAACTCTTTAAAAGCAGCACTGAAAGAGGGTATATACTTTTTTTGTGTAAAGGTACCATCTGAAAATACGTCTTTCGCTTCATTAATCCACTGATTGGTGTCTATTCCTGTAACAAGGAATCCTGCCATGTCCAACCAATACAAATTATATAGCGGGGGTGTCTCAAACCAATGTCAAATATTTAGAGGTAGCAAATTGGTATATCATGATCAATAAAACATAACCTTTAATGATTCTTTAAAAACCATACATCAAATCAAAACAAACATGTGCCAAAGTGCAATTGTGCAGTGTTCTAATAAAAACAAACCGTTTTGTACTAAATAAGGTACCATATGGCCCTGGACATTAACGTATTTCTTGTCCAGGTGTTTCAAAACCTGGAATCTCCGACCATATGAGCCTTGTATATTTGTAATTGTGTGCCGACCAGGCCTTTATGTCATCAGAATTAATATTACTTAATGGACATATATCCAGCCCGTATATAAATTAGCACAGCATATGTACAGCATCGGTCAAATGCATAAGCATAAAATCACCTCATGAGCAAATTGTATCCATTTATGATACCACTATAGAAACTGAGACCACTGTACTTATCTTTAAATGCTTCTATAAAGAACGGATGATCAGGTAAGGTCCATCTGAAAACCCAAAATCGTGACCCGATCTCCAGACTTGTCACCCAACGCGTTTCGTCGATGCCTGACTCATCAGGGGTATTGTGACACCTTCTTCTGGCGCATAGCACGCCCGTTGTGAGATAGCTGCCTTTTATAAATCGCGGCATACCGCGGCTTGTTGCCATTTCCGGTTGCCCCGTACAGTACTTCCGGTTTGCGCATGACGCCGGCATCTGCTCAGGCAACTTGCCCCACTTCCTGGGTTTTCCTAAACAGGCGCCGCGCGTCATGTTGAGACAGGAACCGACCATACCCTGCCCCACTTCCTGGGCGTAACCGGGCATGTCAGTCTGCATATCAAGATATTGCGTGATTGGTCTAGGCAGTCACCTGACCATCACGTATCAATAGGAGCCGCTCACTTTATTTTATTGCATCAATCTAATAGTGCGGCTTCATTTAATCAATCATAAATGTTGAATGCGTCCCCCTATCATTATTTATACGGGACCCGAATTATTAAGTCATTTTATGATTGCATAGGCGTTATGAATCAGTACAAAACGCCAACACCCATATTATGGACATTGACAGGAATTATCTTGTGAATGAAAACAAATTCTTTACACCCCGTCATAGGAAAAGAAGCAGAAAAAAGAGTCAGGATACCAACTGCAAAATATGTGTGATGTGGAAATTATTCATTTAATTTAATTTTATTGCATGCATAAGAAGGGGATACCACCAACCTCCATATATCTGTCGGAATTATAGAAAGGGTGCCCGCTAAATCTGGCCCTATAGGTCCCTAACTAGCTGTTCCCTACCTCACGCGGAGGTTGGCACCCTAAATGAATAATTTCCACATCACACATATTTTGCAGTTGGTATCCTGACTCTTTTTTCTGCTTCTTTTCCTATGACGGGGTGTAATGAATTTGTTTTCATTCACAAGATAATTCCTGTCAATGTCCATAATATGGGTGTTGGCGTTTTGTACTGATTCATAACGCCTATGCAATCATAAAATGACTTAATAATTCGGGTCCCGTATAAATAATGATAGGGGGACGCATTCAACATTTATGATTGATTAAATGAAGCTGCACTATTAGATTGATGCAATAAAATAAAGTGAGCGGCTCCTATTGATACGTGATGGTCAGGTGACTGCCTAGACCAATCACGCAATATCTTGATATGCAGACTGACATGCCCGGTTACGCCCAGGAAGTGGGGCAGGGTATGGTCGGTTCCTGTCTCAACATGACGCGCGGCGCCTGTTTAGGAAAACCCAGGAAGTGGGGCAAGTTGCCTGAGCAGATGCCGGCGTCATGCGCAAACCGGAAGTACTGTATGGGGCAACCGGAAACGGCAACAAGCCGCGGTATGCCGCGATTTATAAAAGGCAGCTATCTCACAACGGGCGTGCTATGCGCCAGAAGAAGGTGTCACAATACCCCTGATGAGTCAGGCATCGACGAAACGCGTTGGGTGACAAGTCTGGAGATCGGGTCACGATTTTGGGTTTTCAGATGGACCTTACCTGATCATCCGTTCTTTATAGAAGCATTTAAAGATAAGTACAGCGGTCTCAGTTTCTATAGTGGTATCATAAATGGATACAATTTGCTCATGAGGTGATTTTATGCTTATGCATTTGACCGATGCTGTACATATGCTGTGCTAATTTATATACGGGCTGGATATATGTCTATTAAGTAATATTAATTCTGATAACATAAAGGCCTGGTCGGCACACAATTACAAATATACAAGGCTCATATGGTCGGAGATTCCAGGTTTTGAAACACCTGGACAAGAAATACGTTAATGTCCAGGGCCATATGGTACCTTATTTAGTACAAAACGGTTTGTTTTTATTAGAACACTGCACAATTGCACTCTGGCACATGTTTGTTTTGATTTGATGTATGGTTTTTAAAGAATCATTAAAGGTTATGTTTTATTGATCATGATATACCAATTTGCTACCTCTAAATATTTGACATTGGTTTGAGACACCCCCGCTATATACTTTTATATTTTACTCTGAAAAGGTAGGCAGTGTTTACAGAAGGTATGAAAAGATTTTACAATATGAGACAATTAATGTACAGAATGTACAAGACAATTACAAAATAACAGGGATTAAAGAAGAAGAAGCACTTACAATTTGCTTAAGTCATTTCAGGCAGTCCATGTGGTCAGGGGAGGGGCGATATATCGCAGTGCATCACAGCCTCTCTGTATCTCAGGTTTCCCAGGCAAGACTTCTCCAGATTGAGCTGGGACTAACTTATACCTCCTGGTGGTGGCATCACTAAAGGGGGCTGAGTTATGGAAACCATCCTCTTTCTGCCAGAATGAACATTTTGCTACAAAACTTATAATTATCAGATCTCGGGGAGGGAACGTTGTATGGCGACGCACATAGTATCATTTATTATGAAAGGGTAGCCGAGGAGGAAATAAAAAGCAACACAAGCTATATCTCCGAAAACCAAAGAGGTTGGTAAATATGCAGTCTGCAGACCCCTGATCCTAACAAGCAACTAGCAGCAGTCATGGAGCGTTCCTACGGTGGTCCTAGACGCCTCATCACAACCGGAGAACTAAATAAGCCTAAAGCAAGAAAAGAGGAAAACTAACTGCCCCAGAGCAGACCCCAAAGGAAAGACAGCCCCCCCACATGTATTGACCGTGAAGCAAGATGAAAACACAAACAAAGGCAGGAAAATAGGCTGAGCAAATGATGGGGCCAAACTAACTAGAAAGGACAGGAAAGGAAAGACATTGTCTGCAGTCTGCCAAAAAACCCTACAAAATGTCCAACACAACTGATAGCAAAATTAACCCTGAAGTCACTAGACTTCTCCCACTATATCAGCACGAGACAGAGCAAAAAGAGACTAATCTAATAAGGGACAAAAAAAAGGCAATTTGGCAAATAAGAGTGGAAATTCAGCACAGCCCAGCCGGGCTGGCTGACCACACTAAAAACTGAAAAGACCAACACGAGCAAGCGTGAACATTAGCAAAAAACAAACTTATCTTGAGAAGACTGGAACAGAGCTGAGTCCTAGACCTGAGAAGCAGACTGAATCACCAGCAACAGGGTAGGGTGTCAGCTGTCTTATATCCAGTCGAATACTCCAGAGATCCAATCGCTATCTTCCTCACCAGGTGGCAGATCACTACCACTTAAACCAACCTCACTACCTCCTGTCACCACCAGAGGGAGAATGAAAGGGGAACTCTCAACTGGTGGAGCAGAAAATGAGCTCATAACAATCATCTAACTCTGCATGATGTTGTGGTTCAGTTGAGCCTAAACTCGGGGTACCGGTGTGGCACGGCAATCCATTTCTTGGATTCCGCTGAAGCTGGAGTCTAAGACAACACAGGCTGAGTAGCTCTGTCAATGCACAGCCCAAATATGTAACTCTCATACTCATAACATAAACTGGGGTCAAGTTAGGCCCTAATGGTTAGATTCTAAATCCCATCCACAGAGCCACATGTTGGAGACAATGGGTTGTATTCTGCTAATTACCACATTCCTGAGGGAGGGGCAGGATCACACACTGGAATCTCACGCTACAGAGAGTGTGTAGGGAGAAGGAGGTGAGAGGGTAGGGGGGTCAAAAAAGCCCCCAGTGTGTCTTTGTATAGTTCTAATGGATGCAGCAGAGCTCAGTGTGTGAACAGTTCTAGAGGGGAACTTTGAATGTAGGCATAATTGCAGTATCATCACATGAGCTTAATCCCACATGCATGAATTTGCATTCTGCTGTCACTCACATATGTTTTATTACATCTGCTACATATTCAACTAAACTTAAGGGGGAATCTCTATGCCAAAGAAACATTAGGGGGAACAGCAAATATAAACTTTAAAAAAATGAAAAATGTACAATTAATTATTGTAATAATATGTACAGCATTTGCTCTTGCAAATTAACCCCTTAATGACCACCGATATACCTTTGAACGACAGCAGTTAAGGGTCCTTATTACTCAGCGCCACTTTTTAATGGGTTTGTGGGTTTGTCATCTGACAGTGTGGGAATTGCAGCTTTTTGACTGGCAGTAATAATCTTACCATCGATCAGAGGCAGTCTTTGCCATGCTGTCATTATCAGAGGCAGTGTTTGCCACACTGTCATGCACATAACAGAGTGGCAAACAATGGATGCTCCTGCCCCCCCATTCATCTGAATGGGTTGTGAGTTTGGTTTCGGGTATTAGTCTGATACCTTAACCAAACTTTTTAAAAATGTTTGGCCAAACCCACTGGACCTAAACATTCAGGGGATTGCCCATCACTATTCTCAACACCTTTTGATTTTCTCATGAAGAAGTTGATTCATCTTCGAAACACATTGAGAATAAACTGCATGATTTAGTCCCTCATCACATCCTCTTGATTTCTTGAATCTGATACAGCAGCACAGACTGCTACTCATATCCTCCACCAATATTTTAATACGGAATGTGCTAGGGGAAAAAAGGGGCATTTTTTAAATATATTTAACACAAAAATCTGATTTAAACAATAGATCATTTTTTAATGATAGCATCTCTTTAAAGACAATGTATGGAGTATACAAATAGAGAACTTTCAAATTCTACTCCAAAAATAGATGAAAGTTATTTTATTGTTTCTTAATTCAGGTGCAGGTAGATGACAAGTACAAAAAGAATATAAAGTGCTACTTATAGATGCTACCTATTGTTTCAACACAATCCCAGATCTTGTTCACATAGTCGCTCTTGATATGAAGAGTTTGTCCATGAGGTGTTAGGAGTCCCTGATGGAATACACTATAGGAGTTTCTCTCTGGCTTTGATGTCCTTGTGTGCACTCCTGCGCCTCTGGTGTGGGTGCCAAATAGAGTATACAATAAAGTCATTACAAATCCCACGTCAGTGTTAAAGATATAATCTATTCTTTATTTGATTGCTGTCACAGGAAAGAATACAATGACCAAACATTAATATTTTTTTCAGAGTGATAACGTATGAAAATAAGCCTTGTTTCATGTAACCGCTTTGAGTACATTGGTATACTGACTGCAGAGATCTGTTAAATAATGGAAACTGGACTTTATCTCATTCTATGTTTCAGCTTTATCCTCAACATTCTTCACCCATGATAGTAAATTGACATAAGATTGCCAGTTCAACAGCATGTCTTTAACCGCTTACTGCTCACCTCAAAGCAGAGACATGTCAGCTGTTTTGAACAGCTGACATGTGCCCACAATAGCCGTGAGCGGAATCGTGATCCACCCGTGGCTATTAACTAGTTAAATGCCGCTGTCAAACTCTGACAGCGGAATATAATGCGCTCTTCCGGACATCCGGCGGAAATGCGCTCGCTGGTGATCCGCGTCACGTGATCATGGGTAATTGGTGTGTCAGCATGACAACCAGAGGTCTCCTTTAGATCTCTATGGTTGCTGATGCCGGATTGCTGTGAGAGCCACCCTGTGGTCGGCGCTCACAGCAATGCAGTAATTCTGCTAGATAGAGGCGATCTGAGCCTCTATGTAGCAGAGCTGATCAAGGTGTGGCAGCTTCTAGCCTCCCATGGAGGCTATTGAAGCATGCCAAAAGTAAAAAAAATGCTTTTAAAAATATGAAAAAGATAAAAAAACATAAAAGTTCAAATCAGCCCCCTTTCGCCCCATTCAAAATAAAACAATAAAAATAAAATCAAACATAGACATATTTGGTATTGCCAAGTTCAGTATCATACGATCTATCAAAAAATAAAAGGATTAACCTGATCGCTAAATGGCGTAGCAAGAAAAAAATCAAAATGCCAAAATTACTTTTTTGGGGTTGCCGCGACATTGCATTAAAATGCAATAACGGGCGATCAAAAGATTGTATCTGCACCAAAATGGTACCATTAAATACATCAGCTTGGCACACAAAAAATAAGCCCCCACCCTATCCAAGAGCACGAAAAATGGCGAAGCTGCTGGCCTTGGAAAATGGCACAATTTTTTTTTTTTTAAAGCAAACTTTTGAATTTTTTCTCAGCACTTACATTAAAAATAACCTAGACATGTTTGGTGTCCATGAACTCGTAATGACCTGGAGACTCATAATGGCAGGTCAGTTTTAGAATTTAGTGAACCTAGCAAAAAAGTCAAACAAAACAACAAGTGTGGGATTGCACTTTTTTTCTAATTTCACCGCACTTGGAATTTTTTCCCATTTTTTGTTACATGACATGGTAAAACCACTGGTGTCGTTCAAAAGTACAACGTGTCCCGCAAAAAATAAGCCCTCACATGGCTATATTGATGGAAAAGTAAAAAGTTATGGTTCTGGAAAGAAGGCGAGCGAAAAACGAAAATGCAAAACCGAAAAAAGCTCCCGTCATGAAGGCTTTATGATTCCAGCTCAACAGAGCCAAATTGTTCTCTGCTGTCTCACAAACTACTCTAACCAAAATGATAGTAGAGTAGCAGTTAGGTATTGTATTCACAACCTTGTTCTCAATATATGAACAAATTTGACATAAACAAGAATTTAGATATAGTCAAAGCTTCTAATGATTGAAATGTAATTCTTTTTGTGCTTAGAATATTTGCTATTTAAACTCTAGTGCGACTGATATTCTAAATCTGTGCTTAAGTAGATTGACACGCGAAGGCAATGGGCCAGATTCATAATTTATGATTTATTGAAGACATTATTCTTTTTTTTGTCTTTTGGTATTCTCTGACATTTTCTTCAAAATGGCATAAGTGGTCCGTGAGGCTGGCATAATATCAAACATGCTCTTTATTTTTGTTTTTAACTGTTTTTTGCTGCTTTTTAGCACCAAAAGTCAGAAATCCTTTAAAAAAGTTGCAAAACAGCAACAAATTGAAAACACATCTAGAAACATCACTCCAGGTGGGAACTGAAGTGAGATGCACCATTAAAATGTGAGATTGGGCATAAGTTGCTTTTGATGAATCTGTCCAAAGCATCTGGAAAAGCAAACTTGTAGAGGATTAATAATAAATACATAAATAATAAAAAAGACTTAAAACAGGAAAATAACTTTAAAAGTGGCACAAATACTAAAGCCATTACAAAGGTGAAATTACTCCAGAAAAGTTAAGAAACAGCAATGATGATTGAGGCCAATGGCTTTTCAAATCTAAGCCAGGATACAAATCAGACGGTTGCTACACGTTTTGCTTCCAAAATCCAGATAGTCATTGGAGTTAACATTGGCCTGCTCTGAGAATAGTTGACCATGTAATTTAGGAAAGTGTCTGTCTACTATAGAAATCTGCTGTGTGAATAGAGCCTTTTCACGCTTTTGCTCTTCCTACACTAAATGACTTTATCAGCTAGGAAAGATTCTTGCAAAACTGCTCAACAAATTTGGATAGGAAAGCTATTTGTTATTAAATGAATGATTATGTATATTGGTAAATGTTGACATCTTCTAGCAAATTTCATTGGAGTTTAAAGACAAGTAATTAATAGAGATGAGGGAGCAATAAAATGCTTGGATGCTCGTTACTCAAAAAAAGCAATTCTTAATGCTTTCATGTTGTTTTCAAGTGACGAGTATAATGGGAGTCAATACAAAATACAGTACAAGCATTTTTATGGCAGACCCTATAAGGTAGTTGGGGAGTCAGTGAAAATTTTGAAATTGATGAAAAAAAGTTTTGATTGGAAGCAGAACAGCATAGGGAAGACCCCTGAAAGCATCTCTGACTGCCAGATTGCTGATAATAACAATGGTGTCGAACTTTTACTCCACTTTAAGGACTGACAATAAAACATTCAAAATCGACCAAAAATTGGAGTTTACAGGAAAAAAAAATGTTAAGAAACCTTTCCCTCCTTGTCAACAATGCCCGATCATCAGGGCCTGGACGGTGGTAGGGTGTCATAAAACCGGACCAGGCCTTTGATACTGGAACGCTGCCTCTGCTGTATCTGGTGTGCTTCTGCCTTGCTTCTCCTCTGTGGTTGGGCAACATTTCTTTCTCTTTGCTGCTAGTGTTGTCTGATGGGATTTTTTCAACCTATTTTCCACAATGGCCTTCTGGTATAGCACCATTTTAGAAGACCTCTCCACCTCAGGAAAAAGTATTTGCAATATTCTCCTGGTAGCATGGGTTTAGCATGGTGAACAACCAGTAGTTATTTTGGTCAAGATGAATGCAATTTGAGGTCACAGGAAAGGCAGCGGTACATAAAGTCTTCCATATGTGCCAAAGTCCCTACAGCCAACACTTCACTGTCTCCACCATGATGACTACTCTCTATTTCATCCTCTTCTCCATTTCTTCCTTCTCATTCCTCTTCTCAGGCCATCGACATAGAAGAGACGTGACAAAGGTTGTGTGGCTACTAGCCTCTGTTGCGCTAACCACCAGCAGCTGTACCTTCTCTTCCTGCTACTTAACTTCTACCTCCTCATAGTTACTCAAATCGCACTGTGCAGATGATAATAAGCATGCCAGCATTTATATTTTATTGTTAGCAGTGACTGTTTACATAGGCACAGAAGTAGTATAGTTGTGCAGATTATGGCGTCATTGCCACTCACATCTTCTTAGAGTCCTCAGAGTCTTGGAGAATGTTAGACATCCATGTTTACTCTACAGTTGCTATGTGTGGAGACTAACCAGATTATCAACTGGCGTGTTGTATGCAGTATTCCACAACTGGTCTCTGCTGCTCACAAAGCCTTGCCAGCATGTGCAGTGTGGAGTTCCAGTGCAGGGTCACATTGCACACCAGTCGGTGAGGTGGCATGTGGTGATGCAATACTGCCAGAGCAGCAGCAGCTGTAGCTGACTTGTGTACCTTCACCAAAAACTCTGGCAAATCTTGAAATTTTTAAGAAAGTATTGAACTACAAAGTTGCCTGGTTGTAGGTTCAGCGGTGATAGCTACAGATCTGTTTGGTCTGTTATTCATTTCAATAACTCTGCTGCAATGTGTGGTTTGTCTCCGAGACAAATTAGCTTCAGTGCTGCTTGCTTCAGTGAGCAAGTGCTGCAGAGCTTCCAGCTTCCGGCTGATGTGGACAATGTAATCTGAGATAGCACATTGGAGATAGAAGATAAGAAGTAGCAGGATGGGGTGCAAGAACTGATGTAAAAGGTGGAGGAAACCCTTATAGAACTAGGGCTTGTAATCCTTGGCATCGGAAGCACATGTGCCGTGCAAGGATGGGACCCGATTCTGGCCTCTACAATGTTTTCTCAGTGTGACATCAGGAAGATGATGCAGCTCTGTCCAAAAGCACTTTTCCTGATTGTTGGTCAATAAATGGACGATCCCAGTAACCATGTTAGTAAGGGCATGGTGCTGTTATTGGACACGTGCTGGTACAAGATGGGAACACCACAAAGAGTGTTAAATATCACAAAAATGTACCCCAGAGCATGCAATACTCTGTGGATCAGTAATTGAAAACAGAAAATTTTCTTAACACTTTTTGGGACTACTATGTAGCACTAATATGTACCCCACAGCACGTAATACTGTTTGGGTGAGTAATCTTTTAGCATGAAACTTTAGAAAGCTTTTTTGGAGTGTAATATACCAAAGAAATATACCCCAGAGCACGTAATACCCTATGGATGAGTAATTGAATATCGAAAAAAATTTCAACACTTTTTTGGAGTGTTATATGCCACCAAAAATGTAAGAAAAAGCACTTAACACTCTATGGATAAGAAATATATTATTAAAAAAATTTTAACACTTTTTAGACTGCTATATACCACAGAAATGTACCCCACAGCATGTAATACTCTACGGATGAGTAATTAACTCCTCTGTGCCATTCAACGTACTAGTCCGTCCATGTGACCTGGGCCTGTCTGACTATGGATGGAATAGTAGGTCATGTCGTTTAATGCGACACAGCGACGCGGTGATCGCATTAAAATTTTGACACCATGTTCCCTCAGGGAAGATGGTGTCGGCATCCCAGGGGGTGTCCCCACCCATCCATCTTCATGATCGCTCTGATTGGCTATTCAATTCTGAACAGCCAATCGCAGGCTCTCTCATTGTTTCAGACAATCAGATTGGCTGAAACAGTGATATCCCAGCCTAGGATTGAGTACCGATGTACTCGATCCAAGGCCGTTACCTGGCAACACAAAAAATATCTCAGATTGGCGCGATCAATGATCACATCGATCTCGCCAATCGTAGGGCACAACCGCAATGTTACTGCGCTGTGCCTGTCGGGACTGGCCTAAGATTTGTGCTGAACGAGCACTGATCCTTGGCCAGTACCTAGGAAAGGCCTCGCATGGCCTTCATCTGCTGATTGGCGCTATCAATGTAATCGTCGATCGCGCCAATCACAGGGCACAGCCGAGGTGTGATTGCGCTGTTCCCTGCTGTGACCTACCGGTGAACTGCCTAGGATCGGAGCTGTGAGCTCCAATCATAGGTCGGTGCCTAGCAGCATCGGTGTCACCAGGGCTAGCTCTTTTTGGCTGGATCGATGTGAAAAAAGAAGCGAGACAACAACCGCAAGTGTTCTGATCCCTGCCCGATCTCTCTTCATACACCCCAATCCCCCTTCCCCCTTTTTACTCCCTCCACACTCCCTTTGCACCACCTCCATGCCCACATTTAGCAGTAGCCGAGAGTTGATTGGTGACACAGTTCACCGATCAACACTCATGCTCTTTTTCTTTCTCACCCCCATTTGTGTCACCTCCATGCGCACATCCAGCAGCCATTGAACTTTGATAAGTGACGAAGTTAACTTATCAGAGCTCATGCCTGCTCTTTTCCATTTTGCTTTTTCACCTCCTTTTGCGTAACCCCGTGCACATTCAGCAGCCGCTGAACTTTGATAAGTGACGCAGTTCACTTATTAGAGCTCGTGCCTGCTGTTTTCCATTTTTAGTATTCACCCCCCTTGAGCCACCCCTGTGCGCACATCCATCAACCGCCAAACATTGATAATTGACACAGTTCACTTATCAGAGATCGTGTATGCTGTTATAGACACTTTTATTTTCGCCACCTCCATGCGCACATCCAGCAGCCGCCGAACTTTGATAAGTGAAAGAGTTCACTTATCAGATCTCATGCCTTCTGTTTTAGGCACTTTTATTTTTGCCACCTCAGTGTGCACATCCAGCAGCTGCTGAACTTTGATAAGTGAAACAGTTCACTTACCAGAGCTCATGCCTGCTGTTTTACACTTCTCTTTTCACAGACGATTTTTTCTCCCTGGTTCTTTCTTCTTTTAGCTTTTTCTGTTTTGACAAATTTGCACCAAGCATTATCCCCCCACACATAGAGTTAAAAATAAAGTACTTGACATAAGCACCATATTTCATTAAAAAAATGTCCCGCTCATCACGTTCGTCCCAACAGCGCTATTCACTGGAGGAGGCATATGCTTTCCTTGCCTCCAACACTGATAGCGAGGGAGAAGATCCCACATTTCTTTATTTCTCAGATTCTTCATCCTCATCCTCTTCCTTTTCCTACTCCTCATCTTCCTCCTCGGGTCCTGCGGAACCGCCACGCAGATGTCCCAGGACAGAAGATGAGGCAGCACCCACCATTCCAGAAGATGAAGATGAACCAGTGCACCCCATTGCGGAGCCCATATGGACCTCGCCCCCTGAAAACTGCGAGCCACTGATTCCTGATATTGCGGCAGAGTCAGGAATCAAGTTTGACACCACCGGCCTCACAGAAATAGATTTTTTCAGTCTTTTTCTCTGAGGATTTTGTTAACCTCATGGAAAAAAACTAATTTATATGCTTACCAATTTTTGGGACAAAACCCCGGTTAATCATTTTCTAACTGGTCTCCTGTAGACACAGATGAAATGATGTAGTTTTGGGGCTTGGTCCTTCACATGGGGATCCTGAAGAAGCCAGAAATTTGGCAATATTGGAGTGTTGATATTTTATACAACACTCCAGTGTTTCAAATGGTCATGGCCCGGACACATTTTGATGTCATCCATAAATTCCTGCATTATACCGATAATTCACAGTGTCACCCACTAGATGACCACAACTTTGACCGTCTGTTCAAAGTTTGGCAGGTCATTGAACACTTCAACAAAAAGTTTGCTGAAGTTTACGTGCCCCAAAGGGACATCTGTGTGCATGAATCCTTAGTTCATTTAAAGGGAAGGCTCGGATTCCATCAGTACTTGCCCAGTAAGAGGGCCAGGTATGGAATTAAACTCTATAAACTGTGTGAGAGTGCCTCAGGGTACACCCACAGGTTTAGAGTTTACAAAGGAAAGGACACCAGGATTGAAACCCCTGAATGTCCTCCTGTCCTGGGAGTGAGTGGGAAAATTGTGTGGGATTTGGTGCACCCACTGCTGGATAAAGATTATCACCTCTACACCAATAACTTTTATACCAGCATCCTACTGATCAAATCACTCTTTGCATGAGGTACCGCAGCTTGTGGTACTGTCCGCAAAAATCAGAGAGGCCTCCCAAAAACGCTACTTGGGCAGATGGCCAGAAGGGGTGACAGCAGAGCCCAATGTAGCGACCACCTGCTGGTGGTCAAATACAAGGACAAGAGGGGTGTCCTTCTCTTGGCCACCATGCACAGTGATGGCCGTGCCTCAGCACTGCACAAAGTACCTCTACACAGGTCTGCAAACCGGACTGTGTACTGGGGAACAACAAAAACATGGGGGGTTAATCTCTCTGATCTACTCCTCCAATTGAACAGTGCTTTGAGAAATGCCAAGGTGTAGTACAAAAAGCTGGTTGTGCACATTGTACAAATGGCAATGCTCAATGCTTTCCTGCTGTCACGATGTGCAGTCCACATCAATACGTTGTACCTTCAGTTCCAGGAGGTAGTGGTTAAGGCCCTGATATTTGGCACTCAGGAAGCAGCGGGCCCCAGTACTTCTGGAATTGAAGGTGCTCATATGGTACCAGGCCAGCATTTCCCGGGGGTGGTCCCGCAAACTGGGAAAAGCGGTAAGTCGCAAAAAATGTGCCAAGTGACTTACAAAAGGGGAATACGCAAGGACACCATTTATCAATGCGACACCTGCCCCGAGAAACCTTGCCTGTGTATGAAAGATTGCTTGAAACTGTACCACACCTCCATACCCTACTAATTTACTTAAATTTACATAACAAGAAACAGTAGATTAGTTCCAAAAAGGGGGTGCATCTGGGCCGCCCTCCGTCCCAGGGCTGTGGGGTACTCGGTACCGGGCCGGTGTCAGTGGGATGTGTCGCGGCAGCTGTGACCCGGTCCGTGGCCCTGGGCACCCAAATCAGTGGTAGTTTGTAGTTAATGTCGGTTAAGTGGAATGGAATAGTTCGTGACGCCACCTGTGGTGTTTGGCAAGCAAGATGTTAAGCCAACGCTGCATGCAGATCCTCTGGGGCTGATGGTGTATTGCAGCATAGATGGTGTAGCTCCCCACAGGTGAAGCTGTAACGCCAGGGCAGTGTATAGGCGCAGGCAGTGTGAGGAATGTTGGTACCCAGATGTAGCAATGCTGACGGCGTTGGCGCACAAGTGAATGGAGGACACCAGGGCTTGTAGTTCCAAAGCTTTACTCACAGTTCGTGGTACACACTGGTGCCTGCCTCCGTGCCGTGTCCTCCGGGGCAGAGACTCAATCATCCTCCCGGGCAAGTCAGGCTTCTCCTCTCCAACACTCCGCCAACATGTACCTTTCCTGAATGACTCCTCTATTGCGCCTTGTAGTGTGGAGAGCTCCAGTACCGTGGTACTCTGGAATTCCTCCTGTCAGATGTTCCTAACAACTTTACTTGTATGACAGACAGCTGTAGCCTCTATCGGGGACTCCTTTCTCCAGAGTCCTGGCTCTCTATTCAGTTGTTGTTGTGCCCCAAGTCTTGGATGGGAGTAGTGCATTTACAGCCAACTACTCCACCGGTGTCTTCTGCAGAACCATAAGTGTCCATACAACCTCGGGGACCGGGCCCCGGCCTTGAGCTGAGAACCTATAGGCAGGGTTCCTCTTCCAACCCACAACTTCTCTGTTCTCTTACTCCTTCGCTCCGCGCTGTTCCTTCTCTCTCTTATGGAAGCTTAGGTTGCAGTTCTACGTATTTCTCCTTCTGTTCCTTTCCCATGCCAGCTGGCTCAGGTCACTGAGGCAGCTGCAGCACTTCTTCCTCCATCCCTCCTTCTAGGGATCCATCCTCAGTCTCTCCTGACTGACTGACCCTCCGACTTCTCTGACTTCCCGTCAGACTTATCTGTAATTCTAAACTTTCCCACTCTTTTATATCTAACTTCACCCATCTCCCAGCACATCTTGTGTTACAAAGCAAGGACCCACGAAAGGTGCCCTGCTATCCTCTAAGCATGGAGCTGCAATCTGGTCCATTGCTGAACTATCCTGTGTGTGGGTGCAGGTGTTGGAGTGTGGAAAGGAGTTCCCAACTTACCTAGTTGGTGGGGCACCACACCTTAGGAGAAGGTGCAGTACCACTGTGGCGACTGAGCCTCATGGGCGCCACATACCCCCCCCGTTAAACACAGCATGTCCATGGGCTGCAAGATAACAAATTAGACAGCAAAGAAACATACAAAAATTTTGTAATGCATAGCAAACTTTTCTTATACTAATCTTCCTAGTATAGGAGGTACTCATCTTGAACATTACAAACAATTCTATCTTAAATTCTTTCTAAAATTTTTAATTCTAAGTGCAATTCTCAATTCAAAGTGCTATTCTCTGCAACACATTTTTCTCTCATCTTCTTTCTCTAGTACACATTTATTTTTCTAATTTCACTGTCTCTTCTAGACGCAAGACACTGACCGCAAGTACGTGATCCGTCACCTGTCTACTTTCAATTCTTTATTCACATCACTCATCTCTAGATCAGACATTCCTAATCTAATATATAAAGCTCAAAGTGTGTATGTATGTGTGTATGTATGTGTTTATGTTCGGGATTGGCATCTGCACCGTCGCAGCCTCAGTCACAAAATTTGGCACAGTCACACGTCTGGACCCAGAGAGCGTCCTAAGCTATGTTGTGAGGTGAAATTTTAACCCTGCGCATTCCAATTCACCAAACAATTTTGCCCCTATCTACTTACTGGGGAAAAAGTGTGTGCGCGTCAAGCCCCGCCACTCATTATGATGTCATAATGCCCCTATCTACATACTGGGGAAGCAGTGTGTGTGTATATCAAGCCCCACCCCTCATTATGATGTCACAATGGTTGCCATGGCGACTCTGATGTCATCATAGGTTGCAAGCCCTGCCGCTCATTATGATGTCATAATGGTTGACTATGGGATGGAGGATGTGTGATGGGTATATGGGCACTGGACTATGGGATGGAGGATATGTATGATGGGTATATGGGCACGGGACTATGGGATGGAGGATGTGTGATGGGTATATGGACATGGGACTATGGGATAGAGGATATGTATGACGGGTATATGGGCATTGGACTATGGGATGGCGGATATGTATGATGGGTATATGGGCACAGGACTATGGGATGGCAGATATGTATGATGGGTATATGGGCATGGGACTATGAGATGAAGGATGTGTGATGGGTATATGGGCACTCGACTATGGGATGGCGAATATGTATGATGGGTATATGGGCACGGAACTATGGGATGGAGGATGTGTGATGGGTATATGGGCATGGGACTATGGGATAGAGGATATGTATGATGGGTATATGGGCACTGGACTATGGGATGGCAGATATGTATGATGGGTATATGGGCACTGGACTACGAGATGGAGGATGTATAATGTGTATATGGGCATGGGACTATGGGATGGAGGATGTGTTATGGGTATATGGGCACGGGCCTATGGGATGGAGGATGCGTGATGGGTATATGGGCACTGGACTATGGGATGGCGGATATGTATGATGGGTATATGGGCACGGGACTATGGGATGGAGGATGTATGATGGGTATATGGGCATGGGACTATGAGATGAAGGATGTGTAATGGGTATATGGGCACTCGATTATGGGATGGCGAATATGTATGATGGGTATATGGCCATGGGACTATGGGATGGAGGATGTGTGAAGGGTATATGGGCACGGGCCTATGGGATGGAGGATATGTATGATGGGTATATGGGCACAGGCCTATAGGATGGTGGATTTGTATGATGGGTATATGGGCACGGGACTATGGGATGGAGGATAATTATAATTTGTTATAACTAACCACAGTTAGTTACTATGCCCGGGCAGCACCGGGTTCTTCAGCTAGTTCTATAAAAGCCATTTCTCAGTTACTAATACTCTTGTAAAACACATTATGAAATACTTCACAGTAAAACATTCAACAGTTATTCTTGTAAGTGCTGGACACCGCTCCCAGCCGGGATCCCTTGCAGTGTCCTTTGAGGTAAACATCATCTTCGAAAAGTGTCCATGCAAAAACATTATCTTCACAAAGTGTCTCTATATGTAAAACCAAGAGAGGGCTCCTAAAGAGGTGCAACTATTTACAATAAAAGTTTTTGGATCACTCCAAGTTCATGATCGCTAGTTCAAAATTGAACAATGCTGCCAATCAAACAGGGCAACTAAAGGTGCTACCAGAAAAACATGATAGCAAAAATAGAAAAATAGAAAAAGGCACAACTGGTGCAAACAAACCCTCCTGGGTAACGAGAATTTTGAGAAATCTTCTAATGCTGATCCCCTCCTGGGGTTCTGGAAGCTGAACTGGAACTGCTACCAGATTCAAAGTAGTCGTTGGCAATCTTTAAGTACTCCTCTTCCCAAGGGGTCAAGCCAGGGATCTTTGGTCTGGGCTGCCGCACTGGAGCTGATGCAGAAGCAGCCTGATTCCTGGGAGCAGGTACCTGAACAGTCTGGGTGGCAACGGTGGGTGGAGGAGCAGCAACTGGTCGCTTCGGCTTGTACCTCTCAATCAACTCTTCTGGGATACGCCGTACATTCAGGGCATACCACCCCCTGAGCCCCTCATGACGGGTGAATGTCACATACTCCCCAGGCTGCAGGTCTCTGTCAGGATGTCCCTTTCTCAGATGTGGCTCAACATCCCTCCGGTTGAAGAACAAGTCACTAATTCGCTTGGGGTCCGCACTAAATCCAAAACCCTTCTCCTTGTCTACATTCAGCACTTGCCCCCATCCGGCTGCATCCCGGGGGCCTTAATGACCTGCACGGGCCCTCTCTTTCCGGGCCAGATCCGGGCCCAGCACAGCCTTCTCTCTCTGCTCTCTCTCCCGGTATTCCGCTGCCAGCTGTCGGATGGTGACCCGGCCTCCTACCCAGTTCTCTTCATCCTCCCGCTCTTCCCGGGTCCTGCTCTCACCCACAAAACTAGCATCCTGGTCCCAGACCAGATCCAGTACGACCTGGCCAGCCGCTGCAACTGCAGTGCACCCCGGGGCCTTCCCAGGTGGAGGGACATCCGACATACCTGGGGCCTCCTAGCGGTGCAGCCTCTGATCTGGTGCAGGCTGGACCACCGGGATGGTTGGTCCGGGTGCCGATGCCGGTGGCGACTCTGGGTCCACGGGGGCCTCGGTCGGGACCTGCACAGCCACAACAGGTCCGGGCGGGATCACGGTCTCAGCTCCAGGGTCCTCCGGTGACTTCTTCGAGCAAGCGGCACTCAGCACGGACAGCGTGGAAGTGAAAATCAATGCTGCCAGGGAACAGTCCGGTGCAGCGGTAGCAGGAACCGGTGGAGCGGGTACCGCAGGCGTGGCCTCTCTGTGATGCGCTGCCATCTCAGCTGCTCCAAGGCCTCCTGCCTCAGCCGCAGATGGGTGGTCAGTTCAGCAATATCATCTTCTAGTTGTTGGTGGTTCATTCCGGAGTTTGGGTTGAGCTGTCAGCCATGGCGCCAGGGAGATCCGTTTCCCCGCGCTCCACAGGCCTCCTTCCCTCACTCTCCAAAATGGCGCTTTGGCGTTCTTCTTCCTGCCTCGGCCCCTTTCCCGCCACTGGCTTCTTCTGCCCCTCCTTCCGAAGGCGGCATCTTCTTCCAGCGCCTGCATACCAAGCCAGTATACGAACCCCTCGGGGGGTTTGCCATGTCGCTGTCACAAAGTAATTCAGGCAGGGAAGGCCCAATACTCTTCGTGGTCTTTTCCTAGGATCTCCCATCTCTTCACGCCCTTCTCCGCGCCAGCGGAAATTTCTAATGTTCATTTTACAGTCTATTAAATCAGGTCTTCTGCACATGTTCAAAAGCACAAAGTCTCCCAAATTTCAGGCCCACAGAACCCTATGGCATCGGGTCTCGTCATCCTGTTCGTGATGCCAAAATTGGGCCGCCCTCCGTCCCAGGGCTGTGGGGTACTCGGCACCGGGCCGGTGTCAGTGGGATGTGTTGCGGCAGCTGTGACCCAGTCCGTGGCCCTGGGTGCCCAAATCAGCGGCAGTTTGTAGCTAATGTAGTTTAAGTGGAATGGAATAGTTTGTGACGCCACCTGTGGTGTTTGGCAAGCAAGATGTTAAGCCAACTCCGCGTGCAGATCCTCTGGGGCTGATGGTGTGTTGCAGCATAGATGGTGTAGCTCCCCACAGGTGAAGCTGTAACCCCAGGGCAGTGTATAGGCGCAGGCAGTGTGAGGAATGTTGGTACCCAGATGTAGCAGTGCTGACGGCGTTGGCGCACAAGTGAATGGAGGACACCAGGGCTTGTAGTTCCAAAGATTTACTCACAGTTTGTGGTACACACTGGTGCCTGCCACCATGCCATGTCCTCCGGGGCAGAGACTCTATCAACCTCCCGGGCAAGTCAGGCTTCTCCTCTCCAACACTCCGCCAACATGTACCTTTCCTGAACGACTCCTCTATTGCGCCTTGTAGTGTGAAGAGCTCCAGTACCGTGGTACTCTGGAGTTCCTCCTGTCAGATGTTCCTAACAACTTTACTTGTATGACAGACAGCTGTAGCCTCTATCGGGGACTCCTTTCTCCAGAGTCCTGGCTCTCTATTCAGTTGTTGTTGTGCCCCAAGTCTTGGAGTAGTGCATTTACAGCCAACTACTCCACCGGTGTCTGCTACAGAACCATAAGTGTCCATACAACCTCAGGGACCGGGCCCCGGCCTTGAGCTGAGAACCTATAGGCAGGGTTCCTCTTCCAACCCACAACTTCTCTCTGTTCTCTTACTCCTTCGTTCCGCGCTATTCCTTCTCTCTCTTGTGGAAGCTTAGGTTGCTGTTCTACGTCTTTCTCCTTCTGTTCCTTTCCCGTGCCAGCTGGCTCAGGTCACTGAGGCAGCTGCAGCACTTCTTCCTCCATCCCTCCTTCTAGGGATCCGTCCTCAGTCTCTCCTGACTGACTGACCCTCCGACTTCTCTGACCTCCCGTCAGACTGATCTGTAATTCTAAACTTTCCCACTCTTTTATATCTAACTTCACTCATCTCCCAGCACATCTTGTGTTACAAAGCAAGGACCCACGAAAGGTGCTCTGCTATCCTCTAAGCATGGAGCCGCAATCTGGTCCATTGCTGAACTATCCTGTGTGTGGGTGCAGGTGTTGGATTGTGGAAAGGAGTTCCCAACTTACCTAGTTGGTGGGGCACCACACCTTAGGAGAAGGTGCAGTACCACTGTGGCGACTGAGCCTCAGGGGCGCCACACATCTAGATAAATTCATTGGGGGTCTAGTTTCCAAAAAGGAGGCACTTGATGGGCATTGCCACTGTTTAGGCAAATCTAGATAAGATCATTGTGTGTCTGGTTTCCAAAAAGGGGGCACTTGTTGGGCATTGCCACTGTTTAGGCACATCTAGAGGAGTTCCTTGGGGGTGTAGTTTCCAAAATGATGTCACTTGTGTTTTTTTTTACTGTTTAGGCACATCAGGGGCTCTGCAAATAGAACATGATGCCTGAAGACCATTCCATCAGTCTACATTCCAAAACGTCACTACTTCCCTTCCAAGCCCCAACATGTGCCCAAACAGTAGTTTTCTCCCATATATGGGATATCAGTGTACTCAGGACAAATAGGACAATTTTTGGGGTCAAATTTCTCCTGTCACCCTTAGGAAAATTAAAAATTGGGGACTAAAAGATAATTTTTGTTGAAAAAAAAATGTTTTTTTTTTTCATGCCCGGGCATAATAAACTTTAGTGAAACACTCTGGGGTTCAAAGTGCTTACCACACACCTATATATGTATTCCTTGAGGGGTCTACAGTTGTTTCCAAAATTGGGTCACTTGTGGGGGGTTTCCACTGTTTAGGCACATCAGAGGCTCTTCAAATGCGACATGGCGTTCGATCTCAATTCCAACCAATTTTGGTTTGAAAAAGTCAAACGGCGCTCCTTCCCTTCCAAGCTCCCCCATATGTGGGATATCATCATACTCACGACAAATCGGACAACAACGTTTGGGATCTAATTTCTCCTGTTACCCTTGGGAAAACAAAAAATTGAGGACTAAAAATCATGCTTGTGGAAAAAATGATTTTTTATTTTCACGGCTCTACGTTATAAACTTCTGTGAAGCACTTGGGGTTTCAAAGTGCTCACCACACATCTAGATAAGTTCCTTGGAGGGTCTAGTTTCCAAAAATGAGGTCACTTGTGGGGTGTTTCCACTGTTTAGGCACATCAGGGGCTCTTCAAATGCGACATGGCATCCGATCTCAATTCCAGCCAATTTTGGTTTGAAAAAGTCAAACAGCGCTCCTTCCCTCCCGAGCCCTACCGTGTGAACAAACAGTGAATTCCCCCCACATATGGGGTATCTTCTTACTCAGGAGAAATTGCACAACAACTTTATCTGTCAATTTTCTTTTTCTACGCTTGTGAAAAAAAAAGTTGCTAAAATATTATTTTTGTGAATAAAAAGTTACGGTAAATGTTCATTTTTTCCTTCCATGTGGCTTATGCTCCTGTGAAACACCAGAAGAGTTAATAAACGTCTTGAATAAGGTTTTCATCAGCTTGAGGGGTACAGTTTTTATAATGGTATCACTTTTGGGTATTTTCTACCATATAGATCTCTCAAAGTGACTTCAAATGTGAGGTGGTCCCTAAAAAAAGTTTTATTAAATTTTGTTGTAAAAATGAGAAATCGCTGGTCACCTCTTAACCCTTATAACTTCCTAGCAGAAAAATGTTGTTTCCAAAATTGTGCTTATGTAAAGTAGTCATGTGGGAAATGCTATTTTGTGTCACATATTTCTCTGTTTTAAGGGCATAAAAATTCAAAATTTTGCCATATTTCCATTTTTTTTCATAAATGAACTCATATCAAAGAAATTTTACCAATAACGTGAAGTACAATATGTCACGAAAAAAAATCTCAGAATCGCCAAGATTCGTTGAAGCATTCCAGAGTTTTTACCTCATAAAGGGACAGTGGTCAGAATTGTAAAAATTGGCATGGCCATTAACATGTAAACCACTCGCTGGGGTAAAGGAGTTAAATACAAAAACAATATTTGAATGCTTTTTTTGAGTGTTATGTACCAATGAAAATTTTTTATTTCTTTTATAATTCTTTATTTATGGAATTTTACTTCAGAAAAATCAGAACAATATAACAAATACTACACAGCAATAAAAGTCAGTGACTGGACCATCAATATTCTTACATATTGTGTGTATCAACAATACAAAATAACTAATCACCTTTACACGGTATTAGAAGAAATAAAGAAAAGAGATGGAAAGAGAAGATAAACTACTCAATAAAGAAATTTAATAAGAAGAGAAGAGAGAAAAAAAAAAAGAAAAGGATAACAGAGGGTAACGGGGAGTGAAGAAGACCACCGTTCAATGCTCGCTGTCTTCTTTCGTTTGTAATCACTGTTCATACAATCTCTCTACAATAAGATCTATATTCCTTTGATGTTGATATTCTAGCCAGCTAAACCAAGTATCTCTGAACTTTGCATAGGTATCATGTAAGGACGCAGTTAGATCTTCAATATGCATTAGGTCATTCACATTTGTGATCCATAAGGCAACCGAGGGACATACTGTTCTCTTCCACGCCAGGGGGGATTACAGGTGTGAGCCTCCATTATCAGGAATCTTAGAAGAGAGTGCCTGTAAGTGTTAGTGGGGATCCCGCAGTGATGCAGCAAAAACAGAGCCGGACTCAACTCGCCCTCGTAATCTGTAACTTTACGTATTATGCTACTAACCCCAGACCAAAAGGGATTGAGCAATCTGCACTCCCAAAAGATATGAATAAGTGAGCCTTCTGCCTCTTCACACCTCCAGCACAAAGGATTTAAGGATGGAAACATTTTATGAAGGCGAGTGGGGACTCTATACCAGCGCGTCAACAATTTATAGCTTGCCTACTGAAACCTGGAACTGATTGATGTTGTATGTGCGAGAGTGAATATTCTAGCTCTCTGCTCTGTATTAAGATCTAGCCCCAAGTTGCTCTCCCACTGTGTCATGTAAGGGGGTGGTGTCGGTTCTGGCGACAAGATTAGCATTGCGTATATTCTAGACAAAGCATGTCTATATGTGCCGGAACCAATGCAGATATTTTCAAATAGGGTTCTAGTTTTACAAAACATATTTTTAGGAGGGAGCCTACTAAAAAAGTGTTTGAGCTGTAAGCATCTCCAAAACCCAAGAGAGATCAGAGCAGACATAGCTCCAAGAGATTCAGTTGATGGCCACTTATCCCCATCACCCCAACTCTCCAGTCTGTCAATTCCTGCCTCGATCCATGACTTGAATATTTGGTCTGAAACACGTGGTTTAATGGTCGGGTGACTTAGTATCAGTGTGAGTGCTGAGTCGTTAGGGACTACTTTTGATCGTATCAAGTAACTGTCACAACTATATAATGTAGGCCCTATGATAGGATGGTTCCTCAAGCCTTCCAGGTCCTTTATCTCCACCCAAGGGAGAGGGTGTAAAGCTCTGTTCGATCTGTACCCATAATTTATTTTCCCCATTTCTACACCAGTCAACAACCTGTGTGAGGTGACTCGCCAGATGATATAACTTAATGTCAGGGAGACCCACTCCACCCTCCTAGGCCTACATAACATCGAACGTCTAAGTCGTGAACCTCTTCCTTTCCATATGAATGTAGTTTGGATCCTATTGATCGACTTAAAAAAAGAAGATATTTTAATAGGCAAAGACTGTAAATAGTATAGAATTCTGGGCAGTACATTCATTTTAAACAACTGGCATCTGCCCAACCAAGTAAAGGTTAATTTTGCCCATCTGTCACAATGTGTATGAATATAATTAATAAGGTTCAGGAAATTACATTTGTATAATGCTTGAATATCTGCTGTAATACATAAACCCAAATAATCCAAGGCCTGTGAGGACCACCTATAACCAAAAGCAGCCCTTAGTCGGTCCAAAAGTGAGGGGGATAAATTGATATTCAAAGCTTCCGATTTAGATTGATTAATCTTAAAATTTGAGAGATTGGAATATTTCTCCAACTCCTTCGTGACATTAGGGAGGGAAATCTCAGGTTTAGTAATGAAAAACGGCAAGTCGTCTGCATAAGCTGCGATTTTATGCATGGTTGATCCCACTTCTACTCCCCCCTATATCTACAGTATATTTGCTCTTATGCGTTTAAGCAGGGGTTCAAGAGTCTAAACAAATATTAATGGGGAGAGGGGACAACCCTAATGGGTGCCATTTTTAATTCTGAAAGAGTCAGAGAGGATGCCGTTCACCGGCACCCTAGCAGACAGTGTCGAGTACAGGGACAACACCCATTGTAGCATCTTCCCTCCCAGACCTATATGAATCAGAGTTTCTTCCATAAATGTCCAATCAACTCTATAAAATGCTTTTTCTGTGTCCGTCAAGAGCAACATTAAGGGGGAGCCAGAGAGTTTAGCTTTATATATTAGATTTATTGCTTTGATGGTGTTGTCCCGAGCTTCTCGCCCCAACACAAAACCAGCCTGGTCCCGATGAATGACATAACACACTAGGGGAGACAATCTAGCTGCCAAAATCTTAGTGAATAGCTTAGTGTCTACATTTAGTAATGAGATTGGGCGGTAGCTGGAACACTGTGAGGGGTCTTTCCTCGGCTTGTGGATCACTGTTATAATTGCTTTAAGAGCATCTTCTGGAGGCGACGGGGTCACCGCCATGGCGTTGAATGCATTTTTAAGTGAGGGGTCAACTTTTCCCACAGCTTTTTATAATAAGCAAGGGAGAACCCATCCGGGCCTGGAGCTTTCCCCAACCTGGAAGAGGAAATTGCATATGTGATTTCCTGGTCTGTGATTGGTTCTTCCAAGGACGCCATCTCAGATTCCTGAAGAGAAGGCAGTCCCGAGGTTTTAATGTATTCTCTAATACGAGACCTGAATTTTGATTGGTTGGAGTGAGCGTTTCTATCATTTATATTATACAGAGAGGCATAATACTTTTGGAAGGCAGAGGCTATCTCAATAGGGAATTTTAATCGGGAGATCCCTGTAGATGGTACAATTTCTGAGACATATGTGGCAGCCTTTTGCAGTCTTGCAGCCCTGGTTAGCGACTTCCCAGCCTTATTTCCGTGTTCATAATAGTGCCGCCTACATCTGGAAAGGAGTCCCTTTGCTTATTTGATCAATATAGACCTAAGTGCTTCCCTCGTTGTGAGCAGTGAGTCTCTCACATCAACTGTCAGAGTCTTTTTTTGGCGCATTTCTAGGTCCCTGAGTCATATCAACAGATCAGCAATCTCAGCCTCCCTCTCCCTTTTTAATCTAGCTCCGTGTTTTACAAGCACACCTCTTATGACACATTTATGTGCCTCCCAGACCATGGTCGGGGAGGAGTCTCCCGTAACGTTTAGGGAAAAATATTCAGTTAAAGTCTCTATAACCGCTCCGAACACCACAGGATAATCTAGTAAAGAAGTGTTCAGTTTCCATTGATATTGTCTGGGAACCAGAGAGAAGAGGGAGACCGAGATCATCACCAGAACGTGATCCGAGAATGTTATAGCGACAATGTCTGCACGCCGCAGTCGTGCAAGATCAGCATGTCATATAAGAAATAGTTAAGTCTGGAGTATGTATCATGAGCTGTAGAATAGAATGAAAAGTCTTTATCTCCAGGTACGTCGCAGTCTGCGTAAGGCAGCATCAGACACCAATGTTTTCCCTACAGATCTGTCAAGGGCAGGCTCCAGAGCCACATTAAAGTCGCCACCCATTATCAGAGTCCCATCAGCAAAATCATTAACATGTTCCAAAAAATTCACTAGCGTAGAAATCTGACCGGTGTTTGGGAGGTTTAGCAAAGCAAAAGTGTATGTCTGAGAGGCAATCTTACCCTTTACCAACAGCATCCTGCCCGCATCATCACTGCGAGACTCCCCAAACTCCCACGGAATAGAGAGCGCCACCACTATACTGGTACCACATGACTTGGTATCTGCCGAGAAGGCATGATATGCTGTGGGGTACCATTGATTCGTAAGCTTGAACGGTTTGACCGTGCATAGGTGAGTTTCCTGGAGGAAGGCAATATGAATCAGGTTAGACTTCAGATAGTTAAACATGATTGACCTTTTACCTGCATCATGAAGACCATTCACATTTAGCGAGCCTATTTTCAGCTCTGATTGCCAACTGAGAGACATTGCCCAGTGGGGGGAAGAGAGAAAAGGGAGAGAAAAGTATGGGGTAAATTAAAAGTTTTTAAAGAAATACAGTAAACTCAAAACACATAGGTTTATGATAGATAAGTGAAAGGATAAAGGCTAACAATAAGTTAAATGCACAGACAGAAGGAGGCTTAATAAGCCTTGTCCGGACTTAGCAGGAGTACCAGATCCCCACTGAAAAGTCAGGGGGGATCCTAGGGGACGAAGACAACCACGTGGTGAAGCCCCGCAGACCCAGTAGTAACCAAAACACCGTCAACTTTAATATTACAGGTTCCACCCTCACCCATCCAACACATCAGGGAGACAAGACCCTTTTTACTGTATCCTATTCATCCTTTTTCTCATCCCAGTCACCATTTATATCTTGTGAATTAAGGGCTGCAAATAGAAAGCACAACAGTAACACTATCAGCTCTGGAGCAAAAAGAAAAGCAGTTACTGTAATTTACCAGGGAGATCAAACTCCCAGGTAAGAACGATTGGAAGGAAGTAGACCATATATTAATCCCAAACTGTGCCATCAGACTCGCCCCACCACTCAAAGCCCACTTTATGACCCACAGATGTATACCAAAAACAAAAAAATAGGAGTGTCTGATATTCAAGTTGGGGATCTCCCCGGAGGCTCCAGTTGCCCCAGACCTGTTTTGTCTCCCAGTTGCCCTGTAGGAAGGGTTTGACTTTCAGATCTTCGACGTCTCGGAGTGGGAATTCTAACAAAGTCCTCCATGGATAGTCAGTCGGGGATCAGAATAGGTGGAATGTTTAAGAAAGCAAACAGACCCTCCAGATCTTCCTTTCTCCATAAATAGTAGAGGCAAGCCTCCAGTCTTACAATCAGGTAAAAAGGGTACCCCCATCTGTATGAGGCACCTGTTTCTTTAATCTTCAAAAGGAGGGTACGGAGCTGCTTCCTCATGAAAAGTGTGTGGCTGGACACATCAGGGAATCTGTGTCTTCCATAGAGATTGAGCCATGAGACCATGCAACACGAATGATGGCCTCTTTAGCCGTAAAATAGTGTAGCCTGCATAAGACATCACGTGGGTTAGCGCTGTCGATTGGGCCTGTCAATCTTATAAACAGATCCTGGAGATTTCTGTGTGACTATATTGAAAATGTCCATTGTCTTCTGTAGGAGGGCATCTGAGGAGATGGAATCAGGAATGCCCTTAAGACGGATGTTATTTCGTCTCTCCCTATTCTCTTGATCATCAGCTTGCATAGTAAGCAACAGAATATGAGCTTGAGACCTCCCCACTTCCCTCTCCAGGGCTGCCATTCTGCTTTCTAGTGAGAACACAGCTTCATCATTAGCCACAGCTCCCTCTTTCAGAGAATCTAAGTCCTTTTTTTATAGAACTCAGGGACTGTTCCTGGGAAGCCTCAAGCCTCTGTATCAGAGCATCTAGGTCTTGTTTAGATGGTAGGGCTTGAATTAAGTCTCTGATGCACTGTAACTCACTCTGAGTAGTAAGTGTAGAGGGGAGGGGAGGCGGCTGCATCGTGTCTACATAACTCATGTTTGCTGACTCACATCTCTCCCCAGTTTCTCCAGTATGCTGCATCTCCGTTCCTGTCTCACTATAAGTGAAACCTTGTATGTCCACTTCTCCAAGAGAAAGTGATGGACGCTAGGAATCTTGTACACTCAGTGTCTGTGGTGGGGAGTCACGAGGCGGCGTCTTCTGCTGCGGTCCCGGAGCCATTACTGAGGAATCCTTACCATGCTTCCCTGAGCTCCAAAAGAGCCTGGTAAGGTCAGATTTAGTGCTTCCTGGTCACAGACCAGGAGTGTGACAGGGTATTGGAACTGGTTTCGTTTTCCTGGACATCTTGGGTGTCTTTGTGAATGATAGGCAGAGCTTCAAAGTCCTGGGTCAACAGAGCTGCAGAGTCCTGCTGTCACGCCGCACTCACCTGGGGGGCGGGACCTCGGTCCTGACGTCATCTCTCCCAGAGCCGCGGTCACTCCGGGGGTTCCGCCGGGTGCACACGCGCACCTCTCGTACCTAGGTTCCTGTCTCCTCCATGTTATGTCTGTGCTTGCGCGCTTTTCTCAGTTCAGTCTCCAGGTCAGTCCTCTCTATGGTACTGGAGGACTTGATGCGGAAGCTCTCGTGATCATGTGCTTTATCAGGCTACCTCTTCCAAGGGGAGGTGCCTGATTATTGCTGTGCTTCCTGGCTTGGTCTGCCGTGTCCCTGCCTGGCTGTGCGCTGTATTCGAGTCCTCTGTCTCATACTCAGTTGTGCCTCCTGGCACACACTCTGATCCTGTGCTCCGTCTTACATTCAGCTGTGCCTCCTGGCACATACTCTGATCCTGTGCTCTGTCTTGTACTTAGTTGTGCCTCCTGGCACACACACTGATCCTGTGCTCTGTCTTATACTCAGTTTTGCCTCCTGGCACACTCCCGGACCCTGTGCCTTGTCTCATACTCAGTTGTGTCTCCTGGCACACACATTGATCCTTTACTCCGTCTTATGCTCAGTTGTGCCCTCTGGCACACACCCTGCTCCTGTACACTGTTACACCTCCTGGCACACCTGCTGCCTGACTCAGTGCTCTAACGTGCTTCTCGCACGCATCCTGCTTCACTCACACCCGGACATACGAAGTCACTGTATACCACGTGTTCCTGTGTTAACACTTTACACGTCCTGCAGACACACTCACCCACTCGTGTCTCCTGTGAGCTGGCCGCCTGGTGCCAGCAGTCATGGAACCTCACCCCCTGGGGCTTGCCCCTGACACTCACTGTCTTCACTAGGTCAGCTCGCCCTGGGAGGGTTGGTGCCACGACCCAGAGGGTCCACTCCAGGAGTCGTCACACCTGCTTCTTCACACAGCCATGGTCAGGCCACGCCCCCCATACCATTGAAATTTAACAGAAAGCACCTAATACTCTATGGATGACTAATTGAATACGGACACATTTTTCAACATTTTTTGGAGTCTGACATACTACAGAAATTTAATAAAAATTATCTAATACTCGATTGCTTAAGTGATTTAATTCAGACACATTTTCAATGCTTTTTGAGTCTTATATATCACCAAAATGTAACAGAAAGCATCAAATACTGCATGGATGTCTAAATGAATCCAGAAAAAATTTTAAATGCATTTTTTTAATCTTATATACCACCAAAATTTCACAGAAAGCTTTAAATACTATATGTATGACAAATTTTCAACCCTTTTTTAGGCTGTTATATATCACCAAAATATACCACAGACCTTGTAATAGTGTATGGATGAGTAATTGAATACAGAAAAATGTTTGATCACTTTTTGGGACTGTTAAATAACACCAAAATTTACCACAGACAAAGTTACAATATATGGATAAGTAATTGAATACAGAAAAAATGTTTCAACACTTTTTGGGAGTGTTATATAATATTGAAATATACCACAGACCACATAACAGTAAATGGATGACAATATTGTGAATTTTTGCATCCAAAAAATAAAAAGGATTTATAACTGCTCCAGTTATATGTTTAGCAATGGACTGAAAATCCCTAATTCCTGCCTAGAGACTGTATTTAGCCACTCTCCCTTCTTCTGCAACTCACTCTTCCTCGCTAGGCTAAATGCAGATTCCATCTGATACAAACATCAAAGCACAAAATTATTCCTGTTAGGACTGTTAGTACGATGGTTCAGCTTCAGCACCAGTATAAATACCAGTAATTATTTATCAATAATATTTCTACTTATAAGCTGGTGATTGCTTATACATTAAGTATACAGCCTATAAAAATACTTAATTTTCTAACATACCGATAAATAGAAAGTACTGTATACATTTAGATTCCTACCATTCTTCTTTTAAATAAAAACACACCACAGAAGGATCACTGATGTATATTTAGCAGGTCAAAAAAAATTATGTGTTACTATAAAATAGCTTGAAGCACTTCATGCTATCTCCTATCTCCCTCAACTTGGCTTTCAATGACAATGACAATCTGTGGCACACATTTGTTTCTTTGTACCATCTAGGGCTTAAAGTGCCATTACTAATGCAAGTGTATCACACTTTAGGTGTCACAATATATAGCAAAAATAAATAAAGCATAAACTCACAAGTATATCACAAAACACACAGACATTACATCTGCCTTCTAAATTGTCTTCTACAACAAATAAAGTGTAATCTATGTGTTTCAACCAATTCTTAAAAAATGGATGTAGATTTAAAGGGATATTTCAGTTTCAACAAATAAATGATGCAGTTTGCTTTATAAAAACGTATACAATTTATAAAGATCTCTATCACTTCTTCTTGCATTTCTAAAAGTGTGCTTGCTATTATTCAAAAGAAACCTTTACCCTTTTCTACAAATGAGCAGATCTATCTGCATGGGATCAAGTTGAGTTTCCAGAAATCTGCACTTTCATGCAGATCAAAACATTTTAAGATTCGATTTACGGTTCTCCTCAAATAACCTCACCCGGCACCATTTGCCTCACTGCTGAAGCATCAGAGAATGAAGATGACTCACAGAAAGAAGTGGCACAGTCAATTCATACTTGTGAGAATGTGACTGAAAATTACACTATATCCATAATGCTACTAATGAGTGGGACTAGTAGGAACTCTACCCCATTTGTGCAGTAGAGCTGATCTCATTCATTTGAAATAAAGTTGTGCTCGGCTATCACAGCAGCACATCTCAACAGTCAAGTTGTAAGCTGCTTTTTCTATGTATTGAGAATGGGGCCACGAAACGAAGAGCAGGTCATATTGATTGGTGTGTGGCCTAGAGTTGGATCTTCATATTTCTGATATTTATGGAATGGTATAAATGGTGTAATGTCACCCAGTGAGACCATGAAATAAGTCTGAAGTTGAAGTTGTGTGGACATCTTGCTTCCAAAGGAACAACCGATAACTTTTTTGGTGGACTTAGCATGGGAAAAAGTGCAGCACCTCATATTGATACTGTCATACGCAGGGCCCATTTGAGGTAGATCCTTGTGATCAGATACTCATATTGAATGTATTGTTATAGATTTACATCTAGTAGGATACAATCTGTACAAAATCATTCCCTCTGATACAATTAATCACAAGTCTTAGGCAAAAGATATGTATTGCAACAGTTTACATTTTGCCTTATTAATTTCAGTAAGCCATTTAAATATCTCTAAAGGCTGTATAGATTCATGATGCCTTATTTGAAATTTATAGCCTTTGCCAAATTCCAGATAATTAATATAGCTGTGCAATATCTAACATAGTAATTGTCTCCTGGCAAGTGTTCCATCTATGTCCTGACATTTACTACAAAATTAATATTAATTACACAAATGATGTACAAAGATACACTCGCTTTCATTAGGCCATGAAGAATATTGTGTGAATTGGAAAAACTGTAAACAGTGATGATAAAATGTAATGTCTTTTATGTATTTATGAAACTTTTTTAAAAATGTATTTAATAGTTTTTCTTATTTTACATTTGAAATTATTTATAAACAATATGGTGCAATGGGGACATGATGAACTCTGCTTTCAACCTTAAAGATATTGTACATTCCAAATAGATAAGTTTGCAGTCACTCTGTGTGACTGCAGACTTAAGAATGCCCTCAGTGCATGCACTGTGCTTTGCAAGATTTGCCAGTTTCTGACCTGGGATAGATGAGCTATACATACTCTCATATATATTTCTCATAAGGGAGAATTTTTTGCAGTGTACCGCGATGAATTAACTGAGCTCATCACTGCACAGAGAGACTTTTTCACACAGAGCTAGCGATGATCTCACTGAGGTCACCGCAGTTCATCTGTCCAGCTCACACTGATATGAGCTGGGAATGCAGCCTCAGTGACCTGCGGTAACATTGGTGATGTCACCCCAAGTCACTGACAATGTGCTCATAGCAGCTCATTCTCTCGCAGTGTTCAGGCTGGAGAGGTGCATCTTGGCACCGTCCAAGTTGAAAACCAATTAGCCCAGGCATGGATTATGGCATGGTACAGTATGTCAGGTAGGTGAGGGATTTTTTTTATTATGATTTTTTTTTACAGAAGACCAGGACTTCAAGGAAATGGATGTTAGGTTAGGATTTGTGTTTGTTTATTATTTTTTTTTTCCAGGGGACCAGGGCTTCAATGGAATGGGCGTAAGGGGAGTATAACTGTGTTTGCTATTTTTAAATAAATTTGTAAAATGGTGTGTATTTTTATTTCAAATAATGGACTTTATTCTTTGTGTTTTGTCATTGATGATATGACTATGGGGTTACTAATGTAAAGGCATCTTAAAGATGCTTCTCCAATACTAACTGCTGGGCTTGATGTCACCTGAAAATACAAAGGTGACATCAATCCCACAAACATGAACCACACAAGCCACCACAAGTGGCAACAACTGGGCAAAGCACCAGAATTGCCGCACCTAATAGATGTGCCTTTTTTGGGTCGGCTGCGGGCTGCTATTTTAAGGTTGGGGCAATATCTATGGCCTCTTACCAGCCTTAGAATGCCAGCCCCCAGCTGTTGGTTTTAGCTTGGCTGTTTATAAAAAATGGGGTAACCCCACAGCATTTTTTTTAAATTATTTATTTAAATCATTTTAAAATGGCATGGCCACTCCTCTATTCTTAATAACCAGCCATGACAAAAGTTGACAGCTGAGGATTGCAGCCCTAAGGTGTCTGTTTTGCCTTGCTGGTAATCAAAAATTGAAAGAACCCACACCATTTTTTTATTCATTTATTTGTAGCGCAGGTGATGGCTGATGAATACTCTCGTCAGCTTCTCCTGTTCTCGATGATTTTAGTGGTATCTGGTGTAGGCTGATGGAAGTAGTACTCTCTCATACAATGCTTCTGTGACCAGACTTAAACTTTTCACTGCCATTCACAGTTGCTGGCTCAAGCTGACAGAGTGGGAACCACAGTTCTCTGACTGCCAGTAATAATCTTCCCACCAAACAGATTGGTTCGCCTATCACTATTAGTAACACAATTATTTGGTGCAGGGCTTGGAGAAGGTATTTTAGTACCCTAAGCAAATTAAGCCAATGGTGGCTCAACCCTACCCATAAGCAAATGAATAGATCAGAGAATAAAGTAACATGACCCCTAACCCCCCGACAACCTTCTGTCCTCTGATGGGTCAAGTATCGAGCTCTGAGATGACCTCTTCCACTAGAATTGTAGCATTTTTCACCAAAACATTAATGGCAAAAGTAAAAAAGTGTTGAATTTTAGGGGTGTGAATTAACATGGAGTATAATTTCAAACTTAGTTATGGAATCATTGATTGTTTACAGACCATTTACATAATTCAAGGGACAATTAGCGATATGTATACCTAATATCCTATAGATTACACGTCAGTCACAAGTATAATCATGGAAACTAATAGTGCTCAACTATAATAAGGGCCATGGGCTTTCCACTATGGTTTCCAGCATTTGACAGATGTCCAAGATAAAAAATAACAAACCCTATTATAGATAAATGGATACTTCGAGTTTTACATCTGTCTTATGACATATGTAACTTGAAACAAAATTGATGGGGATGTATTTAGCACAAGAACCATCATCAATGCATGAACATAAAACCAAAATCATTATCAGTAAATAAAAAGATCACAATAGCCATAGAAAGTACATACAATACTGTATTTTTCAGACTGTAAGACGCACCCGAAATTTTCAGAAGGAAAGTAGGGAAAAAAATGAATGTGTCAAATGGGGGTGCGTCTTACAGTCTGAATTCAGCTTACCGGGGGAAATCAGTAGTGCTGGTGAGTGTTGTCACAGGGGGTGTTCGGTGGTCCAGCAATGATATGACTCCCATCCCAGACTGGTGAGGCAGGTCCTGCAGTGCTTGTGGTGCGGGGGTTCTGCCGACATTTTCTGAAAGCTCAGAGCCCCCGCAGATTCATTTCTGTGAAGCGCTGGCCTCCAGGAAATCCCATCCCAGGCTAGTGTGGCAGGTTTGTTGGTGCTCAGTAGTCAGGGGCTCTGGCGACATTTTGTGAAAGCCCGGAGCCTCAGACATCTCCACTGCTGCTATGCAGTCGCTTCCAGTAAAATGGCCTCTGGGAAAATGGCCGCCAGGTCACTGATTGAGATCTCATCTCCCAGGATCTCGGGACAAGATCTCGTTGCCGAGATCTCAATCTGTACAGGTGCTGACCCGGCGGCCATTTTCCTGGAGGGGATATGTGGGGCTCCGGCCTTTCAGAAAATGTCGGAGGAGCCCCACACCACTGTGCACTGCCGAATACTGCCACATCAGGCTTGGAAGAGAGTGTGATAATCGCCCTGCAGCGTCGGACTACCGCAGAATCGCCTGACTCCTGCTGCCCCCACACTACTTGTAAGTATATTCTGACTATAAGACACACCCCCATTTTCCCACAAAAATTTTTGGGAAAAAAAGTGCATCTTATAGTCTGAAAAATATGGTAAATACCCTTTATATATTGGTATAGCATGAACCTACAACTCCCCAGTATATTCTTAACAATAGTAAAGAGATACTGGGATTTGCTTTTAACAGCTATCATTAGACTGTGGACTATACAGGAACCACAATAGTGATGACATACTGGAAGTATCACAAATAAACATTTACATTCAAGAACCTTATAGATGGCATCGTCTGTTTGCGTTGTTCTTTCTTTTCATCTCCTTGTCCAGATCCCATGATGACTTTTCACAGCAATAGCACATCTCTGCAGATTTCCCTTTCCTCCAAATCTCTGCAACACATCCCAGCATAGTGCCTTTAAAATGAGTGTTACTAAAATTCCCTCTGCGTGAAAGTTTCTATTCCCTAAATAAGCCTATTTTGGTGTATGGCCTCCACACTGTCTGCCCTTATGAGCTACAATAGCCACACTCTGTGCCTTATTGAGCTATAATCACCACATTGATGGCCCTTATCATCTATAATAGCCACAATGTCCACCCTTACGATCAACTGCCTATAACATCGTTGTCTCCTGTCCACTCGTTTTCCTTACACTCTTTATATCACTTCAATATCCTCTTCCATGTTAACTTCTCTCCATAGTGTACCCCAATTTCATGCTAACTCCCACTCTATAACTATTCCTTCATACAGTCCACTGTGCTGTCTTCTCAAAATTTTGCCTCCTCTTCACACTATCCTCCTAGTATGATGGCTACCACAGCCACCCATACATTATAATATCCACAACTGACCCCGATCCCGAACCTAATAAAAGTCAATGAGGACCCAAAGTTCGGTGCATAAAATTGGCTGTAAAATTGTCATAGTAAAGGCTAGGGGCTGCAGGAGGAAGACAAATTAGGGTAAGAGCAGGACAATTGCCCTGCAAACAAATGTGAATATTAAAATTACTTAGAATAACATAAATAAAAAAACTATAATATTGAACCAGGAGGCGTAGGTCCAGTTGGAGCAGGAGATTGAGGAGGAGATAGAGGTGGCAGTGTAGGTGGAAGAGATAAAGGAGGAGGCGATAGCCAGCACTGTTTCTTTTATTTATTTTTTGGGGGCACTCTGAAAACAGGCAGCATAGTGCAAAGTCAGTAAAAAAATAAGCATGGTAATAGTGATTCTCTTCTGGTGTCAGCTTCTTCTCCTTCCTCTTAAGGCTGGGGTAATTGCCTCCGCCTGCTTTCTGTAGTCAGATTCCCTTTGAAATAGGCAACAGCTACCTGTGTCACCTGCACATTTGGCTGCTCATGCATAGGGAACACCAAGGACCATCTTGAGGGTGGTAGTAGATTTCTCCCGATACACCTCAAGGAGTCTCTACCAGGCCCATTCATTCCTCAAAAGTGTTAATACTGCACCCTTCCTTCTGAGATCACAGCCACAGCATAACAGTTGACCCTCTATTTTTAGGAATGTGATCCTGGTTACAGCTGTCAGCTCTTGCAGACTTCGAGGCAAGAGTTCCATTTCTACTGCCTGCTGGTTGAATGAAATGTGAAGATGAGACCAAAATTGTTCAATAGACCGCATCTCTGCTGCCGGTTGTACACAAGAACCTTCCCCTGAGATGCAACTATCGGTACCTTGCGGCTAGAGGACCCTCTAGCATTTCTCCAGGCTCATCTCCTTTTATCTTACAGCCAGCCTAGTCCCCTCAGTCTACTCATCAGTTCCTTGATCATGGTTCTCAAGTCTACAGTAAGCAAAAACACCAGCAGTGAAGGGCACATCCTGGGGTTGAGTCTGAGTTCAGGCCTTGGTGGTTCCAGGAAAGCGGCTGGTTCCAGACCACAGGCTCCTGCCACCTTCACTGTCGACCCAGCTTCCTCTGGCTCTGATATTCCTCAGGTCACTCATTTGAGAGTTTCTCATGATTTTGCCTTCTTTGTTGCCCACAGACCATGCAATACTCTATGGATGAGTAATTTAATTCAGAAAAATCTTCAACAATATTTTGGAGTGTTATATGCCACTGAAATGTACCACAGAGCACAAAATATTATATGGGTGTAGAATTGAATACAGATAAATTTTTCAATGCTTTTTGGGAGTGTTACATAACACCAAAATAATCTGTATTAATAATTGAATCCAGAAAAATGTTTCAACGATTTTTGTGAGAGTTGTGTGCCACCAAAATGTACAACAGAGCACATAGTAGCATATGATGAGTAATTGTATCCAGAAAAATGTTTTAATTTTTCTTTCAGTGTTATATAACACAAATGTACTGGCAAATACCAAATTCTCTATGGATGACAATGTAGTCAGTTTTTTAATCCAAAAAATAAAAATGTGGTTAGCTGCTGCAGGCATATACAGTTGTGGCCAAAAGTATTGACACCCCTGCAATTCTGTCAGATAATACTCAGTTTCTTCCTGAAAATGATTGCAAACACAAATTCTTTGGTATTATTATCTTCATTTAATTTGTCTTAAATGAAAAAAACACAAAAGAAAATGAAGCAAAAAGCAAAACATTGATCATTTCACACAAAACTCCAAAAATGTGCCAGACAAAAGTATTGGCACCCTCAGCCTAATACTTGGTTGCACAACCTTTAGCCAAAATAACTGCGACCAATCGCTTCCGGTAACCATCAATGAGTTTCTTACAATGCTCTGCTGGAATTTTAGACCATTCATCTTTGGCAAACTGCTCCAGGTCCCTGATATTAGATGGGTGCCTTCTCCAAACTGCCATTTTTACATCTCTCCACAGGTGTTCTATGGGATTCAGGTCTGGACTCATTGCTGGCCACCTTAGAAGTCTCCAGTGCTTCCTCTCAAACCATTTTCTAGTGCTTTTTGAAGTGTGTTTTGGGTCATTGTCCTGCTGGAAGACCCATGACCTCTGAGGGAGACCCAGCTTTCTCACACTGGGCCCTACATTATGCTGAAAAATTTGTTGGTAGTCTTCAGACTTCATAATGCCATGCACACGGTCAGGCAGTCCAGTGCCAGAGGCAGCAAAGCAACCCCAAAACATCAGGGAACCTCTGCCATGTTTGACTGTAGGGACCATGTTCTTTTCTTTGAATGCCTCTTTTTTTCTCCTGTAAACTCTATGTTGATTCCTTTGCCCAAAAAGCTCTACTTTTGTCTCATCTGACCAGAGAACATTCTTCCAAAACGTTTTAGGCTTTTTCAGGTAAGTTTTGGCAAACTCCAGCCTGGCTTTTTTGTCTCGGGGTAAGAAGTGGGGTCTTCCTGGGTCTCCTACCATAAAGTCCCTTTTCATTCAGATGCCCACGGATAGTACGGGTTGACACTGTTGTACCCTCGGACTGCAGGGCAGCTTGAACTTGTTTGGATGTTAGTCGAGGTTCTTTATCCAGCATCTGCACAATCTTGCGTTGAAATCTCTTGTCAATTTTTCTTTTCCGTCCACATCTAGGGAGGTTAGCCACAGTGCCATGGGCTTTAAACTTCTTGATGACACTGCGCACAGTAGACACAGGAACATTCAGGTCTTTGGAGATGGACTTGTAGCCTTGAGATTGCTCATGCTTCCTCACAATTTGGTTTCTCAAGTCCTCAGACAGTTCTTTGGTCTTCTTTCTTTTCTCCATGCTCAATGTGGTACACACAGGACAGAGGTTGAGTCAACTTTAATCCATGTCAACTGGCTGCAAGTGTGATTTAGTTATTGCCAACACCTGTTAGGTGCCACAGGTAAGTTATAGGCGCTGTTAATTGCACAAATTAGAGAAGCATCACATGATTTTTCGAACAGTGCCAATACTTTTGTCCACCCTCTTTTATGTTTGGTGTGGAATTATATCCAATTTGGGACAATTTTTTTGTGTTTTTTCATTTAAGACAAATTAAATGAAGACAATAATACCAAAGAATTTGTGTTTGCAATCATTTTCAGGAAGCAACTGAGTATTATCTGACATAATTGCAGGGGTGTCAATACTTTTGGCCACAACTGTATTTAGCAACTGACTGAAAAGACTTAATCCCTATAGACTGTATTTAGCTACTCTCCCTGCTCCTGCAAATCTCTCTCCATTAATAGAATAAATGCAGAAAGTAATTGTTACAAACAGCAAAGCACCAAATTAGCCCTTACAAGGACTGGTAATATGATGGTTCATCTTCAGCACCAGTGTTCACACTACAGGACTCTGATTTGTTAAACTGTGCCCACACACGCCTGGACAAGTACACTCTCCCTCTAATAACTGTCACAGAGCTGTGCAATGGAATCAGTGTGCTGAGCCTGGAGGCTCCTGTCCTTTAATATCACCTGATGAAGTCACATGGCAAGCCAATCACAGTAACGCCACTACCAAGATGTCTATGGTATTACAGTGATGCTCAGGCAATCTCAGCTTGCTTATTGGCTATGTAAGAGGCATCAAGCATGCGGGGCTGGGATTCAAGTTTGAATCAAGCACCTGCTAATGCTCACTAGTGCTGAGCACATCCTCATTTCACTGAGCTCATTCACTCATACCTATTAAATAAACAAAATATCTCCCATATTGGGATGCATACAAATACTATTAACTTCTAGGATGCTTTCATACTTAGTTGGCAGTGAAACATGGTAACATAGTAACAGTTAGCAAGGCCTAAAATAAGACATTTCTCGATCCAGTTCACCATATATTCTGTCAGAATAAATCCCCAGATCTATGTCCTTCTAAAGAACCTAATAACTGTAAGATGCAATGTTGTTATGCTCCAGGAAGACATCCAGGCTTCTCTTGAACCCCTCGACTGAGTTCGCCATCACCACCTCTTCAGGCAAGGAATTCCAGATTCTCACTGCACTAAAAGTAAAGAACCCTCTTCTATGTTGGTGGAAAAACCTTCTCTCCTCCAGACACAGAGAATTCCCCCTTGTGATCATCACCTTCCTTGGTATAAACAGATCCTCGGGGAGATATTTGTATTGTCCCCTGATATACTTAGACATTGTTATTAGATCGTCCTCTCAGTCGTCTTTTATCTAGACTAAATAATGCTAATTTTGCTAATCTCTCTGGGTATTGTAGTTCCCCCATCCCCTTTATTAATTTTGTTGCTGTTGTTGTCTAGTTCCATTATACCTTTCCTGAGCACCGGTGCCCAAAACTACACAGTACTCCATGTGTGGTTTAACCAGGGATTTGTACAGAGGCAATAAAATGCCTTCATGTGTATTCAGACCTCTTTTAATGCACCCCATGATCCTGGTTTCCTTGGCAGCTGCTGCCTGCCACCTTTTGGCCCAAGTTTCCAACTTATCCAGATCCATCTGTAGAAGAATACTATCTTCTCTTTTATTGACTGCTTTACATAGTTTTGTATCATCTGTAAATATCGATGTTTTACTGTGTAAGCCTTCTACCAGATCGTTAATAAATATGTTTAAGAGAATAGGTCCCAACTCTGACCTCTACGGTATGCCATTGGTCACAGTGACCCAGTTAGAGAATATACCATTTATAACCACCCTCTCCTTTCTATCATTAAGCAAGTTACTTACCCATTCACCCACATTTTACCCCAGATGCAGCATTCTCATTTTGTGTACCAACCTCTTGTGTGGCACGGTATCAAACGCTTTGGAAAAATCAAGATATACCACATCCAATGCCTCACCTTGGTCCAGTCTATATCTTACCTCTTCATAATAACTGATTAGATTGGTTTGTAAGGAGCAATTCCTCATATACCCATGCTGATATGGGGTTAAACAGTTAAGCCCCCGTTACACATAGCGATATTGCTAGCAATATCACTGTAACGTCACCGATTTTGTGACGTAGCAGCGATATTGCTAGCGATATCGCTATGTGTGATACATAACTCAGACCGGCTCCCCCGCTGCTCATCGCTGGTCACGCGAGAAGGTCCTGGATCATTTCTCGTCGGGCACTTCCTGCTGGACTTCCTCTGGCACCGACGAGCGATGCGTGGACGCAGGCGGGAGGATGTCAGGATCGCTGCGTCTGACAGGTAAGAACCGACCCCCGACCCCTGCGATGTCACTCGTGAGATCTGCCTGTGTGACAGCTCACTAGCGACCACTTAGCGATGCACCAGTGATCCATATCATTGTCGGGATCGCTGGTGCATCGCTAAGTGTAACGGTACCCTTACTCTCATTGAGATAATCCAGAATAACATCCCTCAGAAACCTTTCAAACATTTTATCAACAATAGCGGTTAGACTTCCTGGCCTATAATTTCCAGGTTCACTTATAGAGCCCTTTTTTAATATTGGTACCACATTTGCTTTGCGCCTGTCCGGTGGAACAGACCTCGCTGCTATAGAGTCCCTAAATGTAAGAAATAATGGTTTGTCTATTACATTACTTAGTTCTCTTAGTACTCATGGGTGTATGCCATGCGGACCCGGAGATTTATCTATTTTAATCTTATTTAGCTGGTTTCACACCTCTTCTTAAAGTGACCCTTAATATAGGATTTTCTTTGTCTCTTGGCATTTCACCTAGCATTTAATTTTCCACTGTGAATACCTTGGAGAAGAATGTGTTTAATATATTAGCTTTTTCCTCATATATTAGCTTTTTCCTCATCATCTACAACCATTCTTTCCTCACAATTTTTTTAATGCACATTTGGTGCATGTATTGGAAAACAGTTCCAAGGTCCTGACTTCTTATCAATATGCACCAATTCACTTGATTGAGGGCAAAAAGTGTTCTTTTGGTCTCTGGGTAACCAGTACATTTTTATTTACCTTTTGCTCTTTAGAATAGAATAGTAAAGTTCTCTTTTTTATGCAATCAACTCTTTAGAATAAGAGAAAAGAGTAAGCTAACAAAAATATGTAAAATGTCAAACTGAGCTTTTCGAAACTACTGTAGGTTATTCTCACCGTAGCACACAGACAATTTAGTTATAAAAAATCCCAAAAATCTATTGTGCTACAAACAAAATATACACAAAATCTTCAAGATTGCTAGTTTATTATAATACAGTAACTTCTATTAAAAACTAGGGAATATTAAAGTTATATATGTATATATTATACTAGCTGTGTAGAACTTTCTCTGCAGTCCACAAAATTGAAATGAAAAGCGCTTCTCTGGATGTACAGAGTAAGAGTCAGTGTCGGCTCCTGTTGATTTCCATTCTTCATATTTAGGATTGCCATACAGTTTATATCATTTCTCCTTCAGAGGTAGATCTATAATTCACTGCTGCTAGTGGAAGATTAACCTCCAACTGGGGTACGTACAAAGTGAACAGAACTGCTAACCTTAATCAAGAGTTATCGGAGATCTGTAATAAAAGATTCTGGCCTGTAGAATTCAGTCACCAGCAGACTTTCTAGAAAGAAAAGAGGTAAAAGTGAATTCTTACAACTTTTAGATGCAATTCATAGCTAGTAGCATAGTGTAGACACCACAGAAGGGAGCATGAATTCTTATAGACAGTGCAAAGCATATAAAAGAATTTCAGTAAATTTTTACGTTAGAGAACTATGCCTTTATTGTAACAGTTTATCCTTAAAATATTACTTAATGGAATTGCAGGCAAGGCTGGAGGTTGTTAAATTCCTTTTCCAAATATCCTGAATGTCCAACATCTCCTACCTTTAAATTGGTAGAAATATATACAGCCCAAAACTGATGCAACTTCATGCTGTTACATTTCCAAAATGCATTGTTTCTCCAACTTCAAATATGATGTGAAATGACCAAATTCTCATCTACATTCTCACTGCTGCCTAGAGATATGAAGAAAAATTCTAAACAATTTTGAATTATATTTATCTCTCGTCAGATGGTCATGATTCGAGTCCATTGTGAGAAAGGCACATTGCAAATATTTGTATTTCTCAAAATAATGTATAGATGGATGTATGCATTAAATTGGATGCTGGTTATATGCTATGACAACTGGAAAACTTGACTTTGACCAGGCATGTTGAAAATAGGAAAGTGGACATGTCCAAATGTAAAATTTGGTCTCATTTATCCATCAGCTAAGAGTGTAGCACATGTGAGGATTATAATTATAATTACCTTTTGTCTATCACTCCCAATCTCTCACAATTTTGACTACTCACCTGTTTACAATCTATCATCTAATGATTCTCTTTTTCGTATCCATCAGGCTCAATTCTTCCTTATGCCTCCATCATCCATAATGCTAACTCACTACTTCTCATATGGGTAGTAGAAATACCATCACAACCGCTATTTCTATTTTAATCATTGGAGGATGTTAATTTTATATGGGCAGACTGATGTGTATAAGAAAACTGTTAACTCTTCAAAATCTAGGGAAGAAATATTGATTGTTAAAATTAAAGTAGTTCTAGTAGTACCATAATATGACTGTTGAGAAACACAGGTTCTTTTAACATTTCTAATCATTAGTGTCAGAGATTATAGTTAAAAGGGATATAGTGGTTTTAAAGAAGACCACTATATAGTCGATACCTTTCTATATACATTAATATACAAATAATTGTTTAATAGAGCCAGCATTACTCAACATGAGCATAAGTTGTTGACAATAGAGTTGAAATTCTGGCATGTAGTGTTGCCAATATATCGGAATTGCTTAACTCAAGATAACATACTTACTGGTTTCCACTCCTGCAACAGGACTTGAAAGCTTTAAAATAATTATTGGCCTTGCTAGCCAGTCAGGAGTTCAGTGCCCTATTGAAATCTCCAGTGTGACATTCAAATTATGAGTTTCTGAATTGAAGATATTGTTCTGTGGTGCTATTATCAGACTGACCTAAAGAGTTATGATTCAACTTTGTGCCTGCTAATTTGTCTGCTTAACCCCTGGATCTTTTTTTCTTGACCATTTGGCTGCCTGACCTCTGTCGCTTGACTACTAATTTTGTACTGATTGTGTTATTGTTACTGTTCTTATCTGTATGGTACTGCCTGGTTATAGTTTGATAATTATTAAGCTTTAAGTTAGACATAAGTCCATTGATTTCAACCTATAACCAAACATGTTGATCCAAAGCAAAAACTTCAAGAGGCAAATGATAATTGCCCCATATTAGGGGAAAAATTATTTCCTGGCTTCATATATGGTGATCAGACTAGTTTCCTGGATCAACATCTCATCACAGAATCTAGCACCCATGACTCTTAATGTTATACAGCTGGTGAAATATGTATGTTACACATCACCAATTTTAGAGGTAAATATGTTTCTAAAGGTGCTAGTCACATGACATTTTCACCAGATGCATACATGCAAAGAACACAAAAACCATAGATGTCCACAAACTAAGTTATGTGTAATAATGGAAAGTTACACAGGGCAAAAGTATTGAACACATGAAGAAACAGAGGTGCAAAAAGCCATGGAAAACAATGACACCAATTGAAATCTGTAGTTAAAAAGCAATCCTGCCACTTAGTAAAAAATAATAACAGCTGGTACCACCAATGGCCTATAGAAGTGTCTCATTATACAGGTGCCAAACAAGAAATATTTCATGATGGGTAAAACCAGTAAGTTGTCTCAAGACCTTTGAGACCTTATTGTTGCAAGACATACTGATGGCATTGGTTACAGAAGAATCTCTACACTACTGAAGGTTTCAATTTGCACTGGTGGTGCCGTAATCTGGAAGTGGAAAGAGCATAAATTCACTATAAACCGTTCACAACCATCTGCTCTCCATAAGATTTCAGACAGAGGGGTGAAAAGAATTATGAAAAAAGTTGTCTAAGAGCCAAGGACCATCTGTGGAGTGCTATAGAAATAACTTGAATCTGCTGTTTCAATTGTTTCAAAGAAAACTGTAAGTAATGCACTCAGCCTCCATGGTCTGTAAGCAAACTCATCTTTGCTGGACAAAAAGCATGTTCAGGCATGACTAAAGTCTGCACAACAACATTTAGATTAGCCTGACAAATACCAAAGGAATTTTGTCAGGTCAGATGAGGCCAAAAATGAACTACTTGGATGCCATAAGAGTCACCATGTTTGGAGGATAAATGGTGCTGCATATCACCCGAAAAGCACCATACCAACAGTAAAGTTTGGTGGTGGGAAAATCATGGTGTGAGGTTGTATTTCAGCATATAGCTTTCACAGACTTCATATACTTGAGGAAAGGATAAATGCACAAATGTACAGAGACATTCTTGATAAAAATCTGTTCCCAAACATACAGCCAAGGAAACTCAGTTGGTTTCAGAGAAAGAAAATAATGCTGCTAGAAGGGTCCAGCCAATCATTTGACCTGAGTCAAATAAAAACTTTATAAAAGGAACTATAGATCAAAGTTCATAGAAAGAGCCCATGAAACCTTATGCATTTGACGAGTGTTTGTGTGGAAGTGTAATATGGTGCGGTCAGTAGTCATGGGCGGAGCACTTGTATTTCACGCCCCAGTATGCTACATAAAAATGGTGTCCTGCCTGGGTGTGTGTGTGATGGGGTTGTTGTGGACAGTTCTGCCACAGTTGATGTGGAACTGGAGCCCTATAGAAACAATATAAGAAAACCAGACCACTTGGTAAAAATACAGTCCTTTTTACTGACAAACAAACTTATGAACAGAAGGTAGCAAGAAATAAGCTTACTGGTTTCTTTTGCATAATTCTTGGTGTTTATGGATGGGGGCACAATATTTATGGTGAACATTACAGATGAACAACAGGACAAATGGGATAACAACATCTTCTTCACACAGAATACAGTAACTTTTCATACATTTAAAACAACAGGGGTCTCCAGAAAGGTGCCACGTCATCTTCTCCACCCCTGCAGAACAATGTGCCAAAGTTACACCTGAGCAATATACACATGTGGTCAAAATTGTTGTTATCCCTCGTTTAATGACAGAAAAACCCACAATGGTCACAGAGATAACTTGAATCTGACAAAAGTAATAATAAATCAAAAATCTATGAAAATGAAAAAAATGAAAGTCAGACATTGCTTTTCGACCATACTTTCACAGAATTTTTTAAAAAGAAAACTCATGAAGTAGGCCTAGACAGAAATGGCGATACCCCTGAAAATAATGAAATAATGTGACAAAATGGACATGTTAAATCAAGGGGTGTCCACTAAGGAGCATCACATGTCTACAATCTTGGATTCAGTGAGCGGGGCTGTATAGAGGGCTACAGATACTCACTGTGCTGTTTGGTGACATGGTGTGCATCACACTCAACATGGACCAGAGGAAGCGAAAGAAAGCGTTGTCTCAGGAAATTGGAAAGAAAATTATAGACAAACATGTTAAAGTAAAAGTTATAAGACCATCTCCATGCCACTTGATGTTCCTGTGACTACAGTCTGCTCATCACTCCTCCTCACCTGTCACCCATGTCCACCATCTTGTACACCCCCACAGAAATCTCACACATCTAGACATTCGCACACTCTCTGACTCTATTCTACCGCTGTCCCCAATATCTTCACTACACGATACATACACTGTCACTAGTGTCTACAATGCCATTCTTGCATTAGCCATTGACTCAGTGGCCCCTGTCATAGCAGAGTGTGACAAATCAATAGACAACCCTGGCACATTAACTTCACTAAAAAGCTTTGGCAAGTATTCAGAATTACAGAGCGGCTTTCGGAAGATGACTTCTCCACATTCAAATTAGCTATCACATCTGCTAAACAGGCCTACTTTACATCCCTTGTGTCTTCCTTTTCCCACAACCCCAAAGAGTTGTTCAATACTTTTAACTCCCTCCTCCGCCCACCATTGCCCCCTCCAACTTCCTTAATCTCTGCCGAGGACTTTGCCATGCACTTCAAAAATATGATAGACCAAACAAGAAAGTCTTTGTTGTCCGACGACCACAACACCTTTGTTTACCAGACCAATGCCATAACTCCATAAGCTCCCTCTCCAAAATCACTGAAGGAAAGCTTGCTCATCTTCTATCCAAATCACACCTCACTACTTGGGCAATTGACCCCATCCCATCCCACCTTCTCTCCAACCTCACCACCACACTTATCCCATCCCTAAGCCATCTCTTCAACCTATAACTAACTTCTGGTACCTTCCTCTCTGCTTTCAAACATGTCACAATCAGTCACAATCACACCTATTCTCAAAAAACCATCCCTTGACCCAAGCGTTATGTCCAGCTATCGCGCTATTTCTTTGCTCCCATTTGCTTTCAAACTCCTTGAGCAGCACATCCACTCTGAACTTTTCTCTCACTTTAGATCTAACTCGCTCTTCGACAACCTACATTCTGGCTTCCATCCCCACCATTCCACTGAGACTGCCCTGACCAAAACTTACTAAAGACTAACCTACAGCCAAAGCTAACAGACAATTCTCTATACTCCTCCTTCTTGAACTGTCCTCTTCCTTTGACATAATTGACCACTGCCTCCTACTCCAGATCCTCTCTTCCTTTGGTGCTAAAGACCTTGCCCTTTCCTGGATCTCCTCATACCTTACAAACCGCACATTTAGCATTTCCTACTCCGACACTATCTCCTCATCTCACCCTCTCTCTGTTGGTGTCCCTCAAGGCTCTGTCCTAGGACCCCTTCTCTTCTCAATCTATACCCTTGGCCTGAGAAAACTCAAAGTCGTATGGCTTCCATACCATCTATATGTTGATGACACTCAGATCTACCTCTCTGGTCCAGATGTCTCATCTCTGCTATCCAGAATCCCAGAGTGTCTATCAGCCATATTCTCCATCTTCTCCTCTCACTTCCTCAAGATCAATGTGGACAAATCTGAACTAATTATCTTTCCTCCATCTCACATATCTTCCCTACCTGATCTATTTATCGGAATTAGAGATGAGCGACTTTGCCTTTTTTAGCATTGAGTCAGGTTTCATGAAACCCGACTTTCGCAAAAGTCGGGTCGAACGAAATCGTCCGACTATAGGGAAAAGTCAGTGTCAGACTGAAACACGAAACCCAATGCAAGTCAATGGGGAAGCAAAGTCGGCAGGGAGTGGAGGACAGTAAACACACCTACAGTGCCCATTTCAATGCCAAAAACATAAATTCTTATTACTGAAGCTTGTCATCCTTAATTTACTTCATAATATTAGTTACACATTGAAAACTGGGGGTTATTTGGCTACAGTTGTGGGGGGTAGGGCTGGCTCCAGGTTTTCATGTGCCCTGGGCCAAAGAGTGTCAGTGTGCCCCTTTAACACATACCACAACTCATGATGCTCCGATACAGCACAGAAATATAGGTATAGTACAATGACAAATACTTCACTGCTTACATGACATGACTGATCTATTTTAAAATTGTACAATAGCTCAAAAAAAGGACAGTATATTACTCCAAACAGTATTATGGCCACCACATTGTGCGCCATACAGAATAATGAGCCCCATATATTTCTCCATACAGAATAATTGGTCACATATAGAGATGAGCGATACCAGACGATACTTGAAAATATCGGATCGGAATGGATCGGCCGATCTTAAAAAAAAGTATCGGTATCGCCGATTCCGATACCGGGAACCAATGCAAGTCAATGGGGCCAAAATATCGGAATTAAAAAAAAACCTTTCTTTCCTTGTAGGTTAATTCTCCATGAAGAAAAACTAAGAATAATGTAGAATGTATTGTGGGAGGTGGAGGAGACATTAAAGCCATAGAGGTTTAGCCCAATCAAATGGAATAGCAGGAATTAAACTTTTTTTTTTAAAGACGTTAGGAGTTACAAAGATATTGACTATGTTAGCCTCATTTATATTTTGCCAGACATGTATGTCTTCTTCTTCTTTCTTATTCTTCTTCCTTTTTTTACCTTCTTCTTCTTATTCCTTCTTTTACATTCTTCTTCCTTCTTTTACATTCTTCTTCCTTTTTTTACATTCTTCTTCTTCTTCCTTTTTTTACATTCTTCTTCTTCTTCCTTTTTTTACATTCTTCTACTTCCTTTTTTTACATTCTTCTTCTTCCTTTTCTTACATTCTTCATATTCTTCTTATTCAACAATTATTATTCTACATATTCAACTTCTTCATCTTCTTCCTATTCTTCTTCATCATATTCTTGTTTGTGTCAGGCATTCCTGTAGTTGTTATCTAGAAAAGTTAGAAGTTTACACCTTCCGTTCTGCCTGTCACAAAAGATTTACAACAGGATTTGTCCGCGTTCAGTTTGGCCTGCAGCAGCAGGCCTTTTCCAGGGGCACCACGAGGAGGAACGGACTCACCCCCATACACTGCTTAGTCTTCTTCTGCTTATAAATAAGATAATATCATTTGCTCAGAGTATTAGTCTTATGCTTAATGTTCTTCTGCTTTGTTTATTTATGCTTCTTTGTCTTCTCTCTCTTGTTGTTCTGCATCTTGGTGGTTGTCTTCCTGTTCTTTGTCCTCTTGAACCAGCTGACGGTACTGGCACCCGGAGGGGCAGCAGAAGGAACAAGAGCCAATGGCACTACCGAGGACCAGCTGACGGTGCTGGAACCCGGTTACTAAGCAGGAGGTACCTGTGCTACAAAGCACTACCAAGGACCAGCAGACGTTGCCGGAACTCGGATACCGAGATGGAGGCACCTAGGCCAAAGGCTCTGACGAGAACCAGCTGATGGTGCTGGAACCCGGAGGGGTAGCATAAGCTGCAAGAGCAAATGGAAATAGCGAGGACCAGCTGACAGTGCTGGCACCTGGAGGGGCAGCAGAAGGAAAAAGAGCCAATGGCACAACCGAGGACCAGCTGACGGTGCTGGAACACGGTTACTAAGCAGGAGGTACCTGTGCTACAAAGCACTACCAAGGACCAGCAGACGTTGCCGGAACTCGGATACCGAGATGGAGGCACCTAGGCCAAAGGCTCTGACGAGAACCAGCTGACGGTGCTGGAACCCGGAGGGGTAGCATAAGCTGCAAGAGCAAATGGAAATAGCGAGGACCAGCTGACAGTGCTGGCACCCGGAGGGGCAGCAGAAGGAATAAGAGCCAATGGCACAACCGAGGACCAGCTGACGGTGCTGGAACCCGGTTACTAAGCAGGAGGTACCTGTGCTACAAAGCACTACCAAGGACCAGCAGACGTTGCCGGAACTCGGATACCGAGATGGAGGCACCTAGGCCAAAGGCTCTGACGAGAACCAGCTGACGGTGCTGGAACCCGGAGGGGTAGCAGAAGTTACCCCTGAAAAGCAAAGTTGGCATGCCGCAAGCTGACAACAGTTACCGAATCACACAGTCCTACAGGGGGTGCTTGTCCTACTGGCACTACGGAACAAGCCTTTCTTACCAGAACCCGCAGTCCACATAGGAAGCACCTAAACTGCTGGCACCCTAGCCTCGGCTAACCCAACCGCAACACGACATGGCAACTTGGGGTGGCAAACTGACATTGACACTTCCCGGAAACAGCAGGCAGGGCTGGAACCAAGCTGGGCAGGAGGGAGTACCCGTGCCAAAGTCAGTTATGAGCAGCAACTGGCGATGTTGGAGCCCAGGGACAAGCACTTAGCAGGCTGAGGCCTGATGTGCTGTCAATTGGGAGGCAGCAGGACAGATTGCCATCAAAACAGCAGGGGAACAGCTGACGTTACTGAACCCCACAAACACAGGAGCTAGTGTTTTACTCTGTGAAGACGGCACTTCCGAGCAACAACTGGCTGTGTTGAAGCCCAGGGAAACGCACGGAGCAGGCTGAGGCTGCATTGAAGAAATTTTAAGATCGGTTGTAGACTTCTACTAATTTTAACAAAGCTCCACTTAGGCCTGTGGCTTCACTGATTTTCGTATTTCCCCTGTCCTCCAACCCCGCCAGTTACAGCTCCGAAGTGGCGTCTGCACAATCCACACTTGTTCCTGTGTTACAGGTGTTCAGTCCGGTCAGTTAATCCCCTGATGTGTGTCCGGCAATGTCGCCTGCTCTGTCCACATTCCCATAACTAGTGTCTCTTTCCGTGTGGACGGCACTTCCGAGCTACAACTGGCTGTGTTGAAGCCCAGGAAATAGGAGGGTGTAGGCAGAGGCCTACTGTCTTTGGAATGCGGAGACAGCAGGAGAGACTGCCATCTCCACAGCAGGGGAACAGCTGGCAGTGCTCTGTGGAGATGACACTTCTGAACACCAACTGACGCTGTTGGAGCCCAGGATCAGGCGTGGAGCAGGCTGGGGCCTACTGGATTTTGGCAGGTGTAGGCAGCAGTAGACTTGCCATCTCCACAGCAGGGGAACAGCTGGCAGTGCTGAACCCCACTAACACTCGAACGAATGTGTTTGGCTCTGTGGAGACGACACTTCTGAACACCAACTGACGCTGTTGGAGCCCAGGATTAGGCGAGGAGCAGGCTGGGGCCTGTTGCTTTTGGCAGGTGAAGGCAGCAGGAGACTTGCCATCTCCACAGCAGAGGAACAGCTGGCAGTGCTGAACCCCACTAACACTCGAACGAATGTGTTTGGCTCTGTGGAGATGACACTTCTGAACACCAACTGACGCTGTTGGAGCCCAGGATCAGGCGTGGAGCAGGCTGGGGCCTACTGGATTTTGGCAGGTGTAGGCAGCAGGAGACTTGCCATCTCCACAGCAGGGGAACAGCTGGCAGTGCTGAACCCCACTAACACTCGAACGAATGTGTTTGGCTCTGTGGAGACGACACTTCTGAACACCAACTGACGCTGCTGGAGCCCAGGATTAGGCGAGGAGCAGGCTGGGGCCTGTTGCTTTTGGCAGGTGAAGGCAGCAGGAGACTTGCCATCTCCACAGCAGGGGAACAGCTGGCAGTGCTGAACCCCACTAACACTTGAACGAATGTGTTTGGCTCTGTGGAGACGACACTTCTGAACACCAACTGACACTGTTGGAGCCCAGGATTACGCATGCCGCATGCAGAGGCCAATGGGCAGCGGTTTTTATGGAGGTTGTTGACTACTACTGATTCTAACCATGCTCCACTTAGGCCTCTGGCTCCACTGTCTCTACTATTTACCCTGGCCTCCAACCCCGCCATCTCTGAAGTGGCGTCAGCACAATCTACACTTGTTCCTGTGTTACTGGTGCTCAGTCCCGTCAGTTGATCCCCTGATGTTTGTCCGGCAAGTTCGCCAGCTCTGTCCTCATTCCCACTACTGGTTATGGGAATGTGGACAGAGCAGGAGACCTTGCCGGACACACATCAGGGGATAAACTGATGGGACTGAGCCACAGGAACACAGGAACAAGTGTAGATTGTGCTGACGCCACTTCAGAGATGTAGATGGTGGGGTTGGAGGTCAGGGGAAATAGTAGAGACAGTGGAGCCAGAGACCTAAGTTGGGCAAGGTTAAAAATCAGTAGTGGTTTGAATGTTGATGGAGCTGGTGACTTTGCCGTCCACACAGCAGGGGATCAGCTGGCGTTACTGAACCCCACTAACACAGGAGCTAGTGTGTTTCTCTGTGCAGACGACACATCTGAGCGACAACTGGCTGTGTTGAAGCACAGGGATTATAGTTCAGGTGGTAGAAAAATGAACACACCAGCAGACCTGGATACAGTTGCCAACCACTAATTTAGTGTGTAAGAGGAATGGCAAAGTCTTTGGAGATCCAGGCCTTGTTCATTTTCAGAAAAGTCAGCCGGTCAACATTATCGGAAGATAGTCACGTGCGACGGTCTGTTAGTACACCACCTGCGGCACTAAAGACACGTTCCGATAATACACTGGCAGCAGGGCAAGCCAGCACCTCCAATGCATACTGGCTAAGCTCTGGCCATGTATCCAGCTTAGAGACCCAAAACTTGAAGGGGGAAGAGCCATCTGGGAGTACAGTGACAGGGCAAGACATGTAGTCTGACACCATCTGACGGAAGCGTTGCCTCCTGCTGACTCGAGGCGTCGCTGATGGTGTAGACAATTGTGGTGGACACACAAAACTTTGCCACATTTGGGCCATAGTGGTCTTGCCTTGTGCTGCGGCGCTGCCTCTGCTCCCTCTTTGTGCAGAGTTTCCTCCACTGCCTCGACGCACAGAGCTGCTTTGTAAAGCACTAGCAACAATGCTGTCGGGTGGAATGGAAAACATTATGGACTGCACCAGTGACTCTTCGTACTCCCGCAGTTTACGCTCCCGGTTCAACGTTGGTATGAGCCTTTGTACGCTGTCCCGGTAGCGAGGATCTAGGAGGGTGTACACCCAATAATCAGCCGAGACGAGAATGTGGGCGATGCGGCGGTCGTTTCTCAGGCACTGCAGCATGAAATCAACCATGTGCTGCAGACTCCCAACTGCAAAAGAACCGCTGTCCCCTGTTTGAGGCGTGACCTCGGCCTGCTCTGCATCACCCCACCCTCGCTGTACATACTGAGTAGAGGTTTGTGTACCTGCCTCCTCTGGAGAGATGTCTTCCTCCTCCATCGACTCCTCCTCATCCTGCCTGCTGCTCACACAACCGCTCCAACATATGTAACGTTGAATTCCACCGGGTGGGTAGGTCACATATGATGCGATGTTCCGGAAGGCCAAATCGTCGCTGCAGAGCAGCGAGGCGCGATCTTGCCGTGCTGGAACGCCGCAAGTGAGCGCACTCTATGCGGACCTTGTGCAACAGTGCATCAAGATCCGGATAGTCCCTCAGAAAGCTCTGCACGACCAAGTTAAGCACATGTGCCAGACATGGGATGTGTGTGAGGTTGCCTAGGCCAAGAGCTGCCACCAGATTTCGGCCATTGTCACACACTACCAAGCCCGGCTGGAGATTCGCTGGCCCAAACCACACATCGCTCTCCAGCTTGATAGCATTCCAGAGCTCCTGCGCTGTGTGGCTTCGATTCCCCAAAGAAATTAATTTGAGTACAGCCTGTTGACGTTTGGCCACGGCTGTGCTCATATCGGTCGTAACAGGCTCCTGCTCTGCTGTTTCTGAGGAACTTGAGTAGGAGGAGAAGTCTATGTGTACAGACTGGAGTCCTGCAATCCGTGGCGTTGGAAGAACACGTACAGCGCCATTCTCCAGATCTGTACCCGGCTCCACAACATTGACCCAATGGGCAGTGAGGGAAAGGTATCGTCCCTGTCCATGGTTACTGGTCCACGCATCGGTGGTCAGGTGGACCTTGCTACTAACGGCGTTTAGTAGCGCATGTTTTATTTTGCCCTCAACATGTTTCTGCAGGGCAGGGACGGCTCACCTGCTGAAATAAAAGCGGCTGGGCACGTTGTATTGGGGGACTGCCAATGCCATTAAGTCCCGGAAGGTGTCAGTGTCCACCAGCCTGAATGACAGCATTTCAACTGCCAGAAGTTTGGCAATGCCAGCATTCAGAGACTGTGTTCGGGGATGGTTTGCCGAGTAAGGGCGCCTTTTATCCCATGCCTGTGCTACCGATGGCTGTGATGGATGGGAACGTGCTGCTATGGGTGGAATCAGACAGGGTCTCCGGACAACAGTGGCAGAGGTTCTTCCTTGGCGATCCTGTGAGGAAGCCGAACCAGCAGTGTGTGAGGTGGAGGAAGAGGCCCCAACACGAACTGAAGAGGTGGTAGGTGGTGCTGTACGTTGGCCTACGTCTTCAGGGTGTCTCTGCAACTCCAACTCGTGCTTGGTGCGCACATGTTTCCACATATTTGTGGTATTGAGGTTGCTGACATTTCTCCCTCTTTTGACTATCTGATGACACAGCTTGCATTTGACAAAGCAAATGTCATCTGCAACTGTGTCAAAAAAGGACCACGCACTGCAAGTCTTGGGAGCGCCCGTTTTGCCTTTGGAATGAGGAATGCTCCTAACGGGTGCCGAAGTGGAGGGTACAGGCAACCAAGTCTTCCCCCTCCCTCTGCCTCCTGTTTTGGCCGGTAGGAGAATCTCTTCCTCCGAGCTGCTCCCACCACCTTCCTGTTCCTCACGCCATGATGGGTCAAGGACCTCATCATCTTCCCTCCCCTCTTCAAACAGCTGCTTCTCCGGGGTTGTCTCGCCAGCACCGTACGCACCAGAAAGTGGCAACTGAGTCTCGTCATCATCTGATGCGTACTGAGGTGTGCTGACCATAGGCACTGGCCCACTCGCCTCTTCAGATTCAGAGGGACAAAGAAGTTGCGCATCACTGCATACTCCCTCTTCTTCACATTCCGGAATGCTGCTTGGCTGGCCCCCTCTTTCCAAGCCAACAGATTCCGAGAACAGAAGTAGAGACTGTGATGGCTCCTGTCCATGTCTCTCTGACTGCCTGGGCACTTTGGCAGGTGGTGAAGAGACAGATGGTTGCTCTTCTGTGCTCTGGTCCTGAGAGGCTGTGGAAGTAATTGAAGTCGATGCGTTAGCTGCCATCCATCCGACAACGGCTTCAATTTGTTCCTCCCGCAGCAGTGGGGTACGTTGAGGTCCTACAAAGCTGCGCATAAAGGACTGTTGCCTGCTAAAACTGGGGGATGCTGATCCACTGGTGCCCGCAGCAGGCCCAGAATCCCCACGTCCTCTACCTGCAGAATCCCCACGTCCTCTCCCTGCAGAATCCCCACGTCCTCTCCCTGCTGAAACTCCACGCCCACGCGCCTTACTCCCTGCCTTCTTCATCTTGCCAGACTGCTTAAGATAGGCAGAAAAGTACAAAGGGGGGCCTTAGTGTGCTTATTCCTGAACAGCTGGTTACAGGTACAAGAAACACTAATTTTATGAAGTGTGTGTGTCCTTTAATAGGAGCTGATGTGGCCTACACAAGTTCCAAATGTAGTGTTTGGTGAACTTTTTTTGTGGTTTCTTTGTTGGAAACAAACTCAAAGTATGTGAACAAAGAATTGAAACTGATAGTATCACCAACTTTTTGGAGCTATTACAATGCAGGCAGGTAACCTACAACGCAAAAGATGAGGCTCCAAAAAAATTGGGTAATACTAATCTGGCTGCGCCGGCAGGGCACAAGCCAGAAAAAAAGGCTCCTCTATCTACTCCTATATAGTGTTTGCAACCAACCAATGTTGATGGATACGGATGGATGCACACTAATAGGAGAAGAAAAAATGAGCTGCACTCAAAGACAAATATGTGTGAGGCAGTGACGCACGTTGAGCGTCCTACAACCAGACGTAGCTGCAGGACACTCTACTCTGCATGAGCTGCACTCACACACAGTCAGAGACCTCTCAGACAGCCGTGAACAGTGCAGCTAAGTGGGCACTGGCACTGACAGGCTGCAGAAAGGCTCCGCTGTGTACTCCTATATAGTGTTTGCAACCACCGTAGATGGAGACGGATGGATGCACACTAATAGAAGAAAAAATGAGCTGCAATAAAAGAAAAATGTGTGAGGCAGTGACACGCTGAGCGTCCTACAACCAGACGTAGCTGCAGGACACACTACTCAGCGTGAGCTGCACTCACACACAGTCAGAGACCTCTCAGACAGCCGTGAACAGTGCAGCAAAGTGGACACTAGCACTGAAAGGCTGCAGAAAGGCTCCGCTGTCTACTATTGTTTGCAACCAACGTATATGGATACGGATGGAAGCACACTAGATTGAAATTATGTAAAAAATGCAGCTCAAAAATTAAAAGATGTATGAGGCAGCAGTGATCACACTGGGTGGCCTACAGCCTGACGTGGCTGCAGGACCCACTCCACAGCGTGAGCTGCACTCACACATCCCTTGCAGACAGCTGTGAACACTGCTGCTAGGGCAAAGAAGGCTACAGTGGTGGTTTATGTAGCCTGGGTAAAGCACTAGATGTTTGGTGGAATCGCTATTTCTAACTGTCCCTCACAGTCTTCTACAGCAGCCTGTCCCTAACTGAATTCACAGCAGAGTGAACCAGAAATGGCGGCTGCGGTGGCTTTTATAGTGCATCATGACATCTTTTCGGCAGCCAATCACAGCCATGCCAATAGTTAACATGCCTACATGCCTAACAGGATGTGCCCACACTTCGGAGGATTCCCATTGGCTTAATCAAAGCAAGCAGGCTCATAGCATGATGGGAACTTCCGATTCCGATTCCGGAATCCGATATGACAAAAGTATCGGAAGTCAGTATCGGAATTCCGATACCGCTAATATCGGCTGATACCCGATACTTGAGGTATCGGAATGCTCAACACTAGTCACATATTGTTTTAGGCGTCGGATTTATGTCACTGCACAGTGAGAATCCCGAGCCTTATTTGCAGCAGTCTCCCATTCCTCTCCAGCCACAGAGGAGGTTGCTCAGCAAACTCGTCGGTCCAGGTGCTCTGCCCAGACAAGCTCCATGGGTTTGCTTGCTGCTGCCACCTCTGGCGCAGCTATGACAATACATGCTGCTCAGCAGCGAGATTCTCCAGGGACTAAGACCCCATGTCGGGCCACTGAGCATGCCCGTGGAGTGATCTCCCATTGGAGATCAAAGGTCATGTGCTCAGGTCCTGCTCCTGTTCGGATTGGCCCATCCGAGAAGCCAGGAAAGTCCCGGATGCTCGCGGCTATAAAAAGCTTGCATGGCCGCTCGAACATTCGCTAGGATAAGACTATTTACAGACTATGTGGAGTGAGTGATGTATGCACGTATGAATGTCTCAGGTAAATGACTCATTAAGAAACCCCTATCCTTGGTACGCATGTGTTATGCAGCCTACCCTGCTAGCGCCCTGGCTTAGGTGTAGGTAGGACAGAGGTTGAGTCAGGCATCAGTCCTCAGCAGGGACTCAGCACTCCTCAGTGCATGTGCTCCACTTCATAGCTAGCGTCTATAGCAGCACTCGCGGCAGCGACGCCACGTGCTCAGTGGGCCTAGAGGGACTCTAACCCCGTGTCCTTGGGGTAGAGTTCCTGTGGCCGTACACTGGGTGCTCTATTGGCCGGGCTCTGTGAGCTAAACAGGCTCCGGCATTTACGTTCAGCGGTTGTGCGACTCTGTGCATTAACATAGTTCAGACCTGTTCACATTGGGTGACGTAACCCACGTGTGACTGTTTTTACGCTGCTCTATTCTTCCGCCATTACTTAGCAGCAGTGTACCACCTCTGCATGGTGGACCCCGGGCTGCGAACGCACCTATTATTTTATAATTTGGTGCGTTACGCCAGCCCTAACACATATAATGTTCCATACAGTATATGATGAGCTCCACATAATGCTGCAGTATATGATGGTCCCTATGGACAATGCTCCAGTGTGTTATGGGCCCAAATAATGCTCCATATATAATGAGCCCCATTTCTAAGGCTCCAGTGTATAATGTGTCCCATAGTTGCAGCTCCAGTGTCTGATCTGCCCCATTTAGAATACTCCAGTGTATGATGGGCCCCATGGATGATGCTCCAGTGTCTTATGGTCCCAAATAATTCTCCATATATAATGGGCCCCATTTCTAATGCTCCAGTGTATAATGAGCCCCGTAAATGCTGCTCCAGTGTCTGATGTCCCCCATTTGGAATGCTACAGTATATGATGGGCCTCATGGATGATGCTCCAGTGTATGATGGGTCCAAAAAATGCTCCATATATAATTGGCCCCATTTCTAATGCTCTAGTGTGTAATGTGCCCCATAGATGCTGCTCCAGTGTCTGATCTGACCCATTTATAATGCTCCAGTATATGATGGGCCTCATAGATGATGCTCCAGTGTATGATGGGCCCTAATAATGCTCCATATATAATGGGCTCTATTTCTAATGCTCCAGTGTATAGTGAGCCCCATAAATGCTGCTCCAGTGTCTGATGTCCCCAATCTGGAATGCTCCAGTATATAATGGGCCTCATGGATGATGCTCCAGTGTATGATGGGCCCTAATAATGCTCCGCATATAATGAGCCCCATTTCTAATGCTTCAGTGTCTGATGTCCCCCATTTGGAATGCTCCAGTATATGATGGGAGCCATTTTTAATTAACCCAGGCATGGCATGTGAAAAGAGCTCCATGGAGTAATCTGTTGTGTGTGCTGCTGCATCCTTCACTTTTGGTGTGGGTGAAGGATACAAGGAAAAAGTTTGCTCCTGACCTGAAGCAGGCACTGACGACTCAGTGCTTGCATTTTTTAAAACTTCAGAAGAGGAGGCGATAGATCTGGAGGCTGTTTCAGCAATGTAAGCCAAAAACAGTTCCTGATGCTCCGGCTTTAAAAGCAGTCTACCTACTCCCAGAAAGGGGAGCCTTACAGGCCTTCCAGAGCTACACCATGATGCAGGCTCAACACCTCCTGCCTTAGCTGCTATTGTGTTTTTGGCACTACCAGCAGATGCACCACCACCATCAGTACCAGGTGGCCCCCCAAGGCCACATCCGCGTCCTCTTCCACCATACTTCCTCATGCTTTGGAAAATTGACCCAAAATACCAGCAGATATATGGTACTGTATCAGAAGCGTACAGCTCTATACAGTCTAGGGATAACAGTAAATCTCCGTATATATTTCATGAGTCATACACAGACGCTCACAGTCTCAGTATGGATTACCCAAAAAAAAAAAAAGTTGAAAAAGGGTGCAGTATCACTAGACACAAGGTATATATAGTATAGTGTAAACATTCTGAATCTCCGTATACATTTCAGGAGGCAGACGTTCACAGGCTCTTAATGGATTACACGAGAATCTAAATAGCAAAAAAGGTTACTGTATCAGAAGCATACAGCTGTATACAGTATTGGCCAAATTTGAAATCTCGGTATATATTTCCGGAGTCACCCTCAGATGCTCACTCAGTCTGGGTTTGACCATAATAAAAAATGTTGTAGAAAAGGTACTGGATAACAAGATAGCAAATATATATTATAGGGTACAATTGAAATCTCCGTATACATTGTCCCGTAGTCACTCTCAGAAGCTCACTCAGTATCGATTTGACCGTAATACTAAATGTCGAACAAAGGTACTGTATAACAAGATACAAGCTGTATCGAGTATAGGGTAAAAATTGGTATCTCCGATTCACCGTTTACATAGAAGGCGTAAACCACACACGCTCACTCACTATGGATGATACCGTAATAAAAAATTTTGAACAAAGGTACTGTATCAGCACATACCAGGTGTATCCAGTCTAGGGGTAATTGTAAATTTCCGTCTATACTTCCGGAGTCAGACACAGACACTCACAGGCTCACTATGTATTACACCAGAATTTAAAAAGTAGAAAAAAGGGAAAGGTATTCGAAGCGTACAACAGTATACAGTGTTGTGGTACTTTTAAATCTTCATATATATTTAAATCTCAGTAAGCCAGCCCATACTCTCCTCTACTGGAAACTACAAGGATACAAGTACAGACGGAAAGTCAAGTGTTAGCAGAAATTTGGGAATTACTCATCGCGGGAAAACCTCCCTGTAGATGTTGCAGAGGTGATGCAGACCCTCAATTACTGTGTCTGTGGAGACAGCGAAAACGGTTCTTTGTGAAGAAAGGACTGCTTTATCACAGTAGCGTGGATCACATCACCGTTACTCGTCTCCATAAAATTGTGATCACAGGGAGAGATGTAGACATGGTCCTCACTGCCTATCATGATGTGTCTGGTCATTTTGGAGTGCAAAAAACAGAAGCCACAGGCCGTAGGTGATTCTATTGGATTGGCATGAGAGGAGACATTGAAAAATGGTGGCAGAAATGTCACATGTCTGTGACTATCACAACTGTGAAAGGTGATTATAAAGCACCACTGCATCCACTTGTAAGTTGACGTCCATTACAAATGGTAGCCATTGATCATCTGAACATGCAATCATATGCTGCATGTGTACCAACTCAAACCAAGCTCAATTTTTGTGTTTTTTCTTTGTATTTTTGCATTCTATGCAAACTGGGGTGTGGCCTCCCTTTCCTGAGCTGGAAATTGTATTTAAAGGCTTCCCCTGACTGGTGTCCAGTGGTTGGGACCCGGCCTTGTCTGCCCTTATTCACACAGATGTCAACTTTGACACATGATAAGGTTTTTAATATTAGACAGTGTAGGACCGCCCCAACCACAGAGTCACCTTGTCGATGGTTGGACGGTTTTTATGCTATCTTTGATCAAATACAGTATCACTAAGAACTGTGTATGATTTAAATGCACTTTTGCTTTTTACTTATTTAATTACAGCAGGGTTTTTTTTCATTTTGGCTTTAGTAGGTTTTGTATGCTTTTCGGCCATGTGAACATGCAATCATATGCTGCATGTGTACCAACTCAAATCAAGCTCAATTTTTGTGTTTTTTCATTGATCATCTGAAGGTAGAGGCCAGCAGGACAGGGCATAGCTACATCTTAACCATCATCGATCAATACACCAAATTTCTAGTGGCCGTCCCTGTGAAGTATTTAACTGCCCAGACTACACAGCTGTGGAGCAGGGAGAGATAAGTATTGCAACTTACAAGTTCTGTGGAAATGACCAAGCAGGGGGGCAAACTCGTAGGCGATGGTACAGGCTGGTACGCTGGTGTGTCTGACGGCGAGTGGGCCCCCCCACCGTCAGAGACACTGTATTGTACTATGAGGGACCCTGTGCCAGTGCCGTCGGCCATCTGTGGGCCCATCCACCTGTTCAGAGCAACAGCACTTGCCCGGGTGCACCAGATGTTGACCCCAGCCCTTGGGGGGGTGGTCAGCCCAGTTAGGGAGGTTTAAAAAATGGCATATGTTGATGTGTAGGCTGGACATTCAGCTGCTGCAAATGGCGGAATTGGGCAAGTCCGAGGAAGAGGAGGACAAAAGCGAGGCAGTTTTCTGGCAACCTATGTGTCATCAGGGGAAGGTGGGACAAAATCCTTTGAAACCCATGCATGGTTCATTTTAATGAAGGCTAGATCACCAACATTTTGGGTCAACAGATGGGTCCATTTTCTGTCAGGATTGATCCAGCAGCACTGAAGACTCTTTCAGATAACACACTAGCAGCAGGGCAAGCGAGCTCCTGTAAGGCATAGTGTGCCAATTCAGTCCAGGTGTCCAGTTTAGAGGCCCAATAGTCAAAGGGGAATGCCCTGTGAGGGAGAACATCAATATGGGAGAAGTAGTTTGTAACCATCGTTGACAACAGCTGTCTCCTGTCACTTGTAATCGATGCAGTATTAGCAGTCGTGTGAGCGGTGCTTGAGAAATCATTCCACAACATGGTCATTAAACCTCTGCCTCCAACGCCACTTCAGCTGTGTGCACCACGAACAACTCTTCCATTGTACCCACTATGGCTCGTGGGAGAACCAGCAATGCTGCTGTGTGCTGGGAAAACCTCAAACAAATGGTTTACCAGAGTTGATTGTTTGTTAGCCAATATTACCTCTAGGTTCTCCAGTGGCATGATGTTGTGTAATTTGCCTTTGTAGCGTGAATCGAGGATGCTGGCCAGCCAGTAGTCGTCATCCTTCATCATTTTGGCAATGCGGGGGTCCCTTTTTAGGATCTGCAAGGCATAATCGCACATGTGGGCCAATGTTCCAGGTGTCACTGCTGGGTGGAGGAGCACTTTCTGGCAAATCCACATCCATACAGTCACGCACAAACACTGTACCTGACCTTGGAATGCCAACATTTTCTCTTGCCCCCTGAGAAGCATCCTCCTGCCCAAAATAATCATCCCCCTCATCCTCCTCCTCCTCTTCTTCCTCCACCTCGTCCAGGACAGTTCCCTGACCAGACAATGGCTGACTGTCAGCAAGGCTTCCCTCCTCCTCCTCCTGTTCCTCCTCCGCTGCAGATGCCAGATCCTTAATGTGTGTCAAACTTTGCATGAGCAGACGCATAAGTGGGATGCTCATGCTTATGATGGCGTCTGCGCTTACCAGCTGTGTGCATTCCTCAAAACACTGAAGGACTTTACAGAGGTCTTTCAGCTTTGACCACTGCACACCCAACAATTCCGTGTCTTCCCTCAAACTGCCTGCCCGTGTATCCTCCCACAAATGCATTACAGCCTGCTTCTGTTCCACAGCCTCTCAACCATGTGCAGGGTGGAGTTCCACCTTGTTGCAATGTCTATGATTAGGCGGTGCTTGGGGAGGTGGAGCAATAGCTGCAGCTTCTGCATACGACTGGAGTAGACGTTTGCGTGACGGATGTGCGAGCACAGTCTTCGCACCTTACGGAGCAGGGATGTTATCTCTGGATAAATTTTAAGGAAGCACTGCACCATCAGGTTCAAAGTGTGAGCCAGGCAAGGTATGTGTGTGAGTTTTGCACGGACAATGGCTGCCACAAAATTACGGCTGTTATCACTGACTACCTTGCCCACCTCAAGATGTAGAGTGCTCAGCCATTACTCAGCTTGTCACTGCAAGTAGTCGGCCAGTACCTCCGCGGTGTGTCTGTTGTCGCCCAAAAGCATCATATTTAAAACAGCCTGTTGACACTTACCACTAGCTGTTCGATAGTGGGACACCTCATGTGAAATCCTGCCAGCTGCGGTTGGAGTGCTCGTGCAACTGCGCTCTGTGGATGAGCTTTTGCTTATGGAGGAGGAGGAGGGTCGAAATCCTACAGCCAACTGTTTCCTATACTGTGGGCTAGGCAGCACTGTTCCACCACAGCTGTCCCATGTGGAGCCTGCATCCACCACACTAACCCAGTACACAGTGATGGACACGTAATGGCCCTGGCCATGCCTACTGGACCATGCATCTGTTGTGAGGTGCACCTTTCCACTCACTGATTGCTTGAGTGCATGGACAATGCGATCTTTCACATGCAGGTGGAGGGCTGGGATGGCTTTTTGAGAAAAGTGCTGACTGGGTAGGTCATAGCGTGGGACTGCGTAGGTCATGAACTCGTGGAAAGCTTTGCTTTAAACCAAACGGTAGGGCATCATCTCTAATGAGATTAGTTTGGCAATGTAGGCGTTCAAATACAGTGTACGCGGATGAGAGGATGAGTAATTTCTTGTCCTACTCAGAGTGTCTGGTAGGGTGAGCTGCACTGGAGAGCTGCATATGGGGGAAGTAGTGGTGGACCGGACGGAGTGAGAGGTGGTTGGTGATGGTATTGGTGGTGATGGTCTAGTTTCAGTGTTGTGTTGCAAAACCATTGTGATTCCCTGAGTGCTTTGGCCTTGCGACGACACCTCAACATTTAGTGCTGGTGGTGTGCTTAACGGTGGCGATGGTCTTACAGTGGGGGAAGCGATGGAGCTTTGCTGGCTACCTTCAGTCGGAGCAGGTGCACATGTGCTACCTGAGGTTTTGTAGTCCATCCAAGCTTGCATGTTGATTAAATGTCTAAGCATGCAACAGGTATTCAAATTTCGGAGTTGTTTACCTCGGCTAAAGGTCCTTCCGCACTTCTTAGAGGTAACCTTTGCCTCATCAGTAGGATTTTGGACAAAGAAGTGCCAAACTGCACTCTTCCTACTATGGTATACATTTTCTGGCCTTGCATGCTGTGCAAAGTTGACCGTCTGGCCAAGCTGTCCTGCAACTCTTTTAGTGTTTGGTCCACGTTTTTGGACAGCTACGGGCCTGCCAGATAACCGCTGCTGCGATGTCAATGACTACTGCGGATCCTTCTCCTTATCTGAACTATTGCCAGCGCCACCCTCCTTCCCCAATGGATGCCAATCCGGGTCAAGAACTGGGTCATCCATCACCTCCTCTTCAAAGTCATCTGCACCTTCCTCTGTGTCACTGTGTCACCATAGAGTAATCTGAAGTGTGGGCTGCTGCATCCTTAGCTTTTGGTGGGGGTGAAGGACACAAGGAAAGGTGTTTTTCCTGACCAGAACCCTGCACTGATGACTCCGTGATTGCAGGTTTCGAACGTTCAGAACAGGAGGCAATAGAGCTGGTGGCTGTTTCGGCAATGTACGCCAAAACCTGTTCTTGATGCTCCGGCTTTAAAAGCGGTTTTCCTACTCCAAGAAAAGGCAACCTTACAGGCCTTCTTGGGCCAGACGATGACGCAGGCTCAACACCTCCTGCCTTATTTGCTATTGTGCTTTTACCAGAACCAGCCGATGCACCACCACCATCATTACCAGCTGCACCCCCCTGCCCACGTCCGCGGCCTCTTCCACCATACTTCCTCATGTTTGGGAAAATGTACCAAAAATACCAGCAGAGAGATGATACTGTATGAGGAGAGTCCAGCTGTGTAAGGTGTATTAAAAAAATTAAATCTACGTATATATTTTGTTAGTCAATAACGCTCTCCCAGTATGTATTTGACCGTAATCCAACAAGCAGATATACGGGACTGTATCAGAAGTGTTCAGCTGTATACGTTTTTTGTGTAACTAACAATCTCTGTATATGTATTTACGGAGTGTCTCACACACGCTGACTCTGTATAGATGTGACTGTAATGCAAATGGCAGATATACAATACTGTTTGAGAATCGGACAGCTCTATTAGGTGTCTGTATGGAAAATTGTCAATCTCCGTCCATTTTTATACGGAGTGACACACGCTGTCTCTGTATAGGTTTGACCGTCATCAAACAGCAGATATATGAAACTGAAAAGCTGACAGCTCTATAAGGTGTAGGTCTGGAAAAATGTAAAATCTCCTCGGTTTGTTTTTCCAGAGTCAAGCACAGATAGCTTGTATTTGTCCGTGATACCAGCCGGTACACGTTAGTGTGTGAGGAGCGTACACCACTATACGTTGTCTGTATGGAAAATTGTCTATCTCTGTCTATTTTTACACGGAGTGACGCACGCTGTCTCTGTATAGTTTTGACCATAATGAAACAGCAGATATACGAAACTGTTTGAAAAGCGGACAGCTCTATGAGGTGAAAAGCGGACAGCTCTATAAGGTGAAAAACTGGAGTCTGATCTGAGAAAGTAAATTAATGTGTATGCACATTGTAAGTGCATATTAACACATGACCATTAACCAGAGAAAACAAAAAGCAAAAAGCACAAATATCCTGAAATAAAAAGTAAAAAATAAACTGCAAATAATGCATAAAGGTAATAATAAGGGAATTTAGTAAACATAATTTTGATCAAAATAATGTACAAGCCATCCCGCCACGTCACGGCAACCCTTGTGGGACAGTCCTATTCTAGTATTTAAAACCTTTTCACTTGCCATGCGACGTGAATGTGAACAAGGATCGAGGGACTGACCTACTAGTAAAAGCATAGGCCAGACTGGATGGCTTTTCCAGCTCAGAAAGAGGGCGGTCACACCATTATATGCACTGAATGCACAATGAAATGAATAAAGAACTGGAGTCTGAACACAGAAAGTAAATTAATGTGTATGCACAATGTAAGGGCATAGTAACACATGACCATTAACCAGAGAAAACAAAAGCAAAAAGCACAAATATCCTGAAATAAAAAGTAAAAAATAAACTGCAAATAATGCATAAAGGTAATAATAAGGGTATTTAGTAAACATAATTTTGATCAAAATAATGTACAAGCCATCCCGCCACGTTACGGCAACGTCATAGCTTGTACATAATTTTGATCAAAATAATGCTTACTAAATACCGTTATTATTATTACCTTTATGCATTATTTGCAGTTTATTTTTTACTTTTTATTTCAGGATATTAGTGCTTTTTACTTTTGGTTTAGCTCTATAAGGTGTAGGTCTGGAAAAATGAAAAATCTCCACGGCTTGTTTTTCCAGAGTCACACACAGATAGCTTGTATTTGTCCATGATACCAGCCAGTACACGGTAGAGTGTGAGGAGCGTACACCGTTATACGGTGTATGAAAAAATGAACGCTCGGTAACTCACCAGAACAAAATAATAAAAGTTGGAGTGCTTTGAAAAAAGTAGTTTGAACAGCAGTGTGCACACAGCCATGCAGCTATCAGGTAGCCTTAAAAGGCAGCCTAATCACCACCAGCGCTGCTGCACACAACAAAATTCCTCCCCTTTCACTGCACACTAACTGTACAGTGAAAAACGCTATCAGCAGAAGCAATTTTTTTGTTCTTCTTCCCGGCCTAACACTATCCCTTATTCAGAATCAGCAGCAGCACCTCTCCCTATTCTAAGATCGGCAGAAGTAAGATGGCGGTCGGTGGTCACGGCCTTTTATAGCCACTGTGACACCACACAAAGCCAGCCAATCACTTCAATGCCCTTCTCTAAGATGGTGGTGGCCGCTGCCTTTGTCATCACGTTGCCCACAGTGTGTGTCCTCCATCATTGGCTGAGAAAAGGCGCTGGAAGCATTACTTGAAACACAACTTTGGCTCTAGGCTCGGCGACCTCATGGCCGACCTCACGCTATGGTCGGGTTTCGATCGGCGAAACCCGACTTTAGCTAAAGTCGGCGATTTTCTAATTTGACCAACCCGTTTCGCTCAGCTCTAATCACAATAAATAAAAACACTTACCTCTGTCCTGAAAATCCACTGCCTCAGAGTAACCCTTAACTCTGCCCTGTCCTTCAAACCACACATCCAAGCTCTCGAGACCTCCTGTCGCCTCCAGGTCAAAAATATTTCCAGGATCTGTCCTTTCCTCAACCCTCACTCTACCAAAATGCATGTGCATGCCTTAGTCATGTCGCGCCTAAACTACTGCAACATCCTCCTCTGTGGCCTACCTTCTAAAACTCTCGCACCCCTCTAGTCCGTCCTTAACTCTGCTGCCCGAATAATTTTTCTCTCTCCTCGCTACACTCCTGCTTCCCATCTTTGCAAAGCCCTTCACTGACTCCAAATTTCCAAGAGTATCCAGTTTAAAATACTATCACTGACATACAAAGCCATCCATAATCTTTCTCCTCCGTATATTTTTGAACTAATCTCCCAATATCTTTCCTCACGTAATCTCGGGTCCTCCCAAGATCGCCTTCGCTCCTCGACACTTATTCACTCCTCATCCAATCGCCTCTAAGACTTCTCTTGAATATCCTCCATCCTCTGGAATTCTGTGCCCCAACACGTCTGGTTATCTACCACAATTGGATCCTTCAGACGGAACCTCAAACCCATCTCTTCAAAAGTGCTTACAACCCGCAATGACCAAGCGGCCAACTCCACACCATTGGAGCTACTGCAACTCCCGACCTACTGTCTCCTTCCCCATAATCCTGTAGAATTTAAGCCAGCAAGGGCAGGGTCCTCTTCCATCTGTACCAGTCTGTCATTGTTAGCTTGTTTACTGCAAGTGATATTTGTATTCTGATGTAACCCCTTCTCATGTACAGCACCATGGAATCAATGTTGCTAAGTAAATAAATAGTAATAATAATAAATAATTTAAGTATGCATGCTCAATAGTTTTTCCATGTGCCATTTCTCATTATTGCACATAACTTAAATTTATGCACATCTATTGTTTTGTTAGTTTGCTTTTGTGATTGGAAGGGTTGTTACCGAAATCTGGTGAGAATTTCATGTCAATAGCACCTTTAGAAATTCACTTAGATAATTGTTGATGTGTTCACTACTTATTTCTCCTGCTGTGTTTATCAAGGAAAAACATCCAGGACCTCCTTGTACTTTTGTAATGAGTTAGCCATTACAACATCATAGTGTTCCATAGTCTCAATGCTCTTACTCTACAGAATTACCATCTGTGATTATTGTTAAACCTTCTTTTCTCTAACTCATTCCACCCACCAGAAGCTACTTCATGAAACACAGTGGCTCCTGCAGCAAAAGCCATCATTCCTGAGAAAGATGGATCTGGTTTTTGTTGCTAAGCAGAGTTGTCTCAAGTGCATAGCATCCAGCCAGTGAAGCTCTGAGGTAAACTGATGAAGTGTAAGCACCGTGAAACAGCTTGCCTGTGGATGAGTTACTGACTTAGCATTTATTACTGGTTATGTTGCAAGACTTGTTAAAGGGTTTGACCTTTCCTTTAACCCCTTCCTGACATCCGACGTACTATCCCATCCATGGGACCTGGGCCCCTATGCCCATGGACGGGATAGTACGTCTACCGCGATCAGCGGCTGGGTGTCAGCTGATTATCACAGCTGACACCCGGCACAATGTGTCAGGGGCGGTCACGGACCGCCCCCGACACGTTAGCCCCTTGCACACCGCGATCAAACATGATCGCGGTGTACCGGGAGTTAAAGGGAAGCATCGGCAGGGAGGGGGCTCCCTCCGTGCTTCCCTGAGCCCCCCACGGCAGCGCAATGTGCAGCGCTGCTGCGGGGGGCTCCTTTCCTCCAGGCCCCCGAATCCAAGATGGCGACGGGGGCCTTCGGTCCCACCTGGGACTATGTAATAAAGTAAAAAAAAAATTTAAAAAAAGTGTAAAAATAATTTTAAAAAAATCGCCAAATAAATTAGTAAAAAAAAAAAAAAATATTCCCCAATAAATTCATTTTTTGAAAATAAAAAAAAAACAAAACAATAAAAGCACACATATTAGGTATCGCCGCGTCCGTAACGACCTGCCCTATAAAACTGTCCCATTAGTTAACCCCTTTAGAGAACCCCTTAAAAAATAAAAATAAAAAACGAAGCAAAAAATAATGATTTATTATCATACCGCCAAACAAAAAGTGTAATAACGCGCGATCAAAAAGACGCATATAAATATCCATGGTACCGCTGAAAATGTCATCTTGTCCCGCAAAAAATGAGCCACTACACAGCATCATCAGCGAAAAAATAAAAAAAGTTATAGCTCGCAGAATAAAGCGATGCAAAAATAATTATTTATATAAAATAGTTTTCATTGCATAAAACCGACAAAACATAAAAAAACGACCTAAATGGGGTATCGCTGTAACCGTACTGACCCGAAGAATAAAACTGCTTTATCAATTTTACCGCACGCGGAACGGTGTAAACGCACTGCCCCAAAAAAAAATTCATGAAACGCTGGTTTTTGTTCATTCTGCGTCCCAAAAATCGGAATAAAAAGCGATCAAAAAAGTCACGTGCCCGAAAATGGTACCAATAAAAACGTCAACTCGTCCCGCAAAAAATAAGACCTCACATGACTCGGTGGGTCAAAATACGGAAAAATTATAGCTCTCAATATGTGGTGATGCAAAAACTATTTTTACAATAAAAAGCGTCTTTTAGCGTGCGACAGCTGCCAAAAATAAAAACCGCCATAAATAGTAAATCAAACCCCCCGTTATCACCCCCTTAGTTAGGGAAAAATAATAAAATTAAAAAAATGTATTTATTTCCATTTTTCCATTAGGGTTAGGGCTAGGGTTAGGGCTTGGGTTAGGGCTAGGGTTAGGGCTGAGATTAGGGTTAGGGGTGTGTTGGGGTTCGGGTTGGAGTTAGAATTGGGGGTTTCCACTGTTTCTGGCACATCAGGGGCTCTCCAAATGCAACATTGCGTCTGATCTCAATTCCAGCCAATTCTGAGTTGAAAAAGTCATATGGTGCTCCTTCCCTTCCAAGCTCTGCCATGCGCCCAAACAGTGTTTTACCCCCACATGTAGGGTATCAGCCTACTCAGGACAAATTGCAAAACAATTTTTGGGGTCTAATTTCTCCTGTTACCCTTAGGAAAATAAAAAATTGGGGGCAAAAATATCATTTTTGTGGAAAAAAATGATTTTTTTATTTTCACGTCCGAGCGTTATAAACTTCTGTGAAGCACTTGGGGGTTCAAAGTGCTCACCACACATCTAGATAAGTTCCGTGGGGGGGTCTAGTGTCCAAAATGGGGTCACTTGTGGGGAGTTTCAATAGTTTAGGTAGATCAGGGGCTCTCCAAACGCACATGACATCCGCAGACCATTCCATCAAAGTCTGCATTCCAAAATGGCACTGCTTCCCTTCCGAGCCCCGACGTGTGTCCATACAGTAGTTTTCTCCCACATATGGGGTGTCAGCGTACTAATGACAAATTGGACAACTTTTGCGGTCCAATTTCTCCTGTTACCCTTGGGAAAATGAAAAAATTGGGGACTAATTGATCATGTTTGTGGAAAAAATACGATTTTATTTTCATGCCCGGGCATTATAAACTTCTGTGAAGCCCTTGGGGGTTCAAAGTGCTCACCACAAATCTAGATAAGTTCCTTAGGGGTTCTCGTTTCCAAAATGGGGTCATTTGTGGGTGTTTCCAATGTTTAGGTACATTAGGGGCTCTCCAAAGGCAACATGACACCCGCAGACCATTCCATCAAAGTCTGCATTCCAAAACGTCACTACTTCCCTTCCGAGCCCTGACGTGTGTCCATACAGTAGTTTTCTCCCACATATGGGGTGTCAGCGTACTCAGGACAAATTGGACAACAACTTTTGGGGTTCAATTTCTCCTGTTACCCTTGGGAAAATAAAAAAATTGGGGAATAATTGATCATGTTTGTGGAAAAAATACAAATTTTTTATTTTCATGCCCTGGCATTATAAACTTCTGTGAAGCACTGGGGGGTTCAAAGTGCTCACCACACATCTAGATAAGTTCCTTGGGGGGTCTAGTTTACAAAATGGTGTCATTTGTGGGGGGTTTCCACTGTTTAGGTACATCAGGGGTTTTCCAATAGCGACATGGTGTCCGATCTCAATTCCAGCCAAAAACGTCAACTGGCGCTGCTTCCCTTCCAAGCTCTGCCATGCGCCCAAATAGTGGTTTACCCCCACATGTGGGGTATCAGCGTACTCATGACAAATTGCACAATAACTTTTAGGGTGCTGTTACCCTTGGAAAAATAAGAATTGAGGGTGAAAAGATCATTTTTGTGGAAAAAATATGATTTTTTAATTGTACCGCTGTACGTTATAAACTTCTGTAAATCCCTTGAGGGTTCAAAGTTCTCACCACATATCTAGATAAGTTCCTTGGGGGGTCTAGTTTCCAAAATGGGGTCACTTGTAGGGGGTTTCCACTGTATAGGTACATCAGGGACTCTCCAAACGTGACATGGCGTCCGATCTGAATTCCAGCCAATTTTGCATTGAAAAAGTCAAACGGCGCTCCTTCCATTCTGAGCTCTGCCATGCGCCGAAACAGTCGTTCCCCCCACAAATCAGGTATCAGCGTACTCAGGACAAATTGCACAACAACTTTTGCAGTCCAATTTCTCCTGTTACCCTTGGTAAAATAAAAAAAATGAACCTGAAGTATTTTTTTTGTGAAAAAAAGCTAGATGTTCATTTTTTTTTTTTAAATATTCAAAAAAATTCCTGTGACACACCTAAAGGGTTAATAAACTTCTTGAATGTGGTTTTGAGCACCTTAAGGGGTGCAGTTTTTAGAATGTTGTCACTTTTGGGTATTTTCTATCATATAGACCCCTCAAAGTGGCTTCAAATGTGATGTGGTCCTAAAAATAAAATGGTGGTGTAAAAATGAGAAATCGCTGGTCAACTTTTAACCCTTATAACTTCCTAACAAAAAAAAATTTTGGTTCCAAAATTGTGCTGATGTAAAGTAAACATGTGGGAAATGTTAGTTATCAAGTTTTTTGTGTGCCGTATCTCTGTGATTTAAGGGCATAAAAATTCAAAGTTGGAAAATTGCGAAATTTTCCAAATTTTTGCCAAATTTCCGTTTTTTTCACAAATAAACGCAAGTTATTTGAATGAAATTTTACCACTGTCATGAAGTACAATATGTCACGAGAAAACAATGTCAGAATCACCGGGATCCATAGAAGCGTTCCAGAGTTATGACCTCATAAAAGTACAGTGGTCAGAATTGTAAAAATTGGCCCGGTCATGAACGTGCAAACCAGCCTTGGGGGTGAAGGGGTTAAGGGTGCTACCTCTCTTAGTCTCTATGGGTATTATATGTGTCACAATCTATTTTTGGATTTGTGGCAGCTCTGGTTCCACTCACGTTAAAACTTTTTTCCTTTCAGGCCAGCGGGGGTTAAATTCAGTTTTTCCCTGCTGGCGAGCTGGTGTTACTGCAGTGCTGCTGGATCAGCTGATGTTGCTGGTGACCACTCCTAAATACTTTAAAAGGTCACCTGATGCATCAGCTGACTTTTGGTGATACAGTTCCTCTTTGGAGACCAACCATTGAAGAAACAGCTCTCTGGTGTCAGCCAAGTCTGGTGTTTGGAGTCCTATTGCTGTGCTATCTGTGGTGTGGAGTTAAGCAACCGTGTGCACAAGCTAAGTGTTGTATTTTTGTTACCCATTTCCTTTGGTGTATATTAATTCCCCCTGTGTGTTTTATCTGCAGAGGTGAGGCTAGCGCTCCTTGCCGACCCGTGCACTAGCCAGAGCCGATCTAGGTGACAAGTAGGGACGAGGTATCCTGACATCAGCAGGGGGAAGGACCTGCATAGGGTGTTACGTGAGAAAAGGCACAGGCTCAGGGTGTTAGGGCTGGCAGAACGCACCAAATTATAAAATAATAGTAGGTGCGTTCGCAGCCCGTGGTCCACTGCTGCTAAGTAATGGCGGAAGAATTAAGAGGTGTGAAACCAGTCACACGTGGGTTACATCACCAAATGTGAACAGGTGCGAACTCTGTTAAAGCACAGAGCCGCACAACCGCTGAACATAGATGCCGGAGCCTGTTAAGCTCACAGAGCCCGGCCAAAAGAGCGCACAGAGTACGGACACAGAACTCTACCCCAAGGACACGGGGTTAGAGTCCTTCTAGGCCCACTGAACGCGCGGTGTCGTTGCCAAGTACGCCGCTATAGACGCTGGCTATGGAGCACATGCACTGAGGTGTGCCGAATCCCTGGTGAGGACTGATGCCTGACTCAACCTCTGTCCTACCTACGCCTAAGCCTGGGCGCTAGCAGGCTACGCTGCACAACACATGCATACCAAGGGTAGGGGCTTCTTAATGAGTCATTCACCAGAGACATTCATGCGTGCATACATCACTCACTCCACATAGTCTGTAAATACAGTCTTATCCTAGCGCATGGAACCTTTTATAGCCGCGAGCGTCCGGGACCTTCCTGGTTTCTCGGATGGGCCAATCCGAACAGGAGCAGGACCTGAGCACGTGACCTTCGATCTCCAATGGGAGATCACTCCACGGGCATGCTCAGTGGCCCGACATGGGGACTTAGTCCCTGGAGAATCTCGCTGCTGAGCAGCATGCATTGACATAGCTGTGCCAGAGGTGGCAGCAGCAAGCAAACCCATGGAGCTGGTCTGGGCAGAGCGCCTGGACCGACGAGTTTGCTGAGCAACCTCCTCTGCGGCTGGAGAGGAATCGGAGACCGCTGGAAATAAGGCTCTGGATTCCTGCTGTGCAGTGGCAGGAACCCGACGCCTAACATTACCCCCCTCCTAGGGCCCCCTCCCCTCTGAGCCTCGCTACGCTCAAACGCCGCAATGAGGAGCTGAGCGTGGATGTTCTCCACTGGCTCCTAGGTCCGAGCCTATGTACCATGACCCTTCAAATCCACCAAATAAAACTTTTTGCCCCGCATCACCTTGCATCCCACGATGGCATTGACCTCAAACTCGTCCGAAGTCAAGTCTGATGTCCCGGCAGATGACTCGGAGAACAGGGACAAGTGAACAGGCTTAAGGAGGGACACGTGGAATGTATCAGAGATAGCCAAGTGTGGTGGAAGGGCCAGATGGTAGACCACAGAGCTGATCTGCTCGAGGACCTTGAAGGGGCCAATGTAGCGCGGTGCGAACTTAGTGGACTCTACTCGCAACCTGATGTTTCGGGCGGAGAGCCACACCAAGTCGCCAGGGGCAAAAGTCAGAGCAGGGTGCCAGTGTGCATCAGCGGGGGACCTCATTCTCTTCTTGGAGACCCGGATAGCATCCTGCGTGCGATCCCAAATGTCACGTGCCTCCGCCGCCCAGTCTGCCACCCTAGAGTCGGTGGACGACACGGGCATGGGCACGGGGACGCGCGGATTCTGCCCGTAATTTAAGAGGAATGGGGTCTGACCGGTGGAGTCGTCCACAGCGTTTTTCAAGGCGAACTCCGCCCACGGCAGCAAGGGTGCCCAATCATCCTGCCTGGCCGAGACAAAATGTCGCAGATATGTCACTAGGGTCTGGTTGGCTCTTTCAACCAGCCCGTTCGTCTCGGGATGATAGGCCGAGGAGAGATTTAGCTCTATGCTAAGCAGAGAACAGAGCTCTCTCCAGAACCGAGATGCAAACTGAGTACCCCGGTCGCTGGCAATCTTATCCGGCATGCCGTGCAGGCGGAATACATGTTTAATAAATAATGCTGCCAGGCCCTGTGCCGAAGGTAGCCGAGAGAGTGGTACCAGATGCACCATCTTGGAGAAATGATCGGTGACCACCCAAATGACGGTGCTGCCACTGGACTTGGGCAGACCCACCACAAAGTCCATACCGACCATTTCCCAGAGCCTGTCAGTCACCGGCAGAGGGTAGAGTAACCCAGCCGAGAGGGACGATACTGGGCGCAAGAGATGCATGCCCGTATATAGTCCTTGACGTCACGGGACATATGCGGCCACCAGTACGTCCTCGCGAGAAGCTCAGAGGTCCGTTTAGTCCTAAAATGTCCACCCAGCCTGGACGAATGAGCCCAAGAGAGGACCTCCAGTCACAGATAGGCAGGGACAAAAGTCTTGCCTGGAGGTACAGACTCGAGGGCAATTGGAGCCACGGTCCTCATGATCTCAGATGGGACTATAAGCCGAGACTCCTCCTCCTCCGATGACACCACGGAGCGGGAGAGAGCATCGGCCCGGACGTTCTTCTCCCCAGAGAGAAAATGCAGGGTGAAGTGGAAATGGGAGAAGAACAAGGACCATCTGGCCTGGCGAGAATTCAGCCACTGGGCTGTTTGTAAATAGACCAAATTCTTGTGGTCGGTGAACACCTGGAAAGGGTGACGAGCCCCCTCCAGGAGGTGTCTCCACTCTGAAAAGGCCAACTTCATTGCTAGCAACTCCCGGTCCCCGATGGAATAATTCCACTCCGCCGGTCTGAAGGTGTTGGAGAAGAAGCATGGGTGCTTCCGACCTGGAACAGGACCGCTCCAGCACCGACGGAAGAGGCATCCACCTCCAGAATGAAGGGATTATCCACATCGGGGCGATGTAGAATGGGAGCGCTAGCGAAATGGGATTTAATAGAGGAGAAGGCCTTGGAGACAGGTTCTGACCACAACTTGGGGTTTGCACCCTTCTTGGTGAGGGCTACCAAGGGCGCTACCAAAGTTGAGAAGTGGGGAATGAATTGGCGATAGTAATTTGTGAGCCCCATAAAGCGCTGCACCGCTTTGAGAGAATGGGTTTCTTGTCAATCCATCACCACCTGTAGCTAGGCAGGATCCATGGCCAAACCCTGTGCTGAGATGATATAGCCCAAGAAAGGCAAGGACTCCTGCTCAAACACACACTTCTCCAACTTGGCATAGAGGGAGTTTGCCTGCAGGAGGTCGAAAACTTTGCAAACATCTCTCCAGTGGGAGTCAATATCTGGAGAGTAGATGAGAATATCATCCAGATAGACTACTACCGAGGTGGTAAGCATATCCCAGAAGATATTGTTCACAAAGTCTTGGAAGATGGCTGGGGCATTACAGAGCCCGACGGGCATCACCAGATATTCATAGTGCCCGTCTCTGGTGTTAAATGCTGTCTTCCAATCGTCCCATCACAGATGCGAATCAGGTTGTAAGCCCCCCGCAGATCAAGTTTGGTAAACACTCTCGCTCCCCGTAGCCTATCAAAAAGCTCCAATATCAGGGGTAGAGAATACTTATTCTTAACGGTGATGGCGTTAAGACCCCTGTAATCGATGCAAGGGCGTAGTTGTTCCCCACTCTTCTTCTGGACGAAGAAGAATCCCGCCCCCGCTGATGACACTGACTTCCTAATGAATCCTCTTGCCAGATTCTCCGTGATATATTGAGACATGGCCTCTGTCTCCGGGAGAGATAGGGGATAGACTCGACCCCGAGGAGGCTCAGCACCAGGCAAGATGTCAATAGGACAGTCATAGGGGCGATGCGGTGGAAGTGTCTCCGCCGCCTTTTTGGAGAACACGTCCGCATACTGTCGATAGTGTTTGGGAAGCAAGGAAAGATCTGCAGGGGACCTCGGTGGAGGCAACCTGGATGCATTCCCTTAGACATCTACCCTCACATGACTTACTCCAACCAAGAATTCTCCCCGAGGACCACTCTATATGGGGAGAGTGATACCGCAACCAGTGGACCCCTAGAAGGACCTGGTCGATCCCCTCGGGCATGACGAGGAGGGATATCGTCTCTGAATGAGATGGTGACACCGAGAGTAACAGTGGAGCGGTTTAGTGGGTAATCTGAGAGGGCACGCCATTCACTACTCTGACCGTGACTGGGGTAGACATCATAACCAGGGGTATAGCATGCCGTTGAGCAAAGGCAGATGACATAAAATTGCCCTCCGCTCCGGAATCCAAGCAAACCTCCATCGCCAGAGTGGAAGAACCAAACCCAAGTGTCCCCTTAAAGGACAACTTGGAGGAAAACGCCGCGGATTCTAGTGAGCCGCCTCCTACGGCCACTAGGGGTGAGCATCTTCCCAGCCGCTGTGGGCACTGGTTGGCAAAGTGACCGGACTGCCGGCAACCATGACAGATCACTGGGACTCGAGCAGGCCGGGGCTTGGATCCCTCGCGGGAAGCTCCCTGACGCTCGGACGCCCGATCGGGAGATTCCAGAGGTTTAGCAAAACTGGGTGCCAACCTAAACCTCTGCCTACACTGGGTCCGCTCCAACCTTCGCTCGGTAAAGCGAAGGTCTATACAGGTGGAGACGGTGATAAGCTCCTCCAGTGTAGCAGGAATCTCCATGGTGGCCTGAGCGTCCTTCACATGACCAGCCAAACCTCTCCAGAATGCCGGAATGAGGACGTTATCTGGCCACTCTAATTCCGAGGCCAGCATCCGGAACTGGATGGCAAAGTGGTTGACCATGGCCGAACGCTGTGACAATGCCAGCAGCCGTAGCGCGGTGTCATGGGTGACTCGCGGTCCCAGGAAGACATGCTTCAGAGTGTCCAGGAACCGAGAGGCACTCTGCACCACATGATCACCACGCTCCCACAGCGGTGTGGCCCACTCAAAAGCCCTGCCTGACAAGAGGGAAATAATAAATCCCACTTTGGCCAGCTCGGAGGGGAATCATGCTGCCAGCAGCTCCAGCTGTATCGAGCACTGGCTCAAGAGACACCTACAAGAGGCACTATCACCTGAGAACTTCTCGGGCAGTGGGAGGCGGGACAAAGTCGGGGCAGGGATGGCAGTGGTCACACGGGAGACAGCCTCTGTGGCTGCCTGAACAGCGACCGCAGTAAAATCCGCAGCTGAGGCTGGACGCTCGAGAGCTGCCAACCTGCCCTGCAGCTGCCGGATGTACTGCAGCAGTCGTTGTTCGTCCTCCATTATTAGCCAGACCCTGGCGCTAGGATAATGTTAGGGCTGGCGGAACGCACCAAATTATAAAATAATAGTAGGTGCGTTCGCAGCCCGGGGTCCACCGTGCAGAGGTGGTACACTGCTGCTAAGTAATGGCGGAAGAATTAAGTGGTGTGAAACCAGTCACACGTGGGTTACGTCACCCAATGTGAACAGGTGAGAACTCTGTTAAAGCACAGAGCCGCACAACCACTGAACGTAGATGCCGGATCCTGTTAAGCTCACAGAGCCCAGTCAAAAGAGCACACAGTGTAAGGCCACAGAACTCTACCCCAAGGACACGGGGTTAGAGTCCTTCTAGGCCCACAGAATGTGCGGTGTCGCTGCCGTGAACGCCGCTATAGACGCTGGCTATGGAGCACGTGCACTGAGGCGTGCCGAGTCCCTGATGAGGACTGATGTCTGACTCATCCTCTGTCCTACCCACGTCTAAGCCTGGGTGCTAACAGGCCAGGCTGCACAACATATGCGTACCAAGGGTAGGGGTTTCTTAATGAGTCATTCACCAGAGACATTCATGCGTGCATACATCACTCACTCCACATAGTCTGTAAATACAGTCTTATCCTAGCGCATGGAACCTTTTATAGCCGCGAGCGTCCGGGACCTTCCTGGTTTCTCGGATGGGCCAATCCGAACAGGAGCAGGACCTGAGCACGTGACCTTCGATCTCCAATGGGAGATCACTCCACGGGCATGCTCAGTGGCCCAACATGGGGGCTTAGTCCCTGGAGAATCTCGCTGCTAAGCAGCATGTATTGACATAGCTGTGCCAGAGGTGGCAGCAGCAAGCAAACCCACGGAGCTGGTCTAGGCAGAGCGCCTGGACCGACGAGTTTGCTGAGCAACCTCCTCTGCGGCTGGAGAGGAATGGGAGACCGCTGGAAGTGAGGCTCTGGATTCCTGCTGTGCAGTGGCAGGAACCCGACGCCTAACACAGGGTGGAGCTCAGGAGGTGCCCGTCCCTGATTCCCTATTGTCAGGGCCTTACCTCTCCCAAATTCCATTGGCGTTGTGCTGCTGTGCCGTTTGGTAACCAACCATTGGGTCATGTCACACTGGTCAGTCACTTCGTGACAATATGCTTTTTAGCATAAAGCTTTTGTGCATACACTGTATTTAGTTCAGAAGAGATAGCTATGATGAGCGGTTGCTTCATTAGACTAATGTTAGAAGCCATGTTAGTCAGATGGGTTATTATTACTTAACAATTTGTGTGATTAGCTATAAAAATTAAAGCAGACAAGAACCATCATTGTCTAAATTAATTAGATAACCTCAAACAACCCTACTTCACTGGTAACTATCTGAATTTACATCATATTTAAATGTGAACCACTAATTACAATTTACTGACAACCCTCCCCCTGAGGGAGTATGATGTGAACACTGAAATGTCAATAGTAGATTTGTAAACGATTGATGTGATTCAAGACCTAATAGACATTGTGGCTGTCAGCCGGGAGAATGTTGCTTTGCATTTAAAAGGATTTAAGAAATTTGTTGGATTTAGACAAAATCTTTGGTTTCTGAAAAAAGGCAAAACACTTTATACAGTGTACTGGTTATGTATCTTCTTATTTGGTCGATCCATGTATACATAGCAATTTTATTAATATTTTATAGAATTTTACACATGATTTATTTATATCACTGTACCAAGTATCAGTTATAAGGTAGATATGTAGAAGAGATAATAAATTGGAAAATATTTACCCATGCTGCAGATGCAATCAGGGTCGGGGTGTCTGTGGCCCACAGTGGGAATTGACCCTAGGGGCCAACCCTACAGCTATATGAAAATATCTGTTAGTCATTATCCTCGATATAGTGGAGCTTCAACTGAAAAACACAGGCGGCTCCTGCACATCTAGTTTGCACCACCATAACTGTGATGTACAATTACGGTATTTTGTGCTAATGGTTCTTTGATGAAAACAAGTTATCACCGATCCACAGTTTAGGTAGGTAATAACTTATTGATCAGTGTAAGCCAACCATTGGAAACTGCAATTATCGGAAGAATGGGGAACTTTTACCCCTGACAGGACACTTTTATCCCCATTTTAAAATGGAGCAGTAGGTGAGATGTCTGACAGCTGCTCCATTCATTATCTTTGGGGGTTTCTAGAAAAAGCCAAATGCAGCCCCTTAGAAAATGAATTGATCAGTGGTCGAGTCTTACATGATGCTCCATACTAGTGGGGATAAAAGTTGCACATCCTGCAGATCATTGCAGGTCCCAGAAGTTGCACCCCCACCAATCTATAACGTATCACTTATCCTTTGGCCATGTTCGCACATTCAGTATGTGATCAGTATTTTACATCAATATTTTTAAGGCAAAACGAGGATTACAACAAAGTACAGTATAATAAAAAGAAGTCACCACTTCTGAATTTATCATCCATTCCTGGTTTTGGCTTTCAAATACTTAGACAAAATACTGACCAAATACTGAATGTGTGAACATGGCCTTAGAATAGGTGATTGCTGGTTTTCACCATAGAGCCCCTGTAAGTGCATATTTGCTACTGTATAATAGACACAGGTCGGGAGAGGTTAAACTCCCAAGTATTTAATCTCTATTGGAAATCAAGAGTCTTCTCCTTATTGATATCAGAGAGAGCAAGTGACATCCATACACAACACATTACCCTATACCAAGACCAATAATACCACATGCAAGAAAGAAATACTGTCACACCATGACCAGACTACATATTATCACCACACATTGACTGAATGATACCATATACAAGGAACAAATACTGCCACACCATGACAAGATCACATATTACCACCGCATAGTGATGAAATAATACCACATACAGGGGACAAATACTGAAACACCATAACCAGATCACATTTTACCACTAAATAGTGACCAAATAATACTATATACAAGGGACAAATACAGTCACACCATGCTCATACCTCATAGTGACTGAATATTACCACATACAGGGGATTAATACAGTCACACCATGACCAGACCACATAGTGACTGAATAATACCACATGCGAGAGATAAATACCACCACATCATGAACAGATTGCATATTACCACCATATACTGACCGAGTACTACAATACTAATAACACTAATATTACCACTGATGACATTATACACATGAGCTCTATATATATTGTCAGTGTCCAGGTAATACAGTGACATTATACACATGAATTCTGTATATAGTATTCAGTGTGTATTGCATACAGGTAATGCAGTGATAACCAGTGACATTATGAACAGGCGCTCTGCATATCGTGTAAATGTAGAGATAATGCAGAGATCACCAGTGCCATTATACATATGAGTTCTGTATATAGTGTACAGGTAAATCAGTGACTACCGGTGACATTATACACAGGAGCTTTGCACATAGTATACAGTGTATAGTGCAAGTGTACAAGTAACACACTGACTCACTGGTGATGTCTGTAGTTGAAGTCCTTCATCTTTGCTTTTCTACTTCATCCAATGAAGACCGCCATCGATTCTTCCAACCAGGACTCGTTCCTGCAACACACAGTTATCTGTTGCTGATCGCTTCCATGGCACATTCTCCACTGTTTCCCCTGACTTCTACACTATGTCAGATGAAGAAAAAAAGCAATATAGTGCCACCCTGCCCAGTAACAGCACCCTTCTTTTGATGTCCACCATGGAAGATAGTATCCTCAAAAGTAAATTAAATGAAAGCAGTAATAGAATCATAGAATCGTAGAGTTGGAAGGGACCTCCTGGGCCATCTGGTCCAACCCCCTGCTCAAAGCAGGATTCGCTAAATCATCCCAGTCAGATGTCTGTCCAGCCTCTGTTTGAAGACTTCCATTGAAGGAGAACTCACCACTTCTTGTGGGAGCCTGTTCCACTCATTGATCACTCTGTCAAAAAGTTTTTTCTAATATCTAATCTGTGTCTCCTCCCATTCAGTTTCATCCCATTGCTTCTAGTCTTTCCTTGTGCAAATGAGAATAAAGTTGATCCTTCTACAATGTGACAGCCCTTTAGATATTTGTAGACAGCTATTAAGTCTCCTCTCAGTCTTCTCTTTTGCAAACTAAACATTCCCAAATCCTGCAACCTTTCCTCATAAGACAGGGTTTGCAGACCGGTCACCATTCTGGTCGCTCTTTTCTGAACTTGCTCCAGTTTGTTAATGTCTTTTTTAAAATGTGGTGCCCAAAACTGGACACAATATTCCAGATGAGGTCTGACCAAAGAGGAGTAGAGGGAAATAATGACTTCACGTGATCTAGACTGTATGCTTCTGTTAATACATCCTAGAATTGCATTTGCCTTTTTTGCTGCTGCATCACACTGTTGACTCATATTCAGTCTGTGATCTATTAGTATACCCAAGTCTTTTTCACATGTGCTGTCACTTAGCCCTATTCCTCCCATTCTATATATGCTTTTTTCATTTTTATTGCCCAGATGTAGTACTTTGCATTTCTCCCTGTTAAAAACCATTGTGTTAGTTGCTGCCCACTTCTCCAGTTTATTTAAATCTTTTTGAATCCTCTCTCTCTCTTCTCTAGTATTAGCTATCCCTCCTAGCTTTGTGTCATCAGCAAATTTAATCAGTTTACCCTCAATTCCTTCATCTAAATCGTTGCTAAAGATGTTGAACAATACAGGGCCCAGGACAGAGCCCTGTGGTACCCCACTTGAGACATTCTTCCAACTGGATGTGCAGCCATTTACGACCACTCTTTGGGTCCGATCACTAAGCCAGTTATGAATCCACCTAACAGTTGCCTTGTCCATTCCATACTTAGTCATTTTTTCAATAAGGATTGTATGAGAGACTTTGTTAAATGCTTTGCTGAAGTCAAGATATAATATATCTACAGCATTTCCTTGATCCACCCAATCAGTGATACCGTCATAGAAAGAAATTAAGTTAGTCTGACATGACTTATTAGTTACAAACCCATGCTGACTCTGTTTAATCACTTCATTCTTATCCAGGTACCGACATACATGTTGTTTAATATTTTTGTTCAAAGATCTTTCCTGGTATAGAAGTCAGACTCACCGGCCTATAGTTGCCTGGGTCTACCTTCTTCCCCTTTTTGAAGATAGGAACAACATTTGCTCTTCTCTAGTCTTCTAGGACTTCTCCTGTTCTCCACGAATTTTCAAAAATTATGGAGAGTGGTTCAAAAATTTCTTATGCTATCTCCTTCAATACTCTGGGGTGTAATTCATCTGGACCTGGAGACTTGAATTCATTTAGGTTAGCTAAGTGTTTCCTCACTATCTTTCTGTTTATAGATATCCTGGATTCTTCTATTCCCTTAATAGGACAGTGAATAACAGTTGATGTTACATTTCCTTTCTGAGAGAAAACAGATGCAAAATAGGAATTTAAAAGTTCAGCCTTCTCAACATCCTGTCTTACCATTTCATCATTTTCATCCTGTAAAAATCCTATAGCATCTTTGACTTTTCTTTTACTTTTGACATATCCCCAAAATCCTTTATTATTGCTTTTGACATCTCTTGCAAGCCTCAATTCATTTTCAGCTTTAGGTAATCTGATTTGTGCCCTGCAGGTTCTGCAGACCGCATTATATTCTTCTTTAGATATGCCTCCCTCTTTCCATTTTATAAACATTTTTTTCTTCCTTTTTAGCATGTGCTTAAGTTCTGTGTTCATCCATCCTGGTTTCCTTAAATGCTTCCTATTCTTCCCTCTTTTCGGAATTGTTAACAACTGTGCTTTTGAGAATTTCATTTTTCAAGATTTCCCATCCTTCCTGGACATTTTTGTCTTTAAGGATATCCAGCCATTGGATCCCTCCAATTCTCTTTCTGAATCCCTTAAAATCTGCCTTTCTGAAATCTAACCTTGATGTCTGAGTCTTCACAGGTCTTCCGCCTCTAGTTATCCAAAATTCTAAAATAGCATGGTCACTACCTCCTAGGGTCCCAGCCACTTTTACCTCCTCAACCATTTCCTCCCTGTTTATAAGGATTAGATCCAAGGTAGCAGTTCCCCTTGTTTTCTCCCTTACCTTTTGGAAGATAAAGTTGTCAGCAAGAGAGGATAAGAATTTCCTTGACCTGTTAGTTTTGCCTGAGAGAGATTCCCAACAAATTTCTGGATAGTTGAAATCTCCCATGACAACTATGTCATATTTTTTGGAGAACTTGGCCATTTGATGCATAAAGAGTTCATCCATATCTTCAGCTTGCACAGGCGGCCTGTAGTAAATGCCTACAATGGTGTCCTTTCCATTGTTCTGTCCTTGTATTCTTACCCAAACAGTTTCCACAGAACTCCCCGTCTCTGAAGCTTCAATCTCTGTGCAGATATACACGTTTCTAACATACAATGCGACACCCCCTCCTCGTTTATCAAGTCTGTTTCTTGCAAATAAGTTGTATCCTTCTAGTCTTGTATTCCAATCATGTGTATTGTCCCACCAAGTTTCAGTGATTCCAATGACATCATATTTCTTTTCCTGTGTTAGTAGTTCCAATTCTCCTTGTTTGTTACCCATGCTTTGTGCATTAGTAGAGAAACATTTTAGTTTGTGATTGGTTTCTCTTTCTCCAATATTTTTATTGATTAGATTCTTTCGTCTTTGTTCTTCCTTTCCACTTCTAATAGCAGAGTTCTCAATAGCATTTGTCAGGTGTATGGCTTTTTCTGGTCTTTTGCTTCCCTTCCCATGTTGTTCTAGTTTAAAGCTCTCCTTACAAGTGTAGCAAGGCGACTTCCAAATACATGCTTTCCAGTCTTCGTAAGGTGCACCCCATCTCTAGCAAGTAGTCCATCATATAAGTAGTTCACTCCGTGATCCAGAAATCCAAATCGTTGCTGACGGCACCATCGACGTAGCCAGTTGTTCACCTGCAGAATCTTATTCCACCTCCTTGTTCCATGGCCATCCACTGGGAGGATGGAAGAGAAGACCACCTGCGCTCCCAGTTCTTTCACTTTCTTGCCTAAGTCTTCAAAGTCTCTGCAGATGGTTTCCAGGTCGTTTCTTGTAATGACCCCTGGTGGGCCCCTACAGTAATTATCTTCCCACTTGCCACATTAAACCAATAATTTATGTTCCTCATCCTGACTAGAGATGAGCGAACCTTTCAAGGTTTGGTTTGGTTCTTCGGCCGTCTCAATGTTCGCAGAACATGCTCGGCAAAAGGTTCGATGAATGTATTGGAACCCTATTAGATTCAATGAGGCCCAACCAAATCACCTTAAGGGGTGACAAAAAGCTTCATAAACAGAGAAAATTATGGGCAGACACCATGAAAAGTGACATCAATTGTCCCACAATTTGCTACTGGTACAGCAGCAGTCAGCCATGGGACATGCATGATATATTAGGGTCTGTAGCAGCATTTACAGCTTTCATTTGAAGTTTCAATGAAGACCTGGTTGTTAAGGGAGTGGTGTGAGCCTTTTTTGCTGGTAGCTCTGATACCTCATGCAACAGATCCAGTTTTATCTCCCAGCCACACTCAGATGGATCAAACATCAGTTTCATTGAGTACTATTGGTTTAAAAATGTAAGGATAGAAACACAGGGAGTTGAGTGAAAGTAAGTGCAGGCCTGCCTGTCTGGGAGCCCTACTTCGACAGACAACACACATGAAGGAGACCCAACTTGGTTTTTTCACATTTCAAAAAAATAGTGTCGCACACCAATAAACCGGCATGAATTTCCACAGAGTAAAAACAGTATAATAGGCCTCTAACACACCTTACTCTACAGGCAACCCACCAGAAGGAGACCCAACTTGGAGTCTCCACATTTCAGAAATTTATTGTCACACACCAAAAAAGTGGTATCAATTTTCACAGAGTAGAAAGAGTGTAATAAGTCTGACACACCTTCCACTACAGGCAACATACCAGATGGAGATCCAACTTGGATTGTCCACATTTCAAAAAATATTGACACACACCACTAAAGTGGCATCAATTTTCACAGAGTAGAAACAGTATAATAGGCCTCTGACACAACTTCCACTACAGCAACTCATCAGATGGAGACCCAACTTGGAGTCTCCACATCTCAAAAAATTGGTTGTAATATCAGCAGCAGTAGCAACAGAAGGCACAGAAGCCACGACAAAAGTGGCACAGACTGCAATAATGCGAGATCAATGCATAACACTAAAAACAACATCATCGCCTAATCTGGAGTGCAAAAGTCATTGGCGAGCCAAGACATGGTCATTTTGATGAAAGTTAGGTGGTCCACACTTTCAGGGGACAAATGGATGTGCTTATATGTGATGTTCGGGTCCGGCAGGCTCGGCCAAACAGAAGAGAAAAAAAGGTGTTTTTGTCAGCTTACCCACATGTAGACAGGAATCCAGAGAACGGAAGACAGGGGTGAAGAAGGAAAACAAATCGATCACAAAGGAAGATCCAGCTCCACGATATCCATAAAATTATTTTTTATTCATAATTCATTAAAAAAAAAAATCCTCAATAAGGAATCTTGGTGCATATATATTCTACAAACTAAGGCTCCGTTGGGCATGAATGTAAGACTTGACATACCATTATGAATGATTTTTTTTTTACTTCCAGTACATAGAGTGATGAAAAGGTTTTTGAAAACATTGTTAGTTGTGTTTTATTGAGTTTCTTTTAGCAGCTGCAATTATGCACTAATGATAGGCTACCTTGCTCACTTGATTTAACAGGGTGGGTTATATAAGATTGAGGATTATGTTTGTTTAGCATTAAAATATTAAGAACCTCAAGGTTTCAAACACGTATGCTACTATATACCTCCCCATAGGGGGCTTGAGACATTTATGCCAGTTGTATTAAAAAATTTTTTATTAATTTTGAAAAAAATATTTTTTATGGATATCATGGAGCTGGATCTTCCTTTGTGATCAGTTGGTTTTCCTGCTGCACCGCTGTCTTCCATACTGCGGATCCCTGTCTACATGTGGGTGAGCTGATAAAACACTTTTTTTTTTTTCTCATCTACTTGAGTGTAGTCTTGCCCCACACGTTATGGTCTCTACATATGGTATAAAGAATTCATACTCCAATTACTATTGGGAGTTTTTTTTTATATAATATGATCACAGCCTTCACTGAGACTGCAGATTCCTTAACCTCCCATCTGCATTGCTATGATAGTGATGTCCATAGACGCAAATTTGGGGGCTGCAACAATCAGCTATCAGCTTTAACAAGAATAGAAGGGTCCCCATGAAAAACTCTCATAGTGCTAGCGGGGATCTCACTGAGGTCACAGCAGTTCAGCCCAGCTGGGAACGCAGCCTCAGTGACCGGAGGTAACCTCGATGACATCACCTATAGTCACCAGTGGTTCTCAGCCTTGACGGTCACATCTTGACACCGTCCAGGTTGAAAACAATTTGTACCCCAGACATGGATTACGGCGTTGTACAGAACGACGGATAAGTGAGGGATATTGTTGCTTTTTTATTTTTGTTTTATTACAGAAGACATGGGCTTTGGTGCAATAGGTGTTAGGCAAGTATAACTGTATTTTTTATTTTTAAATAAAAAAGTGAAAGTGTGTTTTGTTTTATTTCAAATAAAAGACTTTATTCTGGCTGTGTTTATTTACGATACAACTTTAGGATTAGTAATGGATATCTTATAGACAACTCTCCTTTACTAATACATGGGCTTGATGTCACCAGACAATACAAAGGTGAGATACATCTAATAAATATTAACCCCATGTGCACCACTACAGGGCAAGTGGGAAGAGCCAGGCAAAGTGCCAGAGTTGGCGCATCTAACTGATGTGCCTTTTCTGGGCAGCTACAGGCTGCTATGTTTAGGCTGGGGGCAATATCCATGGCTCCTTACCAGCATGTCTGCTTTAGCAAGGCTGGTTGTCAAAAATGGGGGGACCCCTTGCCTTCTTTATTATTTATTTAAATAATTTAAAAAAACAATGTGGGGATCACTCTATTGTTGATAAACAGCCTTGCTGAAGCTGACAGCTGAGGGTTGCAGCCCCCAGCTTTGAATTTTGCCTGACTGGTTATTCAACATAGGCGGGAACCCATGCCATTTTTTTAAAATTATTTATTTACTGCCACCAGAGTCACCCAGTGCCATGCTTACTCGTCCAAGTGTCTGTGGTGAAATGCACCCTGGCAGACAGAGATTTTGTCAAGGAACGGGTGATGTTGTCTGTGACATGCTGGTGTAGCGCAGGCACAGCTTTCTTAAAAGTAATAGTGACTTGGTAATTGGTACTGGTCTCCAAGGCATATCAATTTTAAGACTGCCTAATTGCGTTGAGCCCAGGCTGTGTAGTATGGAGGTGGTGGGGGTTCGATCTGCACTGTTGGAATGCGTAACTCATTAAGGAAGAGGTTGAGGGCACAGGTGGAGGCCCTAGAGGAGGAAGAAGCAGTGGAGGAAGTGTTACATGTAGAGTTTTGGCCTGCAAGCCTTGAGGATTCCAAGACTTGTGTAGCAGCACCTCTCCTCACAGCCACCAGTCACCCAGTGCCCAGTCAATGAGATGTAACACCCTTGGCCTTGCTTACTCATCCAAGTGTCTGTGGTGAAATGCACCCTGACAGATATTTTGTCAAGGAATGGGTGATGTTGTCTGCGGCATGCTGGTGTGGCGCAGTCACAGCTTTCTTAGAAAAATAATGGTGACTTGGTAATTGGTACTGTGGACTGCGATGGCCATCAGCTTTGGGAAACGTTCTGCATATACCAGGTGGAAAGGCAGCATTTCCATGGCCAAGAAATTGGAGATGGTGGCGTTCAACCTCTTAGCTTTGTCATGTGTAGGAGGAAACGATCTTTTACGTGACTATAACTGCGAAACTGTGGGATGACTGCAGTGCTGAGAGATGGCAGAGTACAGTGAACTAGCAAACTGCTGGACCATGAGAGAGGGGCAGGTGGAGATGTTACTGTGGATTGAGAAACTTGTGGTGTGCTCATTCTCTGAGATTGGTTAAAAACAGCAGGCATGTCTGCTTCTATTACAGCTGAAGGCGGCCTCTCAGTCAGCATGACTGGAGCGGGTAAAGAACCGAGGTTATGAGGTCAAAGACCTGCATCCCAATCGTTGGCACGGTAACACAGGAGGAGGAGGAAGCAGCAAATGCGATTGATGGAGCGGCTGATGGTTGTTGAAGTCAGCTGGTCAGAATTTTTGCACAGTGGGATTCCCACAGTAAAGCATGTTGATTGAGCATGTGAAGGGCCTTACATGTAGTAGTCAAATTATTTCACTTTTTACCTCAACTCAGTTTTTTTGCAAAGTTGGCAGATTATGTGAGTTGGCTCATCCTTTGCAATGTCAAAAAAGGTCAAGGCTAGGCTACACTTGCCACCCCTGTGAGCTGCAGACCCGCAAACGCTGCTGTTTTTTGTGGCTGCGATTGACGGTGCAATGTAACCTCATTGTCTTCCCCCTCAGATGACCTACTCAGCTGTGTGCCTCTATGTTCACGCCAACTGGGGTCTAACACCTCCTCATCATCATCCTCTGTGTTATCACATTCCTCACCCTTGGAGTCACCCTCCTCCTCTTCTTGCCCTGACAGCAAAGTACAGTCTGCATGAGCCCTAGATATCTGAGTCTCATCAGAATCACCTCCTCTCAAGGGTTAACATCTGATGACAAAGGTCATTATGCTGTTCAAACCATACTTCGTCCTGCCCCGGATCCAAGCTAAAAACATTTTGGGCATTGATGCATATTTCCTCCTCTTAACTCTGTATTGCTTTTGAGTACACTTCTGGTGACCATGGCATGGAATGTGTGTACAGCTATTCAGACTGACCCATCTCTGGTTCCGTACAGTCAGTTGAACAGTTGGATTGCTGGGACGCAGGGGGAAGCAACGGGGATTTGGGTGCCACAACTGGGGACAGTCCAGTGTGTGATATTGAGGTGGAGGAAGAGGAGGAGAGGCAACTTGAACCTGCACTTTCCATCCACATGAGCACATGCTCTTTCTGGGCAACATTGAAAAGGCATACCAATGTGTGTCTGCCAAGGAAAGGTAGTGGTGTAGCCTGTCCAGTAACATAAGTTGTCAGTTGTTTTTGCATAAGATGTGATGTTGCCTCACTAGTGCTTTCACAAACATTGCCACCTACCCCACATACATCTTGAACACCAAGCCTAATTCCCTTTCCACCCTGGCCTTGCTATTTCCCAGTCATGTTGCTCAGAAAGTGTGGTAGGAGCACAATATTAGCAACCAAAAATTACATTTTAAACTCTGAACCACCTCTGCAAACAGCTGAATTTCAGCGACAGTAAATTAAAATTTGAAATATGGTGTGCTGCATTGTTAGTCACAAAAAAAGAGTTGTTTGAGTGTGGATGAGGCCTGTATGACAAATAAGTTATGATGCAAACAATTTTAAAGTCAGGTCCCCTGCTGTATGCCACAAGGAACAGAAGACATTTTTTGTAGCCTATGGATCAGGCCTCTATAACACACCAGATGCTACAAACTATTTTAAAGTCAGGTCACTTACGGTATGCCGTTAATAACAGAATAATTTTTTGTTGCCTATGGATCTGGCCTCTATAACACACTAGATGCTACAAACTATTTTAACCCCCTTCCTGACATCAGACGTAATATTCTGTCCATGTGACCTGGGCCAATTTTACCAAGGACGGAATATTACATCATCGCGATCGGCCACGCTCATCGGGTGCACGGCTAATCGCCGCCGGGTATCAGCTGATTCTGACAGCTGACACCCGGCACTAGGTTCCAGGAGCGGTGACAGACTGCTCCCGGCACTTTAACTCCCGAAATACTGCGATCAAACAAAAAAACAAACCACCTTATAGCTCCATCAGCGGAAAGATGAAAAAGTTATAGCTCTCAGAATAAAGGGATGCAAAAATAATTTATTTTTTCTACAATATAGTTTTTATAATATAAAAGCACCAAAAAATAAAAAAATATAAATGAGGTATCTCTGTAAGGCCTCTTTCACACATCAGGTTTTCGCCGTCAGGCGCGATCCGGCGCTTTTGACAGAAACCGGATCCGGCGAAATGCAATGCCGGATCCGGTTTCCCCCCCATTGACTTGCATTTGCGCCGGATCGCGCCGGATGGCCATGCGTTTCATCCGGTTTTCGCCGGATACGGCAATGTGTCGCGATCTGGCATCTGGAAAAAACGGCTACTGTAACGTTTTTTGTCTCCGGCGAAAAAGCCGGACACGCCGGATCCGGCGCGTCCGGCTTTTTCACACAATGAAAGCCTATGAGTGCCGCAATGCGCCGGATCCGGTTTTTTGGTCTGAGCATGCTCAGTAGCTCTGCCCACAAGACATATATAAAAGCAAGACAGTGGGACCCACAGCCACACCCAACATGCCACCCAAGAAAGCAACCAAGCGAAGCAGGAGAAGGCAGGAGACCACTGCAGCACCATCAGCACCACAACCACCCCAAATGGAGCAGCAAATGCAACATGCTGAGGAGGGGAGGCCAGCAGCAGATGAGAGACGGTAATTATCAAATCCCCCATTCCTCCAAACTAGGGCTATTGAATATCAAGATATTCATTGGCCCTTTGTTTCTCTTTATTCAACAGCCGCCCAATAGATGCAGCAGCAGCAGCAGCAGCAATGGCAGCAGCTGGAACACCACCCACAGGCATGGAGTGTGGCCACCAGGAAGACAGCACATCATCTTCTGGGAGCCCTCCCTCGCATCGTCAGCGTTTGACGGTAAGTTTTTATTTCCAAAATCCATCTTCTCTGTTATATATGTCTATTCATTGCCTTTTATTTCAAAACAGGATTCACAAGATGAAGAGGAGCTCCCAGAAGAAGAAGGAAGGGGTGGACAGACACCTGGAGTGGGCTCACAATTGGTAAGTTTTTTGCATCAAACGCAGAAACACAACATCACACTACACACAACACATAGAAAACAATGTTCTGCAGACCACACACAGCAAACAAATGCCTACATCCAAAGACATAACATTTTTTGTTTTCTTCTCTAGTCTTCCCAATCTGGTGCTCGGCCAAGAGGTCCTCGCAGTGCCTCCCAGGGTCGTCGGTGACAGCAACGTGGCGGTCACCAGCGTGTAAGTATAAATATTTTTGCTTTGTTTTTTTGCACTTTTTATTTCATTTCTTATGTGGAGGCGTTATTTTTGTCTTTTTCTTTAACAGCCTTCACAGCGTGCTCCCGACTCTGACGGTGAGGATGGAGGACTTGATGTGGACCACCTCATCGATCTCGTCCGAGAAAGGGAGCCGCTCTGGAATATGGCTGACCGCCGCCACGCTGACCTTATCGTTACCCGACGACTCTGGGAGGAAATCTGTTTGCTCCTTGTGGGCCGCTGGGAGGACCTCGATGTTCGGGCCCAGATTACAGAGCGTAAGTATATACAGTACCGGTTGCTTGATGTAAACCAGTGTTTCCCGAACTCCAGTCCTCGTGGTCCCCACGGATCATGTGTTCAGGATTTCTATTTACTATGGAAATCCTGAAAACATGACCCCTGGGGACCATGAGGACTGGAGTTTGGGAAACACTGATGTTGTATACTAACCACTCCTTTCTCGTTTCAGGGAACAGAATTGTGAATCGGTGGCGGTCTGTGAGGGATCGTTTCAAGAAGGAGTTCAATAAAGAGATGCGGGCCCTGAGTGGATCTGGAGGACGCAGGAGCAAGTACAAGTACGCAGAAGCCCTGTCGTTCCTCCGGGAAACAATGGTCACCAGAAGGTAAATATTACACACCACATGTGAAAACAAATGTTAGATGTAAAATTTTTTTTCAGCCAGGGCCATACCATGTCAGTATTTTAATTGTTTTTTTTTCTCTTTATTCCACAGCACGGTGAGCAGCACTCGGGAGCCTGCACGATTGGACCCTTCTGAGGCGATCCCTGAGGAGACCGGCACCGAGGGACACTTCGACCGCCCCGGTACATCTGCACCTTCCCAGCCTTCCCACACATTCGACCCATCTGTCCCATTCACCAGCACAGGAGCATCGTGGCCGCCTACATTACATGAAGCTGCTGGTGAGGAGATCGCTTTCCCTTTACCCAACCCTTCTGCCCCTGCCACCTCTAGTACACCTGCGGGTACTGGGCGGCAGCGGCAGAGGGGTCAGGAAAAGACTTATGCCCCAGAGTTCTTGCATCTGAATGCATCTTTCCAGAACTGTCTAAAAGTCTTGTCAGAGCAAATCTCCGCAGGCTATCAGCAGATCCACTCCAGCATTCTGGAGGTGAAGACACTTCTGCAAACCATGCATTCAGAAGCAAGATCTTCGCCAAACCACACCTTTTTCAGGTCTGTTGTGGAGCGCATGAAAACGCTCTCTCCTGCCCAGCAGATGCATGTAATGCATTCATGCCACGCTGCTCTCCAGCAAGTTACCTCCCAACCTCCTCCTCCCACCACAGTAGTTCCTCCACCTGCACCCCCTCCAGCCACTTTCCATCCTCCCCCTCCTATTACATCTACACCCCCTCCAGCCACTTTCCATCCTCCCCCTCCTATTACATACCATCCACCTCCCCAGCACCATCCACCTCCCCACTTCCAGCAACCTGCCCCGTACCAGACATCTCCCCACTTCCAGCAACCTGCCCCGTACCAGACATCTCCCCACTTCCAGCAACCTGCCCCGTACCAGACATCTCCCCACTTCCAGCAACCTGCCCCGTACCAGACATCTCCCCACTTCCAGCAACCTGCCCCGTACCAGACATCTCCCCACTTCCAGCAACCTGCCCCGTACCAGACATCTCCCCACTTCCAGCAACCTGCCCCGTACCAGACATCTCCCCACTTCCAGCAACCTGCCCCGTACCAGACATCTCCCCACTTCCAGCAACCTGCCCCGTACCAGACATCTCCCCACTTCCAGCAACCTGCCCCGTACCAGACATCTCCCCACTTCCAGCAACCTGCCCCGTACCAGACATCTCCCCACTTCCAGCAACCTGCCCCGTACCAGACATCTCCCCACTTCCAGCAACCTGCCCCGTACCAGACATCTCCCCACTTCCAGCAACCTGCCCCGTACCAGACATCTCCCCACTTCCAGCAACCTGCCCCGTACCAGACATCTCCCCACTTCCAGCAACCTGCCCCGTACCAGACATCTCCCCACTTCCAGCAACCTGCCCCGTACCAGACATCTCCCCACTTCCAGCAACCTGCCCCGTACCAGACATCTCCCCACTTCCAGCAACCTGCCCCGTACCAGACATCTCCCCACTTCCAGCAACCTGCCCCGTACCAGACATCTCCCCACTTCCAGCAACCTGCCCCGTACCAGACATCTCCCCACTTCCAGCAACCTGCCCCGTACCAGACATCTCCCCACTTCCAGCAACCTGCCCCGTACCAGACATCTCCCCACTTCCAGCAACCTGCCCCGTACCAGACATCTCCCCACTTCCAGCAACCTGCCCCGTACCAGACATCTCCCCACTTCCAGCAACCTGCCCCGTACCAGACATCTCCCCACTTCCAGCAACCTGCCCCGTACCAGACATCTCCCCACTTCCAGCAACCTGCCCCGTACCAGACATCTCCCCACTTCCAGCAACCTGCCCCGTACCAGACATCTCCCCACTTCCAGCAACCTGCCCCGTACCAGACATCTCCCCACTTCCAGCAACCTGCCCCGTACCAGACATCTCCCCACTTCCAGCAACCTGCCCCGTACCAGACATCTCCCCACTTCCAGCAACCTGCCCCGTACCAGACATCTCCCCACTTCCAGCAACCTGCCCCGTACCAAACTCCTTCCCCATACAACTTGCCATCAACATCATCTGCTCCTACAGTCCCTGCCCAACCCTCCACCACCTCTTCTGCTTCCCACATGTCCACCCATTCTGTAGTTTTTTCCACACCTTCACCTCTAACTGTTCCTTCCCCACCACGATCCCAGTCCTCTCTCCACACTCCCAGTGTCGAAGTGTCTCGCAGCCCCTACAGCAGTATTTCCACTACACCCTACACCGATTTATAATGTGTGTATTTAAATAGAAATGACCAGTTTTATGGTTTCAGTTTTATAGTTTCAAAGTTTTATTAAACAAGTTTATTAAAATTTTAAAAAAGTTTACTAAAAAAAACATTTTTCAATAAAAGTTAAATTATTTTACACTGGTTGTCTGTCATTTCTTTCTGCGGCGAAAAAGGTTAAATACAGGGTATTTAAAAGGTGAAATGGTATTCAAAACTAGGTATATAACTGTGGGAAAATTTTAGCTTTTTGCCACAGTTGTGTTCCTGGTTGTGTTTGAAGCAAAGTATTTCACCTAAAAAGTTGTGTTTATTGTTGGTGATTTCCTAACAATGTACACAACTTTTGTTAAAAGGTGAAATACTTTGCATAAAACACAACCAGGTACACACCTGTGGCCTAAAGCTAAAAATAGAGACCATGACAAGATAGCCAACTTTGGTTGGCAAAGGTATATACTGTTGGTACAGAAGGTACACAAGTTTGGTTGGGCACAAATCTTTCACACTCTGTCATCCTGCCAGTGTACTCTGCCTTGAGGTGACAAAGTATAGTGCAAAATTGTCCCTCATTACTGAAACCGTCACAGAACTTCTAGTGGTAATGTCATGGTAATCTTGCAAGGTGGTTTCTTCAGAGGTGTCCTCAATGGAAATGGGTTCCTTGCAGATAACAAAATTGTGGAGTACCACGCACGCTTTGATCAACTCGTCCACAGTTTCTGTCTTGAGGTTGATCGCAGTCAATAGGACCCGCCATTTGGCTGTCAGAATACCAAAGGTACATTCAACCATTCTTCTTGCTCTTGTGAGGCGGTAATTAAAAATGCGTTTTGGTCTTGTCAATCCTCTGCTAGAGTACGGTTTCAAAAGGTGTTCTGACAGCTGGAAGGCTTCATCCCCTACACAGACAAATGGCATAGGTGGACCAGATGTTTGCGGCAGCGGTCTAGGTGGTGGGAACTGGAAGGTGTTTCCATACAGTTTACGCCCCATGGCAGACAGTTTGAAAACTTGAGAGTCATTGGAGCGGCCATAGGCCCCAATATCAACCGCAATAAATTTGTATTCCGCGTCAGCGATGGCCATGAGGACAATTGAAAAATATTTCTTGTAATTGAAATATTCCGATCCCGATCCGGCTGGCTTTACAATGCGGATATGTTTCCCGTCCACAGCGCCCAAGCAGTTTGGAAACTGACATATCTGTTGAAACTTGTCAGCAATTTCAATACACCTCTCTGTTGTGGGCTCTGGTAAAAACTCTATGTGGCTTACCTTAAAGTCACCATCAGACGCTCTGCGGGTGAAACAGAGAAGCGGCAATAGGTGTCCGCTTTTCTTATGAGGTGTGCAATGCGCTCCACCAAGTAATCAAAATTCTCCATTTTCATCCTACCATATCCAAAAAATTTATCCGGGTTTCGTCGAAGGTCCATGCATAGTGTAGAATAGACCCCACGCGTCATTCTCTTGGCTGTGATGGGGTGGATCCACAAACGTCGTCTACGATGCCTGATGCGCTGCTGTCTCGCTCTCTCCTTCTCCAGAACAATCACCCTCAAACGATTTGCCTCCGCTGTAAAATCCGCCAAATTCTTCAAAATATTTCCAATGACAACATCCATCTTCGCCAGTAACTTGCTCTTCTCTCCAACCTGCACTTTCTCCTCTACAACCTGTCAAAGAAGGGCTGTAGGAACATGCTATATATAGTTTTCCAGTAGCCAATCCCATTCGGAAGGCCACAAGGGTCAATTTTAAAAACCGGATCCGGCGTAATCCGTCGAAAAACGGATAGAAAAACGGATGAACCGGATGAGACGGATCTGGTTTTGTCTGTCAAGAAAAAGACGGATCCGGCAGAAAACCGGATCCGTCACATCCGGTTTTACGAAACAGTTGCCGGATCCGGCGTTCCGGCACGACGCCGGATCGCGCCTGATGCCGAAAACCTGATGTGTGAAAGTAGCCTAAGCGTACTGACCCAAAGAATAAAACTGCCTTATCAATTTTACCACACACGGAACAGTATTAACACCCCTCAAAGGAAATTCATGAATTGCTGGTTTTTGCTCATTCTGTCTCCCAAAAATCAGAATAGAAAGCGATCAAAAAATAAATAAAGTCCAGAATAAAGTCCTTTATTTGAAAAAAATATGACACAGACTCATTTATTAATCTCAATTAAATCAAACTTACAACCACGGCTAATCCAAGCAACGTCATAGAGGTTACCTTTGATCACTGAACTCCGTTCCCAGCCACACTGAGCTGCGATAGCATCCCTGCTAGCACATACAGCCAGTCAAGGCTCATGGTGCTAGCAAGCATCTAACTGAAGTCACCGTAACTCAGCCCAGCTGTGAGCGGAGCTCCGTGACCAAAGGGTACCTCTATGACGTCACCACTGGTCACTGACGCTGCATTCCCAGCAGCTCATTCATCAGTGGTTTTCAGCCGGGACGGTCGCATCTTGCCATCATCCAGATTGAAAACTATATATCCCCCAGACATGGATTACAGCATGGGACACAAGGATGAACAGGTATGGTATATTATTGCTTTTTTACTTCATTTTTATTTCAAGAGATTAAGGGCTTTGCTTGGATAAGGGGTGGTTGTAAGGATAGTTTTTTTGAGATTAATAAAGGAGTCTGTGTCATTATTTTCAATTAAAGGACTTTATTGTGGCTGTGTCTTTATTTTCAATACATCTATAGGATTAGTAATGTGGGTGTCTTATAGACACCTCTCCGTTACTAAGCCGAGGGCTTGACATCAACCCCTAAAATATTACTCCACTTGCCACCGCTACAGGGCAAGTGAGAAGAGCTGGGCAAAGTGCCAGAATAGGCGCATCTAATAGATCTGCCTTTTCTGGGCAGCAGCGGGCTGCTATTTTTAGGCTGGTGGGTCAATATCCATGGCCCCTTACCAGCCCCTTGGTGTGAACTTTAGCAAGGCTGATTGTCAAAAATGGGAGGGAACCCCTTGCCATTTTTTAAATTATTTATTTAAATAATTAAAAAACAGCGTGGGGATGCCTCTATTCTTGATAACAAGCCTTGCCGAAGCTGACAGCTGAGGGTTGCAGCCCCCAGCTGTGAGTTTTGTCTGACTGGTTATCAAAAATAGGAGGGAATCCATGCCTTTTTTTAAATTAACGTATTTACAGCGCAGGAGCAGCAGATGAATACACGCATCTGCCGCTCCTGCTGTCACTGTTATTAGCAGCAGCAGTGGTAGGCTGATGGGAGTTATAGTTCCATCAGCTGCCACCTACTTTTTCTTTTATTAATTAAATGCAACTCTAATCATTCTCCCCTGCTCGAGCCGATCGCCCACAGGGGCATGTTCAGCTCCTGGTGCCGGGGAACAGCACTTACTGTAACACTTCTTCCCCGGTGCCGATGCATGTCACATGGAAGGCATCAATGTGTTATGTGTATGCACGTGTGAGGAACATTTTATGGCCCGTACTGACATTAAAAAACAGACATGTCAGCATGTTTTGCCCACAGACACATGGTCCATGGAAACACACTGACATGTGCACAGACCCATTCACTTGAAGAGGCAAATAGCACTCCTGTCCTCCCTAGTTTCTCTTCTCATGGCTTAGGCTAGCTTCACACTAGCGTTTTTTGTGCTGCGCCTCGTGCGCATACCAAACGCATGCAAAAAACGCATCATGCGTTTTGAATGCGTTTGCTGTTTTTTGCGCATGCGATTAACCATTTTGTCACCATGTTAACGGAAAAAACGCATGCGATTTTAAACACATGCGTGCACATGTCCTAGCGCACGCGTGCTTTCCCATAGACTGTAATGCTGTTTTTTGCACATTCCATGGGCTAACGTGCACATGCGTTTTTTTGAGACAGGTCGGATGGACCAAAAATGCAACAGGTTGCGTCCAGCGCGCCTAGGTGCACACTACAAAAAACCGCATGTGCACAAAAATGCATATGGCGCAGCTCTAAAAAACGCAAGTGTGAAACCAGCCTTAGTAGCACTGTACAGCCACATATGGGTTATTGTCACGTTCAGTAGAAATTGTGGGACAAATTTTGTTGCCATTGTTACCAACTTCTTGTGGGAAAATGTAAAATCTTTGGCTAAAACAAAATTTTGGTGGTAAAAATGCAGCTATTTTGTCGTCACTGCCCAATGGTATAAAATTCTGTGACACACCTATGGTGTCAATATGATCACTGCACACCTATATGAATTCATTGAGAGGTGAAGTTCATAAAATAGGGTCAACATATGGGGGTTCTGCTATTTTGGCACCTCATGGGCTCTCCCAGTGGGTCATGGCACCTGCAAACTATAACAGTAAAATCTGGTATACCTCCACTTATGGGGTATCAGCGTAGTCAGGACAATTTGCACAATAACTTTTTGCATCTAATTTCTCCTGTTACCCTTGGGAAAATAAAAAATTGGTGTATACCCCCACTTATGGGGTATCGGCGTAGTCAGGACAATTTGCACAATAACTTTTTGCATCTAATTTCTCCTGTTACCCTTGGGAAAATAAAAAAATTGGGGGCGAAAATATCATTTTTGTTAAAAAATATGATTTTTTATTTTTACGGCTCTACGTTATAAACTTCTGTGAAGCACTTTGGGGTTCAAAGTGCTCACTACACATCTAGATAAGTTTCTTAGGGGGTCTACTTTCCAATATGGGGTCACTTGTGGGGGGTTTCTACTGTTTAGGCACATCAGGGGCGCTCCAAACACAACATGACATCTGATCTCAATTCAAGCAAATTTTGCATTGAAAAGTCAAATGGTGCTCCTTCCCATCCGAGCTCTGCCATGCGCCCAAACAGTGGTTAACCTGCACATATGGGGTATCAGCATACTGAGGACAAATTGACCAACAACTTTTGGGGTCCAGTTTCTCCTGTTAACCTTGGCAAAATAAAAAAAATTGGATCTGAAGTAAATTTTTTGTGACAAAAAGTTAAATGTTCATTTTTTTAAACATTCCAAAAAATCCCGTGAAGCAGCAGAAGGGATAATAAACTTCTTGAATGTCGTTTTGAGCACCTTCAGGGGTTCAGTTTTTAGAATGGTTTCACTTTTGGGTATTTTCTATCATATAGACCCCCCTCAAAGTGACTTCAAATGTGATTTGGACCCTAAATAAAGTTGTAAAAATGAGAAATCGCTGTTTATCTTTTAACCCTTATAACTTCATAACAAAAAATGTGGTTCCAAAATTGTGCTGATGTAAAGTAAACCTGTGGGAAATGTTATTTATTAAGTATTTTATATGACATATCTCTGTGATTTAAGGGCATGAAATTCAAAGTTGGAAAATTGTGAAATTTTTACCAAATTTCCGTTTTTTTCACAAATAAACGCAAGTCATATCAAAGAAATTTTACCACCTTCATGAAGTACAATATGTCACGAGAAAACATTGTCAGAATCAAAGGGATCCATTCAAGTGTTCCAGAGATAGTACCTCATAAAGGGACAGTGGTCAGAATTGTAAAAATTGGCCTGGTCATTAACGTGCAAACACCCTTGATGGTAAAGGGGTTGAAATCATGTCCTTTACAGTTAATAATAGAAGAATTTTTTGTGTCCTATGGATCAGGCCTCTATAACACACTAGATGCTACAACCCATTTTTAAAGTCAGGTCCCTTACTGTTTGACAGCAGAGGCATAGCTAGGGACCCGCTGCTGCCAGCCCACCATGTACACACACTTGCATGTACACACATACACATGAACATACACACACGTACACACACACATGTAAAAACATGTACGTACACACACGTATGTACACACACATATTCACACACACACGTACTCACTCACATGTACTCACATACAAACACACACTTACATACACACACACGTACTCATACACACACGCAAACTCACATAAATACACACACGTACTCACATGTACACACGCATACTCACATGCACACACACGTACTCACATACACACACACACACACGTACTCACATACACACACATATGTACTCACATAAACACACACGTACTAATACACACATGTACTTACACACACGTACTCATATACACACATGCAAACTCACATAAACACATACACGTACTTACATGCACACACGCGTACTCACATACACACCCACGTACTCACATACACACATACTCACATAAACACACATACTCACATACACACACATACAAACACACGGACTCACATGCACACACGGACTCACATACACACACGGACTCACATACACACACATGTACTCACATACACACATGTATGCACATACACACACAAACGTACTCACATACACACACACGTACTCATACACACACGTACTCACATACACACACATGTACTCACATACACACACATGTACTCACATACACACACGTACTCACACACACCTGCTCACATATACCCACACACGTACTCGCATATACACACACAGACACACCTACTCACATACACACACACGTACTCACATACACACAGACACACGTACTCACATACACACTCATACTCTCATACACACACATACTCACATACATATGTACATACACACACACGTACGTACACACACATATTCACACACATATTCCCTCAAACACGTACTCACTCAAACGTACTCACATGCACACTCACATACACACACACGTACTAATACACACACACGTACTCATATACACACACGTAAACTCACAAACACACACACACGTGTCCTCACATACACACACGTACTCACATAAACACACACATGTACACACATACACACACATGTACACACATACACACACATGTACACACATACTCACATACACACACACGTACTCACATACACACACATACTCACACGCACACACTCACATGGACTCACATACACACACACATGTATGCACATACACACACATACTCACACACACACGTGCTAACACACATGTACTCACATACACACGCACACATGCGCTCTCACACACACACACGTACTCACATACAGTATACACACACGTACTCACATATACACACGTACTCACATATACACACACACGTACTCGCATATACACACACACGTACTCACTCACATGTACTCACATACAAACACACACTTACATACACACACACGTACTCATACACACACGCAAACTCACATAAATACACACACGTACTCACATGTACACACGCATACTCACATGCACACACACGTACTCACATACACACACACACACACGTACTCACATACACACACATATGTACTCACATAAACACACACGTACTAATACACACATGTACTTACACACACGTACTCATATACACACATGCAAACTCACATAAACACATACACGTACTTACATGCACACACGCGTACTCACATACACACCCACGTACTCACATACACACATACTCACATAAACACACATACTCACATACACACACATACAAACACACGGACTCACATGCACACACGGACTCACATACACACACGGACTCACATACACACACATGTACTCACATACACACATGTATGCACATACACACACAAACGTACTCACATACACACACACGTACTCATACACACACGTACTCACATACACACACATGTACTCACATACACACACATGTACTCACATACACACACGTACTCACACACACCTGCTCACATATACCCACACACGTACTCGCATATACACACACAGACACACCTACTCACATACACACACACGTACTCACATACACACAGACACACGTACTCACATACACACTCATACTCTCATACACACACATACTCACATACATATGTACATACACACACACGTACGTACACACACATATTCACACACATATTCCCTCAAACACGTACTCACTCAAACGTACTCACATGCACACTCACATACACACACACGTACTAATACACACACACGTACTCATATACACACACGTAAACTCACAAACACACACACACGTGTCCTCACATACACACACGTACTCACATAAACACACACATGTACACACATACACACACATGTACACACATACACACACATGTACACACATACTCACATACACACACACGTACTCACATACACACACATACTCACACGCACACACTCACATGGACTCACATACACACACACATGTATGCACATACACACACATACTCACACACACACGTGCTAACACACATGTACTCACATACACACGCACACATGCGCTCTCACACACACACACGTACTCACATACAGTATACACACACGTACTCACATATACACACGTACTCACATATACACACACACGTACTCGCATATACACACACACGTACTCACACACACTTGTACTCTCATATACACACATGTTCACATGCACACATGTACTCACATACACACATACTCACATACACACATACTCACATATACACACACACGTACTCTCATATAAACACACACATGTACTCGCATACACACACGTACTCACATACACACAGACACATGTACTCACATACACACACACGTACTCACAAACACACTCGTACTCACATACACACACACACACGTACTCACATGTATTCACATCTCCAGCACAGGCCGCAAACCACCCTCTTTCTTGCTGGCTGTGACTGCACAGAGGTGGGTGGACAGGCAGCTGCGGCACACACAGACACATACACACACACGTACTCACACACACACATGTACACACACATATGTACTCTCACACACACACTTCCCTCCCTATGCGATAGCATCGGGCACACCTCTAGTAAACTAAATATTCACCTCTTTCCTTCTGGTCCCTGTGCTGCTCCCTGCTCCTGCTCATCTCCTACTGCAGGCACCGAGTACCAGGGGCGGACCTACCGCCCTTGCAGCCCGTTCATTGCACGGGGGCCCCGGGGGAGAGGGGGCCCCTCCAGCCTCCAGCAACGCATGGCTAATTCTTGGCTCCAACCGTCTCCCATTGCACTGAGACGCCACGCCACGCCACACCCCCCCATCCACCGAAGCCATGCTTGCCATCCCAGATAGATGCTGTGCCTGCAATAATGTGGCTCGGCTGTGTGTGGTCTGTACGCAGAGGACCTGTGAGAGGGAAGGAGTCAGGGGTCACATGATCAGGGGCCGTGTCTGCCTCTGTGTCTGTCTGCACTCTGCAGGACTTTGCTGTGCTGGTTGTCATGGCTGGTACTGGATGAGGTAAAGTTTCTGTGAGGGTTCAGGAGGATTTTACAGTGTGGATGTAGCAGAGCCAAGTGTGTTCGAGGTGTACGGAGAGGAGCCGTGTGTGCATGAGGCGTACGGAGCAGAGCCGCGTGTGCATGAGGCGTACGGAGCGGAGCTGCACATGTATGAAGTGTACAGAGCAGAGCTGTGTGTGTGCGAGGTGTATGGAGCTGCGTTTGTACGATGTGTGCGTAGCGGAGCCATGTGTGTACAAGGTGTGTGGAGCTGTGTGTGAACGAGGTGTACGGCGCGGAGCCGTGTGTGTACGAGGTGTACGGCGCGGAGCCGTGTGTGTACGAGGTGTACGGAGCGGAACGGCATGTGTACAGAGTGGAGCAGCGCGTGTATGGGGCATACAGAGCAGAGCCCCGTGTGTACAAGGTGTACAGAGCGGAGCCGTGTGTGTACGAGGTGTATGGAGTGGAGCCGTGTGTGTACGAGGTGTACGGAGCAGAGCCCCGTGTGTATGAGGTGTACAGAGCCATGTGTGTATGAGGTGTATGGAGTGGAATCACGTGTGTACGAGGTGTACGAAGTGGAACCGCATGTGTACAGAGTGGAGCAGCGCGTGTATGGGGCGTACGGAGCAGAGCCCCGTGTCTACAAGGCGTACGGAGCAGAGTCCCGTGTGTATGGAGCGGAGCCGCACATGTACGGAGTGGATTCATGTGTGTACTTGGTGTATGGAGTGGAGCCGTGTGTGTATGCAGAGCCGTGTGCGTACGGAGTGGAGCCATATGTATACTGGATGTACGGAGCGGAGCCAAGTGTGTACGAGGCATACAAAGTGGGCTTTTCCCACGGACACAGGAGTACACGGCAGAGCCCCGAGGAGCACATTAAAACTCACACATGACATTCCCCCGGAAGTGATGTGCTGGAAGCTGACCGGAAATGAGGTAAGTTCATGAGGAGATTTTGACGGAACCAGGAATGCTTCAGATCCATCACCATGTCCTCCTCCAACAGCGCGGAGAGCAGGATCGCCTTGGAATCAGGAATGCTGGCCATGTGAGCGGATCATGATATGTCCTGCAGCGGGAGGCTCAGGTGGGCATACAATGGGAGCCGGGCTACTATAGTATCTTTATAGAATCTTTCTTTCTCTCTCTGTTCTTTCTGTCCCCTCTTTCTTTCTTTCTTTCTTCCCTCTCTTTCTTTCTTTCTTTCTCTGTTCTTTCTTTCTTTACTTCTTTCTCTCTCTGTTCTTTCTTTCCCCTCTTTCTCTCCTCTTAGTCCTCTTGGTCTGGCCTGCCCTGCCTGCTCCAGGTAAGAGTACCAGAGCTGAGCAGGACTGAGGGTCTGGGACCAAAGCAGGCATGATTTTGGGGGGCTCCTGGTGGAGAACTGAAGCATGGAAGGCATTATTTTTGGGGGTCTCCATCCTGGGGGAGAACTGAAGCATGGCCTGGCTGCTCATGAATGGTCGGCCCCTGGCCTGGGGAGAAGCATGGCCTTGGCTGCTCATGAATGAGGGGGCCCTGGGGAGAAGCATGGCTGCTCATGAATGGGGGAGGGCCCTGGGGGAGATGCTTGGCTGCTCATGAATTGGGCGGCTCATGGGGGAGAAGAAACATGACTTGGGCGGCCCACATAGAGGGAGAAGCAGCATAAATGGGGGGGCACATGGGGAGAGGCAGCATAAACTGTGGGGGGCACATAGGGCGAGAAGAGCTATGCCAAAAGTAGAGCGCATATGGGGAGAGCATTATGAAAAAAAGGGAAATGGGGGTGACTATATACATTACCTGGAGGTTGTCTTGGGCTATATATGTTATTTAGAGGCTATGCTGGGCTGTATATTTTACCTGGAGGCTGTGGTGAGCTGTATGTATTACCTGAAGGCTGTGCTGGGATGTATATATTAACTGGAGGCTGTGCTGGGCTGTATATATTAACTGGAGTGGAGGCTATGCTGGGCGCTGTATATATCACCTGGAGGCTGTGGTGGGCTGTATATATTAACTGGAGGCTATGCTGTGTTGTATATATTAACTGGAGGCTATGCTGTGTTGTACATATTAACTGGAGGCTGTGCTGGGCTGTATATATTACCTGGAGGCTGTTGCTGGACTGTATATATTAACTGGAGGCTATGCTGGGCTGTATATGTTATTTGGATGCTGTGCTGGGCTGTATATATTAACTGAAGGCTATGCTGAGCTGTATACCATATGTTATTTGGAGGCTGTGCTGGCCTGTATATATAATTTGGAGGCTGCAACTGGCAAATAATAAACACAGCCCAGCAGCACCCTACAGATATATCCAGCCCTGCATAGACTCAATATTAGATAACAACAAATAACTTTGTTGCTCTATGAAGGGCAGGGGGGGCCCCGAAAAATTTCTTGCACAGGGGCCCACTACAGTCTGTGTCCGCCCCTGCCGAGTACTGACATCATTGGGCCTGCTGTCAGTGTCGGAGTCAGTGACATCAGACACTGACAAGTGGATGATGGTAGAGGGAGCGTAAGACCGGGGTCACACTGGCGAGGAATACGGGAGAGTGAGAGGCGCAAAAAGCACGCATTAGACACGGACAAATGATTCTCTATGGGGTCCCTCGCACCAGGCGTATATTTCTCCTCCATATCCTACGCTCCGTGCCACTCGCAGCATGCTGCGATTGTCAGCGTACTACGGCCGTAATACGCCAATGCAAGTCTATGGGCGCTCAAAAAATACGGATTACACACGGACCACACATGTGACTTGCGAGAAATACGCACCCGGTGTCTTTTAGAAACCCTGTCATAGGGCTCCATTATATGTCCATTTTGCAAGGCTGCGAGAAAATCTCGCCATACGGATTGCATACAGATGCCATACGGATTACATACGGATGCTGACATGCGCAAAATATGCGACCACACCTTGATTACGGATGACATACGGAGCACTATTTAGGGGTCTGTCATCCGTATTGCGCATGTAAAATACTGACCATATTTTGCATCGGTTAGTGTGACCCCGGCCTAAAGCTCATCACTGCAGTCAGCTGTATTGGCATCTAGCCAATACAGCTGACCCTGCGTTGATGGACGGGTGGCCCACTGCTGGCATAGGGCCTCCCCACCTGCTTAGGGGCCCATAGCGGCCGGGCGTCAGTGCAGAGAGATCGATTCTCCTTGCTTTGCCGCAGAATGTAACTGTATCAGCTCGATGAGCATGGGGTGACCCCCCTCAGAGTGCGGGGCCCGGGACAACTGCCCCCTCTGCCCCCCGGTAGCTATGCTACTGATGTTAATAATAGAAGACTTTTTGGTGTCCTATGGATAGGCCTCTATAACATACTAGATGCTATCAACTATTTTTAAAGCCAGGTCCCTTACTGTATGTCGTTGATAGCAGAAGACTTTTTTGTGGCCAATAACACACTAGATGCTACAAACTTTTTAAAATTCAGATCCCTTACTCTATGACAAACATAGCAAACAGACAATTTCCACATGTCTTCATGCTGTCTAGCAGCCGCAAATCATGCAGCTGCGGCGACACAAACTAAATCTCCGAGTGCTCCCAAAATACTCGAACACCCGAGCATGCTCAGAAAACTCGAGTAGCGAGCATACTCGCTCATCAATAACTCCCATCTGAATGGAGCGGAGGTCGTGCATGTGCACTTTCTACTCTATTCATTCTCAATGCGAGTGCTAGAGATAGCAAAGCACTTTATCTAAATTAACTTTTCTTCTAATTATCTTTGTTTCTGGGTAAATGACCAAATAAAACAATTCTTTTTCACCACTCATTATGCAAGGATGATATTGTATGTGGACTGTTGTTGGTTTGTATCTAGGGCGGCTCTTTAGTTCCAGTCTGACCCTGAATTGTTTCCATACTGTATATGTTTGTCGCTGTGCATCTGTATGTAATAGTGCATTGTGGTGTGTGGAAGCGTGTGGCTAGAACAGTTTGAGTATAAAAGCAAATTCACATGTTTGGAGCACATTTAGGAAATCTGTAAATTCTCTTTGGTATCTGCCTTTGGCCTCATTCAGACATCCATGTTGCACGTGCATGTTCTATCCTTTTTTTTTCGCAGATACAGCACTTTTTTCACAGCCCGCGTGTCCATGCAAAACTCATGGAGACATGTCTGTTTTTCTTCTGGTATCACAGACTAAAAGTGCTAATATATGGCTATGGGTCCATGAAAACCCCGTCCTGCAGAGGCATGGCATCAGTGTACCATCTGTGGGCAATATATCTTTAACATTGCAAAGGATGGAAGAAGCTTCGTACTGTATCTATACGAGAAAAACACTGATGGTAAAAACGGAAACACAGCACATACACTCATGACATCAGTACCATGTTTTCATGTATGGGTTTAACACACAAATGTGGGAATGATGAAATTTGTTTTAGGAACAGACAAGTGTAATTAATGCCCAAACCGGCACTGGCACAAATGAACGCTTTGGGGTTCTCGATTTTACATATTAATTCCACCGGCCTGTTCCTAATATAGAAAACACATTATTATCTCCCTTTGGCCGAACATGTATGCTTGAAAAGATACAAATGGAGTATTCAGAAGCACCGAGGAGCCATTGACTGTGATGATCAGACATAATACACAAAAGCTTATGTTTGACTTTCCTTGCGCCGGGTATACGTTTAGTCATAAAAGTATAGTAAAACATCATCTACTAAACTGCTAAAGAAAACATATACCTGGCATAAAGATAATTGGATGTAAGCATTATTGGCAGGATTGATTCTGTTTCCAGAGTGTTAACTTTGAATACGTTTTTATGGGTTTTTCCAAATATATTCACTTGTCTGATGCTGAAACTGTAAAGTAGAGAACCCGTTATTCTAGATTTGCTCCACGCTTTTAATTGTATCCCAAGTTTCCTGCAGACAAGAAGCACTGTTTGTAAATTATAAGCTTTTTCAGATGGATGCGTTTTTGCTATGTTTTTCAATGGTGGTAGAGAGATTTTTCTTATGATTTTGTAAGAGTGTGATGTATCGAGTCCACTCAGTTGTGACTGTGGTGTAGTGGACTACTAGATTTGTATTAGGGTTGATGATTTACCGTGTCTGAGAGAGACAACTAGTTATACTATAGTGTTATTATGGTCTTATATCACTGCAATATGCTGCACCAACTACATCTAAAGCGATATAAATGGAAATACTAATTCTTAGTCCTTCTATGTGAGTGAGCTCAATAATGTATATAGAATGACAATTGTGTGTAGATCCCAATATGAAAACAGCACCATCCTCCATTTTTTAAAGCCTTGATACTAGAGATGAGCGACTTTGCCTTTTTTAGGGTCGAGTCGGGTTTCATGAAACCCGATTTTCTCAAAAGTCGAGTCGAACGAAATCGGCCGACTATAGGGAAAAGTCGTGAAACACGAAACCCAATGCAAGTCAATGGGGAGAAAAGTCGGCAGTGAGTGGAGGACTGTAAACACACCTGGCATGAATTTTAACCCCAGAGGCGGTAAAATCTCTCTCTTCTCCCTCACCCTCTCCTTCTCCCTACACTCCCGCTACGCTACGCTCCACTTCTCTCATTGGCTGAAAAAAGTCACGTGCAAGCATTCGACGAAACCCGACTTTGACGCTTGGGTCGCCGACCGCATGGCCAACTTCACACTGTGGTCGGGTTTCGTTTCATGAAACCCGGCTTTGGCGATAGTCGGCGACTTTTGAATCTGACCGACCTGTTTCGCTCAACTCTACTTGATACCTCTGTTTTATGCAACAGTCTCAGGTAAGCAGGTAAAAGATGATCCAATGCAACTCATGGGCCAGTGCTATGTGCTTGCACCCCAGGCTAAAATTTGCCAGCCATCCCCTGCTTTGCACCCCTATGGTTCTGGTGCTGCTCTAGCTTTTCTATCTATCTCTCTATCTATCTGAATTGGCTAGATAAACAGTTATTTTGCCCTTAATCCATATGTGTCAAGAGAAATTGCTCTGTGATCTCTCCATTTGGATTATACTTGAGAAACGTGATCGTTTGATATTTCTGCGGAATGTTATATAACTCATAATATGATTGTAGTCTTTACAGTAACCTTTACAGTAATCTTGGCACACAAATATTTGTTGTCTATCTTTGCAGAAAAGATTTGCCTAGCTGGCTCTGATATTTACTTGTGGAAAAGAAGCTTACCTGAGTTCTGTGTAAGCTCCTTATGGCTGTAAGAAAATCATTACATCTTTCGCGACGCCAGCAAGTAATGCAGGCTATATCAGGCTCGCACATGTGTAATAAATATAGATGTTACTCAATTATTGAGAATTTTACGGTTTTGCATTAGTTTAACACAATAAGCAGCAGGGAAGACTAATTTCTATGACAGTATTAACTGCTCTTTGCTACTAGTGTGTTTTAAAAATGTATGTAGTAGCCGCCAACATGACAGTTGCTGCGCTACACTAATAGCATAGCTGGCTTTGGTATTCGGAGCCATCACAGTAGCATGGCTATTCTATTCTCTTTGAATGCTATGTAAATTGTGTAGGCATGCTACACTATTACCAACAGTGTTCTGAGCAATAATATGTAAAATTAAATTATTACTGCTCAGAAAAATCATTTCAATAGGCAAATTAAATGTATGCAAAATGTTCCCATCCGGCGTTCCCGGAAGCTGATGGAGTAAGACGTGTGGCGCTGAGCTTCACTTCTCTAATCATTGTTTTTCACAAAGAAGCCAACCTACTAATCCAAAAGAAGGTCTGAATTACAGTGCAATGTCTACAGATGAAGCTTCTGTCATCTACATCCGGTATCCCAGTTTCTGGACCTCTGGAAGACTTTCTGCAGATGGACGCAGCAGCTGCACACATGATAATGGTAATGGCCCCGCTCACATCAACACGAGACATGGAGGACAGGAGTAAGATGTCGACACTGACAGATGATACTCCCAAGTACTTTCCACGATCTCTTCTATCAGGCAGTGTTGGACAGCCTAACCCATCAAACAGAACTCATGACAATTGTGAAAGCTATTGTCAGATATCCCATAGAATGTAAGTCCGCAAGGACCGGGTCCTCTCCCCTCTGCACCAGTCTGTCATTGTAAATTTGTTTACTGTTAATGATATCTATAACTTTGTATGTAACCCCTTCTCATGTACAGCACCATGGAATTACAGTAAGGCTATGTGCCCACGTTGCGTGTTAAAACGCACATTGGAAACCAGACTCCTTCCACGCGATTTCACTGCGATTTTACCGCGATTCTGTTCACGATTATGCCGCGATTTTCTCAAGCACTTTCCAAGCGATTTGAAGCATCGCTTGGAAATTGATTGACAGGTTGGTCACACTCGTCAAACATAGTGTTTGACAGGTGTGACCAGCTTTTTACTAATGAGGCTGCCTATGCGGCATCAATAGTAAAAGATAGAATGTTAAAAATGATAAAAAAATAAAAAATCAGGGTATATTTACCTTCCGACGTCCCACGCTGCCATCCCGGGCCTCAGCGTTCCCAGTAATGCCTTGCGAGACCTGTGATGACGTTGTCTCGCGTTACTATAGCGATCTCGCGAGACCACGTCATCACAGCACCTTGCTGCAAGGCATTACAGGGAACGCTTAGACCGGGAATGCAGCGCGGGACGTCAGAAGGTAAATATAACCCGATTTTTTATTTTTTATTCTTTTTTTTACAGGGGTATGGTACCCAGGGCCTGGAGGACAGTCTCCTCTCCTCCACACCGTGGGTACCAACTGCACATGAGACGCTTAACTTCCCGCATGGTGGGCATAGCCACATGCGGAAAGTAAGTGATTTCATGCATTCCTATGGGTGCGGAATCGCGGCAATTCTTTGCGATTCCGCACAAAAGAATGACCATGCTGCAATTTTTTCCGCGATGCGATTCCGCAGCGGAAAAAGAGCGCAGCATTAGCACAGCATGTGCGGAATGCCACAGGAATGCATGGGGGGCGTTCTGTACACGATTTTTAAACATTTTCGCAGCGTTTTCGCGCCGAAAATCGCGGCAAAAACGCTTAAAAATCGCTACGTGGGCACACAGCCTAATGGTAAAATAGAAAAAACACGGCACTCAATGAGGAGAGAGGTGCACAAGTCGGGTATCCAGCCAACTAACAATGTAGTACAAAAACTTGGCACTCAAAAGAAAAATTGATTTGACAGTTCATTTATTGTAAAAGGCATCCAGTTAAATATACTTCTTTTACTTCTTTAAACGTTTTCGGTCATACAATTGACCTTCATCAGAAACGGAATTTTTTCACAGTTGGTTTTAAGTGAGAGGAACTGTAATGGAAAATTCCATGAGAGACGTCTCTCATACCAGCAGCACAAGCGTCCAGCCACAGACCAAGCGCTATTCCTCTGCACCCTCAGTGCTTCTCCTGAACAGTGCGTTCACTCTCCCTGTGACACACTTGCCTCCCTGGGCAGGACAGGCCATTTGGATAATCAAAGCACCAAGTTGTGGACATTCATGCCTGTCACAAACAATACAGGATAGTTTCATGAATATATTACAGTACAAATTTCTGGACACCCACACCAATTATTGGATCTACCGGTCCCTGTATAACCCAAGGTGTCAAACCCGTGGGTCTGGTGATTTCCTACATGAATGGTGTCCTTTCATCCTCAGTAGCTGCTGCTTCCCAGACGTCTGTTTCTCCACATTATTAATGAATATACCCAGTACTGAATAGTGCCTACTTATGACAGCGGTTCTTTAATAATAATATATGGAATTTTCCATTACAGTTCCTCTCAGTTAAAACCAACTGTGAAAAAATTCCGTTTCTGATGAAGGTCAATTGTATGACCGAAAACGTTTAAAGAAGTAAAAGAAGTATATTTAACTGGATGCCTTTTACAATAAAGGAACTGTCAAATCAATTGCTATATAAATTAATAATAATAATAATATCCTCAGTAACTTAATCTTTACTTTGAAATAACAACTTACTAATTTTCTACCATAATAGCAATGTTATAATATATCTCATTCTCGATAACTGTTGCATATTGTAATGTGAAAAATAAAGAAAAAAGTTTTAAAAAATGCCCTGGACATTTCACCTATGGCCAAATTAAAAACATGGTCTTGTTGCCCTCATTCACGAGGAGTAAAACTTCTTTTAGATAAGAAACATGTTCAAGATATATCAGTATTTGATTCCTCTGTATTTTGTCCTTTGCTTTTCATCATTCTGCCAGTACAGTAGGTGCTTGAACATTTGTTGCACTTACTGGCATGCACTGCTTCTGACATTGTACAATGGCTAATCAGGCCGGAGTTTGAGATTTCTTCTCCATTATGCCTGTTTGCAATTAAACAAAGCAAAAACAATGACACAAACACATCTGACGAGTAGGGTATGGCCGGAGTCACACTAGAGAGAAACACGGACAAGTGAGAGGCGCAAAAACCACGCATTGCACAAGGACCAATGTTAATCTATGGGGCAGCTCCCATCAGCTGATTTTTTTTTCTTGGCCTTATTTTACAGGCTAAGAAAATCGCAGCATGCTGCGATTGTCATTCTATTCCTCCAAAAATATGCCAATGCAAGTCTATGGGGGCGAGAAAACTACGGATTACACACGGACCAGACGTGTGACTTGCGAGAAACATGCCCCAGTGTCCTTTAACAAAAGCCGGCAATTCATTTTGCAATACAGTAAAATCATACTGACAGGTTTAATAAAGAATAGAAAGAATATATATATACACATATAATACATATATATATATATATATATATATATACACTCACTGGCCACTTTATTAGGTACACCATGCTAGTAACGGGTTGGACCACCTTTTGCCTTCAGAACTGCCTCAATTCTTCGTGGCAGAGATTCAACAAGGTGCTGGAAGCATTCCTCAGAGATTTTGGACCATATTGACATGATGGCATCACACAGTTGGCGCAGATTTGTCGGCTGCACATCCCTGATGTGAATCTCCCGTTCCACCACATCCCAAAGATGCTCTATTGGATTGAGATCTGGTGACTGAGGAGGCCATTTGAGTACAGTGAACTCATTGTCATGTTCAAGAAACCAATCTGAGATGATTCGAGCTTTATGACATGGCGCATTATCCTGCTGAAAGTAGCCATCAGATGTTGGGTACATTGTGGTCATAAAGGGATGGACATGGTCAGCAACAATACTCAGGTAGGCTGTGGCGTTGCAACGATGCTCAATTGGTACCAAGGGGCCCAAAGAGTGCCAAGAAAAAATTCCCCACACCATGACACCACCACCACCAGCCTGAACCGTTGATACAAGGCAGGATGGATCCATGCTTTCATGTTGTTTACGCCAAATTCTGACCCTACCATCCGAATGTCGCAGCAGAAATCGAGACTCATCAGACCAGGCAACGTTTTTCCAATCTTCTACTGGCCAATTTCGATGAGCTTGTGCAAATTGTAGCCTCAGTTTCCTGTTCTTAGCTGAGAGGAGTGGTACCCAGTGTGGTCTTCTGCTGCTGTAGCCCATCTGCCTCAAAGTTCGACGCACTGTGCGTTCAGAGATGCTCTTCTGCCTACCTTGGTTGTAACGGGGGGCAATTTGAGTCACTGTTGCCTTTCTATCAGCTCGAACCAGTCTGCCCATTCTCCTCTGACCTCTGGCATCAACAAGGCATTTCCGGCCACAGAACTGCCGCTCACTGGATTTTTTTTCTTTTTCGGACCATTCTCTGTAAACCCTAGAGATGGTTGTGCGTGAAAATCCCAGTAGATCAGCAGTTTCTGAAATACTCAGACCAGCCCTTCTGGCACCAACAATCATGCCACGTTCAAAGGCACTCAAATCACCTTTCTTCCCCATACTGATGCTCGGTTTGAACTGCAGGAGATTGTCTTGACCATGTCTACATGCCTAAATGCACTGAGTTGCCGCCATGTGATTGGCTGATTAGAAATTAAGTCTTAACACACAGTTGGACAGGTGTACCTAATAAAGTGGCCAGTGAGTGTATATATATATATACTAGCTGAAGAGCCCGGCGTTGCCTGGGCATAGTAACCAACTGTGGTTAGTTATAACAAATTATAATGATTATATTGCACATAAAAACCGTGCATCTAATCCTATCCTGTGTGATACTGACTGCTGAGCCATGTATCAAATCCTATTCTGTGTGATACTGTCTGCTGAGCTGTGTATCTAATCCTATTCTGTGATATTATCTGCTGAGCCGTGTATCTAATACTATTCTGTGTGATGCTGTGTGCTGAGCTGCGTATCTAATCCTATCCTGTGATACTGACTGCTGAGCTGTGTATCTAATCCTATCCTGTGTGATACTGTCTGCTGAGCCATGTGTATAATCCTCTCCTGTGTGATACTGACTGCTGAGCTGTGCATCTAATCCTATCCTGTGTGATACTGAGTGCTGAGCCGTGTATCTAATCCTATCCTGTGTGATACTGCCTGCTGAGCCATGTGTCTAATCCTCTCCTGTGTGATACTGACTGCTGAGCCGTGTATCTAATCCTCTCCTGTGTGATCCTAACTGCTGAGCTGTGTATCTCATCCTATCCTGTGTGATACTGAGTGCTGAGCCGTGTATCTAATCCTATCCTGTGTGATACTGGGCTCCCCCTGCAGTCAGTATCAGAGTGTGGTCTGTGTTGGCACGGTAATAAATTGTGTTATTTCCAGCTTTACAGAAGGACGATAACACCATAGAAATGATAAGAATAATTGGCCTCAGTTACCACAACTGTCTACAAAGAAAACAACCAATCACAGCTCATTTTTCATCTTTTAAACAGCTCTGGGACAGTGTGGCGAGTTTTGAGTGGCGACTTTTGTGTTTCGACTTTTAGGTGGTGAGGTTGGTGTATGTGTGGTGAAATGTGTGCTGAGGGTGGTATATGTGTTGAAGCAGGTGGTAGTGTGTGGCGCATTTTGTGTGTGTGTTCATATCACCGTGTGTGGTGAGTATCCCATGTCAGGGCCCACCTTAGCAACTGTACGGTATATACTGTTTGGCGCCATCGCGCTCATTCTTTAAGTCCCCCTTGTTCACATCTGGCAGCTGTCAATTTGCTCCCAACACTTTTCCTTTCACTTTTTCCCCATTATGTACATAGGGGCAAAATTGTTTGCTGAATTGGAATGCGCGAGGTTAAAATTTTGCTACACAGCATAGCCTATGATGCTCTTGGGGTCCAGACGTGTGACTGTGCCAAATTTTTGTGGCTGTAGCTATGACGGTGCAGATGCCAATCCCGGACATACATACATACACACCCACATTGAGCTTTATATATTAGACTAGCATTTGAGGACTGGCGGCACTTTTTGAAGGGCGCTATCTACCCTCTGATTACAGTCCATAACAATCTCCTGTACCTTGAGTCTGCAAAATGACTTACAATGTGACAAGCTCGTTGGTAATTGTTTTTCAATAGGTTTTTACTTTTTCATTACTGTTCGCCCTGGTTCTAAAAACATTAAGGCTGACGCTTATTCTAGGAGTTTTTCTGAGGGACAATCCTGAGAAAAACCTGTGCCTATCCTTCAGAAGTAAGTGGTGGAGTTGGCACTTTGTACTGATGTGGAGTCTGAGTTTGAAAAATCTCAATATAGTGTGCCATCTGGGGTCCCGAGGGGCATATTATTTGTTTCCCTGAATCTTCATCTTAAGTTATTGGAGGAACATCATGAATCAGTACTCGTTGGTCACCCTGGGGTTAAAGGAACTCTTGATGGGTTGCTCTTGATGGCCCAAAATTCAGGGGGATGTGATATTCTATATTTCCACCTGTGCCACATGTCCACGTTCTAAGGTATCTCGTTCTCATGCTAGAGGGTGTTTGTACCCTTTGAGTATTCCACTCAACCATGGACAGACATTTCTATGGATTTTATAACTGACTAGCTGAAGAGCCCAGCGTTGCCTGGGCATAGTAACCAACTGTAGTTAGTTATAACAAATTATAATGATTATATTGCACATAAAAACCGTGCATCTAATCCTATCCTGTGTGATACTGTCTGCTGAGCCATGTATCTGTTCCTATCCTGTGTGATACTGACTGCTGAGCTGTGTATCTAATCCTATTCTGTGCGATACTGACTGTTGAGCTGTGTATCTAATCCTATCCTGTGTGATACTGTGTGCTGAGCTGTGTATCTAATCCTATCCTGTGTGATACTGACTGCTGAGCCATGTGTCTAATCCTCTCCTGTGTGATACTGACTGCTGAGCCGTGTATCTAATCCTATCATGTGTGATACTGAGCTCCCCCTGCAGTCTGTGTCAGAGGGTGGTCTGTGTTGGCACGGTAATAAATTGTGTTATTTCCAGCTTTACAGAAGGACGATAGCACCATAGAAATGATAAGAATAATAGGCCAAATTGTCTGGTGAATTGGAATGCGGAGGGTTAAAATTTCGCCTCACAACATAGCCTATGATGCTTTCGGGGTCCAGTCGTGTGACTGTGCAAAGTTTTGTGGCTGTAGCTGCGACTGTGGAGATGCCAATCCTGGACATACACACATACATACATACATACACTTTTTCCCCATTATGTACCTAGGGGCAAAATTGTTTGGTGAACTGGAACGCGCAGGGTTAAAATTTCACATCACAACATAGCCTATGAAGCTCTCGGGGTCCAGACGTTTGACTGTGCAAAGTTTTGTGGCTGTAGCTGCGACGGTGCAGATGCCAATCCTGGACATACACACATACATACATACAAACATACAGACACACACATTCAGCTTTATATATTATATATATATATATATATATATGTGTCTATATCTATTCTTTCGTTTGTGTTTTAACCTGTCATTGGGATCCATAATATGTCCATTTTGCAAGCCGGCGAAAAAATTTCGACATACGGACGCAATACGGATTTCATATGGATGCTTACATATGCAAAAAACGCAGCCACGCCTTGCCAACAGATGACATACGGATCACTGTTCAGGGAACATTTCTGCGTATTACGACTGTAAAATACGGACCGTATTTTTATACGTCGTGTCTGACTCCGGCATTTGTCTCCATGTTCCGGATTGGCAGTGCTTTGAACACAGTGGATACTCGCCCCTTCCCGCAGCGTCTAGTCCGCAGCAAATATGCCACGTGGAAACATCCATTTAAGTGTCTCTGTTGTTACAGATTGATAGCACTTGACAAAGGCAGTAAATAGCAAGTATAACTAAAGGGTGACTTATTGGCCCAGAAGTGTTGTCTTTTTTTTTCTAAGCTGAAAGCATCACTTTTTGGTACTTTTTTATTTTGTTACACTTTGCATTGCCTAGCACATATGCATGTTTATTGAAACATCGGTGTCTTCTTAAAAAGAAAAAAACATTCTTGATTATTTTTTAGAGTATATAAATAACCTTTTATCTGCTGTTGTGCAAAGGAAATGCATTCAAGAAGCTGACATTTTTTAATGACCCATGAAATAGAGCACGGAATGACAGCCGTAGTAGACGTCTCTATAATAGCTAATCACAGATATGCCTATCAAAACTTTAACCACATATTTTTCCTAAGGTGACACTATGTGCATAATGTGTCTTTTCAGGCAGATTCCGCCTATAACCTGCCTGAAAATGCACTAAAAAACATAAAAAAGAATGAACATATGCACAGAAATGTCAAAATGACTTGCTGTGCATATGTTCCATCTTTTGTAAAGACTTTTAACTGCTTTATCCCTCAAAAGCAGTGAAGCAGCTAAAAGAAAGGATCTGATGATTCATCAGGTGGCTTCCAATTGAAATCCATCACTATTTTATATATACATTTAAAAAGAAAAGAAAGAGGACACAATTGGAAAAAATGACAAAAAACACAATTTCAAAGATGCTGCAGGAAAAACATGGCTAGCTTTTTACTGACGCGCTTTCTGCTTAATAAACAATGCAGGTACGCCAGTGTCTGTGCGATGCCATCTGTACATAGCCTTAATGCTCCTTAAAAAGAAACTAAACTTTGAACACATCTTTTCATATTTGGCTTGCACTTTATTTGCCTGCCGATTGATGGGGTCCGAGTGCTGAGGCCATCACTGCCACTTCAGATTATTTTTCTTTAGTTGATTTAGGGTCAACAGTTTAATAATGATTGACTGTTGAAAAACGTTAAATAACAGTTACTACGTATATACACAAAAAATGCTTAAGATGTTTTAAAATGTATGCACCATCCCCAAACAAAAAACTTCAACCCACCATCACGAAAAAAAGGAAATTATTTTTTTTACTGGGGGTAAGATCAGATTGAAATAGAAGACCCTCTTCCAAAAGGCCCCAAAGAAGATATATTTTTTTAAAGAAGCAAGTCATACAAGTGGAAAGAGATACATTTTAGGAAACTGAAGATAAAAAATAACATTACTGTTAGTAAGTGCCACACTGGAGTGAGGGGCTCCAGTGTGGCACACTATGGCAGAAATTTATTTATGCAATCAGAGTGATTGGGTGCTGATTGGAGCCCCTAAATCCTTGAATCCCCTAATGAACTCCCGAATTCATTTAAAAGAAGGGGAAAACATGTCGGCTGGGACACATTCTTCTATAAGCTAAATGAAAATTTCTTAATGGTTTCATGTGCTGCTGAACTTGTCTGTAATGCTCTGTGAGCAATGGTACACTAAGGGATAAAATGCCTCCAAGTAAACACATGTGAAAAAATATATTGTGAAAAAATATCTTGTCAGATATAGCTTGCATTAACACTCGATTTGGGGTGTACTCTCTTGAGAGGTGGTCTAGGTATGAAGTATTGGCAGATTACCTTCAGATATGATTAGTTCAATTAAAGACAACATGATATACATAAATATATGATCATTAATTAAAGCACTGTGGTGATGAATTTCCTTATATGGTCAGATAGGGCTAGCCGACGTTGAACGGGGGCACCATAACACTTCCTCCTAGGGAGCCAACCTCCTCTGCCAGGTGAGGAAATTGTCATGATCTCAGTGCGGGCTTGACTCGCACACGTGGGGTTAATGTCTGGAACCAGTGCTGATGACTGGCATTTCTGGGGTTAAAGGTTGTGATCCCAGTGCAGGCTTACCTGCACACCTGGGGCTATGATTGTGGCCTCTCCCTGGTTCTGGGAGAGGCTTCTTAAAGCCTCAGGAAGCTCCTATCCCCGTCAGTTATACTTTTGCCCTTGGCATAGTGTGGTGACCCCTGAGTGTGTTTGTGCTGTGTTCTTGTTTATCTGATACTCTGTGTATGACTCGGTCTGTTCTCTGGATACTGCTTGTTGGATTCTGCTTGGTATCTTCTATGTCTGTTTGGTTTTGATCTCTGCTTGGCCCCGACTCTCCGTTCTGTCTCATCCCTTGTACTTTACTGTTATCTCTGTGTACGACCCGGTTTGTCTGACTTTGAGAATTCCTGTATTAGTGTTCTGCCTATCTCTGACAGCAGGACGCTAAGCCCCACCCCCTTGTGGTCACATGACCTTAGGTTCTTCACTGCTCACTGACTTTAGCTTCTCCAGGTCCTGTTTGCTTGAACTATCCGGCCGTGTCTGACCCCGGACCCCTCTGCAGTGTGGGTGAGCCCTTGCTCAGCGATGGCGGCACGCCAACCTTAGCAGGACTGTGACAAAAATGGAGTATTGTTGATATGTTCCCTTAGATTATTTTCTATTTAATATTATGACCTGGCCTTGAGTTTATCTGGCACCAATGTCTGATCTACTCAATGATTTATGCCTTTATTTTAAAAGCTTTTTATAATTACAAATAAAAGTTATATTTTAGGTCTGTTTTGGTGGAAGGTTCTCCATTCAGACTAATAATTTTTGGCTCCTTTTAAGAATGATTACTGACATGGATTTGGGCTACATTCAGACTGATTTGGAGACTAGTTTTAGCAGACTCAATACAAATGGAACAGGGGATGAGGTTTTGGGCATTAGCCTCAGACAGATCAGATTCAGGGTTGGCCATACACAGACCATGGGAGCAGTTTCAGGCCTTGGCAACTCATGGATGAGGAGAGCAGATTCAGGCCCTGTCTGCACAAGAACCAGGGGAGAAGGTTCAGACACTGGTTGCACATGGACTAAGGGAGCAGGTTCAGACACTGATCGCACACTGCTAAGGGGCAGGTTGAGAAACAAGCCACACACACACCAGGGGATTGGGTTCAGGACAATGACCCCAACAGGACCAGGGGACCTCATAACTCATTAGCAGGAGAAAATACACACTAATGAATACTGTTGTTTCAGCAACTCCTTTTGGGGGGGAGCATTTTATCCAAGATGCCTCCCAGCTATTGGCTGTAAGCCATCTGGCAGATGTACTCTAATATTAAATGCCTCCCAGCATTTATCTTGCGGCATTTTACTATTTGCAGGTGCTGTAACTTTAAGAATGGGGGAGCACATGTGTGCACACTAGGTGTGCTGTCAGGAAGTGGGGAGTTCACAAGGAGGAGACTTGCCAGCAGAAGGGGACCATGCCACATGGCCAGAACAGGGAGTATGCCAGCATCTCTGTATGGATGGGAATGGAGAACAGTGTTGCAATGAGGATATGTTCAGATTTAATGTTTGAGAATAGCATTATATGGGCTATAAAATTCTCCCTACACTGGCATGTCCGACATGCCACTCTCCACAAGAAAGACGTTGCCCCATTAGATTCCTGTCAGAGTCCACTCATCCAGCTAAGCCAGATCGAATACTTTGCACTGATGAGGGACAAATCCGAAAATGGATTTTTGGATTTCAAATTATAATACATGTTACTAGAGTTTGTCTTCTTTTTTCCTCAAGCGTGTCAGAGACACCGCACTACACTTGCTCATAGAGCCAGTGCGCGTGTCCTGAGTACAGAAGCAGTGCTAAACGAGGTACAGGAGGGATAAACAAATGAGAGGTCAGACAAAGCCAAAGGTCATACACAGGATCACAGTACAGTACCAGGGATGAGACAGAGCGGATAATCAGGGCCAAGCAGAGATCAAAACCAAACAGACATAGGAGGTACCAGGCAGAATCCAAAGCGATATCCAGAGAACAGACCGAGTCATACACAGAGAATCAAGTAACCAGAACACAGCACTAACACACTCAGGGGTCACCACACAATGCCAAGGGCGAAAGTATAACTGACAGGGATTGGAGCGTTCTGAGGCTATAAGAAGCCTCCCCCCCAGAACCAGGGAGAGGCCACAATCATAGCCCCAGGTGTGCAGGTAAGCCTGCACCGGGATCACAACCTTTAACCCCAGAAATGCCAGTCATGAGTACTGGTTCCATACATTAACCCCACGTGTGCAAGTCAAACCCGCACTGAGATCATGACAGTACCCCCCTCTCAACGGGGGGCCTCTGGACCCCCAGGCTTGCCCGGGTACTTAGCATGGAAAGCCCACACCAGGTGATCAGCATGTATCAACCGGGCCGGTACCCAGGACCTGTCCTCCGGTCCATACCCCTTCCAATGAACCAGGTACTGTACCGACCGCCGTACCAACCTGGAATCTACGATATGACCAACCTCGTACTCCACCTGCCCCTCGACCAAAACAGGAGGAGCAGCAGGCTCGGAGTCACCCCGGACTGCTTCAAAAGGTTTCAGTAGAGATTTGTGGAAGACGTTAGGGATCTTGAAAGAGGGTGGAAGGCACAGCCTATACGCCACTGGATTGATTTTTTCCACAATCTTGTACGGGCCAATGAATTTGGGGCCCAACTTGGCTGACGGAATCTTTAACTTAATGTTTCGCGTGGAGAGCCAAACTTTCTCTCCCACCCGAAACATGGGACCAGGTGTTCGTTTCCTGTCCGCAAAAAACTTATACCTGCCTTGAGACCTAGATATACGCCGCTGGACTTCTGCCCATGTATCTTTTATCCGCTGAACAGAGTCCTCAACCCCGGGACACCCCGAATCCAGACGAGAAAACTCACCAAAATGAGGACTGAACCCATAATTGATCAAAAAAGGAGTCTTACCCGTGGATTGACTCACCCGACTATTGAAGGCAAATTCAGCCAACGGCAGTGCATCGCACCAGTCATTCTGTCTAGCAGAGGTTAGACACCTGAGGATCTGTTCCAGGGACTGGTTAGTGCGCTCCGTCTGCCCATTGCTCTCAGGATGGTATGCAGACGAAAAGGACAGAGACATACCTAATTTTTTGCAGAAAGCATGCCAAAACTTAGCCACAAACTGCACACCATGATCAGACCCCACATTCAGGGGTACCCCATGCAACCGGATCACATGCTGCACAAACAACCTGGACAACGTCTCAGCTGATGGTAGTGCGGACAGGGGTACGAAATGAGCCTGCTTAGAAAACCTGTCCACCACAACCCATACCACTGTATTACCCTTAGATGGAGGGAGATTGGTAATAAAATCCATGGATAAGTGAGTCCATGGCCTTTCGGGCACTGCCAAGGGTATCAGCTCCCCTGCCGGCCGGCTATGAGAGCTTTTAGAACGAGCGCAGACCCCACAATCAGCAATGAATTTTTTTATGTCCGAACCAAGGGTAGGCCACCTAAAGATCCTAGCCACCGCCAGACATGTGGCCGAAATACCAGGGTGAGCACTCAGCTTGGATTCATGGAACTCCTGCAAGAGTTTCAGGCGAAGTTCCTCTGGGACAAACAACTTCCCCTCCGTTTTGGCCGCCGGGGCCAGCGACTGGGCTCCCTGAATCTCCCGTTCCAATTCAGATGAGACCTCTGCTATCACAACCCCAGGGTGAAGAATGGAGGACGTGGCACAGGGGGCGACACCGGCTGAAAACTGCTTGATAAGGCGTCAGCCTTGACATTCTTAGACCCTGGACGAAACGTAATCGTAAACTGAAAACGGGAAAAAAAAAGTGACCAACGGGCCTGTCTGGGCGTTAGTCTTTTAGCAGACTCAATGTACGACAAATTTTTGTGATCCGTGATCAACGTAACCGGGTGACTGGCCCCCTCCAAAAAGTGCCTCCATTCTTCAAACGCCAATTTGACCGCAAGAAGCTCTCTATTGCCTACGTCGTAATTTCTTTCCGCAGCAGAGAATTTCTTGGAAAAGAAAGCACATGGCCTGAGGTTGGTTAGAGTGGCAGGCCCTTGGGACAACACCGCCCCCACCCCCACTTCAGAGGCATCCACTTCCACGATGAATGGTTTGGACGGATCTGGCTGCACTTACACAGGAGCAGACATAAAACATTTTTTCAGCGTTGCAAAGGCCTCTTTTGCGAGCGAGGACCAATTTCTCACATCCGCACCTTTGCATGTAAGATCCGTGAGAGGTTTGACCACTTGCGAAAACCCCCGGATAAATTTGCGGTAATAATTGGCGAACCCCAAGAAGCACTGAAGACTAGAGTTGAGCGAAACGGGTCGAAAAAATTCAAAAGTCGCCGACTTTTGGCAAAGTCGGGTTTCATGAAACGAAACCCGACCCTAGGATGAGGTCGGCCACGAGGTCGGCGACTTACGCGCCAAAGTCGCGTTTCAAAAGTTTGTTTTGCGCTCTTTTTCAGCCAATCGGGATCCACGGACACTGTGGGCAACGTGATGACATAGGCACGGGTCACCACCATCTTTCAGAAGGGCATGCAAGTGATTGGCTTGCTTTGGTGGGCGCCACAGGGGGTATAAAAGGGCGTGCATGCCGACCGCCATCTTACTTCTGCCGATCTCAGTATAGGGAGAGGTTGCTGCTGATTCTGTAGGGAGAGCGTTAGGCAGGGAAGAAGACCAAAAAACTGCTTCTGCTGCTAGCGATTTGGCCTGCACAACACACCAGTCACTGTGAGTGCAGTGCAAGGGGAGGCTATATAGTGGTGTATCAGTGGTGTTGGTTGTTGGGCTGCCTTCTAAGGCTTCCTGACAGGCTGGCATTGCTGTTTACCCACTGCTCCGCAAACTGCTTTTTTAAAAGCAATCCAATCAACCTTATCCTCTAGTCACTTTGGTCACAGCTGTGCCATCGAGCATGTCACATAGCGCTCAGATATTCATTGGGCCTCAAACTGCTTTTTTAAAAGCAATCCCAATTTTTTTTTTTGTCCTGCTGAGAAGAAAAAAAAACTGCTTCTGCTGCTGATAGCAATTTGGCCTGCACAACACACCAGTCACTGTGTGCAGTGCAAGGAGAGGCTATATAGTGGTGTATCAGTGGTGTTGGTTGTTGGGCTGCCTTTTAAGGCTTCCTGACAGGCTGGCATTGCTGTTTACCCACTGCTCCGCAAACTGCTTTTTTAAAAGCAATCCAATCTCCCTTATCCTCTAGTCACTTAGGTCACAGCTGTGCCATCGAGCTTGTCACATAGCGCTCAGATATTCATTGGGCCTCACACAATCCAAAAGTGTCCAGTGTCCAAAAGTGTGTGCAGAGATTCAAACTCTCACTTATCCTCTAGTCACTTAGGTCACAGCTGTGCCATCGAGCTTGTCACATAGCGCTCAGATATTCATTGGGCCTCACACAATCCAAAAGTGTCCAGTGTCCAAAAGTGTGTGCAGAGATTTAAAATCTCACTTATTCTCTAGTCACTTAGGTCACAGCTGTGCCATCGAGCCTGTCACATAGCGCTCAGATATTCATTGGGCCTCACACAATCCAAAAGTGTCCAGTGTCCAAAAGTGTGTGCAGAGATTCAAACTCTCACTTATCCTCTAGTCACTTAGGTCACAGCTGTGCCATCGAGCTTGTCACATAGCGCTCAGATATTCATTGGGCCTCACACAATCCAAAAGTGTCCAGTGTCCAAAAGTGTGTGCAGAGATTCAAAATCTCACTTATTCTCTAGTCACTTAGGTCACAGCTGTGCCATCGAGCCTGTCACATAGCGCTCAGATATCAGTGGGCCTCACACAATCCAAAAGTGTCCAGTGTCCAAAAGTGTGTGCAGAGATTCAAAATCTCACTTATTCTCTAGTCACTTAGGTCACAGCTGTGCCATCGAGCCTGTCACAGCGCTCAGATATCAGTGGGCCTCACACAATCCAAAAGTGTCCAGTGTCCAAAAGTGTGTGCAGAAATTCAAAATCTCCCCTGTCCTATAGACACCTTGTTCTACATACTATATAGTTTATTGGATTTTGTCTACATTTCTACCAAAAATGAGGAAGGCTGGTGGAAGAGGCCGTGGAATTGGGCGGGGGTTGGCAGCTGGTAATGATGGTGTTGGATCTGATGGTAGTGGCAAGAGCAAAATAGGACCGAATGCAGGAGGTGTTGAGCCTGCGTCATCGTCTGGCTACATAAGGCCTCGAACGCTTAGTTTTCTAGGAGTTGGCAAACCGCTTTTAAAGCCAGAGCATCAGGAAAAAGTTTTGTCTTACATTGCTGACTCAGCCTCCAGCTCTATCGCCTCCTCTTCTTCAGTTGTAAAAAGTAAAAGCACTGAGTCATCATTGGAGGCTCATGTTCATGAACCACACCTTTCCTTGTGTCCTTCACCCCAACCAAGATTGAAGGATGATGCAGGCCATACTACTGATTACTCCATGGAGCTGTTTTCACATACCATGCCTGGATTATCAAGTGAAATGGTGAATTACCCAGGCCAAGATGAATCTGACATGGAGTGCACTGATGCACAGCCGCTGATGGATGATTCTGCTGGTACATTCACTCAGATCACTACATTGTCCTCGCAGTGTACAGAGCCAGATTCTGACACTGATGAGACTCAGGTGCCCCTTCCCGCACACTATACCACCATACACGGTGACACAGAGGAAGGTGCACATGACATAGAAGAGGAGGTGATGGATGACCCAGTTGTTGACCCAGATTGGCATCCATTGGGGGAAGAGGGTGCTGCTTCCAATAGCTCAGATGAGGAGCATCCACAGCAGACATCGACATCGCAACAGCTGTTATCTGGCAGGCCCGGAGCACTCCAAAGACAGGTTCCAAACATCAAAAGAGTTGCTGGACAGCTTGTCCAGAGGGTCAAAAGATCACAGCGTGCTAGGCCGCACAATGTCTGCCAAAGTAGGAAGAGTGCAGTGTGGCACTTTTTTGAACAAAATCCTCATGATCAGGCCAAGGTTATCTGTAAGAAGTGCGCAAAGACCTTTAGCCGAGGGAAAAATCTGAAAAATTTGAATACCAGTTGCATGCTTAGACATTTAACCAGCATGCACTTGCAAGCGTGGACACAACACCAAACCTCAAGTGCCACATGTGCAACTGATCACAACGAAGGTAGTCAGCAACGCTACATTGTTTCCCCCACTGTAAGCCCACCGGTTAGCACAGCAGCAAATGTTGAGGTGTCGTTGCAAGGCCACAGCAGTCAGGGAATCCCACTGTTATATCAACGAAAGACTGATTCTAGGCCATCAGAAAGAACACCAACTCCATCACCATCATCAACCCTCTCTCAGTCCGCCCTGTCCACCGCTACTTCCACCATATGCAGCTCTCAAGTCCAGCTCACCCTCCCAGACACTATGAGTAGGTCAAGAAAGTGCTCAGTCTCTCAACCGCGTACACTGGGTTTGAACGCCCACATTGCCAAACTAATCTCGTTTGAGATGATGCCCTTTCGGTTGGTGGAAAGCACAGCTTTCCGCGAACTCATGGCCTATGCAGTACCACGCTATGACCTACCCAGTCGCCACTTCTTCTCTCGCAAAGCCATCCCAGCCCTCCACCATCATGTGAAAGACCGCATTGTCCATGCACTCAAGCAGTCAGTGAGCGGAAAGGTGCACCTCACAACTGATGCATGGTCCAGTCGGCATGGCCAGGGCCGTTACGTGTCCATCACTGCGCACTGGGTTAATGTGGTGGATGCAGGGTCCACAGGGGACAGCGGTGGTGGGACAGTGCTGCCTAGCCCACGGTATAGGAAACAGTTGGCTGTAGGCGTTCGACCCTCCTCCTCCTCCTCCTCCAGAAGCGAAAGCTCGTCCACAGAGCGCAGTCGTACGAGCACTCCATCTGCAGCTGCCACTGTTGCACACGATGTGTCCCCCTATCGAGCAGCTAGTGGAAAGCGTCAGCAGGCTGTGTTGCAGATGATGTGTTTGGGCGACAGACACACCGTCGAGGTGCTGGCCGAGTACTTGAAGCGACAAACTGAGTCATGGCTGGGCAGTGTACATCTTGAGGCAGGCAAGGTAGTTAGTGATAACGGCCGTAAATTTGTGGCAGCCATAGCCCTTTCAAAACTCAGCCATATACCTTGCTTGGCTCACACCTTGAACCTGGTGGTGCAGTGCTTCCTCAAAAATTATCCGGAGTTAACAGCCCTGCTCCAGAAGGTGCGAAGACTGTGCGCGCACATCCGCCGGTCGCCTGTACACTCCGTTCGTATGCAGAAGCTGCAGCGATTGCTCCACCTTCCCAACCACCGCCTCATTATCGACATTGCAACAAGGTGGAACTACACCCTGCACATGGTGGAGCGGCTGTGCGAGCAGAGGCAGGCCATAATGCATTTGTGGGAGGATACACGGCCAGGCACTTTGAGAGCAGACATGGAGTTGACAGGTGTGCAGTGGTCGAAGCTGAAAGACCTTTGTAAAGTCCTTCAGTGTTTTGAGGAATGCACACGGCTGGTATGCGCAGACGACGCCATCCTAAGCATGAGCATCCCACTTATGCGTCTGCTCATGCAAACTTTGACGCACCTTAAGGAGCAGGCGTCTGCAGCCAATGTTGATGAGGAGGAAGAGGAGGAGGGAATCCTTGATGACATTCAGCCATTGTCTGCTCAGGGACCTCTCCTGGACGAGGTGGAGGAAGAAGAGGAGGAGGAGGATGATGATGGGGATGATTACTTAGGGGAGGAGGATGCATCTCGTGGGGCAAGTGAAAATGTTGGCGTGGCAAGGTCTGGTACAGGGTTTGTGCGTGACTGAGGGATGTGGATTTGCCAGAAAGTGCTCCTCCACCCAGCACTCGCAGTGCATCATTGACACCGGGAACATTGGCCCACATGTCAGATTATGCCTTGCGGATCCTAAAAAGGGACCCCCGCATTGCCAAAATGATGAACGATGACGACTACTGTTTGGCCAGCATCGTGGATCCACGCTATAAAGGCAAATTACAAAACATCATGCCACAGGAGAACCTTGACCTAATATTGGCTAATAAACAAGCAACTCTGGTAAATCGGTTGCTTGAGGCATTCCCAGCACACAGCAGCGGTGATGGTTCTCACACGAGCCGTACGGGCCGGGGGCAGCTTGGCAGAGGTGTTCGTGGTGCACACAGCAGAAGTGGCGTTGGAGACAGGGGTTTCATGACAATGTTGTGGACTGATTTTTCAAATACCGCTCACACAACTGGTAATACTGCATCGATGGAAAGTGACAGGAGACAGCAGTTGTCAACTATGGTAACAAACTACTTTTCCTCCCATATCGATGTTCTCCCACACAGGTCATTCCCCTTTGACTATTGGGCCGCTAAACTGGACACCTGGCCTGAATTGGCACAATATGCCTTACAGGAGCTCGCTTGCCCAGCTGCAAGTGTGCTATCGGAAAGAGTCTTCAGTGCAGCTGGATCAATCCTGACAGAAAAAAGGACCCGTCTGTCAACCCAAAATGTGGATGATCTAACCTTCATTAAAATGAACCATGCATGGGTTTCCAAGGATTTTGTCCCACCTTCCCCTGATGACACATAGGGTGATAGAAAAATGGCTTGCTTTGGTCCACCTCTTCCTGGGACTTGACCTATTTTGCCTTTTGCATCAGCTGAATGTCCAACATCAACATATGCCACTTTCTAAAACTCCCTAACTGTGCTGCCTCCCCCCCCATGGCCGGGGTCACCACCTACCGCACGACACCGTGCGAGTGCCGTTGCCCTGGACAGGTGGGTAGGCCGACTCTTGGGCGCGGGCACTGGCACAGGGTCCCTCATAGTGCAATCAAGTGTCTCTGACGGTGGTGGTGCACACCCGCCGTCAGACACACCGCTGTACTATGAGGGGCCCAGTGCCAGTACCGACGCCCACGAGTGGGCCCCCCTTGCTTGGGCAGGGCCCCAGCATTTGCAATCTTTACCTCTCCCTGCTCCTCCGCTGTGTAATCTGGGCCGTCAAATCCATACTGTGCCTGACACCGTCTGAGCCTGCCTCCTGAGACATATATTTTGAATGTGTACCCTATCCATACATGTTATCCAGGGATACGGTACCCTTTCTAACCTTTGTGCAATCACGTGCAATCCATACTGGGCCTAACACCGTCTGAGCCTGCCTCATGCTGTATAGACATATATTTTGAATGTGTACGCTATCCATACATGTTATCCAGGGATACGGTACCCTTTCTAACCTTTGTGCAATCACGTGCAATCCATACTGGGCCTAACACTGTCTGAGCCTGCCTCATGCTGTATAGACATATATTTTGAATGTGTACGCTATCCATACATGTTATCCAGGGATACGGTACCCTTTCTAACCTTTGTGCAATCACGTGCAATGCATACTGGGCCTAACACTGTCTGAGCCTGCCTCCTGAGACATATATTTTGAATGTGTACGCTATCCATACATGTTATCCAGGGATACGGTACCCTTTCTAACCTTTGTGCAATCACGTGCAATCCATACTGGGCCTAACACCGTCTGAGCCTGCCTCCTGAGACATATATTTTGAATGTGTACGCTATCCATACTTGTTATCCAGGGATACGGTACCCTTTCTAACCTTTGTGCAATCACGTGCGATCCATACTGGGCCTAACACCGTCTGAGCCTGCCTCCTGAGACATATATTTTGAATGTGTACGCTATCCATACTTGTTATCCAGGGATACGGTACCCTTTCTAACCTTTGTGCAATCACGTGCAATCCATACTGGGCCTAACACCGTCTGAGCCTGCCTCATGCTGTATAGACATATATTTTGAATGTGTACGCTATCCATACATGTTATCCAGGGATACAGTACCCTTTCTAACCTTTGTGCAATCACGTGCAATCCATACTGGGCCTAACACCGTCTGAGCCTGCCTCATGCTGTATAGACATATATTTTGAATGTGTACGCTATCCATACTTGTTATCCAGGGATACGGTACCCTTTCTAACCTTTGTGCAATCACGTGCAATCCATACTGGGCCTAACACCGTCTGAGCCTGCCTCCTGAGACATATATTTTGAATGTGTAAGCTATCCATACATGTTATCCAGGGATATGGTACCCTTTCTAACCTTTGTGCAATCACGTGCAATCCATACTGGGCCTAACACCGTCTGAGCCTGCCTCATGCTGTATAGACATATATTTTGAATGTGTACGCTATCCATACATGTTATCCAGGGATACGGTACGCTTTCTCACCTTTGTGCAATCACGTGTAATCCATACTGGGCGTGAGAACGGCTGGCGAGCTGTTAAGCAAGCTACAGCACCTGTCCAGACAAGTACAGGGATTCCCTAGCGAGGAGACTTATTTGATTGTTTTCAATGTTGGGACAGCAATTTTTGGGGAGCACTATACTCTGGACAATGATAGATGGGGCCCACCATACACTGGAACATTCCAAAGGTGGACATCAGACACTGGAGCAGCATTTACAGGGCCCATTATAAACTAGAGCATTAGAAATGGGGCCCATTATGTTTGGAGCATTATTTTGGGCCCATAAGACAGTGGAGCTTCATCCATGGGGACCAACATATACTGTAGCATTATGTGGAGCTCATCATATACTGTTTCAAACATTATATGGGACCAATGATTCTGTATGGAGAAATAGATGGGCCTCGTCATGAGATGTAAAAAGTGAAGTATTTTTCATTGTACTATACCGCTATTTCTCTGCCGTATCGGAGCATGATGAGTTGTGGTATGTGTTAAAGGGGCGCTCTTTCGCCCAGGGCACATGAAAACCTGGAGCCAGCCCTCCCCCCCCACAGTTTGTAGCCAAATAACCCCCATTTTTCAGTGCGTAACTTGTATTATGAAGTTAATTAAGGTTGACAAGCTTAAGAAAGAAGAATTGATGCTTTTGGCATTCAAATGGGCACTGTAGGTGTGTTTCCTGTCCTCCTCTCACTGCCGACTTTTATTCCCCATTGACTTACATTGGGTTTCGTGTTTCGGGACGACCCCGACTTTTCCCTATAATCGGACGATCTTGCTCGACCCGACTTTTGGAAAAGTCGGGTTTCACGAAACGAAACGCGACCCTAAAAAACCAAAAGTCGCTCAACTCTACTGAAGACCCTTAAGATCTCGGGGTTGCACCCAATCCGCAATGGCCTGCACCTTCTTGGGGTCCATGCGAAAACCCTCACCGGATACAATTAACCCCAAAAAGGACAACTCTTGTGCACAGAATACACATTTCTCCAATTTGGCATACAAATGATTTTCTCTAAGCCTTTGGAGCACAGTTCGTACATGTTCCAAATGAGAATACTTGTCGGGGGAATATATCAAAATATCAACTAAGTAGATAACGACAAAACGACCAATGAGATCTGAGAATACCACGTTGATGAAATTCTGAAATATGGCAGGGGCGTTGGTAAGACCAAACTGCATGAATAAATTTTCAAATAGTCCCTCGGTCGTGAGGAACGCGGTTTTCCATTCATCCCCCTCCCGGACCCTTATCAAATTATATGCCCCCCGAAGGTCCAGTTTAGAAAACCACTTTGCCCCTGATAGTTGGTTACATAAATCGGGAATCAACGGAAGGGGGTACGTATTCCGTACAGTAATTTGATTAAGCTCCCGGAAGTCGAGACAGGGACGTAACCCGCCATCTTTTTTCTTTACAAAAAAGAAACCTGCCGCCACAGGTGAGACTGAAGGACGTATGTGTCCTTTGCGCAGACTTTCAGTAATGTACTCCTTCATAGCCAAGCGCTCAGGACCGGACAAATTAAACAGACGGGCTTTGGGTAATTTAGCCCCCGGGACCAGCTCAATAGCGCAGTCAAAGAGTCTATGTGGCGGTAACGTCTCGGCCTCGCTTTCGGAGAATTCATCTTCGAAGTCCTTCAGGCATTCCGGAATACCTTCCAGCTCGACAGATGATACAGACACAGATTTAACAGGTTCAACCAGCAGTGCGGATTTATCACATAACTCAAAATCATTAAACCCCATTGAACAATCTCCCTCGTTTTCCAGTTAATAACTGGGTTATGGCGTTGTAACCAGGGCATGCCCAACACCAACCCTGCAGGTAGATTGTCCAGCACAAAACAACTTATGTTTTCCACATGAGTAGCGCCCACTCTGAGCGAAAACACATCAGACATAAAGCGAATTCCCTCCTTAATGAGGGGAGATGAGTCAATGGCCATCACCTTGATCGGAACCTTGAGCCTAACTGTCCCTATCTTGCAGTGTGTGACCAATTGGGAGTCAATGAGATTAATAGATGATCCGCAGTCCACGAAGGCTGTAGAGGAAAAAGAACTACCATCCACAAACAGTTCCACAGGCAGTACTACTTTAGAAAACGAGGAAAATGGTACCTGAGGGTCTGAGCAGCCTCCCCGTTGACTACCCAGACCTAGTCGTTTCCCACCGACCGGGTTTGAAGACGGGCAATTCGGGCACTCCCTTTTCCAATGTCCCGTTTTACCGCAGTAAAAGCATAACTGCTTGTCCTTCCGGCGTTTCCTCTCCATATCCTTCAGGGAGAGGGCGCCTACATCCATGGGCTCAGGGGCAGTCTCTTTTCCACTGGGGAATAATGGAGTATCCACCTGCATCACCCCTCTGGCCCGCAGTCTGCGGTCCATCCGGACGGCCTGGGTCATGGCGTGCTCGAGAGAGATAGGTGGGGGATGTAACGCCAAGGCATCCTGCAGCAGCTCGGACAAGCCTCTGCGAAAGAGTCCTCGGAGTGCGACGTCGCTCCAGGAGACCTCTGCCGCCCAGCGGCGGAACTCAGAACAAAACCACTCAGCTGAGTGTTTCCCCTGACAGACACTCATCAACATGTCCTCTGCCAATCGCACTCGGTCAGGTTCATCATAAATGTGCCCGAGGGCCTCAAAGAATGCGTTCACTGACATACGTTCAGGAGCAGAGGAAGACAGAGAGAAAGCCCATGCTTGCGGAGCCCCCCGAAGTAGGGAAATAATGACCCCCACCCTCTGGAACTCATCCTCGGAGGAGCGGGGCCTTAGAGAAAAAAAAGCTTGCATCCTTCTCTGAAAGACCTGAACTCCTTTTTATCCCCTGAGAAAAGGTCTGGCAATTTGACCGGAGATTCGGGGGACGCTAATGACACATCCTTACCCCCAGAACTAGAAGCCCCTGCATCGACAGCCCCCTGCACAGTAACCACCAACTGTTGCTGGGTCTGGGCCATCGTGCGTTGTTCCACATTGAGCTTATGGAACATTTGGGTCAGGTGCTTGACCTGATCAGCCAAGGCTTGTATGGGATCCATGAGGATAACACACACTTTTTTTTTTTTTTTCTCTGAAAGAAAAAAAAACTGAAATGGTCAGTTATAATGTCAGAGACACCGCACTACACTTGCTCATAGAGCCAGTGCGCGTGTCCTGAGTACAGAAGCAGTGCTAAACGAGGTACAGGAGGGATAAACAGACGAGAGGTCAGACAAAGCCAAAGGTCATATACAGGATCACAAGTACAGTACCAGGGATGAGACAGCGGATAATCAGGGCCAAGCTGAGATCAAAACCAAACAGACATAGGAGGTACCAGGCAGAATCCAAAGCGATATCCAGAGAACAGACAGAGTCATACACAGAGAATCAAGTAACCAGAACACAGCACTAACACACTTAGGGGTCACCACACAATGCCAAGGGCGAAAGTATAACTGACAGGGATTGGAGCGTCCTGAGGCTATAAGAAGCCTCCCCCAGAACCAGGGAGAAGCCACAATCATAGCCCCAGGTGTGCAGGTAAGCCTGCACCGGGATCACAACCTTTAACCCCAGAAATGCCAGTCATGGTCAGAAATGCCAGTACTGGTTCCATACATTAACCCCACGTGTGCAAGTCAAACCCGCACTGAGATCATGACAAAGAGTATATTTGCATACACAGTTGTGCTCAAAGGTTTACATACCCCGGCAGAATTTTTGCTTTCTTGGACTTTTTTTTAGAGAATATGAATGATAACAAAAAACTTTTTCTCCACTCATGGTTAATGGTTGGGTGAAGTTATTTATTCTCAAGCTACTGTGTTTTCTCTTTTTAAATAATGATGACAACACAAAACATCCAAATGACCCTGATGAAAAGTTCACATACTCTTTTTTTTTAATACTGTGTATTGCCCCCTCTAATATCAATGACATCTTGAAGTCTTTTGTGGTAGTTGTGGATGAGGTTCTTTATTTTCTCATATGGTAAAGCTACCCTTCACTTTCTTCTGCTGCAGCCAATGATATGTCGACTTTGCCTTGTGTTTTGGATTGTTGTCATGTTGGAGTGTCCAAATACGTCTCATGAGCAGCTTCTGGGATGATAATTGCAAATTTTTCTCCAGTATTTCCTGATAACATGCTACATTCATCTTTTCTTCAACTTTGACTAATTTTCCTGTGTCTTTGTAGCTCACACATTCCCAAAACATCAGTGATCCACCTCCATGCTTTACAGTAGGAATGATGTTCCTTTCATCCTAGGCCTTGTTGACCTCTCTCCAAATGTAGCTCTTATGGTTGTTGTCAAATGTTCAATTTTAGTCTCATCACTCCAAATGACCTTATTCCAGAAGCTTTGAGGCGTGTCTCTGCTCTCTTTTGTGTATTGTAGGCTAGATACTTTGTGGCATTTGTGCAGGAATGGCTTTCTTCTGGCGACTTAACCATGCAGCTCATGTTTCTTCAAATGCCTCCTTATTGTGCATTTTGAAACAGCCACACCGCTAGGTATTAGAGAGTCCAGTATTTGAGCTGATGTTATTTGTGGGGGGGTTTTTCATCCCGAATAATTTTCCTGGCAGTTGTGGGAGAAATTTTTGTTGGTCTACCTGACTGTGATTTTGTTTTTAGAGAACCCCGGATTTTCCATTTGTTAATCACAGTTTGAAAGCTGCTGACTGGCATTATCAATTCCTTGGATATCTTTTTGTATCCTTTCCTGTGTTATACAGTTCAACTATCTTTTACTGTAGATCCTTCGCCAATTATTTTGTTTTCCCCATGACTCACAATCCACAAACATCAGTAGCTGGATGAAAGATGCAAGAGTCTGTTTGGATCCCAGAACCTCACTCAGGTTTTATGAGGATTTTACATTCATTAGCCATTCAAGCCCATTTGTGTTAACTTGTGTGCATGTTATCCGGCCAAAGTCACCAAGGTATGTGAACTTTTGATCATGGTCATTTGAAGGTTGTCATTATGATTTAAAAGGAGAAAACACAGTAGTTTGTAAATAAATGGCTTCACCCAACCACTAACCATGAGTAGAGAAAAAGTTTTGGTGTTATCATCAATATTCTCTGAAAAAAATGCCAAGATAGCAAAAATTCTGGTGGGGTAAGTAAAATTTTGAGCACAACTGTGATAGTCTATGTAAAGTGGGTACGGAAAGTATGCAGAAATCTCTAAAAGAATTTTCTCATTAATATATACTCTGCAAATTTATTAAAAAAAGAAAAACTGAAATCTCACATGGTCATAAGTATTCAGACTCTTTGCTCAGACACTCATATTTAAGTCACATGCTGTCCATTTCTTTATAATCCTCCTTGAGATGGTTCTACTCCTTTATGAGAGTCCAGCTGTGTTTAATTAAATTGATAGGACTTGATTTGTAAAGGCACACACCTTTCTATATAAGACCTCACAGCTCAAAGTGCATGTCAGACCAAATGAGAATCATGAGGTTAAAGGAACTGGCCAAGGAGATCAGAGACAGAATTGTGGCAAGGCACAGATCTGGCCAAGGTTACAAAAGAATTTCTGCAGTACTGAAGTTTCTTAAGAGCACAGTGGCCTCCATAAACCTTGAATGGAAGAAGTTTGGGTCCACCAGAAGTCTTCCTAGACCTGGCCGTCCAGCCAAACTGAGCAACCGTGGGATGAGAGCTTTGGTGAGAGAGGTAAAAAAGAACCCCAAGATCGCTGTGGCTGAGCTCCAGAGATGCAGTAGAGAGATGGGAGAAATATCCACAAAGTCAACTATCACTGCAGCTCTCCACCAGTCAGGCCTTTATGGCAGAGTGGCCTGATGGAAACCTTTCCTCAGTTCTAGACATATGAAAACCCACAAAGAGTATGCTGAAAAACACATGAAGGACTCCCAGACTATGAGAAATCAGATTGTCTGGTCTGATGAGACGAGGATAGAACTTTTTGGTGATAATTCTTACCGGTATGTGTGGAGAAAACAAGGCACTGCTCATCACCTACCCAATACAATCCCAACAGTGAAACATGGTGGTGGCAGCATCATGCTATGGGGGTGTTTTTCAGCTGCAGGGACAGGATGAATGATTGCAATTAAAAGAAACATGAATGTGGCCAAGTGCAGAGATCCTGGATGAAAACCTCTTTCAGAGTGCTCTGGACCTCAGACTTGGCAGAAGGTTCACCTTCCAACAATACAATGACACTAAGCACACAGCTAACATAACAAAAAGTGGCTTCAGAGCAACTTTGTGACCATTCTTGACTTTCTCAGCCAGAGCCCTGACCTAAACCCAATTGACCATCTCTGGAGAGACCTAACAATGGCTGTCCACCAGCGTTCACCATCCAACCTGACAGAACTGGAGAGGATCTGCAAGGAAGAATGGCAGAGGCTCCCCAAGTCCAGGTGTGAAAATCTTGTTGCATCATTCCCAAGAAGACTCATGGCTGTGCTAGCTCAAAAGGGTGCTCAATACTGAGCAAAGGGTCTGAATACTTATGACCATGTGATATTTCAGTTTTTCTTTTTTAATAAATTGGCAAAAATTTCTACATTTCTGTTTTTTTTCAGTCAAGATGGGGTGCAGAGTGTACATTAATAAGAAAAAAAATGAACTTTTTTGAGTTTACCAAATGGCTGCAATGAACCAAAGAGTGAAAAATTTAAAGGGGTCTGAATACTTTCCATATCCACTGTAAATTCTATTTGGGAAGAATCAATTTGCTCATATGTCTTATGTATAAAACCTCTTTTACAAAAATTTTGAGATAGAAAAATTGAGTAACTTAAAGCCAATATCGAAGCATTGGAACCACAAACTCTGTAGGGCAGAGTTCACAGAGACTTGTTTGCCAATGGAATATCAGAACATGAAGTGTGAGAGCTTCAATGTAAATATTAATTAGAACCATTTAATGTTACAATTTGAAAAAGAGAAAAAATCACTCAGATCAACTCACATTGCCCATAAAATGAATCTTAGTCTCCAGGCTATATAGTGACCTAGCTACTAAAAATAATCTAAGATCATGCACATTCCCACATATAGCCGTAAAAACACACAACTGGCCTAATGATATTACTAAATCCCCACAACAGACGGTTCAGATTTTTAGAATTATCCTTATGTTTTAGAGATATTATTACAGTTTCTTATAAGGTCCCATTGGATTTACCTAAGACAAAGTATATATCTCTAAGGATATTAAACAGGCCAGAACTATTCATATTTGTGTTTTTCCCATCAAACATATGCAGGCTTTGGAATTCTTGTAGAATTTATGGCTGACAATAGAATATCCAGAGCTAAAGTAATTTAGGAAAACATTAACTATTAAACAAAAAATGGACATTTATGGAAATTAGCGTACATTTTATATGAAAATCCATGGCATAGATTATGTATATTTTCTAGGTTTGATCCATAAAATAAATGTTGATTTCTCTATGTATAAACCATATTAATAATACTGCTAGCTCAGTTTTTTATGTATAATATTTTGTTTCATGTTGCCGCACTTGCGCTTGAAATCTACAACATCTGAACGCTCCTTTTCCACACCCTATGAACCCTATTTATCAAATACAACTACTATGTCATTAGAGATGATTTATCTAAGAGGCTTCACCTATCATTGTCAGGAAAACCTACTAAAAATATGTTTCAAATAAGAGAAACAGTGAGAGTAACATTGCTACATCCTACATCCACAGAATAGCCATGGATTACAAAAGAATTGAAATACTTGCTAAATGAGAAAAAAACTGGCATTTAAAATGAAGGATACTGAAATTGATACAAAGGGACTTAAGGGGGAAAATTAAGAATGCCTGTGAGGCGTTCCGAATTAAATTAGAAAATAAACTGTCACACAACAATTCCAAGGAGGTGTGGTCGAGCATGAAGCAGTTAACTGGGTTTAAGGCTAGGCCGGAGCATGGGGAAGTGGATTTGCCCATGGCTAATGAAATGAACGAGTTCTTCAACAGATTTACCAACACATGTGCTGCGTCATCAGGAATGAGGGATATAGCTGAGGAACGATCGGCAGCTTTGACTTTGGGTGATGAACTGACATGAACTGTCTACTTTCACTGTCTCCCCAAGTGATGTGAGGAAACTGTTTCATAAACTAGTGATGGGCAAAGCAGCTGGGCCTGATGGCCTCAGTCCAAGTGTCCTAAAAGTGTGTGCAAACCGACTATGTAAGGTCTTTCAGCTCCTGTTTAACAGGTAAGTAAAAAAAGTGTAGTCAGTAGAGTTGAGCGACTTTTGGTTTTTTAGGGTCGAGTTTCGTTTCGTGAAACCCGACTTTTCCAAAAGTCGGGTCGAGCAAGATCGGCCGATTATAGGGAAAAGTCGGGGTCGTCCCGAAACACGAACCCCAATGTAAGTCAATGGGGAATAAAAGTCGGCAGTGAGAGGAGGACAGGAAACACACCTACAGTGCCCATTTGAATGCCAAAAGCATCAATTCTTCTTACTTAAGCTTGTCAACCTTAATTAACTTCATAATACAAGTTACGCACTGAAAAATGGGGGTTATTTGGCTAAAGTTGTGGGGGGGGGTAGGGCTGGCTCCAGGTTTTCATGTGCCCTGGGCGAAAGAGCGCCCCTTTAACACATACCACAACTCATCATGCTCCGATACGGCAGAGAAATAGCGGTATAGTACAATGAAAAATACTTCACTTTTTACATCTCATGACTAGGCCCATCTATTTCTCCATACAGAATCATTGGTCCCATATAATGTTTGAAACAGTATATGATGAGCTCCACATAATGCTACAGTATATGTTGGTCCCCATGGATGAAGATCCACTGTCTTATGGGCCCAAATAATGCTCCAAACATAATGGGCCCCATTTCTAATGCTCTAGTGTATAATGGGCCCTGTAAATGCTGCTCCAGTGTCTGATGTCCACCTTTGGAATGTTCCAGTGTATGGTGGGCCCCATCTATCATTCTCCAGAGTATAGTGTTCCCCAAAAATTGCTGTCCCAACATTGAAAACAATCAAATAAGTCTCCTCGCTAGGGAATCCCTGTACTAGTCTGGACTCCTCGTCGTCCCCATCTTCCATCTCACTGCACAGTATTTCAACCTTGCAAGTGCTGTGATCCTGAGCAAGCAGGGGGGGCCCACTCGTTGGCGACGGCACTGGCACAGGGCCCCTGATAGTACGGTGGTGTGTCTGATGGCGGGTGGGCCGAACCTGCACTTTCATCTGCAGCTTCCTCTTTGTCACCGTGTAAGATGGAACTGTATATGGGAAGGGTAACCTGAGTTTCATCAGGGTCAGATTCGAGGGGAATGTAGTGGTCTGGGTCAATGTACCAGCAGATTCATCGAGCAGTGGCTGGGCATCAGTGCACTTGTGTCGCCCCCAGGAGTACGGTCGCCACAGTGGCATTACCTTCCTCCTAGGGAGTGTGATGTCATGCTTGGGAGCAACGAAGGATCTCTCTAGCAGGTTAACTGATTGGGCGGCGTTATTCCCACGAGTCATGACCCTCCAAACAGCATTCATGAAGGCAAAGTGTTTGTTTTACGTGGGCAGTATGGTTGCAAAGCTGAACCTTAAAGGAATGTCCAGAAGGGCACCACCAGGAGTGGAGCCTACGGTTAAATTCGACTCCACCTGGGAAACCTCAACCATGCCAGCTACAGAACAGATGCACACATTGCAAGCTTAATTCCGTTAACGAACGAGACTCCGTCATGCCCCGCGGTCCGAGTCCGGCTTACTAGAGGGACACGTGAGGCTCTGGCACATGAGATTGGCCAATAACTGGTGTGTCATGCCCTTACATGTCCGTGGCTGCATGTGCGCTACACTGAAAAGGCCAGCGTTTGTCGCTTACAGGTGCAGATAACCCGCTGAACAACGTTAGTGATGTGGATCACTGATTAAAATTATTACTCGCGAACGATGATTTCCCAGTAAGTGCAGGTCAACCGCAGTTCCGGAATTAGGCCTAACCGTCATTCCTGAAAAAATGAAAAACTTACGTGTGCAAACCACAGGTGCTGTAGCTTGCTTAACAGCTCGCCAGCCGTTCTCACGCCCAGTATGGATTACACGTGATTGCACAAAGGTGAGAAAGGGTACCGTATCCCCGGATAACATGTATGGATAGCGTACACATTCAAAATATATGTCTATACATCAGGAGGCAGGCTCAGACGGTGTTAGGCCCAGTATGGCTTGCACGTGATTGCACAAAGGTGAGAAAGGGTACCGTATCCCAGGATAACATGTATGGATAGCATACACATTCAAAATATATGTCTATACATCATGAGGCAGGCTCAGACGGTGTTAGGCCCAGTATGGCTTGCACGTGATTGCACAAAGGTGAGAAAGGGTACCGTATCCCAGGATAACATGTATGGATAGCGTACACATTCAAAATATATTTCTATACATCAGGAGGCAAGCTCCGACGGTGTTAGGCCCAGTATGGCTTGCACGTGATTGCACAAAGGTGAGAAAGGGTACCGTATCCCCGGATAACATGTATGGATAGCGTACACATTCAAAATATATGTCTATACATCAGGAGGCAGGCTCAGATGGTGTCAGGCACAGTATGGATTTGACGGCCCAGACTACACAGCGGAGGAGCAGGGAGAGGTAAAGATTGCAAATGCTGGGGCCCTGCCCAAGCAAGGGGGCCCACTTGTGGGCGTCGATACTGGCACTGGGCCCCTCATAGTACGGCGGTGTGTCTGACGGCAGGTGTGCACCACCACCGTCAGAGACACTTGATTGCACTATGAGAGACCCTGTGCCAGTGCCCGCGCCCAAGAGTCAGCCTACCCACCTGTTCAGGGCAACGGCACTCGCACAGTGTCATGCGCTAGGTGGTGACCCCGGCCATTGGGGGGGGAGGCAGCACAGTTAGGGAGTTTTAGAAAGTGGCATATGTTGATGTTGGACATTCAGCTGATGCAAAAGGCAAAATAGGTCAAGTCCCAGGAAGAGGTGGACCAAAGCAAGCCATTTTTCTGTCACCCTATGTGTCATCAGGGGAAGGTGGGACAAAATCCTTGGAAACCCATGCATGGTTCATTTTAATGAAGGTTAGATCATCCACATTTTGGGTTGACAGACGGGTCCTTTTTTCTGTCAGGATTGATCCAGCTGCACTGAAGACTCTTTCCGATAGCACACTTGCAGCTGGGCAAGCGAGCTCCTGTAAGGCATATTGTGCCAATTCAGGCCAGGTGTCCAGTTTAGCGGCCCAATAGTCAAAGGGGAATGACCTGTGTGGGAGAACATCGATATGGGAGGAAAAGTAGTTTGTAACCATAGTTGACAACTGCTGTCTCCTGTCACTTTCCATCAATGCAGTATAAACAGTTGTGTGAGCGGTCCGTGAAAAATCAGTCCACAACATTGTCATGAAACCCCTGTCTCCAACGCCACTTCTGCTGTGTGCACCATGAACACCTCTGCCAAGCTGCCCCCGGCCCGTACGGCTCGTGTGAGAACCATCATCGCTGCTGTGTGCTGGGAATGCCTCAAGCAACCGATTTACCAGAGTTGCTTGTTTATTAGCCAATATTAGGTCAAGGTTCTCCTGTGGCATGATGTTTTGTAATTTGCCTTTATAGCGTGGATCCAGGATGCTGGCCAACCAGTAGTTGTCATCGTTCATCATTTTGGCAATGCGTGGGTCCCTTTTTAGGATCTGCAAGGCATAATCTGACATGTGGGCCAATGTTCCCGGTGTCAATGATGCACTGCGAGTGCTGGGTGGAGGAGCACTTTCTGGCAAATCCACATCCCTCCAGTCACGCACAAACCCTGTACCAGACCTTGCCATGCCAACATTTTCACTTGCCCCACGAGATGCATCCTCCTCCCCTAAGTAATCATCCCCATCATCATCCTCCTCCTCCTCTTCTTCCTCCACCTCGTCCAGGAGAGGTCCCTGAGCAGAGAATGGCTGAGTGTCATCAAGGATTCCCTCCTCCTCTTCTTCCTCATCAACATTGGCTGCAGACGCCTGCTCCTTAAGGTGCGTCAAAGTTTGCATGAGCAGACGCATAAGTGGGATGCTCATGCTTAGGATGGCGTCGTCTGCGCTTACCAGCCGTGTGCATTCCTCAAAACACTGAAGGTCTTTCAGCTTCGACCACTGCACACCTGTCAACTCCATGTCTGCTCTCAAAGTGCCTGGCCGTGTATCCTCCCACAAATGCATTATGGCCTGCCTCTGCTCGCACAGCCGCTCCACCATGTGCAGGGTGGAGTTCCACCTTGTTGCAATGTTGATAATGAGGCGGTGGTTGGGAAGGTGGAGCAATCGCTGCAGCTTCTGCATACGAACGGAGTGTACAGGCGACCGGCGGATGTGCGTGCACAGTCTTGGCACCTTCTGGAGCAGGGCTGTTAACTCCGGATAATTTCTGAGGAAGCACTGCACCACCAGGTTCAAGGTGTGAGCCAAGCAAGGTATGTGGCTGAGTTTTGAAAGGGCTATGGCTGCCACAAAATTACGGCCGTTATCACTAACTACCTTGCCTGCCTCAAGATGTACACTGCCCAGCCATGCCTCAGTTTGTCGCTTCAAGTACTCGGCCAGCACCTCGGCGGTGTGTCTGTCGCCCAAACACATCATCTGCAACACAGCCTGCTGACGCTTTCCACTAGCTGCTCGATAGGGGGACACCTCGTGTGCAACAGTGGCAGCTGCAGATGGAGTGCTCGTATGACTGCGCTCTGTGGACGAGCTTTCGCTTCTGGAGGAGGAGGAGGAGGAGGGTCGAACGCCTACAGCCAACTGTTTCCTATACCGTGGGCTAGGCAGCACTGTCCCACCACCGCTGTCCCCTGTGGACCCTGCATCCACTACATTAACCCAGTGCGCAGTGATGGACACTTAACGGCCCTGGCCATGCCGACTGGACCATGCATCAGTTGTGAGGTGCACCTTTCCACTCACTGACTGCTTGAGTGCATGGACAATGCGGTCTTTTACATGATAGTGAAGGGCTGGGATGGCTTTGCGAGAGAAGAAGTGGCGACTGGGTAGGTCATAGCGTGGTACTGCATAGGCCATGAGTTCGCGGAAAGCTGCGCTTTCCACCAACCGATGGGGCATCATCTCAAACGAGATTAGTTTGGCAATGTGGGCGTTCAAACCCAGTGTACGCGGTTGAGAGACTGAGCACTTTCTTGACCTACTCATAGTGTCTGGGAGGGTGAGCTGGACTTGAGAGCTGCATATGGTGGAAGTAGCGGTGGACAGGGCGGAATGAGAGAGGGTTGATGATGGTGATGGAGTTGGTGTTCTTTCTGATGGCCTAGATTCAGTATTTCGTTGATATAACAGTGGGATTCCCTGACTGCTGTGGCCTTGCAACGACACCTCAACATTTGCTGCTGTGCTAACCGGTGGGCTTACAGTGGGGGAAACAATGTAGAGTTGTTGACTACCTTCTTTGTGATCAGTTGCACATGTGGCACTTGAGGTTTGGTGTTGTGTCCACGCTTGCAAGTGCATGCTGGTTAAATGTCTAAGCATGCAACTGGTATTCAAATTTTTCAGATTTTTCCCTCGGCTAAAGGTCTTTGCGCACTTCTTACAGATAACCTTGGCCTGATCATGAGGATTTTGTTCAAAAAAGTGCCACACTGCACTCTTCCTACTTTGGCAGACATTTTGCGGCCTAGCACGCTGTGATCTTTTGACCGTCTGGACAAGCTGTCCAGCAGCTCCTTTTGATTTTTGGAACCTGTCTTTGGAGTGCTCTGGGCCTGCCAGATAACAGCTGTTGCGATGTCGATGTCTGCTGTGGATGCTCCTCCTCATCTGAGCTATTGGAAGCAGCACCCTCTTCCCCCAATGGATGCCAATCTGGGTCAACAACTGGGTCATCCATCACCTCCTCTTCAATGTCATGTGCACCTTCCTCTGTGTCACCGTGTATGGTGGTATAGTGTGCGGGAAGGGGCACCTGAGTCTCATCAGGGTCAGAATCTGGCTCTGTACACTGCGAGGACAATGTAGTGCTCTGAGTGAATGTACCAGCAGAATCATTTATCAGCGGCTGTGCATCAGTGCACTCCATGTCAGATTCATCTTGGCCTGGGTAATTCACCATTTCACTTGATAATCCAGGCATGGTATGTGAAAACAGCTCCATGGAGTAATCCGTAGTATGGCCTGCATCATCCTTCAATCTTGGTTGGGGTGAAGGACACAAGGAAAGGTGTGGTTTATGAACATGAGCCTCCAATGACGACTCAGTGCTTTTATTTTTTACAACTTCAGAAGAGGAGGCGATAGAGCTGGAGGCTGAGACAGCAATGTAAGACAAAACTTTTTCCTGAAGCTCTGGCTTTAAAAGCGGTTTGCCAACTCCTAGAAAACTAAGCCTTCGAGGCCTTGTGGAGCCAGACGATGACGCAGGCTCAACACCTCCTGCATTCAGTCCTATTTTGCTTTTGCCACTACCATCAGATCCACCACCAACACCATCATTACCAGCTGCCAACCCCCGCCCAATTCCACGGCCTCTTCCACCAGCCTTCCTCATTTTTGGTAGAAATGTAGACAAAATCCAACAAACTATATAGTAATGTAAAACAAGGTACAAGGTGTCTATAGGACAGGGGAGATTTTGAATTTCTGCAGACACTAGTGGACACTGGACACTTTTGGATTTTGTGAGGCCCACTGAATATCAGAGCGCTATGTCACAGGCTCGATGGCACAGGTGTGAAAAAAGTGACTACAGGATAAGGGAGATTTTGAATTTCTGCAGACACTAGTGGACACTGGACACTTTTGGATTGTGTGAGGCCCATTGAATATCAGAGCGCTATGTCACAGGCTCGATGGCACAGGTGTGAAAAAAGTGACTACAGGATAAGGGAGATTTTGAATTTCTGCAGACACTAGTGGACACTGGACACTTTTGGATTGTGTGAGGCCCACTGAATATCAGAGCGCTATGTCACAGGCTCGATGGCACAGGTGTGAAAAAAGTGACTACAGGATAAGGGAGATTTTGTATTTCTGCAGACACTAGTGGACACTGGACACTTTTGGATTGTGTGAGGCCCACTGACGCTGTATGGTGTGAAAAAATGCACGCTCAGTACCTCAGCAGGACAAAAAAAAAATTGGGATTGCTTTTAAAAAAGCAGTTTGCAGAGCAGTGGGTTAACAGCAATGCAGCTGTCAGGAAGCCTTAGAAGGCAGCCTAACAACCAACACCGCTGATCCACCACAATATAGCCTCCCCTTGCACTGCACACACAGTGACTGGTGTGTTGTACAGGCAAAATCGCTAGCAGCAGAAGCAGTTTTTTTTTCTTCTTCCCTGCCTAACGCTCTCCCTACAGAATCAGCAACCTCTCCCTATGCTAAGATCGGCAGAAGTAAGATGGCGGTCGGCGTGCACGCCCTTTTATAACCCCTGTGACGCCCACCAAAGCAAGCCAATCACTTGCATGCCCTTCTGAAAGATGGTGGTGACCCCTGTCTATGTCATCACGTTGCCCACAGTGTCCGTGGATCCTGATTGGCTGAAAAAGAGCGGAAAACAAACTTTTGAAACGCGACTTTGGCGCTTAAGTCGCCGACCTCGTGGCCGACCTCATCCTAGGGTTGGGTTTCGTTTCATGAAACCCGACTTTGCCAAAAGTCGGCGACTTTTGAAATTTTTAGACCCGTTTCGCTCAACTCTAGTAGTCAGCTTACCCGTCTGCAAAGCAATCCCTAATACTGCCAATGCCCAGCACGGACTGTGGTGAGCATCCACATGAATTAAGAGCAAGAGGAAAAAAAAAAATTGATCAAGCTGGAGACGGAGGCGGCTGCAATTACCAAAGCTTTATTGGACAACTTAAAAATATGTTGGTTCTAAAAAATTTCTTATAGCAAATCATGACTAAGACTATTTTTTAGTTGAAACGCGTTGATCCTCCTCACTGGTGTGCTTGGTGTTTGCTATAAGAAATTTTTTAGAACCAACATATTTTTAAGTTGTCCAATAAAGCTTTGTAAATTGTAGCCGCCTCCGTCTCCAGCTGGATCAATTTTTTTTTTCCTCTTGCTCCTGTTTAACAGGAGCCTATAATCTCAGAGAATACCAATGCTGTGAAAGACCACCTGCCTGGTGCCAGTTCCCAAGATCACATATCCAACTTCCCTACACGACTATCGTCCAGTGGCCTTAACATCGCATGATATGAAGTCATTGGAGAGAACAGTAATTACCTACTTGAGCCCGAGGGTGAGGGCCTACACTGACCCCCTGCAGTTTGCGTACCAGCAGAGATTGGGGGTGGATGATGCTGTAGTGTCTCTGCTACATACAATAAATTCATTCTTGGACAATGATGGAACTGCAGTGCGCGCCATGTTCTTTGACTTCTATAGTGCTTTCAATACCTTACAGCCGCTCTTATAACAAAATAAGTTGACTGATATGGTGGTGGATGAGGGGATTGTGAACTGGATAAGCGACTCCCTGACGGGCAGGCAGCAGTTTGTAAGGATGGGGGAGGTGGTATCTGGCAGTGTACAGAGCAGTGTGGGAGCCCCTCAGAGTACAGTGCTGTCGCCCTTCATCTTCACATTGTATACAGCTGACTTTCAGTATAAATCGGATTTCTGTCACCTCCAAAAATTCTCAGATGACTCAAGTGATTGTAGGGGGCATTGAGGGGGACCGGGGTGAGGAGGAATATAGAAGGGTGGTTTCTGACTTTGTGGATTGGTGCCAGACTGTCTAGAGCTAAATGTAAAGAAAACCAAGGAGATGGTGGTGAGTTAGAGAAGGAAAAAAGATGACTACTTACCGATCACTATTGCTAGCCAGGAGGAGGAGATGGTTGAGACCTACAAATATTTGGGGGTTCACCTTGACAGCAAACTTGATTGGAGATGTCATACAGAGAAGATTCACAAGAAGGGAATGAGCAGACTGTACTTTCTACGGAAGCTCAGGTTGTTCAATGTGTGGAGTAAAATTCTGGAAATGTTCTACCAGTCCGTTGTAGCAAGCGCCATCTTTTTTGCTATCATTTGCTGGGGCAGAAGTGTGCGAGTAGCTGATGCCAATAAGCTCAACAAACTTACCAAGAAGGCAAGCGCGGCTGTTGGCCTCCATCTTGACTCTTTTGAGGAGCTAGTGGAAGATAGGATTCAAAAGAAGTGCAGGGCTATAATGAACAATAATACACACCCACTATACGGGCTGTTCTTGAATCAGAAGAGCACATTCAGCAGCCGTCTAATCCTACTAAGGTGCAAGAAAGAGAAATTCAGGAAATCGTTTGTGCCTACTGCTATGGGGATGTATAACAATTCACTAAGGGTGAAAGATGGCTGTGACCTAGGGATGTATAACAATTCACTAAGGGTTAAAGATGGCTATGACCTAAGGCCGTCGCACTAATGTAAAGGATCAGAGACTTGTGTACCTTTGTTTGTTACGTATTGTGGTTAGTCATGCGCAGGATCTGTGTCTAGTAATTACTCTATGTAATGCTGTTTGTAATGTAATGTATCAATGCTGTTCGCAATGTTTTGTTTGTAATGCTGTTGTAAGGCTGCTGTGATACCATAACTTCCCTCAGGATCAATAAAGTGTATCGTATCGTAACATGAATAAAGCTGATTGCAACCCTCATAGTGCCTTCAATTTAGGATGATGCGGGAGCTTCTCCTCACTGCCCCACCCTGCTCTCTTTTAGGATGTTACATCACAGACTGGGGGTGTAGCTGCCTCCTCCTGGCTGCCTCCTCCTGCCTCTCCTACTGTATCCTCACCCATCCCTGTAGACTGTGAGACCTCGCGGGCAGGGTACCCTCTCCTTATGTACTTGTGTGTCCCTTGTCTTACACATGTTTACTATACTTGTCTATATTTCCCCTTTTCACATGTAAAACGCCATGGAATAAATGGCACTATATAAATGCATAATAAAAATAATAATAATAATGATAGCAGCCAGTCCTGTGATAATGTCTCCTTCTCTGCAGTCTGATATTAGGGAGTGTGGTGGGGTGTACATTTCTCCTGGCTTCTAGTATCAACCAGCCCACTGATGATGTTTCCTTAACTGCGGGGCTACTAGCAAAGAGCAGTTCAGGAGACTGCAGACAAGGAGACACTATCAGAGGACTGGCTGGAGCCAGGCCACACCGCCTGATTTGTGACATAATGTCCGAGAAAGGGAGGGGGATAGAGTGGACCAGCTCCAGCATCACACTAAATTGCAGGTACTATGAGAGCTACAAACATCACTATTCATGTTAACATTATTGTTTATGAAGGCATGGTCATTTGAATAATTTTTCCTCTCCCCGGAGTATCCCTTTAATTATTGTCAATAAATCCTGCTAAAATAAAATTCTTTGAAAATGCCAAGATATACAAATGCTTCCTGCCTCTGGCATCCTGAGCATTATAAAACTTTAATACAATAATCAACCCTGTTTACACTTTTGTATTTGGCCATTGTTCTGTAAATATGGGGACTTAGTCATGCAGCCAATTTTGGAATTACAGTAAGCATGTATCTTCATATTTCAAATACAAGGTGTCAATTTAGATGGTAATAAATATTTAAAAGCATTCTAAAGTTAAGTCATTCTTTTTGATGACACATTGTACTTTACATCAACAGCTAATTTAGGTCAATATGCTTTAGGTTTATTCAAAAATATTATATATAAAGTAGTCCATTTTATGAAACAGCACTAAAGTAATCAACATAATTTTAGGAAGCTTTTTAACCTTTTATTTGCTTCATAGGAGTTAATAAAATATTGATTTGACATGTCTCTCTCTTCTCTCTCTCTTTTATTTTTTATATAGCACTAACACATTCCGCAGCGCTTTACAGTTTACACACATTAGCATCGCTGTCCCCAATGGAGCTCACAATCTAAATTCCCTATCAGTATGTCTTTGGAATGGGGGAGGAAACCGGAGTGCCCAGAGGAAACCCACGCAAACACGGGGAGAACATACAAACTGTCTTTGTTGGGATTTGAACCCAGGACAGTGAGCCACCGTGGAAACCACTGAGCCACCGTGCCGCCCATGTAAACATTTCTTTTCATGCAGATATTCAATTTTTCTATTTCTATAGCATTGTGGCATAAAATACTTTGGTAATTTATTTTATTCTTCAAAGAGTTTATGAGAAAATAAGTACATTGCATGTTTTTAAAAAATTCTCTCAAATGCATACATATCCAACAATTGGTTATACACTAGTTGTCTGTGCAATAGCAAATTTTGTTTAAATGGTTTTGGATAGTCATATCATATTTTCAGAGCCTTTGAGGTACTAGTTCAGTGGAAACGCAGAGAAGTGACCCCACCATAGAAACTATCCCCCCCTTTCTTTAATATTGGGCAAAGAAAATGAAATAAAAATTAACATTTGTTACAATAAGTAAATCTAGCTCAATATTTTTCATTTTTATTGATAGTTAATAAGAAAAAAAAGTATGTTGTCATTTATTAGGCAATTTCTGTTGAGTACTGTAGAACCATACATGCGGCTGTAGGCTACAGTTTGAACCCATGACAAGGCTTAAAATTCAAGTTTTGCTGTAACAACAGTGGCAGATTTACTCACTGGACTGAATGTAGAGGTAGACACAGGAGCGTGGTTTATTTAAATCTTCCATTGGTTTATTAAAGGTACTGCATAAACCAGTGCAGTGTTAGCAAAACAAACATGGACTTTCTGGCCTAAAGGGAGCACAAAAAAAAGAACTTATGGCACAGTCTGTGCTGCTGTGGGCATCCGCCCACTCAGGAATAAATAAAAAAAGTTCAGCTTTCCTTATCGTGAATAGAGATGAGCAAATATTTAAATGTTCGGTTCGGCTCACTATCGCCGAATTTGCAATATTTGCCGAATAATTGTCAATTTAAAATATAGCCGAACATACTCAGCACAAAAGCAAGTGTTTCCCTCGCCGTGTGACAGCATGGGAAATGCTGGCGTAGCGCTTCTGATCAGCAGTGAAATGATCTCCGCCGGTCAGAGAGCTCATGCTGTCAGAAGACAGTGTGATCGCTTAGCTGTTATCGGAAGTATAAAGTTTACCTCCAGTCACTGGTGTTAGCTGATGGGACTACAGCTCTCATCAGATGACACCTTCTGCTTCTAATAACAGTGAGAGCAGGAGCGTCAGATGGGAGTATTCATTAGCCTCTCCTGCGCTGTAAATATAGAATTAAAAAAAGCCTGCGTGGGTTCCCTGATATTTTTGATAACCAGCCAGGCAAAACTCACAGCTTGGGGCTGCAACCCTCAGCTGCCAGCTTCAGCAAGGTTGGTTAACAAGAATATATGGATCTCCATGCAGTAATTTAAACTATTTAAACAAATAATTTAAAAAAATGGAGTGGGGTCACCCCCCATTTTTTTGACAACCAGTCTTGCTAAAGCAGACAGCTGGGGGCTGGTATTCTCAGACAGCGAAGGGGCCAAGGATTTTGTCCCCCAGCTTAAAAATTCTGCACAAAAATGGTGCATATATTAGATGCTCCAATTCTGGCGCTTTGGCCGGTTCTTCCCTCTTGCCCTGTAGCAGTGGCAAGTGGGGTTCATATTTGTGGGATGTCACCTTTGTTTTGTCAGGTGACATTAAGCACACGGATTAGTAATGGAGAGGCATCTATAAGACACCTATCAATTGCTAATCCTATGGTTGTATGGTAAATAAAGACACAGCAAGAATAAAGTCCTTTATTAGAAATAAGGCTAAACACAGTTTTCCATTTTATTTAAAAATAACAAACACAGTTATACTCACCTAACGCCTATTCCACCAAAGCCCTCGTTCTCCTGTAATAAAACTATAATAAAAAAACAACAATATCCCTCACCTGTCAGTCGTTCTGTCCCACGCCGTAATCCATGTCTGGGGGATTAATAGTTTTCAACCTGGGAGATGCCAAGATGCAACCAACCAGGCTGAGAACCACTGGTGAATGAGAGGCTGCGAGCGTAGCCCCAGTGGCTAGCAGTGACATCATCGAGGTTACATCCGATCACTGAGTCTGCATTCCCAGCCAGGTTGAACTGCTGTGATCTCGGTGAAAAAAAGTGGGAAAAAGTGAGCGTTAAACTCAGTGACTTCAAAGCAGATCACCGTGATCTGCTATGAAGTCACTGAGCTTGAACTACTTACACCTCATTACTGACTTTTTCCTACGGTGCTGAGGTTACGGCAGTACAACCCTGCTGAGAATGCAGCCTAGCTGACCAGAGGTAACCTTGATAATATCACCGTCGGTCAGTGATGCTGTGCTCGCAGCAGCTTAGTCACCAGTGGTTCTCAGCCTGGATGGTCTCATCTTAGCACCGTCCAGGTTGAAAACTTTTTCTCCAAGACATGGATTATAGCATGGGTCAGAACTACTGACATATGAGGGTTATTTTATGTATTCTAATTTTATTACAGGAGAATGAGTATTTTGGTGGAATTAGGTGTTAGGTGAGTATAACTGTGTTTGTTATTTTTAAATAAAAAAGGAAAACTGTGTTTATTCTTATTTTTAATAAAAATCTTTTTTCTGGCTGTGTCTTTATTTGCCATGTAACTATACGATCAGTAATGAATAGATGTCTTATAGAAGCCTCTCCATTAGTAATCCATGGGCTTGATGTCACCTGACAATACAAAGGTGACATCAGCCCCACAAATAAGAATCCCACTTGCCCCCGCTACAGGACAAGTGGGAAGAGGCAGGCAAAGTGCTAGAACTGGCACATCTAATAGCTTGGGATTGCTATGTAGAATCATAGAATCATAAAATCATAGAGTTGGAAGGGACCTCCTGGGCCATCTGGTCCAACCCCCTGCTCAAAGGAGGATTCGCTAAATCATCCCAGACAGATATCTGTCCAGCCTCTGTTTGAAGACTTCTATTGAAGGAGAACTCACCACCTCTCGTGGCAGCCTCTTCCACTCATTGATCACTCTAACTGCCAAAAAGTTTTTTCAAACATCTAATCTGTGTCTCCTCTTATTCAGTTTCATCCCATTGCTTCTAGTCTTTCCTTGTGCAAATGAGAATAAAGATGATCCTTCTGCAATGTGACAGCCCTTGAGATATTTATAGACAGTTATTAAGTCTCCTCTCAGTCTTCTCTTTTGCAGGCTAAACATTCCCAAACCTTTCCTCATAAGACAGGGTTTGCAGACCGGTCACCATTCTGGTCGCTCTTTTCTGAACTTGCTCCAGTTTGTTGATGTCTTTTTTTAAAATGTGGCACCCAAAACTGGACACAGTATTCCAGATGAAGTCTGACCAATGAGGAGTAGAGGGCAATAATGACTTTACGTGATCTAGACTGTATGCTTCTGTTAATACATCCTAGAATTGCATTTGCCTTTTTTGCTGCTGCATCACACTGTTGACTCATATTCAGTCTGTGACCTATTAGTATACCCAAGTCTTTTTCACATGTGCTGTTGCTTAGTCCTATTCCTCCTATTCTGTATATGCTTTTTTCATTTTTATTGCCCAGTTGTAGTACTTTGCATTTTTCCGTGTTAAAAACCATTCTGTTATTTGCCGCCCACTTCTCCAGTTTATTTATATCTTTTTGAATCTTCTCTCTCTCTTCTTTAGTATTAGCTATTCCTCCCAGCTTTGTGTCATCAGCAAATTTAATCAGTTTACCCTCAATTGCTTCATCTAAATCATTGATAAAGATGTTGAATAATACAGGGCCCAGGACAGAGCCCTGTGGTACCCCACTTGAGACATTATTTCAACTGGATGTGCAGCCATTTACGACCATTCTTTGGGTCCGATCACTAAGCCAGTTATGAATCCACCTAACAGTTGCCTTGTCCATTCCATACTTAGTCATTTTTTCAATAAGGATTGTGTGAGATACTTTGTCTAATGCTTTGCTGAAGCCAAGATATACTATATCTACAGCATTTCCATGATCCACCCAATCAGTGTTTGTCATAGAAGGAAATTAAGTTAGTCTGACATGACTTATTAGTTACAAACCCTTGCTGACTCTGTTTAATCACTTCATTCTTATCCAGGTACCGACATACATGTTGTTTAATATTTTTGTTCAAAAATCTTTCCTGGTATAGAAGTCAGACTCACCGGCCTATAGTTGCCTGGGTCTACCTTCTTCCCCTTTTTGAAGATAGGAACAACATTTGCTCTTCTCTAGTCTTCTAGGACTTCTCCTGTTCTCCATGAATTTTCAAAAATTATGGAGAGTGGTTCAAAAATTTCTTATGCTATCTCCTTCAATACTCTGGGGTGTAATTCATCTGGACCTGGAGACTTGAATTCATTTAGGTTAGCTAAGTGTTTCCTCACTATGTTTCTGTTTATAGTTATCCTGGATTCTTCTATTCCCTTAATAGGACAGTGAAGAATAGTTAATGTTACACTTCCTTTCTGAGAGAAAACAGCTGCAAAATAGGAATTTAAAAGTTCGGCCTTCTCAACATCCTGTCTTACCATTTCATCATTTTCATCCTGCAAAAATCCTATAGCATCTTTGACTTTTCTTTCACTTTTGACATATCCCCAAAATCCTTTATTATTGCTTTTGACATCTCTTGCAAGCCTCAATTCATTGTCGGCTTTAGTAATCTGATTCGTGCCCTGCAGGTTCTGCAGACAGCATTATATTCTTGTTTAGATATGCCTTCCTTTTTCCATTTTATAAACATTTCTTTCCTCCTTCTTAGCATGTGCTTAAGTTCTGTGTTCATCCATCCTGGTTTCCTTAAATGCTTCCTATTCTTCCCTCTTTTTGGAATTGTTAACGATTGTGCTCTGAGATTTTCATTTTTTCAAGATTTCCCATCCTTCCTGGACATTTTTGTCCTTAAGGATATCCAGCCATTGGATCCCTCCAATTATCTTTCTGAATCCCTTAAAATATGCCTTTCTGAAATCTAACCTTGACGTATGAGTCTTCCTCTAGTTATCCAAAATTCTAAAATAGCATGGTCGCTACCTCCTAGGAACCCAGCCACTTTTACCTCCTCAACCATTTCCTCCCTGTTTATAAGGATTAGATCCAAGGTAGCAGTTCCCATTGTTTTCTCCCCTACCTTTTGGAAGATAAAGTTGTCAGCAAGAGATGATAATAATTTCCTTGACCTGATAGTCTTGCCTGCGAGAGATTCTGGATTGTTGAAATCTCCCATGACATCTATGTCATATTTTTTGGAGAACTCGGCCATTTGATGCATAAAGAGTTCATCCATATCTTCAGCTTGCACAGGCGGCCTGTAGTAAATGCCTACAATGGTGTCCTTTCCATTGTTCTGTCCTTGTATTCTTACCCAAACAGTTTCCACAGAACTCCCAGTCTCTGAAGCTTCAATCTCTGTGCAGATATACGTGTTTGGCCGGCGTCACACTAGAGAGGAAAACGGACGAGTGAGAGGCGTTAAAAAAACACATTGCACACGGACCAATGATTCTCTATGGGGTAGCTCCCATCAGCTGTATTTTTCGCGTATATTTTATATGGTCCGTGCCAATCGCAGCATGCTGCGATTGTCAGAGTATTACGATCGTAGTATGCCAATGCAAGTGTATGGGTGAGCAAAAAAAACGCATTACACACAGACCACCCGTGTGACTTGCAAGAAATACGCAAGACTTCTCCTGGTGACAGGAAATGGGCCAATCCATCATCAGGAAGCTTAGACATGCAAATTAGCTTAAAAAGCACTCCAGTCATCCAGGAAGTACGTCCTGCAGCATCATGTCTGGCCACATTAATGTGGAGCTCCTAATTGTATTGGTCCAGGAAAGGCCCGAACTTTGGGACCAGCTGGATGCCCATTATTCTGACCACGGGCGCAAAGAGGCGGCATGGAGGCGCATCTGTGTGCACATGTTCCCTGACTATGCCCAACGGCCACGTGAGGAGCAACAACACATTCGTAAGTAATTGTCATTTTTACCAATCAGCTTAAAGGCCATAAGTGAGCTTTTTTAAATGTAGCCCCTACAATCCTATACTGTGTATGTAGGTATCCCTGTTTGCTAAAGAAAAATTTATCTAAAAACCACCCCCTACTAGGCCACGTGACTGCAAAATGTTAGGAATATTGCTTGGCACAATTCCCAAAGGTTACAGTCTCTTTTCACTTCACATTGCAGTTGAGGATGTGATGAGACTCTGGCGCAGCATCCACGACCAGTACCGGCAGGAAAGACAGCAGAGGGACAGGAGTGGGGCAGCAGCACCGACCAAGCGGAAATACATCTATTTTGACCGCTTGGCATTTTTGGCACCCAGTATGGATCTCAGACCGTAAGTACAGACATCACACCACATGACACATATGCTTTTTAGGGTCAGAGCTACATTTTGTTTTTTGTACATTTCCTAACAGAACTCAGTCCAACCTCACAGAAAGGGAGACAGGGTCGGATACTGAGTCTATTATAGCCCCGCATGGGGGATGTGAAGAGGTGGCTGACCCATCTTCTGACCAGAGCTTTTGCAACCCCCAAGCTCCACCAGCATCAGGACCAGCATCAGGTTCTGGACCTGGTCCAGACCCTGCAGAGCCACCAGCTGCCAGCAACTTAGAAGACCCTGGCAACAGCAGCAGCCCTACTGGCCGTGTTAAGGGGTCTCCCCAGCCTGCAGCCGTAGGCTGGCGTGGGAGACGGAGAAGGGACAACACTGTCTCTGATACCAAGAGGCATGTAGACACAGGTGTCCTAAATTACCTGTCCAGGGCTGCCCAGGATGAGGGTGAAGAGGCATATTCCCGAAGCCTGGCCCGGTACCTCCGTCCCCTACCCCGTGAGGTGAGGCTACATGTGTGAGGATCCATTCAGATCCTATTTGATGCATGCACACACCCCAATGACCCATATGAGTTGTTTGAGTATCTTGAGAGGTGGCAGCTCTCAACCCGTAACCATCTCCGCATTGTCCGACAATCAGCTGTGCATGCTCAGTTAGGATCTGAGTGTCCGCCTGCACGTGTGCCTCCACCTCCACCCATTCCCCCCCAAACCAACCTTGGCAACAACATGGCCAAATGGCAGCCTATAACCAACCTGCCCAATATGGCCACTTGTACAGACCTGGTGTTGGAGGCTGGCCCCAACCTGGATTTGGACGACATGGTCATATTGGGGGGTATGATGGACGTGGCTACAATCAGCCACAGGATTATAATCGACAGTATCCTTATGGTCTCTTTGGTGTGCAGCTGCAGGAACATGGCCACATATTCCCACAGGGCCAAGATCATCCACCCCACAGAATGATGTTCAAGCTGGGCACCCCAACCCCCAACAGAGAGATGAAGGTCTCCCGCCATCACCTCCGCCAAGCTATAATTTTTTAGTTTTTTTAGCATTTATCATTTCTTGTTACCTATTTGTGTGTCAAAAAATGCAAATGGTATATACAGAAAAGGCTAAATGGCCTGGGCAATATCTGCCGTATGAAAACTATATGGTAAACCGTATTCTAAGCTATATTTTGCATTTATAAAACATTTGAAAATGCATCTTTGGCCTTCTTCATGAATTTTTTAAGGCATTCGATTAAGTAAGTCAACTTTATCACATATAAACAGACAGCACAAATCATAGAACACCCCAAAAAAAAATTATATACACACACATAAGAATATCACAACATAGATACAGCCTGATCTTGCCCCGTAGTAGCACCATGAGGTGAAACAAAATACTGGGTGAACACATCACGAACTTTGAGTCCTGAGAGAGGATGCCGTAAAGGGAGCACATGTGGCCTAGGCCTATCCCCATTGTCCACCACACCTTCAGTCACATCAGATGAGGAGCAATCATGCAGTCTAGTGAAGTTATGGAGGACCACACAAGCTTTGATGACCTCATTGACATTGGCTTCACTCAGCTGAATGGCAGACTGGAGGACATGCCATTTGGCACAAAGAATGCCGAAGGCGCACTCCACCAGTCTTCGGGCACGTGAAAGGCGCAAATTAAAAATCCTGCGCTGGTGGTCAAGGTTTCTGCGTGGGTATGGCCTCATGACATGCCTGGTTAATTGGAAGGCTTCATCCCAAACTAGGACATAAGGCACCGCTTCTTGATTTGAGCCTGGCAGCTGATGTGGTGGTGCTAGGTCCAACAGGTTATTGCGCAGCCGCCGACCCATAATGGAAGAATTGAAGACTCGAGAGTGTCCAGTTCTTCCATAAGCCCCAATGTCTATAATTATAAACCTGTAGTTACTGTCAACCAGAGCCAACAAAACTACAGAAAAATATTGTTTATAATTATAGAATTGGGACCCTGAGTTCGGCGGCTTACGCACACGGATGTGCTTCCCATCCAGGGCTCCAATACAATTGTATTATGGGATAAAAATTCAGCATGCTTTATCATTCTTCCCTCTGACTTTTGCCATCTTGGTTGACCCAGGACACTCTCATATACATAGTTGATTGGTTTCTCCGAGGTTAATCTAGTGTATATGGGCAACTTCAGACATTATAGATACATTTACTATCAGTATCCATTTATGGTTTAATAGTTATACTGTTTGTTTGCTAATCTCCTTTGAGTAATGTTCATTTGCCTCTATTTATTTTCCAAAGTGATTAGTATAGAGGAAAGGCTAGCTATTACATTGTACGTTACATGTAATACTACACACTACATCTGTGACTGAGGCTTTTTGAGGTTTCTAAAACCAGACTGCCATCAACTTTAATTTGAAAGGGGGCTAATTTTAATGACACCTTTACTATTTTAGCAGAAAAAAGCCTAATTAATTGCTATTTCATTAGATTATATAATATATTAATTTCACAAGTTACTACTAAGTGTAATAATATTTAATTACCACTGTATTCATTTTTTGAGTGTAACATTTTTGTTAGACGTCAGGTTCCTGCAGCGGTTCAACAGGAATCCAGAGCCTCACGTTCTGCGGTCTCCCGTTATCTTTCAACCGCAGAGGACATTGCTCAGCAATCCTGGCTTCCCAGACGCTCTGCCCAGACCTGCTCTGTGGGGTCGGCTATTGCTGCCACCTTTGGGTCAGCAATGGCAATGCAGGCTGCTCAGCGGCAAATCACTCCAGAGGCTAAGTCCCTCCGTAGCTCTACTGAGCATGCTCACGAGACGATCTCCCATTGGAGATCGGGAGCCACATGTTCAGGTCCTTCTCCAGATCTGATTGGTCCATCTCAGGGATCTGGAAGCTTCCGGAAGGTCTTGGCTATAAAAGATTTGCATGGCCGCTCGACCATGCTCTAGTATAGTCTCTAGTTGCTACTGTGTGAATGGTGATGCATGCATGAACCTGCGAATGACTCATTAAGATCCCTTCCCTCTGATATTACAAGTGTGTATAGGGACTTAGCTATAGAGTCAGCGCCAGCCAGTGGCTAGCTACCAGCCACTACAGCATCTTCCACAGTGCTAGTGTCCGACAGTGCGCCTGCTTCCGGGCATTGTCGACTAGCGGTAGTGTCTGTTGCCGAGCTGCAGTCTGCAGCTCCTCTTGGCGTCCGCAGTTGCGATGCTGCACACACGGTAGGTCTAGACGGATGCAGACCCTCTGCCAAGGGCCCAGCTCCTGTGACCATATACCGTGCGTGCACTTCTCTGAGAGCTGTGATGCTAACAAGCTCAGCTTTTTTGTGTTTTTCACTTAAGGCATCTCTGTGAGTAAACAGAGATCGCTCAGCGCACCTGGGTGATGTTCAACCCGTGTGTGTAATACCGCCATATTGCACGTCCACCATTAGCTATCAGTAGTGTTAACATCTTCTGCATGGTGGACCCCGGGCAGCGAATGCACTTTACATTATTTTATATTTAGTGAGTTCTGCCATCCCCAACAATTTTTATCTGAACAATTAAATTGAAGTGATCACCAGAAATCATTTTCTTTAAAACAATAAAAAAATAGTCTAATGTCAATTGTTGTGTTCTCTTTCCTTTTCTGCTTTAATACACAAGAAACAATAAGATGTTTAGCCGAAGTTCCTTCGATGTAATGACAATGCTCCGTCTCTGACAAAGGGGTCATCTGAAGCATGATTACCTTTTTTAAACCAAGCTGAATGATTGATGATCTTTGCGTTGTGTTACTGGTGTATTTACTACTTGATAAAATAAACTCTGTGATGAAAACCAATACTGTAAAAAAATAGATAAAAATCTATGTCAGAAGTACATTATAATTGATGATACTTGTAAAAATCCAAAAAACAAACAAAAGAATGCACTTGGCATAGTCTAAAGAGGCGAATGGAAACTTTATAGCTTTGATATCCTTTTTTTTTTATAAACTACAATTGCCTTTATTCGATGTACAGCCAAAACCCAAGCATGAAAGCAGTTTACAAGATTTAAAATACTCAACTTTCTTCAAATAGAGTCCACAATCTGTGTGTATAGCATCTTAGCCAATAAGCTTCAATAAAGCTGAGCAATTTTTATAAAGACACAAATCAAAGATTTAAGAAATTTCACAGTAATCAAACAAGAAACACCCCTATTTCCCACACCCAACCATATTCCACTGTTTCTCCTAAAAGAATGAAATATGCTTAACAGTTTCAATGGGCTACAATTACCTATGGTGAACAATGTGCCTTTTCATACATTTTTGCATATAAGAAGATCTGGAGGTGCTTGGACAGTTACTTATAGGATTCAAACCGAGTTTATGAACGCATTGAGGCTATGTACCCACGTTGCAGAAATGCAGCTGAAATTTCCCCAACATTTCCACACTCCCGCCGTGGGTAAAAGGCATGCAAATTCGCATGAGTTTTCCCTCGGAAAATAAGCGTTTTGCAAGCGTTTTTCGCTTGCGGAATGACTGCGCATTCCAAGCAATTCGCATCGCTTGGAATGTGATAGGTAGGATGTTAAAATAATAAAAAAATAAAAAATATTGTTATTCTCACCTTCCGACAGCCCCCGATCTGCTCTGCGGCGCTCCCGGCATCTTCCGGTCCCAGTATAGCTTTGCTCGAAGGACCTGAGATGACATCACACTCGCGAGAGCGTAACGTCATTGAGGTCATTCGCGCAAAGCATTACTGGGACCGGAAGATGCCGGGATAGTGGTGAGAGGCGGTAAGGTTTTCGGGGGCCGCCGGAGGGTGAGTATATCACTATTTTTATTTTTATTCTATTTTTTACAGGATTATGGTACCCAGGGCCTGGAGGACAGTCTCCTCTCCTCCAAACCGTGGGTACCATCCGCACATGATCCGCTTAATGCGTAGGGTGGCATAGCCACATGCGGAAAGTAAGCGGATCAATGCAATCCTATGGGTGCAGAATCGCCGTGATTCCGCAAAAAGAATGAGCATGCTGCGGATATTTCCGCTATACAATTGCGCAGCGGTAAAATCTGCAGCATTAGCACAGCAATGCGGAATCCCGTAGGATTGTATGGGATGCGTTTTCTTAGCATTTTTGCAGCTGAAAATCGCCGCAAAAAAAGCATCGTGTGAACACAGCCTGAGTGTTGAAAACACTTTTGGTTACAGCATTCTGTTTCCCCATGTCTAGATTGTCGTTGTGTGCTGCTCTTTATTTTTTCCTCTTTTTGTTTTTGTTTATAATAAAGGAATTATATTTTTATATATTACCTGGACTGAAAACTGGATCACTTTTCTTCTATTGCATTTATTGGACACCATGCAGTGTTGTTGATAACCGGTTTCAATGCCGATTAAACTTCTGAAGGGTGAACGGGTTCAATATTTTTTCTTCAGTTATCAATGTAAACCTCTGGCTGCCACAGGTGCTGATACGATTACAGAGCCAATAGCATTACAGAGTGCCTTCTTCATCTGACTGACCTCTTACATGCCACAATTGCAAATGGCTAACATCCAGTGGGTTAATCAGCAGCAGCAACCAGAGATATCTCTGATCTTTGCAGTTACAAGGGGATGTCAGCTCACTAATGGCATATTTTTTAGATGGTTTAAGTCCTATTATCCCAACTGTAATTGGAGAGAGACTACCATGAACTAAATATTACTGTTTGAACATATACTGCAACTTCCTGTCTCTCCAATTTTGAGAATATGGTGCAACACCCCTTTAACAAATATTAACCTTTTTCATCTCCTAAGTGTTACAGTATTTTCTAATCTTGAGCATGTGGAAATTTCAATTTTCTAAATATCTCTATGCTGTACCAGTACCAGTCTGTCACTGTAAATTTGTTTACTGTTAACGATATTTAAAACTTTGTATGTAACCCCCTTCTCATGTACAGCACCATGGAATAAATGGCACTCTATAAATAAATAAATAATAATAGTAATAAAAAATTGAATGTGTGTTTCACCAACCAATCACAAAGCATCTTTCATTTCACCAGAGCTGTTTAAAAGAAGCTGAGCTGTGATTGGTTGCTATGAGCAAGTTTTCATTGCAACCAATCATTAAGCATCTTTCATTTCACCAGAGCTGTTTAAAAGAAGCTGAGCTGTGATTGGTTGCTATTAGCAACAGTTTTCTCACTCTATGACAACACCTCAGCAGACAGTGACTGGGTGGGAGATATCTAGCATCCCTGGAAACATAAGCTCCCAGCCATTGTCTGCCCCCCAGAAAGGAGCAGAGTGCACATGACAGAAATGAATCCCCCCTCCCATGCCCATATCCCTATCACACATCTTCCATCCCATAGGCACAATCTTCCCTCTTAAAGGGATCTCTGGTTTGGAAGTTAGGGCACATCCATCCAGCGCTTTAGTTTGACCCCAGGCCTCTCTTAAAGGGATCCCTGGTATGGAAGGTAGGACCGTTCCACTCAGCTCTGTGGTTCTGACCCCAGGGTCTCTTAAAGGGATCATTGGTAAGGAAGTTAGGGTAAATCCACTCTGCGCTTTGGTACTGACCCCAGGCCTCTCTTAAAGGGATCTCCAATATGGAAGTTAGGGCAAATCTCTCAGCGCTCTGATTCTGACCCCAGGCCTCTCTGAAAAGGATCATTGGCCATCAAGGGCTTATCTACAGCATTCTGTAGATAAGCCCCCGATGTAACCTCAAAGATAAGAAAAAAGAGTAAGATTATACTCACTCTGGTGTAAAGTACTGCAGAGCACAGGAGCGGGACCTCTCTGACCATTCCCGGCGCCTGCGGGCAGATAAAGTACGCCTGCACAGGAGCCGAGGGAGAAGCAAAGAGGAGGACATCATCGTATGAACATGGGAGGCGTCGTACCGGACCGCGACACGCACCGCACCCGCCCCACAGTGAGTATAATCTAATGTGTTTTTCTTATCTATCTGGTTTCATCGTGGGCTTATCTACAGCATTACAGAATGCTGTAGATAAATCCCTGATGGCGGTGGCCACAGCTTATAGGGCTAAAATGGGGTGACAGATTCCCTTTAAAGTGATCTCCAGTACGGAAGTGAGGGCAAATCCACTTTGCGCTTTAGTACTGACCCCAGGCCTTTGTTAAAGAGATCTCTGGTATGGAAGTTAGGGTAAATCCCTCAGCACTCTGATTCTCACCCCAGGCTTCTACTAAAGGGATCACTGGTATGGAAGTCAGGGCAAATCCACTCAGCGCTCTGGTTCTGACACCAGGCCTCTCTTAGTAGTCCAGTGGCTCTGGCTGACGGGATGATGTGGGATATTAGTGGTAGTAGTCCGGTGGCTCTGGCTGTAGGGATGATGTGGGATATTAGGGGTAGTAGTCCAGTGGCTCTGGCTGACAGGATGATGTGGGATATTAGTGGTAGTTGTCTGGTGGCTTTGACGGGATGATTTGGGATATTAGTAGTCCGGTGGCTCTGGCTGACGGGATGATGTGGGATATTAAGGGTAGTAGTCCGGTAGCTCTGGCTGATGGGATTGTGTGGGATATTATAGTGACTGTGGCTATGCGGAGTGGGTGGGACTCTACACTCAGCTTTATATACAGTACAGACCAAAAGTTTGGACACACCTCATTCAAAGAGTTTTCTTTATTTTCATGACTAAGAAAATTGTAGATTCACTCTGAAGGCATCAAAACTATGAATTAACACATGTGGAATTATAATTAACAAATAAGTGTGAAACAACTGAAAATATGTCTTATATTCTAGATTCTTCAAAGTAGCCACCTTTTGCTTTGATTACTGCTTTGCACACTCTTGGCATTCTCTTGATGAGCTTCAAGAGGTAGTCACCGTAAATGGTTTTCACTTCACAGGTGTGCCCTGTCAGGTTTAATAAGTAGGATTTCTTGCCTTATAAATGGGGTTGGGACCATCAGATGTGTTGTGCAGAAGTCTGGTGGATACACAGCTGATAGTCCTACTGAATAGACTGTTAGCTGCTTTTTTCTTGCCATAATACAGATTCTAAGTAAAGAAAAACGAGTGGCCATCATTACTTTAAAAAATGAAAGTCAGTCAGTCCGAAAAATTGGGAAAAATTTGAAAGTGTTCCCAAGTGCAGTGGCAAAAACCATCAAGTGCTACAAAGAAACTGGCTCACATGAGGATCACCCCAGGAAAGGAAGACCAAGAGTCACCTCTGCAGCAGAGGATAAGTTCATCTGAGTCACCAGCCTCAGAAATCGCAGGTTAACAGCAGCTCAGATTAGAGACCAGGTCAATGCCACACAGAGTTCTAGCAGCAGAGACATCTCTACAACAACTGTTAAAAGGAGACTTTGTGCAGCAGGCCTTCATGGTAAAATAGCTGCTAGGAAACCATTGCTAAGGACAGGCAACAAGCAGAAAAGACTTGTTTGGGCTAAAGTACACAAGGAATGGATATTAGACCAGTGGAAATCTGTGCTTTGGTCAGATGAGTCCAAATTTGAGATCTTTGGCTCCAACCACTGCGTCTTTGTGTGACGCAGAAAAGGTGAACGGAGGCACTCTACATGCCTGGTTCCCACAGTGAAGCATGGAGGAGGAGTTGTGATGGTGCTTAGCTGGTGACACTGTTGGGGATTTATTCAAAATTGAAGGCATACTGAACCAGCATGGCTACCACAGCATCTTGCAGTGGCATGCTATTCCATCCGGTTTGCATTTAGCTGGACCATCATTTATTTTTCAACAGGACAATGACCCCAAACACACCTCCAGGCTGTGGAAGGGCTATGTGACCAAGAAGGAGAGTAATGGGGTACTACGCTAGACGACCTGGCCTCCACAGTCACCAGAACTGAACCCAATCGAGATGGTTTGGGGTGAGCTGGACCGCAGAGTGAAGGCAAAAGGGCCAACAAGTGCCAAGCATCTCTGGGAACTCCTTCATGACTGTTGGAAGACCATTTCCAGTGACTACCTCTTGAAGCTTATCAAGAGAAGGCCAAGAGTGTGCAAAGCAGTAATCAAAGCAACAGGTGGCTACTTTGAAGAACCTAGAATATAAGACATTTTCAGTTGTTTCACACTTTTTTGTTAATTATATAATTCCACATGTGTTAATTCATAGCTTTGATGCCTTCAGAGTGAATCTACAATTTTCATAGTGATGAAAATAAAGAAAACTCTTTGAATGAGAAGGTGTGTCCAAACTTTTGGTCTGTACTGTATATATAGATATAATCATTATAATTTGTTATAACTAACCGTAACTTATGGAATAAAGTTTGAAGATTTTATCCATTTTTTCAGATGTGCCTATCTATTTCTTTATGCACATAATCTTTCTTTATGCACATAATGTACATTATCCTCAATGACTCACTTAAATCCTCTATAAAATGTGCAAACTCTCTATCAATCACTATGAATTTATTAAAGCTAAGGTTTTTATATAAACCTATGGTAACCATTCAGTTCTTTGGTCTTTTTGCTTAAAGCGAGTCTGTCACCAGATGTGACCTAACTAAACTATTAATATGGGCATACAGGTTATAGACTGTGAGGAGAGCGATATCTGTATGTCTCATATGAGATATCTTGTTGATAAATCATCTTTTATCTCTTTATATAAATGACCTCTTCCAGGTTTGGGGGAAGATGCTCTCTGGAAGATAACTCTGCCTCTAGAGCTTATTTTACATGAAGAAGGAGATACCAGTGAGACAAATAACCATCACAGAACAGGAGAAATTAAATGTGTCTTCTTGTAAACATATTAGTTGCTTCTCTCTCAGCTCCGCTATATTGTAACAATATTGCAATCCTGGCTGCCTATGAGATGGAAGCTGAAGCTGAGAGGAACCTGTAGATATGTCAGGTATAATCACACGCATCTCTGCAGCGAGATCAGGCGACAAGGGGGCGGTCATTACACATCACATTGGTAACTCCTACATTTAAAAAAGATCTGGAGGCAGCATTGCCCTCCATGCAACGTCCTTCCCATAGCCTGTAAGAGGTCATTTATATAACGTAATAAAAGATGATTTATCAACAACAAGGCATCTGATGTGAGACATACAGGGAGGACTGTTTTCAGCATTATTTAACCTGTATACACATATTAATAGTTTAGATAGGTTAAATGTGGTGACAGGTTCCGTTTAAGTATTTTATTTTTTTAATCTCTGTATATAAATATATACATTCACACACATACATATTTGTAACTAATTTTTTGTAAAAAGAGTCTTCCAAAATATTTTAGACACTTCAATGGATAAAAGGGTCCACTTTTGAACAGCTCAAAAGCTAAAGACCACCTTGCATTGATGCGGTTTCCAATATACTTCACTCTTACATAAATACGTAAAAACTCATTATCAGAGGGTTGTAAAAAAGAGTGCCATAAAAAAAACTGTTCAAGAAAACTTTTGATGTTAAAAAAACAAATGTAATTTAAGATAGAAAGAAGAAAGCATTCTTTCCCTCACTCATTTTTTATTCAAATACATTTTCAACCATTCTTTGTATATTTACCTTTTGGAACTTTAGACCTCATTGACACATGACATTTTTTGTTACATTATTCTTGTAAAAAGCCATATGCTAAGAAAATAAACTCTTGCGTTTTTGCCATTGAAAAGATTGCAGCAAAATAAATGAGAGGAGAACTGCAGCGGGGCGAGGACTAGTGATGAAGATTACCGTGCAAGTAGCGTTTGTCACATACAAGTGCATCTCACAAAATTAGAATATCATCTGCAAGTTAATTTATTTCAGTTCTTCAATGCAAAAAGTGAAACTCGTATATTATATAGAGTCATTACAAACAGAGTGATCTATTTCCAATGTTTTTTTCTTTTAACGTGTATGATTCTAGCTTACAGCCAATAAAAACCCAAAAGTCATTATCTCAATAAATTAGAATACTTTATAACTCCAGCTTGAAAAATGATTTTAAAATCTGAAATGTTTGCCTACTGAAATGTATGTTCAGTAGTGTTGAGCATTCTGATAATGCAAATATCGAGTATCGGCCGATATTCGCTGTATCGGAATTCCGATGCCGAGTACTGATATTTTTTCAATATCGGATATCTGCCTGTAGTCCCATCGGACGATCCTGTACAGACCCCCGCAGCCTGCTCAGACCCCCGGACAGTCGGTATAGACCACCGGCAAGCCGGCACAGCCCCTCGGCAGGCCGGTACAGACCCCCGCAGGCTGCACAGACCCCCGGACAGTCGACACAGCCCCCCGGCAGGCCGGCACAGCCCCCCTGCAGGCCGGTACAGACCCCCGGCAGTCCGCTCAGACCCCCGGGCAGTCGGCACAGCCCCCCGGCAGGCCGGTACAGACCCCCGGCAGTCCGCTCAGACCCCCGGACAGTCGGTACAGACCACCGGCAGGCCGGCACAGCCCCCCCGGCAGACTGGTACAGACCCCCGCAGCCTGCACAGACCCCCAGACAGTCGGTACAGACCACCGGCAGGCCGGCACAGCCCCCCGGCAGGCCGGTACAGACCCCCGGCAGTCCGCACAGACCCCCGGGCAGTCGGCACAGACCCCCGGGCAGTCGGCACAGCCCCCCGGCAGGCCGGTACAGACCCCCGGCTGTCCGCTCAGACCCCCGGACAGTCGGTACAGACCACCGGCAGGCCGGCACAGCCCCCCCGGCAGACTGGTACAGACCCCCGCAGCCTGCACAGACCCCCAGACAGTCGGTACAGACCACCGGCAGGCCGGCACAGCCCCCCGGCAGGCCGGTACAGACCCCCGGCCAGTCCGCACAGACCCCCGGGCAGTCCGCACAGACCCCCGGGCAGTCCGCATAGACCCCCGGCAGGCCGGTACAGAGCCCCGGGCAGTCGGCACAGACCCCCGGCAGGCCGGTACAGACCCCCGGGCATAGACCCCCCAGGAAGGCCCGATCTGACGGCGCATCATGATGACGTCATTTCGGCAGCCAATCAGAGCCACAGCAGTGGATCTTTGCATTATGGGAAAAAATATCGGTACTCTGTATCAGAATTCCGATACAGCGAATATCGGCCGATACCCGATATTTGCAGTATCGGAATACTCAACACTAGTAGTATGTATGTATGTTGCATGCATGTGGTATATATGTAGTATATATGTAGTATGCATGTTGCATGTAGTATATATGTATGTTGCATGCATGTAGTATATATGTGGTATATATGTAGTATGCATGTTGCATGCATGTGGTATATATGTAGTATGTATGTATGTTGCATGCATGTAGTATATATGTAGTATGCATGTTGCATGCATGTAGTATATATGTAGTATGCATGTTGCATGTAATATATATGTATGTTGCATGCATGTAGTATATATGTGGTATATATGTAGTATGCATGTTGCATGCATGTAGAATATATGTTGTATATATGCATGTTGCATGCATGTGGTATATATGTTGTATATATGTTGTATGTATGTTGCATGCATGTAGTATATATGTAGCATGCATGTTGCATGTAGTATATATGTAGTATATATGTATGTTACATGCATGTAGTATATATGTAGTATGTATGTTGCATGTAGTATACATGTTGTATATATGCATGTTGCATGCATGTGGTATATATGTAGTATGTATGTATGTTGCATGCATGTGGTATATATGTAGTATGTATGTAGTATGTATTTTTTTTTGTACATTCAACACATTAGCTGGATGATGGGACTACTACTGTCCCATCATTGGCTAATGTGTCAATCACCGTCATGGTAGCAGGCATCGCCCGATGGGACTTGTAGTCCCATCGGACGATCCTGCACAGACCACCGCAGCCTGCACAGACCCCTGAACAGTTGGCACAGCCCCCTGGCAGGCCGGTACAGACCCCCGCAGCCTGCATAGACTCCTAGACAGTCGGTACAGACCACCGGCAGGCTGTCACAGCCCCCCGCAGCCTGCACAGACACCCGGACAGTCGGTACAGAACACCGGCAGGCCGGCACAGCCCCCCGGCAGGCCGGTACAGACCCCCGCAGCCTGCACAGACACCCGGACAGTCGGTACAGACAACCAGCAGGCCAGCACAGACCCCCGGCAGTCCGCACAGACCCCCGGGCAGTCGGCACAGACCCCCAGAAGGTCCGTACACACCCCCAAGAGGCTGTACAAGGACAGAAAAGGGTTTCTCTTATTCCGATACCGGAAGTCCCATAGACTTGAATGGGACTTCCGGTATCGGAATCGGCGATACCCGATACTTTTTTCGTATCGGGCCGATACCATCCGATCCGATATTTTAGGGTATCGATAGTATCGCTCAACACTAATGTTCAGTAAATTAACTCAATAATTAGTCGGGGCTCATTTTGCATCAATTACTGCATCAATGCGGCGTGGCATGGAGGTGATCAGCCTGTGGCACTGCTGAGGTGTTATGGAACCCAGGTTGCTTTGATAGCAGCCTTCAGCACGTCTGCACTGTTAAGGGCACGTCACACTAAGCGATATCGCTAGCAATATCGCTATTATGTCACTGGTTTTGTGACGTAGCAGCGATATTGCTAGCCATATCGCTATGTGTGATACTTACCTCCGACCGGCTCCCCCGCTGGTTATCGCTGATCGCGTGAGAACGTCCTGGGCCGTTTCTCGTCGTCTGCTTCCTGCTGGGCTTCCTGCTGTGGCGACGAGCGACTGGTGGACGCGGGCGGGAGGACGTCTTCATTATCTTGTCTGACAGGTAAGTAGCGACCGCTGCTATGTCGCTGGTGAGATCTGCCTGTTTGGCAGATCACTAGCGACCACTTAGCAATGCACCAGCGATCCTGACCGGGTCATATTGTTGTTGGGATTGCTGGTGCATCGCTAAGTGTGACAGTACCTTTAGGTCCGGTGTCTCTCATCTTCCTCTTGAAAATACCCCATAGATTCTCTATGGGGTTAAGGTCAGGTGAGTTTGCTTGCCAATCAAACACAGTGACACTTTGACGCGAGTCATTATAGCAAATCAAAGTCCCAGAAGTGGAGAAAAGAACTATAATTACAGATAATAGATATATACTGCTTACTGAATAAGTAAAGGGAGGTCAAACAATCTGAGATCAGGTCCAGGAAATGGAGCAGTAAAAGGGGAAGTCAGAGACGAAATCCAATTCATGAGCCGAGGTCAGGAAAGTCAGAGAGACAAAACAATTTACAGGGGGCAGGCACAAGAGAAGTCAGGTCACAAGCAAATAGTCAAGTCCAGGAAGAGAATCAAGTAAAGCAGGGTCAGGAACAGAGCACAGAGGAATCAATGTTACACAGGCAACAGCAAGTGTACGATTGACACTGGGTGGAGGAGCTAGCATGCTAAGTATAAGATTAATCATGGAAAGTGAACACAGATGATTGCAGCACATACCCAGCACAACCCAATACACAAAGTAATATATCAGAGGAGATTGTGACAGTACCCCCCAATTTGTGTGGTTCCAAGTCCAAATCTTGGACTGAGTCAGATTCATCACCTGAACACACAAAGTACGTAACGGATCCATAGGTGGGAAAATGAAAACATTTTAACAGTCAACAGTAATGTGACGTGAGTCACTATAGTAAATATTAGTCCCAGAAGTCGAGAAAAAACTACAATGATAGATAGTAAAAATATATATGGCTTACTGAATATGTAAAGGGAGGTCAAACAATCTGAGGTCAGGTCCAGGAAATGGTGCAGTACAGCAAGGGAAGTCGGAGACGAAATCCAATTCAATAGCCAAGGTCAGGAAAGCCAGAGAGGCAAAACAATTTACAAGGAGCAGGCACAAGAGAAGTCAGGTCACAAGTAGTGATGAGTGAGTAGACTCGTTGCTCGGGTTTTCCAGAGCATTCTCGGGTGTCCTCCCAATATTTTGACATGCTCGGAAATTTAGTTTGTGTCGACACAGGTGCATGATTTACGACTTCTGGAGAGCCTGAATACATGTGAGGAATGTCTGTTTGTTAGGGAATCCTCACATGTATTCAGTCTGTCTAGCAGCCATAAATCATGCCGCTGAGGTGACATAAATTAAATCTCTGAGTACACCAAAATACTCGGAGACCACCCGAGCATGCTCGGGGAAACCTGAGTAAGGAGTATACTTACTCATCACTAGTAACAAGCAAAGAGTCAAGTCCAGGAAGAGAATAAAGTTGTCAGGCCGTCTCTGCATACTCACCCGGCCATCGCTCCCACGCCGCAGCCCCTTGCCGCCCGACAGCCACAGCAGTCACCTCTGATAGGTGCGCGGCCGACGGCGTCTTTGCATGCAATGCGCATGCGCCATTGGCCGCGGCAGTGCCTCCCTTCTGCTTCTTGTGCTCCGGCTATGCCCTGACCCGGAAGCACCCCCTGACCAATGGCAGATCAGACAGGGGCATATCAGGCCACTTCCCCCTGAGGGAGGCACCTGATCGTTGTGTTTCCTAGCACACTGGGCCTCGCTTCTCCGTGTGTTCTCTGCAGTCTCACAGTCCCGTTCTCGTGTGCTCCCTGCAGCAGCCTCGCAGTTCGGCTTTCCGTGTCCCCTGCTGTACTCCAGTCATGCCTCCTGTGTTCCTGGTCCATCCTGCTCCAGTCCTGCTGTCCTACTCCAGTCCTGCCTCCAGTGTTCCTGTTCCATCCTGCTCCAGTCCTTCCGTCCTACTCCAGTCATGCCTCCAGTGTTCCTGTTCCATCCTGCTCCAGTCCTTCCATCTTACTCCAGTCCTGCCTCCGGTGTTCCAGTCCCATCCTGCTTCAGTCCTTCTGTCCTCCTCTAATCCTTTCTCCTGTGTTCCTGCTCCAGCCATCCCTCCACGTTCCAGTCTACTGTCTTACTCAATACCTGTCTCCAGTGCTCCAGATCTGTCCTGTCATCTACACTTCAGTCCTTCCACATTACAGTCTCACTCAACTCCTGCCTCCGGTTTTCCAACTCTGTTCTGTCATCTGCACTTCAGTCGCACAGTCCTACTCCAGTCCATCCTGAGCCGCCCCTCTCGGTACCGGCTACCGTGATACTTGAACCCCTGGGCCTGCTCCTAACGGTCCCTGTATAGGGGTCGGTTCCACCTGGCAGCTCGCCCGGGGCCCCTCTGTGCCACGGCCCAGAGGGTCCACTCCTGGATATTCCGGCTCCAGACCAGCCATGCTAACAGTACGATCAGGCCATGGACTCCGTCAGTACTACTGCTGCTACCCAGTAAAGTTACTCTTCCTGCGGGAGAATAAGGGACGCATTATGTCTGTCATGAAGTCTATGGACACCCGTTTGATGGCCCTGCAGGTGGCCAATCCTGGAATTGCCAATCTACTGGCCAGTCTCCAACAGGAGCTGGGCCAGCAACAAGATACTCAAGCCCATATTTTGTCTTACATGGCCTTCTTTGATAGCCGCTTGTCGGTCCTCCAGTCAGCCTCCGCAACTCTGACTCCTCCCTCTCCCACTCCTACAGCTCTCCCGACGCCCCCATCGCCAAACCGCCTCGCTTCACTGGGGATCCCAAGATCTGCAGGGGGTTCTTAAATCAGTGTAGCCTCCACTTTGAATGGTTGCCGCAGCAATATCCCTCTGACCTGGCCAAAGTAGCCTTTATTATGTCCCATCTGGAGGGAGAGGCCCTGTCCTGGTTGAATCCTCTCTGGGAACGTGACGATCCCGTTGTCTCAAGTCTTCTGGTTTTCTTGGACACTTTTCACAGGATCTTCGATGAGCCGGGTTGGTTAGCCACTCTCATCGAGTCCCTCTTTTACCTACATCATGGTTCTCTCACGGTCGGACAGTATGCTATCTGCTTTCGCACTCCGAGCTCGGCTGGAATAACACGGCTTTGGTAGGGGCGTTCTGGCGCAGTCTTTCAGGCAGAATAAAAGATGAACTAGCAGGTCGAGATACCCCACCCAACTTAGAGGACCTTATCTTGCTGGCTACCCACATTGACCTACGCTTCCAGGAGTGCGCTCGGGAGTCAGCGAGAGACAGGAGGTCCACCAGGCCAGCTCCCCTTCTCACCCGTTCTGCCAGTCCTCGTTTGGCTGGGTCCCCTTCTTCCTCCTCGGTCGAGTCCATGTAGATAGACTGCCTCAGGTTGGCCGAGTTGCGTCAGCAAGAGAGGCGGGCACAAGGTCTGTGCCTTTATTGCAGAGGTTCATCACACTATATCTGCACCTGTCCTAAGAGACAGGGAAACTCCTCCGCCTAGGTCAGGTAAGAGAGACCTCCCTAGGTGATGATGATCCCTCTCAACCTTACTATATCTGTTCTTTTGCTTTCAGGGGAGAGACGTGGGTCTGAGATGGCCTACGTGGATTCGGGCTCAGCAGGTAACTTCATTCGGCCTGGAGAATTGGACAAATACCAAATTCCCGTGGTTGCTCTATCTAACCCTCTCCAGATTGCTGCGGTGGATGGCAAACCGCTACAGGTGACCATCACCTTGGTCACTGAAGAAGTGGAGTTGCAAGTCGGTGCCTTACATCGAGAGAAGATAGCCTTTTACGCTTTGCCTAAGCTCCCCACGCCATTCTACTCGGTCTCCCATGGTTAAGAACTCATCAGCCTGTTCTCGACTGGTCTTCTGGGGAGATACTCCGCTGGGGGAACCCGTGCCAAGCTCGCTGTCTGACTCCTGTCCGCCTGGTGGCCGCTCCTCGGCCACCCCCAGACCTTCTGGGTCTCCCTCCAGCCTACAGTTCCTACGCTGATGTCTTTGATAGGAAGGAAGCAGAGGTCCTTCCTCCACAATGGCCTTTTGACTGCACAATTGAACTTGTTCCCGGTTCAACCCCCCAAGGGGCAGAATCTACCCCCTGTCTCCTGCTGAGACCACAGCCATGTCCGATTACGTCCGGGAGAACCTCGCTAAAGGCTTTATATGGAAATCCTCGTCGCCCACGGGAGCAGGGTTTTTCTTTGTCAAAAAGAAGGACAGAACTCTACGGCCGTGCATTGACTATAGGGGCTTTAATGAGATTAACATCAAGAACAAGTACCCTCTTCCACTCATTCCGGAGTTGTTTGACCGTCTCAGAGGAGCTCGGGTCTTCTCTAAGCTGGACCTCAGAAGAGCCTATAATCTGGTCGGTATCCCTATAATCTGGTCCGTATCCACGCGGGAGACGAATGAAAGACGGCTTTCAACACTCGAGACGGCCATTTTGAGTACCTGGTCATGCCCTTTGGTCTCTGCAATGCTCCTGCAGAGTTTCAAGAGTTCGTCAACGAGATCTTCCGGGACCTCTTGTACTCCTGTGTGGTCACGTACTTGGATGACATCCTCGTCTTCTCGCCGGATCTCTCGTCCCACAAAAAGAGTGTCCGCTTGGTGGTACAGCATCTTCAGGAGAACCGCCTGTATGCGAAGATAGAGAAATGTCTCTTTGAACAGACCTCTCTGCCATTTCTAGGATACATTATCTCTGACACTGGACTGAGGATGGACCCCGAGAAGTTGTCTGCCATTCTCAAATGGCCTCGCCCCGTCGGAGTAAGGGTGATACAACGATTTCTCGGATTCGCCAATTACTACCGGCAATTCATCTCTCATTTTTCCGTAATCACAAGACCTATTTCTGCTCTCACCCATAAAGGGACTACTCGTAAGGATTGGCCTCCGGAGGCTGAAGAGGCCTTTCTGACCCTAAGGCTATGTGCCCACATAGCGTTTTTTAAACGCTCAGGAAACGGGTTCTCCTTCCCAGAAAACGAGAGTTTTTTTCCGCACGTTTTTGCAGCGATTTTTGCGCAAAAAACGCGTGTTTTTGATGCGTTGTTTTCCGCGCATCTTTTGGACTATTGGAAATAGCCAAAAACGCGGACTTAAGCGGACATTAATGAGCATGCTGCGTTTTTTACCGCTAAGTGTTTCCTTAGCGGTAAAAGATGCATACATTAGCACAAAAAGGCCAAAATGCATTTAAATGAATGGGATGCTTCTTTTAAGTGTTTTTGATGTGGTTTGACCCCGAAAAACGCATCAAAATCGCTTAAAAAAAGCTACATGGGCACACAGCCTAACACGGGCTTTCTCCATGGCTCCGGTCCTGCATCGCCCGGAGAGCAACCGACCTTTTGTACTCGAGGTGGACATTTCCTCGACAGGTGTCGGGGCAGTATTGTCCCAGAGATCCGCCTCAGTCATCTGCATCCTTGTGACTTCTTCTCGATGGCCTTTTCTCCATCCGAGTGTAACTACTCGATCGGCGACCGGGAACTTCTGGCCATCAAGTTGTCCTTGGAGGAGTGGCTTCACCTCCTGGAAGGAGCTGTCCATCCTTTTGACATCTTCTCGGATCACAAGAATCTGGCCTATCTCCAGTCTGCCCAGAGACTCAACCCTCATCAGGCCAGATGGTCCTTGTTTTTCGCCCGATTTGACTTCGAGCTCCGTTTCCGTCCCGGCAACAAAAATACCAAAGCCGACGCTCTGTCCATGGTCTTCCTGCCACACGAAACCACGGTGGAACCCTCGCATATCATTGACCCCACTAGGATCATCACAGTGGCTCCAGTGAACTGGCTTGCTCCTCCTCCTGGCAAAACGCTTGTGCCTGAGAACCTCAAGCGAAAAGTCCTCCTATGAGGGCACTCCTCCAAACTGGCCGGCCATGCTGGGACTGAGAAGACCCTGGATCTTATCGCGCATCACTACTAGTGGCCCACGCTTCACCAAGATGTACTTGATTTTGTGGCTTCTAGTCCATCCTGTGCAAAAAACAAAGTGCCACGAAGACCTCCGTTTGGCTGGTTGCTGCCGTTGCCCGTCACTGCGGTTCCTTGGGAAAACATCACCATGGATTTCATCACCGACCTACCCTGTTCTTCTGGCTGCACAATCATCTTGGTGGTGGTAGATCGCTTTTCCAAGATGGCCCACTTCGTCCTTCTGCCCGGTCTCCCCTCGGCTCCGGAGCTGGCCAAAGTCTTCATCCACCAAATCTTCAGACTCCATGGATTACCTCAACGCATTATGTCGGTCCGAGGGGTTCAGTTCACTTCCAAGTTCTGGCGATCACTTTGTAAGCTCATGAACGTTTCCCTTGACTTCTCCTCGGCCTACCATCCACAGTCCAATGGGCAAGTGGAGAGTACCAACCAAACGTTGACTGGGTACCTATGTAATTTCTCCAATGCCCACCTGAACTATTGGGTTGACTTACTTCCCTGGGCAGAGTTCGCTTACAACAACCATGCTGGCGATCCTTGGCCAAATCTCCGTTTTTCATTGTGTTCAGCAGACATCCTAGTGTTCACCTTCCGATAACCCCTGCCGACAAGAAGAGATTGGATCCTCCACCCTATCGTGTCAGGGACAAGGTCTGGCTCTCGTCCAAATTTATCCAGTTGAAACTGCCATCCTACAAGTTGGGGCCACGCTACATCGGTCCGTTTGAAATTCTTGGATGTATCAACGAAGTCGCCTACATATTGAGGTTGCCTGCTTCGCTCTGGGTCCCGAACACTTTCCACGTCTCTCTCCTGAAACCTGTGGTGCTGAATCACTTCCATTCCTTGCCTGATTCCGGTCCTCAGCCGGTGGGTGCCGATGATGTCTTTGAAGAGGAGGACATTATCGCCATGAAGAAGGTTAGAGGTAGGACATTTTTTCTTGTTGATGGAAGGGCTTTGGTCCTGAGGAGAGATACTGAGAACCTCGGGAGAATATCAATGCTCCTCGTATCCTCAAGAGATTTCTTGCTAATCTCCGGGGAGGGTGGCTTAGGGGAGCGGTACTGTCACGCCATATCTGCATACTCACCCGGCCATCGCTCCCACGCCTCAGCCCCTCGCTGCCCGACAGCCACAGCGGTCACCTCTGACAGGCGCGCGGCCGACGGCATCTTTGCATGCAATGCGAATGCGCTATAGGCCGCGGCCACGCCTCCCTTCTGCTACTTGTGCTCTGGCTATGCCCTGACCCAGAAGCACCCCCTGACCAATAGCAGATCAGACGGGCATATCAGGCCGCTTCCCCTTGAGGGAGGCACCTGATCGTTGTGTTTCCTGATTGCAGATCACTGATCCTAACCACACAACTAGCAGCAGCCGTGGAGCATTCCTACAATGAGTCTAGACACCTCGTCACAGCTGGAGGACTAAATAAGCCTAAAGCAAGAAAAAGGGGAAAGCTAAACTGTCCCAGAGCAGACCGCAAAGGAATAGACAACCCCCACACATGTATTGACGGTGAAACAAGATGAAAACACAAACACAGGTAGGAAAATAGGCTGAGCAAATGATGGGGCCCAAACTAACTAGAAAGGACAGGAAAGGAAAGACACTGGCTGCAATCTGCCCAAAAACCCCTACAAAAATAATGTCCAACACTTCTGATAACAAAATTAACCCTGAAGTCACTAGACTTCTCCCACTATATCAGCACTCTGGTATATTCTGAGAACAGAGCAAAAAAGAGGCCAATTTATTAAGGGACAAAAAGCAAATTGGCAAATACAGAAAAATAAGAGTGGAAATTCAGCACAGCCCCAGCCGGGGCTGGCTGACCACACAAAAACTGAATAGACCAAACAAAATAAATCAAGTGTGAACATTAGCAGAAACATTTAGCTTGAGATGACTGGAACAGAGCTGAAAACCAAGACCTGAAAAGCCAGAAAGGAAATCACCAGCACAAGAATAGGGCGTCGGCTGTCTTAAATCCAGTCTGAGATTCCAGAGGTCCAATCGTCATCCTCATTATCAGGTGGCAGATCTCTACTGATTAAATCAGCCTCACTACCTCCTGTTACCACCAGAGGGAGCTTGGAAGGAGAACTCACAACTGGTAGACCAGAAAATGAACTCACAACACTCCCTGCAGCAGCCTCGCAGTTCGGCTTTCCGTGTCCCCTGATGTACTCCAGTCCTGCCTCTGGTGTTCCTGTTCCATCCTGCTCCAGTCCTGCCATCCTACTCCAGTCCTGCCTCTGGTGTTCCTGTTCTGTTCTGCTCCAGTCCTGCCGTCCTACTCCAGTCCTGCCTCCGGTGTTCCTGTTCCATCCTGCTCCAGTCCTTCCATCCTACTCCAGTCCTGCCTCCGGTGTTCCTGTTCCATCCTGCTCCTGTCCTTCCGTCCTGCTCCAGTCCTGCCTTCGGTGTTCCAGTTCCATCCTGCTCCAGTCCTTCCGTCCTCCTCTAATCCTGTCTCCTGTGTTCCTGCTCCAGCCATCCCTCCACGTTCCAGTCTACTGTCTTACTCCATACCTGTCTCCTGTGTTCCAGCTCTGTCCTGTCATCTACACTTCAGTCTCTCCACGTTCCAGTCTACAGTCTCACTCCACTCCTGTCTCCTGTGTTCCAGCTCTGTTCTGTCATCTACACTTCAGTCCCACAGTCCTACTCCAGTCCATCTTGAGCCGCCCCTCTCGGCACCGGCTACCGTGGTACTCAAACCCCTGGGCCTGCTCCTAACGGTCCCTGTATAGGGGTCGGTTCCACCTGGCAGCTCGCCCGGGGCCCCTCGGTGCCATGGCCCAGGGGGTCCACTCCTGGAGATTCCGGCTCCAGACCAGCCACGCTAACAAAAGTCGAGCTCAGAGCACAGAGGGATCAATGTTACCCAGGCAACAGCAGACCCCGCACAACCAATACACAAAGTAACATATCAGACAGGAACAGAGTGGAGATCGTGACAGATATTGGTGTTTATAAACCATGAATTTGTACTTTTGGCAGTGTGGATAGGTGCCAATTCCTGATGGAGAATGCAAAGTCCATCTCCAAAAAGCATGACGGCAGAGGGAAGCATGAAGTACTCTAAAATTTCCTAATGGCTGCGCTGACTTTGGTCTTGATAAAACACAGTGGACCTACACCAGCAGATGACATGGCTCCCAACGAAACCATCACTGACTCTGGAAACTTCACACTGGACCTAAAGCAGCTTGGATTGTCTCTCTCTCTCCTCTCTTCCTCCAGACTCTGGGACCTTGATTTCCAAGGTCTAATGTGAAGTATCCACAATCAATGATCACATTTTGATCGCTACTTATTTCATTTTTGTGTTGCATTGTGATGACTGAAAAAAATGCAATTTTGACATTTCTAATTTTTTAAGGTTGTTTAATTATATTTTGTTAGACTAGACTTTTTTGTACATAGTGATACCAAGTATGTTTCTTATTTTATCTTTTAATTTTTAATAGGGAAAAGGGGAGTAATTTGAAATTTTATGGGGTTTTTTTTTGCTGTATTTGTTCACCCGCCATCGGATCACTTATACTATATACAGGTTGAAATTTAAATTTTGACTTATGTTTAAATTAATTTTTATCCCAAAATACATGCAGGTAGTATTAAAGATTATAGATGCCATGGCTTGTACAGCATCTACTTATCACCATAAGGCAGAATGCAAAATTAGTTATCAGAGAAATGGACTTGTAAGCTCGTCTGACAGTAGGGTTTATAACTTATCTTTTGTATCTGGCTGGCTTCATATCAAGATTGAACCCAAGTTTAAGAGTCCATCATATGTTTCCATCTGAAGTCAAGAAAATGAGATTTGGATAGAAATCTCAAGCTTTCTACTATAATGAGGCAGATAGAGTAAGTTTTTCTCCATTTGGCTTCTGCTTCATCTTTTCAGTAAACCTAGTTTGTGAGGGCTGCAGATAGTAGGCCCTGAAACATGGGTTCAAATGAAATGTGAATTCAGTCTAATCTTATTTATAACTAGAGTTGAGCGACTTTTGGTTTTTTAGGGTCGAGTTTCGTTTCGTGAAACCCGACTTTTCCAAAAGTCGGGTCGAGCAAGATCGTCCGATTATAGGGAAAAGTCGGGGTCGTCCCGAAACACGAAACCCAATGTAAGTCAATGGGGAATAAAAGTCAGCAGTGAGAGGAGGACAGGAAACACACCTACAGTGCCCATTTGAATGCCAAAAGCATCAATTCTTCTTACTTAAGCTTGTCAACCTTAATTAACTTCATAATACAAGTTACGCACTGAAAAATGGGGGTTATTTGGCTAAAGTTGTGGGGGGGGGCTGGCTCCAGGTTTTCATGTGCCCTGGGCGAAAGAGTGCCCCTTTAACACATAACACAACTCATCATGCTCCGATACGGCAGAGAAATAGCGGTATAGTACAATGAAAAATACTTCACTTTTTACATCTCATGACAAGGCCCATCTATTTCTCCATACAGAATCATTGGTCCCATATAATGTTTGAAACAGTATATGATGAGCTCCACATAATGCTACAGTATATGTTGGTCCCCATGGATGAAGCTCCACTGTGTTATGGGCCCAAATAATGCTCCAAACATAATGGGCCCCATTTCTAATGCTCTAGTGTATAATGGGCCCTGTAAATGCTGCTCCAGTGTCTGATGTCCACCTTTGGAATGTTCCAGTGTATGGTGGGCCCCATCTATCATTCTCCAGAGTATAGTGCTCCCCAAAAATTGCTGTCCCAACATTGAAAACAATCAAATAAGTCTCCTCGCTAGGGAATCCCTGTACTAGTCTGGACTCCTCGTCGTCCCCATCTTCCATCTCACTGCACAGTATTTCAACTTTGCAAGTGCTGTGATCCTGAGCAAGTAGGGGGGGCCCACTCATTGGCGACGGCACTGGCACAGGGCCTCTGATAGTACGGTGGTGTGTCTGATGGCGGGTGGGCCGAACCTGCACTTTCATCTGCAGCTTCCTCTTTGTCACCGTGTAAGATGGAACTGTATATGGGAAGGGTAACCTGAGTTTCATCAGGGTCAGATTCAGGCCGTGTAGCATGCGAGGGGAATGTAGTGGTCTGGGTCAATGTACCAGCAGATTCATTGAGCAGTGGCTGGGCATCAGTGCACTTGTGTCGCCCCCAGGAGTACGGTCGCCACAGTGGCATTACCTTCCTCCTAGGGAGTGTGATGTCATGCTTGGGAGCAACGAAGGATCTCTCTAGCAGGTTAACTGATTGGGCGGCGTTATTCCCACGAGTCATGACCCTCCAAACAGCGTTCATGAAGGCAAAGTGTTTGTTTTACGTGGGCAGTATGGTTGCAAAGCTGAACCTTAAAGGAATGTCCAGAAGGGCACCACCAGGAGTGGAGCCTACGGTTAAATTCGACTCCACCTGGGAAACCTCAACCATGCCAGCTACAGAACAGATGCACACATTGCAAGCTTAATTCCGTTAACGAACGAGACTCCGTCATGCCCGCGGTCCGAGTCCGGCTTACTAGAGGGACACGTGAGGCTCTGGCACATGAGATTGGCCAATAACTGGTGTGTCATGCCCTTACATGTCCGTGGCTGCATGTGTGCTACACTGAAAAGGCCAGCGTTTGTCGCTTACAGGTGCAGATAACCCGCTGAACAACGTTAGTGATGGGGATCACTGATTTCAATTATTACCCGCGAACAATGATTTCCCAGTAAGTGCAGGTCAACCGCAGTTCCGGAATTAGGCCTAACCGTCATTCCTGAAAAAATGAAAAACTTACGTGTGCAAACCACAGGTGCTGTAGCTTGCTTAACAGCTCACCAGCCGTTCTCACGCCCAGTATGGATTACACGTGATTGCACAAAGGTGAGAAAAGGTACTGTATCCCCAGATAACATGTATGGATAGCGTACACATTCAAAATATATGTCTATACATCAGGAGGCAGGCTCAGACGGTGTTAGGCCCAGTATGGATTGCATGTGATTGCACAAAGGTTAGAAAGGGTACCGTATCCCCAGATAACATGTATGGATAGCGTACACATTCAAAATATATGTCTATACATCAGGAGGCAGGCTCAGAAGGTGTTAGGCCCAGTATGGATTGCACGTGATTGCACAAAGGTTAGAAAGGGTACCGTTTCCCCGGATAACATGTATGGATAGCGTACACATTCAAAATATATGTCTCAGGAGGCAGGCTCAGATGGTGTTAGGCCCAGTATGGATCGCACGTGATTGCACAAAGGTTAGAAAGGGTACCGTATCCCTGGATAACATGTATGGATAGCGTACACATTCAAAATATATGTCTATACATCAGGAGGCAGGCTCAGACGGTGTCAGGCACAGTATGGATTACACGTGATTGCACAAAGGTTAGAAAGGGTACCGTATCCCCGGATAACATGTATGGATAGCGTACACATTCAAAATATATGTCTATACATCAGGAGGCAGGCTCAGACGGTGTCAGGCACAGTATGGATTGCACATGATTGCACAAAGGTTAGAAAGGGTACCGTATCCCTGGATAACAAGTATGGATAGCATACACATTCAAAATATATGTCTCAGGAGGCAGGCTCAGACGGTGTTAGGCCCAGTATGGATTGCACGTGATTGCACAAATGTTAGAAAGGGTACCGTATCCCCAGATAACATGTATGGATAGCGTACACATTCAAAATATATGTCTATACATCAGGAGGCAGGCTCAGACGGTGTTAGGCCCAGTATGGATTGCACGTGATTGCACAAAGGTTAGAAAGGATACCGTTTCCCCGGATAACATGTATGGATAGCGTACACATTCAAAATATATGTCTCAGGAGGCAGGCTCAGACGGTGTTAGGCCCAGTATGGATCGCACGTGATTGCACAAAGGTTAGAAAGGGTACCGTATCCCTGGATAACATGTATGGATAGCGTACACATTCAAAATATATGTCTCAGGAGGCAGGCTCAGACGGTGTTAGGCCCAGTATGGATTGCACGTGATTGCACAAAGGTTAGAAAGGGTACCATATCCCCGGATAACATGTATGGATAGCGTACACATTCAAAATATATGTCTATACATCAGGAGGCAGGCTCAGACGGTGTCAGGCCCAGTATGGATTGCACGTGATTGCACAAAGGTTAGAAAGGGTACCGTATCCCTGGATAACAAGTATGGATAGCGTACACATTCAAAATATATGTCTCAGGAGGCAGGCTCAGACGGTGTTAGGCCCAGTATGGATTGCACGTGATTGCACAAAGGTTAGAAAGGGTACCGTATCCCCAGATAACATGTATGGATAGCGTACACATTCAAAATATATGTCTATACATCAGGAGGCAGGCTCAGACGGTGTCAGGCCCAGTATGGATTGCACGTGATTGCACAAAGGTTAGAAAGGGTACCGTATCCCCAGATAACATGTATGGATAGCGTACACATTCAAAATATATGTCTATACATCAGGAGGCAGGCTCAGACGGTGTTAGGCCCAGTATGGATTGCACGTGATTGCACAAAGGTTAGAAAGGGTACCGTATCCCCAGATAACATGTATGGATAGCGTACACATTCAAAATATATGTCTCAGGAGGCAGGCTCAGACGGTGTTAGGCCCAGTATGGATCGCACGTGATTGCACAAAGGTTAGAAAGGGTACCGTATCCCTGGATAACATGTATGGATAGCGTACACATTCAAAATATATGTCTATACATCAGGAGGCAGGCTCAGACGGTGTCAGGCACAGTATGGATTACACGTGATTGCACAAAGGTTAGAAAGGGTACCGTATCCCCAGATAACATGTATGGATAGCGTACACATTCAAAATATATGTCTATACATCAGGAGGCAGGCTCAGACGGTGTCAGGCACAGTATGGATTTGACGGCCCAGATTACACAGCGGAGGAGCAGGGAGAGGTAAAGATTGCAAATGCTGGGGCCCTGCCCAAGCAAGGGGGGCCCACTCGTGGGCGTCGGTACTGGCACTGGGCCCCTCATAGTACAGCGGTGTGTCTGACAGCGGGTGTGCACCACCACCGTCAGAGACACTTGATTGCACTATGAGGGACCCTGTGCCAGTGCCCGCGCCCAAGAGTCGGCCTACCTGTCCAGGGCAACGGCACTCGCACGGTGTCGTGCGCTAGGTGGTGACCCCGGCCATGTGGGGGGAGGCAGCACAGTTAGGGAGTTTTAGAAAGTGGCATATGTTGATGTTGGACATTCAGCTGATGCAAAAGGCGAAATAGGTGAAGTCCCAGGAAGAGGTGGACCAAAGCAAGCCATTTTTCTGTCACCCTATGTGTCATCAGGGGAAGGTGGGACAAAATCCTTGGAAACCCATGCATGGTTCATTTTAATGAAGGTTAGATCATCCACATTTTGAGTTGACAGACGGGTCCTTTTTTCTGTCAGGATTGATCCAGCTGCACTGAAGACTCTTTCCGATAGCACACTTGCAGCTGGGCAAGCGAGCTCCTGTAAGGCATATTGGGCCAATTCAGGCCAGGTGTCCAGTTTAGCGGCCCAATAGTCAAAGGGGAATGACCTGTGTGGGAGAACATCGATATGGGAGGAAAAGTAGTTTGTAACCATAGTTGACAACTGCTGTCTCCTGTCACTTTCCATCGATGCAGTATTACCAGTTGTGTGAGCGGTATTTGAAAAATCAGTCCACAACATTGTCATGAAACCCCTGTCTCCAACGCCACTTCTGCTGTGTGCACCACGAACACCTCTGCCAAGTTGCCCCCGGCCCGTTCGGCTCGTGTGAGAACCATCACCGCTGCTGTGTGCTGGGAATGCCTCAAGCAACCGATTTACCAGAGTTGCTTGTTTATTAGCCACTATTAGGTCAAGGTTCTCCTGTGGCATGATGTTTTGTAATTTGCCTTTATAGCGTGGATCCAGGATGCTGGCCAACCAGTAGTCGTCACCGTTCATCATTTTGGCAATGCGGGGGTCCCTTTTTAGGATCTGCAAGGCATAATCTGACATGTGGGCCAATGTTCCCGGTGTCAATGATGCACTGCGAGTGCTGGGTGGAGGAGCACTTTCTGGCAAATCCACATCCCTCCAGTCACGCACAAACCCTGTACCAGACCTTGCCACGCCAACATTTTCACTTGCCCCACGAGATGCATCCTCCTCCCCTAAGTAATCATCCCCATCATCATCCTCCTCTTCTTCCTCCACCTCGTCCAGGAGAGGTCCCTGAGCAGACAATGGCTGAATGTCATCAAGGATTCCCTCCTCCTCTTCCTCCTCATCAACATTGGCTGCAGACGCCTGCTCCTTAAGGTGCGTCAAAGTTTGCATGAGCAGACGCATAAGTGGGATGCTCATGCTTAGGATGGCGTCGTCTGCGCTTACCAGCCGTGTGCATTCCTCAAAACACTGAAGGACTTTACAGAGGTCTTTCAGCTTCGACCACTGCACACCTGTCAACTCCATGTCTGCTCTCAAAGTGCCTGGCCGTGTATCCTCCCACAAATGCATTATGGCCTGCCTCTGCTCGCACAGCCGCTCCACCATGTGCAGGGTGGAGTTCCACCTTGTTGCAATGTCGATAATGAGGCGGTGGTTGGGAAGGTGGAGCAATCGCTGCAGCTTCTGCATACGAACGGAGTGTACAGGCGACCGGCGGATGTGCGCGCACAGTCTTCGCACCTTCTGGAGCAGGGCTGTTAACTCCGGATAATTTTTGAGGAAGCACTGCACCACCAGGTTCAAGGTGTGAGCCAAGCAAGGTATGTGGCTGAGTTTTGAAAGGGCTATGGCTGCCACAAAATTACAGCCGTTATCACTAACTACCTTGCCTGCCTCAAGATGTACACTGCCCAGCCATGACTCAGTTTGTCGCTTCAAGTACTCGGCCAGCACCTCGGCGGTGTGTCTGTTGCCCAAACACATCATCTGCAACACAGCCTGCTGACGCTTTCCACTAGCTGCTCGATTGGGGGACACCGTGTGCAACAGTGGCAGCTGCAGATGGAGTGCTAGTACGACTGCGCTCTGTGGACGAGCTTTCGCTTCTGGAGGAGGAGGAGGAGGGTCGAACGCCTACAGCCAACTGTTTCCTATACCGTGGGCTAGGCAGCACTGTCCCACCACCGCTGTCCCCTGTGGACCCTGCATCCACCACATTTACCCAGTGCGCAGTGATGGACACGTAACGGCCCTGGCCATGCCGACTGGACCATGCATCAGTTGTGAGGTGCACCTTTCCGCTCACTGACTGCTTGAGTGCATGGACAATGCGGTCTTTCACATGATGGTGGAGGGCTGGGATGGCTTTGCGAGAGAAGAAGTGGCGACTGGGTAGGTCATAGCGTGGTACTGCATAGGCCATGAGTTCGCGGAAAGCTGTGCTTTCCACCAACCGAAAGGGCATCTTCTCAAACGAGATTAGTTTGGCAATGTGGGCGTTCAAAGCCAGTGTACGCGGATGAGAGACTGAGTACTTTCTTGACCTACTCATAGTGTCTGGGAGGGTGAGCTGGACTTGAGAGCTGCATATGGTGGAAGTAGCTGTGGACAGGGAGGACTGAGAGAGGGTTGATGATGGTGATGGAGTTGGTGTTCTTTCTGATGGCTTAGAATCAGTCTTTCGTTGATATAACAGTGGGATGCTGGTTAAATGTCTAAGCATGCAACTGGTATTCAAATTTTTCAGATTTTTCCCTCGGCTAAAGGTCTTTGCGCACTTCTTACAGATAACTTTGGCCTGATCATGAGGATTTTGTTCAAAAAAGTGCCACACTGCACTCTTCCTACTCTGGCAGACATTTTGCGGCCTAGCACGCTGTGATATTTTGACCCTCTGGACAAGCTGTCCAGCATCTCTTTTGATTTTTGGAACCTGTCTTTGGAGTGCTCCGGGCCTGCCAGATAACAGCTGTTGCGATGTCGATGTCTGCTGTGGATGCTCCTCATCTGAGCTATTGGAAGCAGCACCCTCTTCCCCCAATGGATGCCAATCTGGGTCAACAACTGGGTCATCCATCACCTCCTCTTCTATGTCATGTGCACCTTCCTCTGTGTCACCGTGTATGGTGGTATAGTGTGCGGGAAGGGGCACCTGAGTCTCATCAGGGTCAGAATCTGGCTCTGTACACTGCGAGGACAATGTAGTGCTCTGAGTGAATGTACCAGCAGAATCATCCATCAGCAGCTGTGCATCAGTGCACTCCATGTCAGATTCATCTTGGCCTGGGTAATTCACCATTTGACTTGATAATCCAGGCATGGTATGTGAAAACAGCTCCATGGAGTAATCAGTATTATGGTCTGCGTCATCCTTCAATCTTGGTTGGGGTGAAGGACACAAGGAAAGGTGTGGTTCATGAACATGAGCCTCCAATGACGACTCAGTGCTTTAACTTTTTACAACTGAAGAAGAGGAGGCGATAGAGCTGGAGGCTGAGTCAGCAATGTAAGACAAAACTTTTTCCTGATGCTCTGGCTTTAAAAGCGGTTTGCCAACTCCTAGAAAACTAAGCGTTCGAGGCCTTATGTAGCCAGACGATGACGCAGGCTCAACACCTCCTGCATTCGGTCCTATTTTGCTCTTGCCACTACCATCAGATCCACCACCAACACCATCATTACCAGCTGCCAACCCCCGCCCAATTCCACGGCCTCTTCCACCAGCCTTCCTCATTTTTGGTAGAAATGTAGACAAAATCCAACAAACTATATAGTAATGTAAAACAAGGTACAAGCTGTCTATAGGATAGGGGAGATTTAGAATTTCTGCAGACACTTGTGGACACTGTACACTTTTGGATTGTGTGAGGCCCACTGATATCTGAGCGCTATGTGACAGGCTCGATGGCACAGCTGCTGTGACCAAAGTGACTAGAGGATAAGGGAGATTTTGAATCTCTGCACACACTTTTGGACACTGGACACTTTTGGATTGTGTGAGGCCCAATGAATATCTGAGCGCTATGTGACAGGCTCGATGGCACAGCTGTGACCAAAGTGACTAGAGGATAAGGGAGATTTTGAATCTCTGCACACACTTTTGGACACTGGACACTTTTGGATTGTGTGAGGCCCACTGATATCTGAGCGCTATGTCACAGGCTCGATGGCACAGCTGTGACCAAAGTGACTAGAGGATAAGGGAGATTTTGAATCTCTGCACACACTTTTGGACACTGGACACTTTTGGATTGTGTGAGGCCCAATGAATATCTGAGCGCTATGTGACAGGCTCGATGGCACAGTTGTGACCAAAGTGACTAGAGGATAAGGGATAATTTTGAATTTCTGCAGACACTTTTGGACACTGGACACTTTTGGATTGTGTGAGGCCCAATGAATATCTGAGCGCTATGTGACAGGCTCGATGGCACAGCTGTGACCTAAGTGACTAGAGGATAAGGGAGATTTTGAATCTCTGCACACACTTTTGGACACTGGACACTTTTGGATTGTGTGAGGCCCACTGATATCTGAGCGCTATGTCACAGGCTCGATGGCACAGCTGTGACCAAAGTGACTAGAGGATAAGGGAGATTTTGAATCTCTGCACACACTTTTGGACACTGGACACTTTTGGATTGTGTGAGGCCCAATGAATATCTGAGCGCTATGTGACAGGCTCGATGGCACAGCTGTGACCAAAGTGACTAGAGGATAAGGCAGATTTTGAATCTCTACACACACTTTTGGACACTGGACACTTTTGGATTGTGTGAGGCCCAATGAATATCTGAGCGCTATGTGACAGGCTCGATGGCACAGCTGTGACCAAAGTGACTAGAGGATAAGGGAGATTTTGAATCTCTGCACACACTTTTGGACACTGGACACTTTTGGATTGTGTGAGGCCCACTGATATCTGAGCGCTATGTCACAGGCTCGATGGCACAGCTGTGACCAAAGTGACTAGAGGATAAGGGAGATTTTGAATCTCTGCACACACTTTTGGACACTGGACACTTTTGGATTGTGTGAGGCCCAATGAATATCTGAGCGCTATGTGACAGGCTCGATGGCACAGCTGTGACCAAAGTGACTAGAGGATAAGGGAGATTTTGAATCTGCACACACTTTTGGACACTGGACACTTTTGGATTGTGTGAGGCCCACTGATATCTGAGAGCTATGTCACAGGCTCGATGGCACAGCTGTGACCAAAGTGACTAGAGGTTAAGGGAGATTTTGAATCTCTGCACACACTTTTGGACACTGGACACTTTTGGATTGTGTGAGGCCCACTGATATCTGAGCGCTATGTCACAGGCTCGATGGCACAGCTGTGACCAAAGTGACTAGAGGATAAGGGAGATTTTGAATTTCTGCAGACACTTTTGGACACTGGACACTTTTGGATTGTGTGAGGCCCAATGAATATCTGAGCGCTATGTGACAGGCTCGATGGCACAGCTGTGACCAAAGTGACTAGAGGATAAGGGAGATTTTGAATCTGCACACACTTTTGGACACTGGACACTTTTGGATTGTGTGAGGCCCACTGATATCTGAGCGCTATGTCACAGGCTCGATGGCACAGCTGTGACCAAAGAGACTAGAGGATAAGGGAGATTTTGAATCTCTGCACACACTTTTGGACACTGGACACTTTTGGATTGTGTGAGGCCCACTGATATCTGAGCGCTATGTCACAGGCTCGATGGCACAGCTGTGACCAAAGTGACTAGAGGATAAGGGAGATTTGGAATCTCTACACACACTTTTGGACACTGGACACTTTTGGATTGTGTGAGGCCCAATGAATATCTGAGCGATATGTGACAGGCTCGATGGCACAGCTGTGACCAAAGTGACTAGAGGATAAGGGACATTTTGAATCTCTGTACACACTTTTGGACATTGGACACTTTTGGATTGTGTGAGGCCCACTGATATCTGAGCGCTATGTCACAGGCTCGATGGCACAGCTGTGACCAAAGTGACTAGAGGATAAGGGAGATTTTGAATCTCTGCACACACTTTTGGACACTGGACACTTTTGGATTGTGTGAGGCCCAATGAATATCTGAGCGCTATGTGACAGGCTCGATGGCACAGCTGTGACCAAAGTGACTAGAGGATAAGGGAGATTTTGAATCTGCACACACTTTTGGACACTGGACACTTTTGGATTGTGTGAGGCCCACTGATATCTGAGCGCTATGTCACAGGCTCGATGGCACAGCTGTGACCAAAGAGACTAGAGGATAAGGGAGATTTTGAATCTCTGCACACACTTTTGGACACTGGACACTTTTGGATTGTGTGAGGCCCACTGATATCTGAGCGCTATGTCACAGGCTCGATGGCACAGTTGTGACCAAAGTGACTAGAGGATAAGGGAGATTTTGAATCTCTGCACACACTTTTGGACACTGGACACTTTTGGATTGTGTGAGGCCCAATGAATATCTGAGCGCTATGTGACAGGCTCGATGGCACAGCTGTGACCAAAGTGACTAGAGGATAAGGGAGATTTTGAATTTCTGCAGACACTTTTGGACACTGGACACTTTTGGATTGTGTGAGGCCCAATGAATATCTGATCGCTATGTGACAGGCTCGATGGCACAGCTGTGACCAAAGTGACTAGAGGATAAGGGAGATTTTGAATTTCTGCAGAAACTTTTGGACACTGGACACTTTTGGATTGTGTGAGGCCCAATGAATATCTGAGCGCTATGTGACAGGCTCGATGGCACAGCTGTGACCAAAGTGACTAGAGGATAAGGGAGATTTTGAATCTCTGCACACACTTTTGGACACTGGACACTTTTGGATTGTGTGAGGCCCACTGATATCTGAGCGCTATGTCACAGGCTCGATGGCACAGCTGTGACCAAAGTGACTAGAGGATAAGGGAGATTTTGAATCTCTGCACACACTTTTGGACACTGGACACTTTTGGATTGTGTGAGGCCCAATGAATATCTGAGCACTATGTGACAGGCTCGATGGCACAGCTGTGACCAAAGTGACTAGAGGATAAGGTAGATTTTGAATCTCTACACACACTTTTGGACACTGGACACTTTTGGATTGTGTGAGGCCCAATGAATATCTGAGCGCTATGTGACAAGCTCGATGGCACAGCTGTGACCAAAGTGACTAGAGGATAAGGGAGATTTTGAATCTCTGCGCACACTTTTGGACACTGGACACTTTTGGATTGTGTGAGGCCCACTGATATCTGAGCGCTATGTCACAGGCTCGATGGCACAGCTGTGACCAAAATGACTAGAGGATAAGGGAGATTTTGAATCTCTGCACACACTTTTGGACACTGGACACTTTTGGATTGTGTGAGGCCCAATGAATATCTGAGCGCTATGTGACAGGCTCGATGGCACCGCTGTGACCAAAGTGACTAGAGGATAAGGGAGATTTTGAATCTGCACACACTTTTGGACACTGGACACTTTTGGATTGTGTGAGGCCCACTGATATCTGAGCGCTATGTCACAGGCTCGATGGCACAGCTGTGACCAAAGTGACTGGAGGATAAGGGAGATTTTGAATCTCTGCACACACTTTTGGACACTGGACACTTTTGGATTGTGTGAGGCCCACTGATATCTGAGCGCTATGTCACAGGCTCGATGGCACAGCTGTGACCAAAGAGACTAGAGGATAAGGGAGATTTTGAATCTCTGCACACACATTTGGACACTGGACACTTTTGGATTGTGTGAGGCCCAATGAATATCTGAGCGCTATGTCACAGGCTCGATGGCACAGCTGTGACCAAAGTGACTAGAGGATAAGGGAGATTTTGAATCTCTGCACACACTTTTGGACACTGGAGACTTTTGGATTGTGTGAGGCCCAATGAATATCTGAGCGCTATGTGACAGGCTCGATGGCACAGCTGTGACCAAAGTGACTAGAGGATAAGGGAGATTTTGAATCTCTGCACACACTTTTGGACACTGGACACTTTTGAATTGTGTGAGGCCCACTGATATCTGAGCGCTATGTCACAGGCTCGATGGCACAGCTGTGACCAAAGTGACTAGAGGATAAGGGAGATTTTGAATCTCTGCACACACTTTTGGACACTGGACACTTTTGGATTGTGTGAGGCCCAATGAATATCTGAGCGCTATGTGACAGGCTCGATGGCACAGCTGTGATCAAAGTGACTAGAGGATAAGGGAGATTTTGAATCTCTACACACACTTTTGGACACTGGACACTTTTGGATTGTGTGAGGCCCAATGAATATCTGAGCGCTATGTTACAGGCTCGATGGCACAGCTGTGACAAAAGTGACTAGAGGATTAGGGAGATTTTTAATCTCTGCACACACTTTTGGACACTGGACACTTTTGGATTGTGTGAGGCCCACTGATATCTGAGCGCTATGTCACAGGCTCGATGGCACAGCTGTGACCAAAGTGACTAGAGGATAAGGGAGATTTTGAATCTCTGCACACACTTTTGGACACTGGACACTTTTGGATTGTGTGAGGCCCAATGAATATCTGAGCGCTATGTGACAGGCTCGATGGCACAGCTGTGACCAATGTGACTAGAGGATAAGGGAGATTTTCAATCTCTGCACACACTTTTGGACACTGGACACTTTTGGATTGTGTGAGACCCACTGATATCTGAACGCTATATCACAGGCTTGATGGCACAGCTGTGACCAAAGTGACTAGAGTATAAGGGAGATTTTGAATCTCTGCACACACTTTTGAACACTGGACACTTTTGGATTGTGTGAGGCCAAATGAATATCTGAGTGCTATGTGACAGGCTCGATGGCACAGCTGTGACCAAAGTGACTAGAGGATAAGGGAGATTTTGAATTTCTGCAGACACTTTTGGACACTGGACACTTTTGGATTGTGTGATGCCCAATGAATATCTGAGCGCTATGTGACAGGCTCGATGGCACAGCTGTGACCAAAGTGACTAGAGGATAAGGGAGATTTTGAATCTCTGCACACACTTTTGGACACTGGACACTTTTGGATTGTGTGAGGCCCACTGATATCTGAGCGCTATGTCACAGGCTCGATGGCACAGCTGTGACCAAAGTGACTAGAGGATAAAGGAGATTTTGAATCTCTGCACACACTTTTGGACACTGGACACTTTTGGATTGTGTGAGGCCCACTGATATCTGAGCGCTATGTGACAAGCTCGATGGCACAGCTGTGACCAAAGTGACTAGAGGATAAGGGAGATTTTGAATTTCTGCAGACACTTTTGGACACTGGACACTTTTGGATTGTGTGAGGCCCACTGATATCTGAGCGCTATGTCACAGGCTCGATGGCACAGCTGTGACCAAAGTGACTAGAGGATAAGGGAGATTTTGAATTTCTGCACACACTTTTGGACACTGGACACTTTTGGATTGTGTGAGGCCCAATGAATATCTGAGCGCTATGTGACAGGCTCGATGGCACAGCTGTGACCAAAGTGACTAGAGGATAAGGGAGATTTTGAATCTCTGCACACACTTTTGGACACTGGACACTTTTGGATTGTGTGAGGCCCACTGATATCTGAGCTCTATGTCACAGGCTCGATGGCACAGCTGTGACCAAATTGACTAGAGAATAAGGGAGATTTTGAATCTCTGCACACACTTTTGGACACTGGACACTTTTGGATTGTGTGAGGCCCAATGAATATCTGAGCGCTATGTGACAGGCTCGATGGCACAGCTGTGACCAAAGTGACTAGAGGATAAGGGAGATTTTGAATCTCTGCACACACTTTTGGACACTAGACACTTTTGGATTGTGTGAGGCCCACTGATATCTGAGCGCTATGTCACAGGCTCGATGGCACAGCTGTGACCAAAGTGACTAGAGGATAAGGGAGATTTTGAATCTCTGCACACACTTTTGGACACTGGACACTTTTGGATTGTGTGAGGCCCAATGAATATCTGAGCGCTATGTGACAGGCTCGATGGCACAGCTGTGACCAAAGTGACTAGAGGATAAGGGAGATTTTGAATCTCTGCACACACTTTTGGACACTTTTGGATTGTGTGAGGCCCACTGATATCTGAGCGCTATGTCACAGGCTCGATGGCACAGCTGTGACCAAAGTGACTAGAGGATAAGGGAGATTTTGAATCTCTGCACACACTTTTGAACACTGGACACTTTTGGATTGCGTGAAACCCAATGAATATCTGAGCGCTATGTGACAGGCTCGATGGCACAGCTGTGACCAAAGTGACTAGAGGATAAGGGAGATTTTGAATTTCTGCAGACACTTTTGGACACTGGACACTTTTGGATTGTGTGAGGCCCAATGAATATCTGAGCGCTATGTGACAGGCTCGATGGCACAGCTGTGACCAAAGTGACTAGATGATAAGGGAGATTTTGAATCTCTGCACACACTTTTGGACACTGGACACTTTTGGATTGTGTGAGGCCCACTGATATCTGAGCGCTATGTCACAGGCACGATGGCACAGCTGTGACCAAAGTGACTAGAGGATAAGGGAGATTTTGAATCTCTGCACACACTTTTGGACACTGGACACTTTTGGATTGTGTGAGGCCCAATGAATATCTGAGCGCTATGTGACAGGCTCGATGGCACAGCTGTGACCAAAGTGACTAGAGGATAAGGGAGATTTTGAATTTCTGCAGACACTTTTGGACACTGGACACTTTTGGATTGTGTGAGGCCCAATGAATATCTGAGCGCTATGTGACAGGCTCGATGGCACAGCTGTGACCAAAGTGACTAGAGGATAAGGGAGATTTTGAATTTCTGCAGACACTTTTGGACACTGGACACTTTTGGATTGTGTGAGGCCCAATGAATATCTGAGCGCTATGTGACAGGCTCGATGGCACAGCTGTGACCAAAGTGACTAGAGGATAAGGGAGATTTTGAATCTCTGCACACACTTTTGGACACTAGACACTTTTGGATTGTGTGAGGCCCACTGATATCTGAGCGCTATGTCACAGGCTCGATGGCACAGCTGTGACCAAAGTGACTAGAGGATAAGGGAGATTTTGAATTTCTGCAGACACTTTTGGACAGTGGACACTTTTGGATTGTGTGAGGCCCAATGAATATCTGAGCACTATGTGACAGGCTCGATGGCACAGCTGTGACCGAAGTGACTAGAGGATAAGGGAGATTTTGAATCTCTGCACACACTTTTGGACACTGGACACTTTTGGATTGTGTGAGGCCCACTGATATCTGAGCGCTATGTCACAGGCTCGATGACACAGCTGTGACCAAACTGACTAGAGGATAAGGGAGATTTTGAATCTCTGCACACACTTTTGGACACTGGACACTTTTGGATTGTGTGAGGCCCAATGAATATCTGAGCGCTATGTGACAGGCTCGATGGCACAGCTGTGACCAAAGTGACTAGAAGATAAGGGAGATTTTGAATCTCTGCACACACTTTTGGACACTGGACACTTTTGGATTGTGTGAGGCCCAATGAATATCTGAGCGCTATGTGACAGGCTCGATGGCACAGCTGTGACCAAAGTGACTAGAGGATAAGGGAGATTTTGAATCTCTGCACACACTTTTGGACACTGGACACTTTTGGATTGTGTGAGGCCCACTGATATCTGAGCGCTATGTCACAGGCTCGATGGCACAGCTGTGACCAAAGTGACTAGAGGATAAGGGAGATTTTGAATTTCTGCAGACACTTTTGGACACTGGACACTTTTGGATTGTGTGAGGCCCAATGAATATCTGAGCGCTATGTGACAGGCTCGATGGCACAGCTGTGACCAAAATGACTAGAGGATAAGGGAGATTTTGAATCTCTGCACACACTTTTGGACACTGGACACTTTTGGATTGTGTGAGGCCCAATGAATATCTGAGCGCTATGTGACAGGCTCGATGGCACAGCTGTGACCAAAGTGACTAGAGGATAAGGGAGATTTTGAATTTCTGAAGACACTTTTGGACACTGGACACTTTTGGATTGTGTGAGGCCCAATGAATATCTGAGCGCTATGTGACAGGCTCGATGGCACAGCTGTGACCAAAGTGACTAGAGGATAAGGGAGATTTTGAATCTCTGCACACACTTTTGGACACTGGACACTTTTGGATTGTGTGAGGCCCACTGATATCTGAGCGCTATGTCACAGGCTCGATGGCACAGCTGTGACCAAAGTGACTAGAGGATAAGGGAGATTTTGAATTTCTGCAGACACTTTTGGACACTGGACACTTTTGGATTGTGTGAGGCCCAATGAATATCTGAGCGCTATGTGACAGGCTCGATGGCACAGCTGTGACCAAAGTGACTAGAGGATAAGGGAGATTTTGAATCTCTGCACACACTTTTGGACACTGGACACTTTTGGATTGTGTGAGGCCCACTGATATCTGAGCGCTATGTCACAGGCTCGATGGCACAGCTGTGACCAAAGTGACTAGAGGATAAGGGAGATTTTGAATCTCTGCTCACACTTTTGGACACTGGACACTTTTGGATTGTGTGAGGCCCAATGAATATCTGAGCGCTATGTGACAGGCTCGATGGCACAGCTGTGACCAAAGTGACTAGAGGATAAGGGAGATTTTGAATCTCTGCACACACTTTTGGACACTGGACACTTTTGGATTGTGTGAGGCCCAATGAATATCTGAGCGCTATGTGACAGGCTCGATGGCACAGCTGTGACCAAAGTGACTAGAGGATAAGGGAGATTTTGAATCTCTGCACACACTTTTGGACACTGGACACTTTTGGATTGTGTGAGGCCCACTGATATCTGAGCGCTATGTCACAGGCTCGATGGCACAGCTGTGACCAAAGTGACTAGAGGATAAGGGAGATTTTGAATTTCTGCAGACACTTTTGGACACTGGACACTTTTGGATTGTGTGAGGCCCAATGAATATGTGAGCGCTATGTGACAGGCTCGATGGCACAGCTGTGACCAAAGTGACTAGAGGATAAGGGAGATTTTGAATCTCTGCACACACTTTTGGACACTGGACACTTTTGGATTGTGTGAGGCCCACTGATATCTGAGCGCTATGTCACAGGCTCGATGGCACAGCTGTGACAAAAGTGACTATAGGATAAGGGAGATTGGATTGCTTTTAAAAAAGCAGTTTGCAGAGCAGTGGGTAAACAGCAATGCCAGCCTGTCAGGAAGCCTTAAAAGGCAGCCCAACAACCAACACCACTGATACACCACAATATAGCCTTCCCTTTGCACTGCACACATAGTGACTGGTGTGTTGTGCAGGCCAAATTGCTAGCAGCAGAAGCAGTTTTTTTTTCTTCTCAGCAGGACAAAAAAAAAAATTGGGATTGCTTTTAAAAAAAGCAGTTTGCGGAGCAGTGGGTAAACAGCAATGCAGGAATGTCAGGAAGCCTTAGAAGGCAGCCCAACAACCAACACCACTGATACACCACTATATAGCCTCCCCTTGCACTGCACACACAGTGACTGGTGTGTTGTGCAGGCCAAATCGCTAGCAGCAGAAGCAGTTTTTTTGTCTTCTTCCCTGCCTAACGCTCTCCCTACAGAATCAGCAACCTCTCCCTATACTGAGATCGGCAGAAGTAAGATGGCGGTCGGCGTGCACGCCCTTTTATACCCCCTGTGACGCCCACCAAAGCAAGCCAATCACTTGCATGCCCTTCTGAAAGATGGTGGTGACCCCTGCCTATGTCATCACGTTGCCCACAGTGTCCGTGGATCCTGATTGGCTGAAAAAGAGCGCAAAACAAACTTTTGAAACGCGACTTTGGCGCGTAAGTCGCCGACCTCGTGGCCGACCTCATCCTAGGGTCGGGTTTCGTTTCATGAAACCCGACTTTGCCAAAAGTCGGCGACTTTTGAATTTTTTCGACCCGTTTCGCTCAACTCTATTTATAACCATATTTAAAAGGTGAAAGCTAAGGGTTACAAACCCTGCGGTTGGCCTATGTACTGTTATACATAGATGCTGTTGAAGCCACAAGGTCTATATTTCTTTAATTAAAGTAAAACATTCTTTTTGCCTAAAATACATGCATTTAATTAAAGGGAAATTTCCCTCCAAATGTGTTCATATTGTTCAAACATCAATCTGTGTTGCAAATAGATACAACCATACAAATATGTATTTATATATGTAATAGTCCAGTCCAGTTTTAAAGCACCATGATTACAGATATTCTCATGTACATATCCAGTCTCATGCAGAATCTAGCAGAAAGTCATAACTTTCATGATGGTCATTTGTTGGTGATTTTTCATTATAGCACTCATTGATCTCCATTAAAACTTTGACAGAAAAAAAATATTATCCTACAATATTTTTTTGTATTACTCTTCTTGTGGCAAGTACCTGCTGGGCTTCGAACTCTGGCCTGGTGTTTCCCAGCATCTGTGCGCTGTGTAATGAGACACTGGGGACTGACACTTGCAGAAGGGAGCTCTAACAAGGTGAAGCCACATACAAAAATCAATTCTCATGTTCTAATTAGAAAGTTCACCTGTAGCCAGGAAAATTGTTTTTTTTTTTTCTAAAAACAACATTATTTTTTTTTACTATACAATAACTTTATACCAGCTCACCTGTCTTTAAACGTCCCAATATATGGATATATGTTCCTATTATTGATAACAATAATAGTAATAGCATAGTAGCATTTATTACATTTTTCAGTTAAATTTCTTTAAAAGGTATGTTTCAATATATACAAAAGACCAATCTGAACTGTATATCGACCAGAGCCAAATAAGTAGACGGTGCATATGCTGCAAACAGAAGAAACACACCATTAACATCTACTCTGTAAGAAACGAAAAGAACAAATACCCAATATTGATCTGTGTAATTAGACACTAGGGATAAATGCTTACATGAAGAAAATTTAGCAAGGTCACCTGCAGCCATTAAAATAGTTCTACTCAGTAGCCTAGCTACCAGGGGGGAAGAGGGTGCAGTCACTCCGGTCCCTGCGATCAGAGGGGCACACCGGGAGTTACGCTACACGTCACTATTGCCTTGCACAGCACGCTAATACAGTTAAGCTCCATGGAAAAGCATGGAGAGATGATTTCTCTGTATTGCCCCTCTCAACTACAGCAGAATGATACTTTGACTGAGGCACTGGCGTATGCACAGGAAGGTCAGAGTCCTGGTGCAGTGATATAATCGTGCCTCGCCGGGACTCTGACAACCTTGAGTGAGCAGGTGGCCATTGTATCATGCTGTCATAGCTGAGAGCGATAGTGCAGGGAGATGAACAAGTTGGTCTACCCTGTGCACTCGGGAGAATCCTGGAATAGGTGAGCATATGATGTATTTAATTTTAAAACTTTGTGTGACTGTGGGTGCGTGATACATTGAGGAGGACCCTCCTACAGTGGGGAGTGGGACTTTTATACATTTTAAGGGCTATTGTGAGGGGCCCTCAAAGTGTGGGGGCCATTATACAGCAAGGGAGCTATTGAAAGGGGCCCTCAAAGTATGGTGTATTCGCTATTGTGGGGACCTTCATACAGTATGGGGGCTAATGTGTGGGCCAATATACAACTTGAGGACTAATGTGAAAGGCCATCATACAGCATGGGGGCTTATTTGGGGGTCATCATATAGTATGAGGACTATTGTTGGTTGCATTCATACAGTAGTCTCATCTGCACATGCATACTCAGACTCTTGTCACTCACTGAGATCTAGCCAACCAAACAGTTATGTACCCTTTTCTGTTCATCAATTACGGTCCCCAGATTGAAAGTAGCAGAGCCAGAATCAAAACAGTAGAATTTTTTACTCACAGAGAGATGATCTTACATTCAAAGGGCAGGTTACAAAAGTGTATTACAAAAGTGTTAGCTAGGAAGAGTTAGGAATAATGAAAGGGGGTTCTCCCCATTCATGTGAGAGGTATTTTTGGTTTTGCATATTTGTTTTATGCTACCCTACTTCCAAGAGCCATAACTTTTTATTTTTGCATCAATATAGCCATGTGGGGGCTCATTTTTGGAGGGACAAGTTGTACTTTTGAACGACACAATTGGTTTTACCATGGACTAGAAAACCGCAAAAAAAATCCAAGTGCTGTGAAATTGCAAAAAAGTGCAATCCCACACTTGTTTTTTGTTTTGCTTTTTTACTAGGTTCACTAAATGCAAAAAACTGACCTGCAACTTTGATTTTTCAGGTCATTATGAGTTCATAGACATCAAACATGTCTAGGTTCTTTTTTATTGAAGTGGTGAAAAAAATTCCAAACTTTGTTAAGAAAAATTGCGCCATTTTCCGATAACTGTAGTGTCTCCATTTTTCATGATCTCGGGTTGGGTAAGGGCTTAGTTTTTGCGTGTCGAGCTGACTTTTATTGATACCATTTTGGTGCAAATAAGATCTGATCGTCCGTTATAGCATTTTAATGCAATGTCACGGTGACCAAAATTCTTAATTCTGGTGTTTCTTGCTACGTCGTTTAGCGATCAGGTTAATCTTTTTTATTAACAGATCGGGCAATTCTGAACACGGCGATACCAAATATGTTTATGTTTGATTTTTTTTTATTGGTTTTATTTTAAATGGGGCAAAAGGGTGATGTTTCAAATTTTTCTATTTTTTTGTACTTCTTTTATATTTTTTAATTTTTTTTTCATTTTTGGCATGCTTCAATAGTCTCCATGGGAGACTAGAAGCTGCCATAACCCGATCGGCCCTGCTACATACAGGCAATGATCTGATCGCCTGCATGTAGAAGAATTGCTGCAGAAAAACAATGCTGAAAAAATGCCTAGTGTGGACTTACTCTTACATTCTTGGGGAAAAATGTGAATACTGTTTTCTTGGACACTTGCACAGGCCATTATTATTTTCTAGGGGTGATTTTTACTATGTAAGGCCAGAGTCACACTAGCGAAAAAATCGGACGAATGCAATGCGATAAAAAAATCGCATTGCAATCGTCCCAATGTTATTCTATGGTGTGGCTCCCATCATCCAATTTTTTTTCGGATCTTTTCCTCGGACCAAGACAATCGCAGCATCCAGGTCAGCAGGAAATAGCATCAGGCATTGGCAGGATGCTTTGGCATGCAAATTTCACTGGCACCATAAAAAAACAGGAAGAACGCCTCCACGGATTCCTCCAGCATGTCTACATATGTGAAAGATGAAATGCTCATAGTTCTGGTCCATGTTTTTCTAAATTTTTGTTTAACGTATGTTGGTTAGAAGGTTCTTTGTAGTAGGCCTGAAACCGCTACTCCTTTTTGTAGTATTCGTGTAGAGCCATCAGAAATAGAATTCCAATAATTTTAAATATGGTTGCATAAGCACATTTAAACTGTTGATAACATAGCCATATGTGTGGTCTGAACACTTGTGTTTTGGTTTACATTGCCGTGACTGATGTGATGAGGTGTTGGCGCAGCTGTAGGGACACATATAGGAGGGAGGGACAGCTGTGGGTCCGTAGTGAAGCGGCCGCAACCACCAAGAGGAAATACCTCTACTTCGACCGCCTAGATTTCCTTGCTCCTGTGATGGATCTGAGACCGTAAGTGCAGGGTTTCATTTTTTATTTGTAAAAGCAAAAATATTAAGGATTTTTTTGATTTTTACATTGTAGCATTGAGTCAAACCTTACAGAGAGGGAGATGGGTTCCGACTCTGAGGTGGTGGTAGATCCAGTGTCTGATGTTGCTGCAGGGTCTGGCCCATCTGCAGAACTTTCAAGAGCCACACCCCCACCACCACCACCAGAATCTGCTAGCCAGCCAGCAAAACATGAGGACCAGGGCAACAGTAGCAGCCCCACCATGCCACTGGATACCTCGCCACAGCCTTCTGCCCTACCACGATGAGACCAGTGCAGGAGAGAAGGAACAGCTTCAGGAACAAGGAGGCAGGTGGACCGAGGTGTCTTGGACTACTTGTCCACAGCTGCTCATGATGATGGGGAGGAGGCTTATGGGTGCAGTCTGGCACAGTACTTCAGGGCAATTCCCCGTGGGTACAGGCTGCGTACCAGAGGGGCTCTCCAAATAGTTCTTGATGCAAGCACACCACCCAATAATCCCAGCACTGTCTTTCAATTTTTGGAAAGGTTGCAGCTGTCGGCAGAAAATCCAATACACAGGCTGGGTGGACATGAAGAGTCAACTCAAGCATCCTTGGAACCTCTTCCTCCTCCACCACGGGTGCTAACACCTCTGCCACGGGTGCCAACACCTCCGCTTCAGCCTGCACACATACAGAATGTGGCTCCACAGGTCCAATATATGGGCCAGGGTGCACATGCACAATATGGCCACTTTAACTTACCCAATGTCGGAGGGTGGCCCCAACATGGGTATGTTAGGCATGGCCATATGGGGGGATATGGGCAATTTGGGCAGCCCTACCATCAGGACTACCACCACCAATTTCCTAATTACCCCTACCCAAACCCACAAATTGATCCTGCCAGGATGCAACAGATGCCAGAGCCAGTGATTTGGCCCAGCAACCAAGGCCAAATGTCCAAGCAGGACCCCCACCTTCACCCCCCAACCTACCATAACTTGTAGGTTTGCCTTTGTTACTCATCTTTTTTTGTTTTATACAGTATGTATATTTTTGGGGTCAGATTTTGACATCATAATGTGCTGCTAACATTATGCCATATGTTACTAATAAATAAAGGGCTGGATGATTATTTAAATTAAGTTTCAGGCCTAAAAAATGTTATTTGTCCATTTTGCAAGCCTCCGAGAAAATATCACCAGACGGATGTCAAACGGATGCTTCCATGAGAATAAAATCGGATCATTGCAGGAAATTCGGATGATAGACGGATCACTGATCATGAAACATTTGTCCTTTATCGTTGTGTGTGATGCCGTCCTAAGGGTCAGAGTAGTGAGCATTATTTTATGGGGTAGTAAGAAAAGCCATTATTGTACCACACAGCAGGTGCAGTTATTGGGACACATACGGAAGCACCTCAGTATTGGGGTATCAGCAAGATGAGGAGCTTGTGCAAGTTTTGAATAGATGGAAAGAGTTCTAGAAATGTGAGATGTCCAATGTTTCTTTGTTTTAATCCCTGCAGACGAGTTGTGGTCGAAGAAGTTGCTATGTCAGTCAGGGCCAGATGGAAAAGACAAGAAAAGTTAAGAATTCCATCAGAAAGAATGTCAGCTGTAAGTTGCCATATATAACTGCATTGAAATTTCCTACATGTTCTACAGCACTGGTATCTTCCACTATATGGTCACCATATGGCAGTAACATCAGTGTTGGCATTTGAATAGTGATATATTTTTAGTAACAGTGCGGCCATCTGTTGAGATTCCGCTATACACACTATTAGGCCGGGGTCACACTAACCGACGCAAAATACGGTCAGTATTTTACATGCGTAATACGGATGAATGGCCCCTAAACAGTAATCCGTATGTCATCCGTAATCAAGGTGTGGTCACGTATTTTGCGCATGTAAGCTTCCGTATGTAATCCGTATGGCGAGATTTTCTCGCAGGCTTGCAAAATGGACATATAATGGAGCCCTATGACAGGGTTTCTAAACAGAAACCAAAGAATAGATATAGACACATAGAATGCATATATATATATATATATATATATATATATATTCTATGTGTATATATCTATTCTTTTGTTTCTTTATTAAAACTGTCAGTGTGAGTTTTCTGTATAGCGCACTGAATTGCCGGCTTTGCTAAAAGACACCTGGTGCGTATTTCTCACAAGTCACATGTGTGGTCCGTGTGTAATCCATATTTTTTGCGCACCCATAGACTTGCATTGGCGTACTACGGGCGTAATACGCTGACAATCGCAGCATGCTGCGATTGGCATGGAGCGTAGAATACGGATGAGAAATATACGCCTGGTGCGAGGGACCCCATAGAGAATCATTTGTCCGTGTCTAATGCGTGCTTTTAGCGCCTCTCACTTGGCCGTATTCCTCGCCAGTGTGACCCCGGCCTTAGGCTGTGCTACTGTAGATGTAATCAGGGTTACTGGATTGGTGGCCCACTCATGTTTCCCCTCCCCCCCATAGCTGAACTCGTAGCTATGCCTCTGGTTGTACTCCTACATTCTCTATCTGTAGCATTCAAGTTTACCTTTTCTTTTATTGTATATTGCAAAAATATTTACATTTAGTTCAGTATGAATTCTAATCTTTCCTATTTGTTCACCCTTTTATTTTTTGAAAACTTTTTATTTTGGGACAAAAAAAAACAAGCTAGGTCTAGCTTCATCTGCTTCAAATGTTTTTGCTTTCATTCAAAAAGGCATACATAGTTTTTTTTATATGAAAGATTACCTATTAATACAAAAGAAAAGAAAAGAATTGTTCCATGTCCCATTGGACTAATTTTGTTTGGAAGAACCCATTCCTAGAAGTATTGTTACTTTATAAATTGAGCATGGTGCATCCTATAAAACTGTACAAAGTGGTTGCTCAGTCTATATTAAGAGACAAAAGGCTTCAGTGAATGGCCTTACATTGTACACCAAAAGGATCTGACATTTACATGAGCTCTTAAACTCTTCCAGCATCAACATGATGATGTAGTTTGTCGGAATATTCCAACACAAACATGTTTGTGTTGATGAACATGCAGTTTACGGAAGCTGTGCTCACATGATCACCACTGACTATAGTTGTAGATAGAAATGAGGAATCGTTACAAAATCCACATTTGGCAAAATACTGATTTTTTTGTGATTTATTTTGGCATCTGCCATTTGAAAAATAAAAAAAATTCTTATACTCACCTTACCACTCACCTCTCCAGCCTCTACGCTCTTCACCGTCACCTGTCTGGTCATTACCACATCTTCTGATTACCGCCACAAGCGCTGAAGTCACAATACCAGGTATGTATGCACAAGGCTGACATTGTGAATTTTTGTGCGCTTGCACAGAACCCTCCCAGGCTGCTTTGACAAAGCAATTTCAGTATTTGAAACAGCGATAAGAAGATCTAAAGCGGGACCAATGGTTGATGGTGATGAGCAGAGGAGCTGGGGAGATGATTGGTACAGAAAGTATAAGAATTTGTATTATTTTTACCTTTTATGCTTTTCATGCTCTGGAATCTGAATAAACCCCAGAGCATGATAAGGGACATTAAAGTCATGGCTATTAACTGGCATATTTGAATTTTGCCTAATCCATTTGTGGCACCCCAGGAGTCTGGTTGCCACAGTGGCATTGCCTCCCTCACAGGGGGTAATGTCATGCCTGGAAGCAATGAGAGGTCCCCTGACCAGATATCACCAGCATCTAACACTTGTTCTAACTCCAGATCAAAAGGGGTGGAGCTTAAGGGAGTGACAGTTGGTGGGAGGAGTTAGTGCTGAAGTAAGGAGATTGTTCTGGAAAGAGTCAGTGAGTCAGTCAGAGGGGAGTGAGGGAGGGAATGAGGGCTGACAGAGTCTGAGGAGAGTTGAGGAGCAAAGGTGAAATTTGGGGAGTGGAGCTGAGAGTAAGCTGACCCCAGAGCTGAGCGTTTGAAACTGGATGCCGGACTCCATGGCAGGGTGGGTAAAGAGAGCCCAACAGCTAAATCCAGAGGGCAGGGGACTGCAAGCCTCCTGGCTCCATAAAACACTCAGCGGCACAGCAGCATAAAAGATCCCGGAGCCGCCACAAAGGAGCGACACCTGTAAAAAGGCTCAAGATGCCTGCCATATGGTCAACTGCTTAAAGAAAAGCAAGAATAGAGGCCCAGGCACAGCTTTAGGCAGAAAGGACCTCAGAAGATAGCGCAAAAATGAGGCCTCTATATCCATCTAGCTCAGTGGATCTTGAACTGCTTCGAGGCTACCCAGATCTCCTTGACTATCTGTGATCCCCTGGTCTGCACCATGGACTATCAAGTAAAGGTAAAAGGAAATTGCAACCCTTCTGTTTCCCCAGCTATATTACTGTGTCATCTACTCTGCATTACAATCGTCACTACCATTTTAAATAAAACATACTACTGCCCTGGGGCCTAGCTCTACCTGTGGAGAGCTGTAACAGCTCTCCTGCATCACCAACAACCCCAGAGGTCTTTCAAGCAGCGTCATCTAACACCTTTATTGCCAAATAACACTGGTGACATCACAAATTAATCCTCCATAATAACTATTCCCTTCATCATTTGATTGCTCACCCAGGGCTATGGACTGGGTCACCGCTGACGTGACATCCCCTGAAGTAACAGAATTGGCCCGGTACCGAATACCCCACTGCACTGTGGGGTGTGGCACATTCATCTCTACTTACAGTACATTTGAAAGTGAACTTAAGGCACTATTTCCATTTTGTTTAATTGTGGTGTTGACAAACAGAGGGGCAAATAGCATTCATATAGTGCAAAAAGCACATCGAATAAAGATATATTTTTAATAATTAAATAATTATTTTAATCTGAATTCTTAACAGTCCTTACATAACTGTCTATTGAATTTTCAGCCCAGGGAGAGCACCAGATGACCAGCGAGAACCCAAGGCTTTCTATGTTGCAATATGGTAACAGAAATCCATACATATGAATCCTGCAAAATCTTCAACAGCAAAATACACATTTTGCAGATTTATTATGACAGTATGCCAATTTCTTTGAAGATTTTTGCATGGATTTTTAGCAATTTATTGACTCAAATAATGCATTTTTAATTTGACAATCATCCCTTTTTAAAAAAAAAAAATAATTGAGCTTTTGTACATTTTTTTAACACTGACCCTCAACTACGTATTAGAATATTACATTCAAATAATTTGTAAACCAGTTGCTTGAATCCATTGGGAAATTTGCATATAATTTGTAATGGAGTGGATGGCATTAAGAAATATTTTATTAGCGGTTAGCAATATGCTACATTTTTCTTATGGTTTCTGCTATAGTCATAAATAACACTGAATCAGGGTAGCTGTATTGACAGTGAAATATATTGGGAAAGCACAATGAAAAATAGAATGATGTTCTCATTTATGGTTTGCATAGTGTAAAGATTTCATCTGATGCATGATAAATGGGAGTATATTAATTAATTACATTCATAGAATATCCTGAACCTTGTATAGTTCTACGTTCTTAGTAGGAGTTAGCGACCCTAAACTGCAGATTGCTGTCATTTGTTCAGCAGGAAGCAAAAGTTTTAACATTTCTTCCAGGGGAACTAGCACAGTACACACTGTCCATTCTTTTAATACACTCATCAATCAATTTGATTATATCAAAAGTCAGAACTAAAACTGCAGGCATATGTTAACTCTGTTAGACACCATGTAGCAAAGCATGTAAATGCATTAACAATTGCCCTAAACTTGTTTTCCCTCTTTGGAATAATAAAATTCAAAATTACAGTTGCTGCATGGACTTCAGTTAAAGTTGTCTGCCTAAATTAACAGAAAACATAAAGTCTGTAATATCGTAGACATCATCATTATATGTGTTTAAGATATTTAATCTAGAAATAAAAGTAAACTAAATAAATATACCACATATAGACTGGATACCCCTATAAATTTTTCACTCTTTGTTTCATTGCAGCAATTTGGTAAATTCAAAAAAGTTAATTTTTTTTCTCATTAATGTACACTTTGCACCACAACTTCACTGGAAAAAAAACTGATGTCATTTTTTGAAAATGTATTAAAAGAGAAATAATGAAATATCACATGGTCATAAGTAGTCAGACCCTTTGCTCAGTATTGAGTAAAAGCACCCTTTTGAGCTAGTACAGCCATGAGTCTTCTTGGGAGTTAAGTTTTTCACACCTGGATTTGGGGATCCTCTGCCATTCTTCCTTGCAGATCCTCTCCAATTCTGTCAGGTTGGAGGGTGAAAGTTGGTGGACAGCCATTGTTAGGTCTTTCCAGAGATGGTCAATTGGGTTTAGGTCAGGGCTCTGGCTGACCCAGTCAATAATGGTCACAGAGTTGTTCTGAAGACACTCCTTTGTTATTTTAGCTGTGTGAGATCCAGAGCACTCTGGAAGAGGTTTTCATTCAGGATATCTCTGTACTTGGCCGCATTCATGTTTCCTTCAATTGCAACCAGTTGTCCTGTCCCTGCTGCTGAAACCCCCCCATAGCATGATGCTGACACCACCATGTTTCACTGTTGGGATTGTATTTGGCAGGTGATGAGCAGTGCCTGGTTTTCTTAACACGTACAGCTTACAATTATCACCAAAAAGGTCTATCTTTGTCTCATCAGACCAGAGAATCTTATTTCTCATAGTCTTCGGAGTCCTTCATGTGTTTTTACAAACTCTATGTGGGTTTTCACATGTCTGGCACTTAGGAAAGGCTTCTGTCGGGCCACTCTGCAATAAAGGCCTGACTGGTGGAGGGCTGCAGTGATAGTTGACTTTGTCGAAGCTTCTCAAACTCAAATTGCATCTATAGAGCTCAACCACAGTGATATTGAGGCTCTTCTTTACCTCTCTCACCAAGGCTCTTCTCCCACAATTGCTCTGTTTGGCTGGATGGCCAGGTCTAGGGAGACTTCTGGTCATCCCAAACTTCTTCCATTTAAAGATTATGGAGGCCACTGTGCTCTTAGGAACCTTGAGTACTGCAGAAATTCTTTTGTAACCTTGGCCACATCTGTGCCTTGTCACAATTCTGTCTCTGAACTCCTTGGCCAGTTCCTTTGACATATGATTCTCATTTGGCCTGACATGCACTGTAGGCTAGGAGTTCTTATATAGACAGGTGTGTGCCTTTACAAATCAAGTCATATAAGTTTAATTAAACACATCTTGACTCCAATGACGGAGTAGAACCATCTCAAGGAGCATCACAGCATGTGACTTAAATATGAGTGTCTGAACAAAGGGTCTGAATACTTATGGCCATGTGATATTTCAGTTTTTCTTTTTTACTAAATTGGCAAAAATTTCAACATTTCTGCGTTTTTTCAGTCAAGATGGGGTGCAGAGTGTACATTAATGTGAAAAAATGAACTTTTTTGAATTTACCAAATGGCTGCAATGAAACAAAGGGTGAAAAATTTAATGGGGTCTCAATACTTTCAGTACCTATCATACGTATATATATATATATATATATATATGTGTGTGTGTGTGTGTGTGTTTATTCCTAGATTAATCAAGTTCACAAGTCAGAAGGGACATATCTGGGCAACTAAACAACGACTAAAATAAAAGATAAGGTTGAGGCCCAAGTGAAAAAATAGGGGGGAAAGTTGATATGAAAAATGGAAATTAAATTTTAATCAGTCTAACACTGCTTTTTGCTAAAAACCCACAAAATCGACTGGAATTAATTTACCACTCTGTCGCCTGGATAATTTCTTCTAAGAAGACACAAAAGTTGCTATAAAAAATAATACCCTCTGAAGAGACTTCTCTTACCAGAAATCAGATGTTCATTTTAGGTGCAAACCATGGTCTGTAAAAGCAGTAAAAAACCCTCTAAATTATTAAATGTTTGTGGTAAGTAGTAAGCTACAATATGGTGGAAATAATGAAGTTTGGGAGCTAAATTTTTTCCATTATACTTGGCCCACACATCACCTGTTGGGAGCCTATCTCAGGATGCAGATCAACTACAGACTAAACCACATTGATTCTCCTCTAGTTGGACATCTCTTTGAGCTCCAGGTCTTACATGAATTAAGCCCACCTAACAATGAGAGTCCACAAAGCTATCATTTGGCTACAAAACTATCTCAACCCAGTTCTCTAAAAAGGCAGTGCTTTTCTTTTTTAGCTCACAGTTTGCTCTTTGGAGACATTCTTGCACCTTTCATTTGTGGACTCCCCAAAAGAAAAGAAAATGATTGGTCTCGTGTTTATTTTTTGGAAGCACACCACTCCTCTGTCTTCTGTCTTCTTGTTACCAGGGTGCATTCCTAAAGATTGAGAGTTCAGGCAAGGGTATGGCTGAGATGCTGGCCCAAACTGCAAGCTCGCCAATACTGCTAGCAGAGGCAGCTTTGTCTCTGTAGCATAAAACAAGTGTAGGGGCTCTGAAGCTGATATAACAAACAGCTTGCAAGCAGTTGCTCCTTGCCTAGAAAGCAAGACACCGCAGAGGTGTCCATTAACAAGCTGTAAGCTATTAAATTAAAAATTCTTCTGTTCTTAAGAAGAAGATTTACTCATTTTTTAGGCTTTGCTTATACAGAACTATCTTATTACACAGCACTTTACAGACATTATCATCACTGTCCCCAATGAGGCTCGCAATCTAAATTCTTGATCAGTATGTCTTTGTAGTGTGGAGAAAGCCAGAGTACCTGGAGGAAACCCACACAAGAACTGGGAGAACATACAAACTTCTTGCAGATGTTGTCCTTGGTGGGATTGGAATCCAGGACCCCAGTTCTGCAAGGCTGCAGTGCTAACCACTGAGCCACAGTGCTGCCTATGAAGCATTTTATAATTTAAGCTATTTATGAATAAGAGAAAATTAATCAACATTCAACCCTTCCACGTTCTTTTTCATGGTGGATAAGCTGACTGAGCTCCAGCCCGATTTCACCCTCACATTGGACAAGCTTTTCACATAACAAGGATGGAGGTCAGTTTTATGCCTTGCAGTTTGCTAAAGACCATCCACACACAGCTTGTTGCTTTTAATCATCTCTTCTCTTCTAGTTATATTATCAGTGCTAAAAGATCACAAACCACACAGCTTAACTTTTAATCATTTCTGGGGAAAACAAAATGTATACAACCCGCTACTGGACATGTCAACATTAGACAAAGGAAGCAGTGTAAAAGTTTTATCTAGTATAAACCATAATTAACTATTTTGAATTTTTTCAAAAAAGAATTGCAATTCTTACCTTCTAAATCTGTAATGTTTCTGCAAAGTTTGCAAAGTTTGGTGGATGGGGTAAAATGGGTTACTGCTAGAGCCAAAGATCACGATGTGTAACAGATACTTCCCAGTGTAATGCGTGTGAGGTCATATTTATTACTGCAAGTCGCAATCAAGATGATGTTAGTTTTTTGTGAAACCTGCAAAGATGACCAAATTAGTAAAAATTTGCTATTAGGCATAGACATGGACAGCACACTAACTAAAGTAAATTATTGTTCTAGCACTTAGCTTTTTCACCCTGCCTCAAGGTGGACAAGCTGCCTAAAGAGACAATTTTGAACTGTACTGTGCCAAGAAAGAGTACATTCTTTTGAATGTAGCCTAACATTTAGTTAAAAAAATAAAAAAATATATTATTTTTAATAATATTTTTTTTTTTGTAAAAAAATATTTATTCTGAACTCTCTACTCACCTCTCCAGGGGCCCCTGCTACACCCTGCCCACTGTCCCATTCTCTATTACTCCATTGCACCAAATTTCCAGCCCACTGTTCACTTTAGTCCATTACATTGAACTCTCAGAGTAGTAAACTCCAAAGAGTGCTCGCAGCTGGAAGCCCGAGCCTTGATTAATTGGAGGGCTGGATATGCAGTGCCATGGAAGACCAGACAGCGGGCAGGTAGCAGTGGAGTAGAGATGAGTAGTGTTGAGCGACTTTTGGTTTTTTAGGGTTGAGTCTCATTTCATGAAACCCGACTTTTCCAAAAGTCGGGTCGAGCAAAATCGGCCGCCTATAGGGAAAAGTCGGGGTCGTCCCGAAACACGAAACCCAATGTAAGTCAATGGAGAATTAAAGTTGGCAGTGAGAGGAGGACAGGAAACACACTAACAGTGCCCATTTGAATGCCAAAAGCATAAATTCTTGTTACTGAAGCTTGTCAACCTTAATTAACTTCATAATACTAGTTACACACTGAAAAATGGGGGTTATTTGGCTACAGTTGTGGGGGGGAGGGCTGGCTCCAAGTTTTCGTGGGCCCAGGGCCAAAGAGCGCCCCTTTAACACATACCACAACTCATGATGCTCCGATACCGCAGAGAAATAGCAGTATAGTACAATGAAAAATACTTCACTTCTTACATCTCATGACTGATATCCATTTTAAATTCTCCAAAACCTCCAAAAACGGACAGTATATAACTCCATACAGTATTATGGCCAGCGCTTAGTGCGCTATACAGAGTAATGAGGCCCATATATTTCTCCATATGGAATCATTATTCCCATATAATGTTTCAAACCGTATATGATGAGCTCCACATAATGCTACAGTATATGTTGGTCCCAATGGATGAAGCTCCACTGTCTTATGGGCCCAAATAATGCTCCATATATAATGGGCCCCAAGTCTACTGTTCTAGTGTATAATGGGCCCTGTAAATGCTGCTCCAGTGTCTGATGTCCACCTTTGGAATGCTCCAGTGTATGGTGGGCCCCATATATCATTCACCAGAGTATAGTGCTCCCCAAAAATTGCTGTCCCAACATTGAAAACAATTGCATAAGTCTCTTTGCTAGGGAATCCCTGCACTACTCTGGACTCCTTGTCGTCCCCATCTTCCATCTCACTGCACTTGGCTGTTTAGGCCCTCCCACCAGCAGAGACACTTTTGTGTACTATGCGGTGCCCTGTGCCAGTGCCATCGCCCATGAGTATGCCCCCCACCTGCTCAAGGAACCTGCACTTTCATCTGCACCTTCCTCTTTGTCACCGTGTAAGGTGGTATAGTATGCGGGAAGGGGAACCTGAGTTTCCTCTGGGTCAGATTCTGGCTGTGTAGAGTGTGAGGGGAATGTAGTGGTCTGGGTCAATGTACCAGCAGCATCATCCAGCAGTGGCTGGGCCTCAGTGCACTTGTTGCGTCCCCAAGAGTACGGTCGTCACTGTGGCATTGCCTTCCTCCTAGGGAGTGTGTTGTCAAGCTTGGGAGCAACGAAGGATCTCTCTAGCAGTGAAACCAACACACAACACATTTCCCACTCCAGGCCAGCAGGGAGACCTCTGAACCTGACTGCTGAGGAGCTGCTCTCTGTGGTCGGGAGGAGGTAAGTTAGGGCACTCTGTGCAGGGAAGGGGAAGTGTGAGGACGTGAGAAGGGGAGCTGGAGGATGAGCAGAGTTAAGGCTCACTCCTAGCTGGAGTGCATGGTCCGGATTCTGGTCTCCGAGTTTGTAGGGACACTGACGTTCCTGCAGCAGAAACCGGGGGAAGTAGCAGCTATAAATGCTCCATACCCAACTAAGGCTCGGAGGCCCCAGCATCGACGTGTGCAAGGCAGAAGGAAAAGGCTACAGCTGTCTGCCATACAAGTAAAGTCTGAGGAACATCTGTTAGACAGGAGGCGTTTCAGTGAACCATGGTCCTGTGAGTGCTTCCCCCACAAGCGCTAGAAAGGAGACGTTCAGGAAGGTACATGTTGGCGGAGTGTTGGAAGGGAGTTTTCCATTCTGGTCCCAGAGGTTGGCAGAGGTCCTGACCCGGAGGACAGCACGGAGGCAGGCATCTGTGTAACCTGCAGACTGAGTAAAGCTTTGGTACTGCACGTTCTGGTGTCCTACAGTTATTCCAGCACCGCTACATCTGGGTACCAGCACCTACACTGCCTGTGCCTTTCCCCCATCACTACATCTACACTTCCTTGGGACTCCAGCTCCACCTGTGGGGAGCTTCACCATCTTTGCTGCACAACACCATCAGTCCCAGAGGATCTGCATGCAGCGTCGGCCTAACATCTATGTTGCCGAACACCACAGGTGGCATCAAACTATATAAACTCTTTATCATTATACCACGCCATTTACATGGGCGCCCAGGGCCACCGTCTGGGTCACCGCTGCTGTGACACATCCCACTGACACCGGCCCGGTACCGAGTACCCCACAGCCCTGGGAGGGCGACCCATATGCCGACTGCTGATCGGGCGGCGTTATTCCCACGAACCTCCAAACAGCGTCCCTGAAAGCAAAGTTTTTGGTTTCCAGGGGCAGTATGATTGCAAAGCTGAACCTTAAAGGAATGTCCAAAAGGGCACAACCAGGAGTGGAGCCTGTGGCTTAATTGGACTGCATCCGGGAAACCACTACCATACAAGCTACAGAAAAGATGGACAGATTGCAAGCTTTATCGATTCTGTGTGTGGTGTGGTATGTCCGTTTGTAGTTGTGCTAGAGATTTCTCAGCTTTATTCCGTTAACGACCGAGACTTCGGCATGGCCCCGCGGTACGCGTCAAGCTTACTAGAGGGATACGCGAGGCTGTGGCACGTGAGATCGAGCAATAACAGGTCTAGCATTCCAGTACATGTCTGGGCTGCATGCACACTACACTGAAAGGACCAGCTTTTGTCGCTTACAGGTGCAGATAACCTGCTGAACTCCGTTAGTGATGGGGATCTGGAATTCAGATTATTCCCCGCGAACGATGATTTCCCAGTAAGTTCAGGTCAACCGCAATTCCGGAGATAGGCCTAACCGTCATTCCTGAAAAAATTACGTGTCCAAACCACAGGTGCTGTAGCTTGCTTAACAGCTCGGCAGCTGTTCTCAGGCCCAGTATGGATTCAACAACATTGTAGAAAGTTGATAAAGGGTACAGTTTCACCGGATAACACGTATATATGTAGCCTAGTTTACACATTAAAAATATATGTCTATAGATCAGGAGGCAGACTCAGATGTTCTCAGGTCCAGTATGGATTTGACCAGATTGTACAAAGTTGAGAAAGGGTACTTTATCACTGGATAGCAGGTATATATAGCATAGTTTAAACTTGTAAAATCTCCGTGTTCTCAGTATGGATTACACAGCAATCTAAAAAGTGGAAAAAAGGAAATGCATTTGAGGCGTACACAACTATATACTTTTGGTGTTATTTTTAAATCTTCATATATATTTCTGTCTCAGTAATACAGTCCAGCCTCTCCACAATAGGAAATGAGATGCATATAATTAGTGACATAAAGGCTATTGATTGCAGAAATCTAGGAATTATTATTCACGGGAAAAACTTCCGTCACAATTCTCATAGGCGATGCTGACCCTCAATTAATTTGTGTGTTGAGACAGTGAAAACATTTTTTTGTGAATAAAGTCTTGCTGTATCGCACTTCCGTGGATTCCAACACTGTTACTCATCTCAATCCACTTTTTATCACAGGGAGCGATGTACACCTGGTGCTCACTGGCTATCATGATCTGTCACGCAACTTTGGAGTGCAAAAGACATAAGCCACAGGCCGTAGGGGATTCTATTTGATTGGCATGAGAGGGCACATTTTGAAATGTGCGCTGGAATGTCACACGTTTGTGAGTAGGAAAACTGAAAGCTGATGATAAACCACCACTGCATGTAATTGTGAGTCGACATCCATAAGAAATGAAAGCCACTGATCATCTGGAGCTAGAGCCCGGCCAGCAGGACAGGGCATAGCTACATCTTAACCATCATCTTTCAGTTCAATCAATTTGTAGTGGCAGTCCCAGTGAAGGATTTGACAGCCCAGAATACACAGCGGAGGAGCAGGGAGAGGTAAACATTGCAAATGCTGGGGCCCTGCCCAAGCAAGGGGGGCACACTCGTGGGCGTCGGTACTGGCACTGGGCCACTCATAGTACGGCGGTGTGTCTGATGGTGGGTGTGCACCACCACTGTCAGAGAAACTTGATTGCACTATGAGGGACCCTATGCCAGTGCCCGCGCCCAAGAGTCGGCCTACCCACCTGTCCAGGGCAACGGCACTCGCACGGTTTTGTGCGCTAGGTGGTGGGGGGGGCCGCCCACTTAGGGAGGTTTACAAAGTGGCATATGTAGATGTGGGTCATTCAGCTGCTGCAAAAGGCGAAATAGGTCAAGTTCGTGGAATAGGAGGAGGACCAAAGCAAGCCATTTTTCTGGCAACCTATGTGTCATCAAGGGAAGGTGGGACAAAATCCTTGGAAACCCATGCATGGTTCATTTTAATGAAGGTTAGATCATCCACATTTTGGGTTGACAGACGAGTCCTTTTTTCTGTCAGGATTGATCCAGCTGCACTGAAGACTCTTTCCGATAGCACACTTGCAGCTGGGCAAGCGAGCTCCTGTAAGGCATATTGTGCCAATTCAGGCCAGATGTCCAGTTTAGCGGCCCAATAGTCAAAGGGGAATGACCTGTGCGGGAGAACATCGATATGGGAGGAAAAGTAGTTGTTAACCATAATTGACAACTGCTGTCTCCTGTCACTTTCCATCGATGCAGTATTACCAGTTGTGTGAGCGGTCCGTGAAATATCAGTCTACAACATTGTCATGAAACCCCTGTCTCCAACGCCACTTCTGCTGTGTGCACCACGAACACCTCTGCCAAGCTGCCCCCGGCCCATACGGCTCTTGTGAGAACCATCACCGCTGCTGTGTGCTGGGAATGCCTCAACCAACCGGTTAACCAGAGTTGCTTGTTTAGTAGCCAATATTAGGTAAAGGTTCTCCTGTGGCATGATGTTTTGTAATTTGCCTTTATAGCGTGGATCCAGGATGCTGGCCAACCAGTAGTCGTCATAGTTCATCATTTTGGCAATGCGTGGGTCCCTTTTTAGGATCTGCAAGGCATAATCTGACATGTGGGCCAATGTTCCCGGTGTCAATGATGCACTGTGAGTGCTGGGTGGAGGAGCACTTTCTGGCAAATCCACATCCCTCCAGTCACGCACAAACCCTGTACCAGACCTTGCCATGCCAACATTTTCACTTGCCCCACGAGATGCATCCTCCTCCCCTAAGTAATCATCCCCATCATCATCCTCCTCCTCCTCCTCTTCTTCCTCCATCTCGTCCAGGAGAGGTCCCTGAGCAGACAATGGCTGAATGTCATCAAGGATTCCCTCCACCTCTTCAACATTGGCTGCAGACGCCTGCTCCTTAAGGTGCGCCAAAGTTTGCATGAGCAGACGCATAAGTGGGATGCTCATGCTTAGGATGGCATCGTCTATCCTTACCAGCCGTGTGCATTCCTCAAAACACTGAAGGACTTTACAGAGGTCTTTCAGCTTCGACCACTGCACACCTGTCAACTCCATGTCTGCTCTCAAAGTGCCTGGCCGTGTATCCTCCCACAAATGCATTATTGCCTGCCTCTGCTCGCACAGCTGCTCAACCATGTGCAGGGTGGAGTTCCCCCTTGTTGCAATGTCAATAATGAGGCGGTGGTTGGGAAGGTGGAGCAATCGCTGCAGCTTCTGCATACGAATGGAGTGTACAGGCGACCGGCGGATGTACACGCACAGTCTTCGCACCTTCTGGAGCAGGGCTGTTAACTCCGAATAATTATTGAGGAGCACTGCACCACCAGGTTCAGGGTGTGAGCCAAGCAAGGTATGTGGCTGAGTTTTGAAAGGGCTATGGCTGCCACAAAATTACGGCCGTTATCACTAACTACCTTGCCTGCCTCAAGATGTACACTGCCCAGCCATGACTCAGTTTGTCGCTGAAAGTACTCGGCCAGCATCTCGGCAGTGTGTCTGTCGCCCAAACACATCTGCAACACAGCCTGCTGACGCTTTCCACTAGCTGCTCGATAGGGGGACACCTCGTGTGCAACAGTGGCAGCTGCAGATGGAGTGCTCGTACGACTGCGCTCTGTGGACGAGCTTTCGCTTCTGGAGGAGGAGGAGGAGGGTCGAACGCCTACAGCCAACTGTTTCCTATACCGTGGGCTAGGCAGCACTGTCCCACCACCACTGTCCCCTGTGGACCCTGCATCCACCACATTAACCCAGTGTGCAGTGATGGACACGTAACGGCCCTGGCCATGCCGACTGGACCATGCATCAGTTGTGAGGTGCACCTTTCCACTCACTGACTGCTTGAGTGCATGGACAATGCGGTCTTTCACATGATGGTGGAGGGCTGGGATGGCTTTGCGAGAGAAGAAGTGGCGACTGGGTAGGTGATAGCGTGGTACTGCATAGACCATGAGTTCGCGGAAAGCTGCGCTTTCCACCAACCGATAGGGCATCATCTCTAACGAGATTAGTTTGGCAATGTGGGCGTTCAAATCCAGTGTACGCGGATGAGAGACTGAGTACTTTCTTGACCTACTCATAGGGTCTGGGAGGGTGAGCTGGACTTGAGAGCTGCATATGGTGGAAGTAGCGGTGGACAGGGCGGACTGAGAGAGGGTTGATGATGGTGATGGAGTTGGTGTTCTTTCTGATGGCCAAGATTCAGTCTTTCGTTGATATAACAGTGGTATTCCCTGACTGCTGTGGCCTTGCAACGACACCTCAACATTTGCTGCTGTGCTAACCGGTGGACTTACAGTGGGGGAAACAATGTAGCGTTGCTGACTACCTTCTTTGTGATCAGTTGCACATGTGGTACTTGAGGTTTGGTGTTGTGTCCACGCTTGCAGGTGCATGCTGGTTAAATGTCTAAGCATGCAACTGGTATTCAAATTTTTCAGATTTTTCCCTCGGCTAAAGGTCTTTGCGCACTTCTTACAGATAACCTTGGCCTGATCATGAGGATTTTGTTCAAAAAAGTGCCACACTGCACTCTTCCTACTTTGGCAGACATTTTGGATTGTGTAAGGCCCACTGAATATCACAGCGCTATGTCACAGGCTCAATGTCGCAGGTGTGAAAAATGTCACTAGAGGATAACGGAGATTTTAAATTTCTGCACACACTTTGGACACTGGACACTTTTGGATTGTGAGGCCCACTGAATATCACAGCGCTATGTCACAGGCTCGATGTCGCAGGTGTGAAAAATGTCACTAGAGGATAACGGAGATTTTGAATTTCTGCACACACTTGTGGACACTGGACACTTTTGGATTGTGTGAGGCCCACTGAATATCACAGCGCTATGTCACAGGCTCGATGTCGCAGGTGTGAAAAATGTCACTAGAGGATAACGGAGATTTTGAATTTCTGCACAGACTTGTGGACACTGGACACTTTTGGATTGTGTGAGGCCCACTGAATATCACAGCGCTATGTCACAGGCTTGATGTCGCAGGTGTGAAAAATGTCACTAGAGCATAGCGGAGATTTTGAATTTCTGCACACACTTGTGGACACTGGACACTTTTGGATTGCGTGAGGCCCACTGAATATCACAGCGCTATGTCACAGGCTCGATGTCCCAGGTGTGAAAAATGTCACTAGAGGATAATGGAGATTTTGAATTTCTGCACACACTTGTGGACACTGGACACTTTTGGATTGTGTGAGGCCCACTGAATATCACAGCGCTAAGTCACAGGTTCGATGTCGCAGGTGTGAAAAATATCACTAGAGGATAACGGAGATTTTGAATTTCTGCACACACTTTTGGATTGTGTGAGGCCCACTGAATAACACAGCGCTATGTCACAGGCTCGATGTTGCAGGTGTGAAAAATGTCACTAGAGGATAACGGAGATTTTGAATTTCTTCACACACTTGTGGACACTGGACACTTTTGGATTGTGTGAGGCCCACTGAATATCACAGCGCTATGTCACAGGCTTGATGTCGCAGGTGTGAAAAATGTCACTGGAGGATAACGGAGATTTTCAATTTCTGCACACACTTGTGGACACTGGACACTTTTGGATTGTGTGAGGCCCACTGAATATCACAGCGCTATGTCACAGGCTCGATGTCGCAGGTGTGAAAAATGTCACTAGAGGATAACGGAGATTTTGAATTTCTGCACACACTTGTGGACACTGGACACTTTTGGATTGTGTGAGGCCCATTGAATATCACAGCGCTATGTCACAGGCTCGATGTCGCAGGTGTGAAAAATGTCACTAGAGGATTACGGAGATTTTCAATTTCTGCACACACTTGTGGACACTGGGCACTTTTGGATTGTGTGAAGCCCACTGAATATCACAGCGCTATGTCACAGGCTCGATGTCGCAGGTGTGAAAAATGTCACTAGAGGATAACAGATTTTGAGTTTCTGCACACACTTGTGGACACTGGACACTTTTGGATTGTGTGAGGCCCAGTGAATATCACAGCGCTATGTCACAGGCAGAACTTGGCTAGTGTATGACAAACTACAAGGTGTATATAGAATTGGGCAGAATAGGAATCTCCCTAGAGTGTAGGTCTGTAAGAACGGAACAAGTCCTCGACTTATCCTTACAGAGCGACACACAGATAGCTTCACTGTGGCCGTGATAACAGCTGTTACACGGTAGGCCTCTTTCACACTTCAGTTTTTTGCATCAGTCAAAGTCCGCCAAAAGGACGGATGGCGGATCCATTTTAGTACTGATGACAACGGATGCCATCCGTCCGTTTTTTTGACGGATCCGCAAAATGAAGAATTTTAAAGGAATCGCAGCCTGGAAAAGGAGAGAGAGAGAGAATTTTTTTTTCGTCCGGCACCCAGAAAGAATTTCGGGTTAAATCTGTGTCTGGAGGATCCACCAGAGAAAAAAACGTTGCAAGCTCCGTTTTGAAATCTTTGAGGATGGTGACGGACAGCAACTTTTGGAGGATCCTCAAAAAAAACTGATGCAACGGACGGCAATCCGTCACAATACGCCATTAATGAAAGTCAATGGGGGAAAAAATGGATCCTCAAAAGAAAATTGAGGATCCGTTTTTTTCAAAACCTGGCGGATTGTGACTGATTGTAAAAAACTGAAGTGTGAAAGAGGCCGTACTGAGAGAGGAGCGTGCACGTACACGGCTGTCCGGTGTACGTAAAATTGTCAAGCTCCGTGTTTTTTAAGTATACGGACTGACACACGCTGTCTCTCTATAGTTTTGAATGTGATCAAACAGCAAATATATTTAACTGTTTGAAAGCTAGACAAACCTAGAAGGTGCAGGTCTGTAAGAACGGAACATGTCCTCGACTTATCCTTACAGAGCGACACACAGATAGCTTCACTGTGGCCATGATAACAGCCGTTACACGGTACTGAGAGAGGAGCGTGCACATACACGGCTGTCCGATGTACGTAAAATTGTCAAGCTCCGTGTTTTTTAAGTAGACGGACTGACACATGCTGTCTCTATAGTTTTGAATGTGATCAAACAGCAAATGTATTTAACTGTTTGAAAACTAGACAAAACTAGAAGGTGCAGGTCTGTAAGAACGGAACATGTCCTCGACCTATCCTTACAGAGCGACACACAGCTTCACTGTGGCCGTGATAACAGCCGTTACACGGTACTGAGAGAGGAGCGTGCACGTACACGGCTGTCCGGTGTACGTAAAATTGTCAAGCTCCGTGTTTTTTAAGTATACTGACTGACACACGCTGTCTCTCTATAGTTTTGAATGTGATCAAACAGCAAATATATTTAACTGTTTGAAAGCTAGACAAAACTAGAAGGTGCATGTCTGTAAGAACGGAACATGTCCTTGACTTATCCTTACAGAGTGACACACAGATAGCTTCACTGTGGCTGTGATAACAGCCGTTACACGGTACTGTGTGAGGAGCATACACCGCTGTATGGTGTGAATAAATGCACGCTCAGTACCTCAGCAGGACAAAAAAAAAAATTGGGATTGGTTTTAAAAAAGCAGTTTGCAGAGCAGTGGGTAAACAGCAATGCAGCCGTCAGGAAGCCTTAGAAGGCAGCCTAACAACCAACACCGCTGATCCAGCAAAATATAGCCTCCACTTGCACTGCACACACAGTGACTGGTGTGTTGTACAGGCAAAATCGCTAGCAGCAGAAGCAGTTTTTGGTGTCTTCCCTGCCTAACGCTCTCCCTACAAAATCATCATCAGCAGCAGCTCTCCCTATTCTGAGATCAGCATGAGTAACATGGCGGTCGGCGTGCACGCCCTTTTATACCCCCTGTGATGCCCACCAAAGCAAGCCAATCACTTGCATGCCCTTCTGAAAGATGGTGGTGACCCCTGCCTATGTCATCACGTTGCCCACAGTGTCCGTGGATCCTGATTGGCTGAAAAAGAGCGCAAAACAAACTTTTGAAACGCGACTTTGGCGCTTAAGTCGCCGACCTCGTGGCCGACCTCATCCTAGGGTCAGGTTTCGTTTCATGAAACCTGACTTTGCCAAAAGTCGGCAACTTTTGAAATTTTTCGACCCGTTTTGCTCAACTCTAGAGATGAGTGCTAGTGAGATATGTTTTGTTTTGTTTTTTTACGTTTTATCATTTTGATGTAAAGAAAAATCTGTATTCATTATAGAATGCATTTTTTATGCAATATTTGAGGATAATTCAATTCCACTCTATTCAATTTACCTATCTCTACTATGTATGGCCAATAAGTTAGCATATCATAATTTGTATTTATTTTACACTTTTTTTCATGAAAAATTAAGCATAAAAAATTAATCTTTTTATTACTCTGCGCATTTTAAAGATAGGAAGTGGGCTAGACAGACAGATGCTTGGAAAAGGCTTCAAATGAGGAGCTGAAATGTTGCATGTATTTGTGTGAATAAAGTCCACCTTTTTCACTGATTTTCATTGGAGTGCTGCTTTCATTCTATTTTTCTCAGATAGACAGATAGATCAATAACAGAAAAAAAATAACTGCTTAAAAGTGGTTTTCCTTTTTCAAATTTTTGTAAGCAGCAATAGCCACTGAGCCTCATGATTGGCTGCAGCAGTGACGCACACTTTTAGCATGATGTCACCACTACAACCAGTAAACAATCACGAAAGCAGCAGCAGAGATGTATGGACTTAGGATAGGTAAATCAAAGCTGATTTTATTAGTTTTAATTAGACACGCCAATCAAGAAAAGTAAGTTAAAACTCTTATTTTATGCAATTCTTGTGTTTTTGAGCTATCTAGTTGAAATTTTAATAGCTAAACTTAAAGCTTAATTAATCATTAATCAATGAATTGTTATAAACATTGTATATTTTTGCTAAGACTAATAGATACATTTCAACCTTACCACTGTCAACAATAAAGCAGGTATTGAACATTCATACTTCTTTCTGCTTAATGACATAGTAAATTAGATTCCGGATTCCTTCCCCAGGAGCTCAATAAACCAGATGTTTAGATTTTATTCCAACAACTTTCAAGATCTTTTTTGCAAATAAACCATAAGGCAATTTGTTTAAAGCACCACAAACTGCAGTGCATACTAAGCAAAGCTTTTATTGTTTCTTTTTTCTTGTTTTTTTGAGTGCTTTGTAGACTTTCCAACATTATGAATTTATAGACACAATTTCTATCATACTATGTTAGCAACATAAAAAATATATATTATAAACCTATATATTCTGTGTTTGAGAGGTCCTGGCATACAATTAGGACACAAATAAACATTATAAGCATGTGAATATGAGTTTTATACTTATGTATGTTCAAGATGTTCATTATTATTCAAACTAAAAATGAAAACAATTAAAAAGGAACAAATCTGAATGCATTAAAAGTGTTTATGCTTGTTTGTGTTTCCTGATACTTGCAACCTGTTCATTGTATTTTCTCTCTATGCCTTCAGCATTTCTGAATGTCTAATTATAAGAAAAAATACTAAATTGCATTACAATAAATTTTGGAACACCTTAGACATTGATGAATCAGAAACTTTAAAAGTAGTTTAAATACATGACAGCTATATACATGAGTGTTCAGCTATATTTTTTCCTCAAAATTTGATTTGCAATAAATCGATTGGATGCAGATCTCAGTACTGCAAAGCCTCTAATTACCGGGTAAAGATGGGTTTAAAATTTTGAGAAGACCTAAGACTCTATTGAACCTTTTTTGAGCTCTTCAACACAAACACAACCTTAGTAATGTTCAAGTGACCTCAATATATCTGAGTAAACTATTGATAATCAGCAACCTGTTTAATAACACACAGCATTGAAAAAGTCTTTTGTGATAAGGCACAACATTCTGGTGTTCCTTGTAAGTCCATGAGAATGACTGAAATTTTCTGTGAGGGGGTCAACTCAGAATTTAGCTGCAATTTTCTGATTGACTTGATTGACCATTATAGATGATGCACACAGGGAGCTGGACTTAATGATGGCCATACATTCGTATGTCCTATCAAGTGTTACACAAAGGAGGAAGTTAAAGACCTGGTTTTTCAATGTATCCTCACTGACCACACAAGGACAGAAATTTTCACGTGGACCCGTCTTGTGTGACACGACCCGCAGGTCGGTAACTGAAACAACAAGACAAGGCACGTGTAACTGTCCTGTGTGACACGACCTGCAGGCCGGTAACTGAAACAGCAAGACACGGGGAAAGGGGCAACAGTTACAATGGTGGGCCCTGCTTTAGGGAACGGGGACATGGAAACCTCCTGCACTCCCCTGAGTCAGTGTCCCTTCACTCCTAATGATCCCTAGGCCGGTTCTGCACCGGGTGCAGATCCGGATACCTGTCACCCTAGCACACCCTACACCTATCCCTTGCTAGGGAGCTGGGTGGTGTAGGCACTGGCCCCACCGCTGTACTAATAGACACCAGGGAAAAATACAAACAGAGGAAACACCAGAAAGACTTATCTTGCTCTGCTGCAGCACCAGGCAGCAGAGTGCATCACCGGATTAACTTTTCGCAGTGGCTCGACACCTCAGAGCCAGCTGCCACCTTCACCATCTCACTCTGCTGTGGACACCGGGCAGCCAGAGTTCAACACCAGTTTCAGCAGTGGCTCCAACCTTCAAGCCAGCTGCTAACTTCACCAAGTTTCTGCAGTGGCTTCACACCACAGCCAGCTGCTCCCTTCACCATGGTTGGAATCCCAAAAAGACGCGATCACCGACACCTGCTCATAGACCATGTGACCCTATATAGGAAAAGGGAATGGTCAAATGATCAGGGGCTAAAAGCTGCTATAATCCCAGTGACTACCGAGGCAAAGCAAAGAAAACATCAAGTGCAATGACCCTAACGGCCACTGGGGGGCAAAACTAGTACTGAAACCATAACAGTGCAGGAAAAAAAAAGGTTACCAGTGCTTTTATCCGTCATGATCCAGCGTGGATCATGACAGTACCCTCCCCTTAATGAGGGGCCTCCAAACCCTCAAGACCGCTCCTCATCAGGGAACCATCTACAGCGGGGACGCCCAGATCCAGAGTTCACCCCTGCAACTACCTGCACTTCAGGGTTATGACAAACAAGCACCGTTTTTATTGGCAATGTATGTTCTGGAGGCACCACACATCTCCGAAGCGCCGACCTGGGGAACAAGTTGTGTATGTGCATGTTTGGGAGAAACTCGAGCTGGTAAGACTCCGCAACACACTTCCACTGGATGTGTTTTGGTGGCCACCCATACATGCTCGTTCACACACAGGTCCGGACCTGAACGTTTATTACCACATTTTCATTTGTCACAATTCGGTGAACTCTTTCTGGGATTGACAACAGAGGTGTCCCCCTGTGTCACCACACTCACACCCCCGCAATTCACCACGGGGTACACCACCCTCCAACCCCTTCCACCACGAGGTCTGCGCCTCCCAGGGTTGGCTAATGGCGAGGGTTGAGACTTGCCCCTACTCTCCTGCAGCACATCTGCTGCTCTTACTGGAGAGAAAGGGGTCGGTTGAAGAGAGACGGCAGAGACAGTAGTCCCTAGGCAGCAGCCCTCACACGACTGCCCCCAGCTGACTACTTCCCTCGCCCGCCAAGCTATCACCTCCGGTATGCTGCCAGCCAACACCTCTGCTGACATAGCACCTTGGGAGGGCAAAATGTAGAAAATATACACTCCCTGATCGCCTCCCTCCAAGCAACCAGGGGAATGCGGCTTCTGAGATGGCATAGATAATTTGGCGCGGGTTGGGCAAGCCTTCAGGACATGACCAGTCTGCCCACAGTAAAAACATGCCGACACCACTCCCCGAACCGTAGGCAGCTCCGTACACAAACTAGGTCCTCCTACTTGCATAGGTTCATCTGGAGACTTGGCACGCACAGGGCAGGCTCTTATGAAATTGCCCAGCTTCCCACAGGAAAAGCATACCCCCCACCACGATGAGCTGCAGACACCCCCTTTTTTGTACCAACAACACCAGGCTGTCTGGGTTCCTCCGTCCGCACTGGTGGGTCCTCCTCCCTAGCGAGGACAACAGGGGGCACATTTTGTGTATGTCTCTCCCTAAGGCGTCTATCCACCCGGATAGCAAGGGACATGGCGGCCTCCAGCGATCTGGGGGCAGCGTACTGCACCAGAGTATCCTGCAACTTTGGAGACAGACCCTGCACAAATTGACTCCTAAGTGAAGGGTCATTCCACTGAGTGTCAGTGGCCCACCTCCTAAACTCTGAGCAGTACTCCTCAGCAACCCGGGCTCCCTGTTTACACCTACGGAGTTGGGATTCCGCCAGGGAGACGCCATCAGAATCCCCATACACTAGCGCCAAAGCCGCAAAAATCTCATCCATGGACTCTAACGATGGTGAATCGTCCGGTAGGGAGAAAGCCCAGGATTGGGGATCACCCTTAAGAAGGGACATAATGATTCCCACCCATTGCTCTTCACTCCCTGATGAACGAGGGCGCAGGCTGAAGTATAGTTTACAGGCTTCCTGAAATACCAAGAATTGATCTCTCCCTCCAGAAAACCTGTCAGGGAGGGATATCTTGGGTTCTGGCTGAGCCTGTCTCTGAACCAAGCCCCCAAAGCCCACCAACAGCTGCAGTTGCTGCACCAACTCACCGCGCAGCCCCCTAATCTCATCTGTAAAGATTTGCAGCATTTGGACAAAGGACTGCATTGGGTGCATGGCTCAGCAGAAAAAAAAATGTATTGGTTGGTGATAATGTCACGTGGACCTGTGTTGTGTGACACGACCAGCAGTTCGGTAACTGAAACAACAAGACAAGGCACGTGTAACTGTCCTGTGTGACACGACCCGCAGGCTGGTAACTGAAACAGCAAGACACGGGGAAAGGGGCAACAGTTACAGCGGTGGGCCCTGCGATAGGGAACCGGGACGTGGAGACCTCCAGCACTCCCCTGAGTCAGTGTCCCTCCACTCCTAACGATCCCTAGGCCGGTTCTGCACTGGGTGCCGATCAGGATACCTGTCACCCTAGCACACCCTACACCTATCCCTTGCTAGGGAGCTGGGTGGTGCAGGCACTGGCCCCACTGCTGTACTAATACACACCAGGGAAAAATACAAACGGGAAACATCAAAACGACTTATCTTGCTCTGCTGCAGCACCAGGCAGCAGAGTGCATCACCGGATTAACTTTTCGCAGTGGCTCGACACCTCAGAGCCAGCTGCCACCTTCACCATCTCACTCTGCTGCGGACACTGCAGCCAGAGTTCAACACCAGTTTCAGCAGTGGCTCCAACCTTCAAGCCAGCTGCTAACTTCACCAAGTTTCTGCAGTGGCTTCACACCTCAGCCAGCTGATCCCTTCACCGTGGTTGGAATCCCAAAAAGACGCTATCACCAACACCTGCTCATATACCGTGTGAACCCATATAGTAAAAGGGAATGGTACCTTGGTGGCTAAAACTTCAATTTTTCTCTCAACTGACCAAAACAACTTCTTCCATACATTTAAAGACTCTCCAATATGTATTTTCCAAAGCTTAAAATGATCCTTACAACTTTTGTGTGTAAGTAAAGGTTTTTTTCTGCCCACTCTTCCATAAAGGCCACCACAATGGATTTTACAGCTTATTATGGTCATATGGACAGATACTCCAAACTCTGCTTGGGATATCTGCAGCTACTTCAGGCTACCTTTGTTTTCTGTGATGTTTCTCTGAATAATGCCCCCTTGCCCGGGCTGAGAATTGTGTGGCCCTCTCTTGGCAGGTTTGTTATGGTACCATGTTCTTTCCATTTGAGGATAATGGATTGGATTCTGGTCTGGGGGATCATCAGGGATTGGATATTTTTTATAACCCAACCCTAACTTGTACTTCTCAACAACTTTGTCCCTGACACATTTGGAGATCTCCTTAGTCTTAATGGTGCTGTTTAATTAGTGGTGCTTCTTCCTTAATGGTGTCGCAGCATCTGTGGTCTTTCAGAAAAGGTGTGTATATTCTGACAGGTCCTGTGACTGCTTGCTAAACTTCAGCGTCCACAGGTCCTGTGTATCTGTACTTTCCGGCTGTACCTGACCCTGGGCCTCCCTACAGTGCGGGTGAGTCCCTGCTCAGCGGAGGCTGCACGCCGGCGCTGACAGGATCCTGACATTATAACTGACCATTAAGTTTTTGGGGTTTTTTTGTGCAGAGAGTTATGGATCCCATACAGTCTCTGGCTGACCAGATGAAAAGTCTGACTCAGATGTTTCAGGGTTTATCTCTGGAGCAGCAAGCTCTGGCTTGTTCTCAGCAGCAGGTTTCTGAGACAGTGCAAGGGGCTTTATCTGCTGGGTCTCCGGGGGCTGGGGCGAGGGATGTTGTTCAGGTGTCCCCAGAACCATCTGTTAAACTGCCTGACTTTTTTTCTGGGAACAAAAAGGAGTTCAGGGTCTTCATGGAGGGGTGCAAACTTTTTTTTAGTTTGAGGCCACGTTCCTCTGGGGCCGAAAACCAGAAGGTAGGGGTCGTCATGTCATTATTAAGAGGGTCCCCAAAAGCTTGGGCTTTCTCCCTTCCTCCCACTGTCCCTGAGAGACTGTGACTGTCTGTGAATGCATTCTTTGAGGCCCTCGGGCACATTTATGATGAGCCTGACCAAGTGCGATTGGCAGAGGACATGGTGATGAGCGTCTGTCAGGGGAAACACTCAGCTGAGTGATTTTGTACTGAATTCTGCCACTGGGCCGCAGAGTTCTCTTGGGATGATGCCGCAATCCGAGGACTCTTTCGCAGAGGCTTGTCCAAGCGGCTGCAGGATGCCTTGGCATTACATCCCCCACCTTACTCTCTCGAGGAAGCCATAACCCAGGCCGTACGGATGGACCGCAGGCTGCGGGCCAGAGGGGTGATGCAGGTGGAGACTCCATTGTTCCCCAGTGGAAAAGAGACTGCCCCTGAGCTCAAGGATGTAGGCGCCCTCTCCCTGAAGGGTACGGAGAAGAAACGCTGGAAGGACAAGCAGTTATGCTTTTACTGCGGTAAAAGGGGACATTGGAAAAGGGAGTGTTCTGATTGCCTGTCTTCGACCCGGTCGGCGGGAAAAGACTAGGTCTGGGTAGTCAATGGGGAGACTACTCAGACCCTCAGGTACCCTTTTCCTCGTTTTCTAAAGTGTTACTTCATGTGGAACTGTTTGTGGACGTTAGTTCTTTTCCGTCTACAGCCTTCGTGGACTGTGGATCATCGATTAATCTCATTGACTCCCAATTGGTCACACACTGCAAGATAGGGACAGTTAGGCTCAAGGTTCCGATCAAGGTGGTGGCCATGGACTCCTCTCCTCTCACTAAGGAGGGAATTCTTTTTATATCTAACTTGTTTTCGCTCAGAGTGGGCGCTACTCATGTGGAAAACCTTAGTTGTTTTGTTCTGGACAATCTACCTGCAGGGTTGGTGTTGGGCATGCCCTGGTTACAATGCCATAACCCAGTTAGTAACTGGAAAACGGGGGAGATTGTTCAATGGGGGTTTAATGATTTTAAGTTTAGTGATAAATTCGCACTGCTGGTTGAACCTGTTAAATCTGTGTCTGTATCATCTGTTGAGCTAGAAGGTATTCCGGAATACCTGAAGGACTTCGAAGATGTATTCTCTGAAAGCGAGGCCGAGACATTACCTCCACATAGACCCTTTGACTGCGCTATCGAGCTGGTCCCGGGGGCTAAATTACCTAAAGCCCGTCTGTTTAATTTATCTGGCCATGAGCGCTTGGCTATGAAGGAGTACATTGCTGAAAGTCTGCGCAAGGGACACAAAAGTCCTTCAGTCTCACCTGTGGTGGCAGGTTTCTTTTTTGTAAAGAAAAAAAGATGGCGGGTTACGTCCCTGTCTCGATTTTTGGGAGCTTAATCAGTTTACTGTACGGAATACGTACCCCCTTCCATTGATTCCCGACTTGTGTAACCAACTATCAGGGGCAAAGTGGTTTTCTAAACTGGACCTTCAGGGGGCATATAATTTGGTAAGGGTCCGAGAGGGGGATGGATGGAAAACTGCGTTCCTCACGTCTGAGGGACTGTTTGAAAATTTAGTCATGCCGTTTGGTCTTACCAATGCCCCCGCCATATTTCAGAATTTCATCAACATGGTATTCTCGGATCTCATTGGTCGTTTTGTCATTTTCTACTTAGATGATATTTTGATATACTCCTCCGACAGGCATTCTCATCTGGTACATGTACGAACTGTTCTCCAAAGACTGAGAGACAATCATCTGTATGCCAAATTGGAGAAATGTGTATTTTGTATGCAAGAATTGTCTTTTTTGGGATAAATTGTATCCTGTGAGGATTTTCGCATGGACCCCAAGAAGGTGCAGGCCATTGCGGATTGGGTGCAACCCCGAGATCTTAAGGGTCTTCAGCGCTTCTTGAGGTTCACCAATTATTACCGCAAATTTATCCAGGGGTTTTCGCAGGTGGTCAAACCTCTCACGGATCTAACATGCAAATGTGCGGATGTGAGAAATTGATCCTTGCTCGCAAAAGAGACCTTTGCGACGCTGAAAAAATGTTTTATGTCTGCTCCTGTGTTGGTACAGCCAGATCCGTCCAAACCATTTGTGGTGGAGGTGGATGCCTCCGAGGTGGGGGTGGGGGCAGTGTTGTCCCAAGGGCCTGCCACTCTAACCAACCTCAGGCCATGTGCTTTCTTTTCCAGGAAGTTCTCTGCTGCTGAAAGAAATTATGATGTAGGCAATAGAGAGCTTCTTGCGGTCAAGTTGGCGTTTGAGGAGTGGAGGCACTTTTTGGAGGGGGCCAGTCACCCTGTTACTGTGATCATTGATCACGAAAATTTGTCATACATTGAGTCTGCTAAAAGATTAACGCCCAGACAGGCCCGTTGGTCACTTTTTTTTCTTGTTTCCAGTTTACTATTACATTCCATCCAGGGTCAAAGAATGTCAAGGCTGACGCCTTATCTCGTAGTTTTCACCCTGTGTCTGCCCCTGAGCCACCGTCCTCCATTCTGTACCCTGGGGTGGTGTTAGCAGGGATCTCCTCTGAATTGGAATGGGAAAATGAGGGGGCCCAGTCGCTGGCTTCTGCGGTCAAGCCAGGGGGCAAGTTGTTTGTCCCAGAGCAACTTCGACTTAAACTCTTGCAAGAGTTCCACGACTAGAAGTTGTGTGCTCACCTTCGTATATCGGCCACGCGACTGGCGGTGGCTAGGATCTTTTGGTGGCCTACCCTTGGTTCTGATATAAAGAAATTCATTTCTGGTTGTGGGGTCTGCGCTCATTCTAAAAGCTCCCATAGCCGGCCGGCGGGCGAGCTGATGCCCTTGGAAGTTCCCGAAAGACCATGGACCCACCTGTCCATGGATTTTATTACCAATCTTCCCTCTTCCAGGGGTAATACGGTGGTATGGGTAGTGGTGGACAGATTTTCAAAGCAGGCTCATTTTGTTCCCCTGTCCGCATTACCTTCAGCTGAGACCTTATCCAGATTGTTTGTGCAGCATGTGGTCCGCATGCATGGGGTACCTCTGAATGTGGTGTCTGATCGTGGTGTGCAGTTTGTGGCTAAGTTTTGGTGTGCTTTCTGCAAAAAATTAGGGGTATCTCTGTCCTTTTCGTCCGCATACCATCCTGAGAGTAATGGCCAGACAGAACGCACTAATCAGTCTCTGGAACAGATCCTCAGATGTCTGACTTCTGCTAGACAGAATGACTGGTGTGATATACTGCCGTTGGCTGCATTTGCCTTCAATAGTCAGGTGAGTCATTCCACTGGTATGTCCCCTTTCTTGATCAACTATGGGTTCAGTCCTCATTTTGGTGAGTTTTCTCCTCTGGATTCGGGGTGTCCTGGGGCTGAGGACTCTGTTCAGCGGATAAAAGATACATGGGCAGAAGTCCAGCGGCGTATATCTAGGTCTCAAAGCAGGTATAAGTTTTTCGCAGACAGGAAATGAACACCTGGTCCCATGTTTCAGGTTGGAGAGAAAGTTTGGCTCTCCACGCGAAACATTAAGTTAAAGATTCCGTCAGCCAAGTTGGGCCCCAAATTCATTGGCCCGTACAAGATTGTGTTGTGGAAAAAATCAACCCAGTAGCGTACAGGCTGTGCCTTCCACCCTCTTTCAAGATCCTAACGTCTTGCATAGATCTCTACTGAAGCCTTTTGAAGCAGTCCGGGGAGAATCCGAGTCTGCTGCTCCTCTGGTTTCGGTTGAGGGACATGTGGAATATGAGATTGGTCACATCGTAGATTCTAGGTTGGTACGGCGGTCAGTACAGTACCTGGTTCATTGGAAGGGGTATGGGCCGGAGGAAAGGTCATGGGTGCCGGCCCGGTTGATGCATGCAGATAGCCTGGTTCGGGATTCCATTCTAGGTACCCGGGCAAGCCTGGGGGTCCAGAGGCCCCCAGTTGAGAGGGGGTACTGTCATTCATGATACCAGTGCTGGGTGACCGGCACTTCTGGGGTTAATGTTTTGATCTCAGTGCAGACTCTTACCTGCACACCTGGGACCTATTATGGTGACCTCCCATTGGTTCTGGGAAAGCTTCTTATAGCCTCAGGAAGCTCCCATCCCCCGTCAGTTATACTTTCGCCTTTGGCATTGTGTTGTGACCCCGAGTGTGTTTGTGCTGTGTTCTGGTTGCTTGATTTTCTGTGTACGAATCGGTCTGTTCTCTGGATATTGCTTTGGATTCTGCTCGGTACCTTCTATGTCTGTTTGGTTTTGACTACTGCTTGGCCCTGACTATCCGTTCTGTCTCATCCCTGGTACTTTACTGATATCTCTGTGTATGACCTCTGTTTTGCCTGACTCTGAGTATTTCTGTATAGTGTCCTGCCATCTCTGAAAGCAGGATGCTAAGCCCCGACCCCTTGCAGTCACATGACCGTAGGTCCTGTGACTGCTTGCTAAACTTCAGCGTCCACAGGTCCTGTGTAGCTGTACTTTCCGGCTGTACCTGACCCCGGGCCCCCCTACAGTGCGGGTGAGTCCTTGCTCAGTGGAGGCTGCACGTCGGCGCTGACAGGATCCTGACACCTACTTCATGGATGATGCCTCTTGCGCCGTGCGTCATCTTGCGCCTTCTCAGAAATATTGTAATTTGCACCTGCGCAGTATGCTTGTCATACGCTGACACACGTACTTCTGGCTCATGTACCGTAACTATGTTTGCCAGTGCATGCACACTTCTGCTTTTTTGCTTTGCCTGCAGTTAGCCAAAGCATACTGCAAAGGAGCAAAATGCAATATTTCTGAGCAGGCACAATATGTTGCATGGCGATGTGGATCCATCCAGGAGGACGGTGAGCAGAAGCCGGGTGGAGGTATGCAGAGGCTCAAAACCATGCTCATTGGACCATACTGAGAAGATTACCATACAGCACAGGAGAAATTAAAAAAGGTTTTCGGGAGTATACAAGGGGAGTCAGGGGGTTCTATAAGGATTTAGGGAATGCATAGCAGACGCTGAATAAGTTGATACTTTTAGCTGCTATGTCACAAAACTGGTGACAGGTTCCCGTTAAATCACTCTGGCTACAAAGGACTATGTAGCAACATATACTATTTAGGCACACAGGTTCTAAATGTATAAATAACACATCATTTAGTTGTCAGATGTTTAATTGCCTAACAGGAATTTAAAAATTAAAATAGTACAATTTTTTAAATGTTTTAACTAAAAATTCTAAAAACTATTGTCTCCTCTTTAGAAAAATCTGTAATCCATAAATCATTGTGTATCGGTAGGTACACACACAGAATGCAAGATGCAGTACCATCCTGCAGTATTGCTGTGGGTGTATGGTTGTTAAAATGGACAAATGAAAAATATATGCAAAACACAAAATATGTCTAATTTTTATTTTTTTAATTTTAAACACTATTTCCTCCCTTTACCCAGCAAAAGCCCTACCCAAGAGTGCTATATTGTTTGACCTATACAATTAAATGTCTCGAATGCAATAATTTTTTAGAAATTTTGCTAGTGAAATTAAATCCATCTGGCCAGGAAAAGAACAAAGTAACAACTAGAGTTGAGTGAAACGGGTCGGTCATATTCAAAAGTCGCCGACTTTCGCTGAAGTCGGGTTTCATGAAACAAAACCCGACCATAGCGTGAGGTCGGCCACGAGGTCGGCAACCAGAGCGCCAAAGTCACGTTTCAAAAGATGCTTCCAGCGCCCTTTTTCAGCCAATGATGGAGGACGCACACTGTGGGCAACGAGATGACATGGGCATCGGTCACCACCATCTTTGAGAAGGGCATGCAAGTGATTGGCTGGCTTTGTGTGGCGCCACAGGGGCTATAAAAGGGCATAAACGCCGACCACCATCTTACTTATGCCGATCTTAGCATAAGGAGAGCTGCTTCTGCTGATTCTGTAGGGAGAGCGTTAGGCAGGGAAGAAGAACCAAAAAAACTGCATCTGCTGTTAGCGATTTCCACTTACAACACAACACTTTGTGTGCAGTGACAGGGGAGGCTCTATTTTTGTGCATCAGCTCTGTTGGTTATTAGGCTACCTTATAAGGCTCCCTGATATCTGCATTGCTGTTTGCACACTGCTGTGCAACTGCTTTTTTAAAAGGAAAAATACTTTTCTTCCTCTTTTCTGCTCAGTTACCAAGTGTTCATTTTTAAACCCTTTTGTGTGTGCACTGTGCAGCAGTCCTGCTGATTAGGCTGCCTGCATCCATACTTGGACTGAGAGCATCATTGTCAGCGTCCTCAAATCTCTAGTGAGATCCAAATTCTCCCCAATCCTATAGACACCCTTCACCTTGTCATACACCATCCAATTTCAGCCTGTTACATTGAGGTGTAATCTCTCCTGGGCCAGAGACAATAGTTCAGCGTCCACAAATCTATAGTGAGATTCAAAATCTCACCAATCCTATAGACACCCTACACCTTGTCATTCACCATCCAATTTCAGCCTGTTACATTGAGGTGTAATCTCTACTAGGCCAGGGACAATAGTTCTGTGTCCTCAAATCTATAGTGAGATTCAAAATCTCACCAATCCTATAGACACCCTACACTTTGTCATACACCATCCAATTTCAGCCTTTTACATTGAGGTGTAATCTCTACTGGGCCAGAGACAATAGTTCTGCATCCTCAAATCTATAGTGAGATTCAAAATCTCACTAATCCTATAGACACCCTCCACCTTGTCATACACCATCCAATTTCAGCCTGTTACATTGAGGAGTAATCTCTCCTGGGCCAGAGATAATAGTTATGCGTCCTCAAATCTATAGTGAGATTCAAATTCTCACCAATCCTATAGACACCCTACACCTTGCCATACACCATCCAATTTCAGTCTGTTACATTGAGGTGTAATCTCTCCTGGGCCAGAGATAATAGTTCTGCATCCTCAAATCTATAGTGAGATTCAAAATCTCACCAATACTATAGACACCCTACACCTTGTCATAAACCATCCAACTTCAGTCTGTTACATTGAGGTGTATACTCTCCTGGGCCAGAGACAATAGTTCTGCATCCTCAAATCTATAGTGAGATTCAAAATCTCACCAATCCTATAGACACCCTCCACCTTGTCATTTACCATCCAATTTCAGCCTGTCACATTAAGGTGTAATCTCTACTGGGCCTGAGACAATAGTTCAGCATCCTCAAATTTATAGTGAGATTCAAATTCTCACCAATCCTATAGACACCCTACATCTTGTCTTACACCATCCAATTTCAGTCTGTTACATTTAGGTGTAATCTCTCCTGGGCCAGAGACAGTAGTTCTGCGTGCTCAAATCTCTAGTGAGATTCAAACTCTCACCAATATTATATACACATTCTACCTTGTTTTACAGTACCATATAGCTGGTGGTATTTTGGGTACTTTTTCACAAAAATGAGCAAGTATGGTGGAAGACACCATGGAAGTGGGTTGGGGTTGCCAGCTGGTCCCGATGGTGGTGGTGGTGGTGTTGCGTCTGTTGGTAGTGGCAAAAGCACAATAGCACCTAAGGCAGGAGGTGTTGAGCCTGCGTCATCATCTGGCTCCACAAGGCCTTGAAGGCTCTCTTTTCTGGGAGTAGGTAAACCACTTTTAAAGCAGGAGCTTCAGGAACAAGTTTGGGCTTACATTGCTGACAAAGCCTCCAGCTCTCTCGCCTCCTCTTCTGAAGTTTCAAAAAATAAAAGCACTGAGTCGTCATTGGAGGCTCCTGGTCAGGAACAACACCTTTCCTTGTGTCCTTCACCCCTACCAAAAGTGAAGGATGTGGCAGGCCACACTACCGATTACTCCATGGAGCTCTTTTCACATATCATGCCTGGGTTATCAAGTCAAATTGTGAATTCCCCAGTCCAAGATGAATCTGACATGGAGTGCACTGATGCTCAGCTACTGCTAGATTTTTCTGCTGGTACATTCACTCAGAGAACTACATTGTCCTCGCAGTGTACTGAGGCAGAATCAGACCCTGATGAAACTCAGGTGCCCCTTTCCGCATACTATACCACCTTACACGGTGACACAGGGGAAGGTGCGCATGAAATTGAAGAGGAGGTGATGGATGACCCAGTTATTGACCCAGATTGGCATCCATTTGGGGAAGAGGGTGCCGCTGCCAATAGCTCAGAAGAGGAGGAGGAGGATCCGCAGCAGGCAACGACATCGCAACAGCTGTTATCTGGCAGGCCCGGAGCAGTCCAAAAACGGGTTACAAAAACCAAAAGAGTTGCTGGACAGCTTGGTAAGATGGTCAAATTAGCACAGTGTGCAAGGTCTCAAAATGTCTTCCATAGTAGGAAGAGAGCAGTGTGGCACTTTTTTTAACTAAATCCTAATGATCAGGCAAAGGTTATTTGTAAGAAGTGCGCAAAGACCTTTAGCCGAGGGAAAAATCTGAGAAATTTGAATACCAGTTGCATGCTTAGACATTTAACCACCATGTACTTGGAAGCGTGGACGGACTACCAAACCTCATGTACCACATGTGCACCTGCTCCGAATGAAGATATTCAGCAATGCTACATCACTTCCCCCACTGTAAGCCCACCAGTTAGCACACCACCAGCAGCAAATGTCGAGGTGTTGTTGCAAGGGCAAAGAAGTCATGGAATCACAATGTTATTGCTATGAAAGACTGAATCTAGGCCATCAGCAACACCACCAACACCATCACCATCACCAATCCTCTCTCACTCTGCCATATCCACCGCTAGTTCCACCATATGCAGCGCTCAAGTCCAGCTCACCCTACCAGAGACTCTGAGTAGGACAAGAAAGTACTCATCCTCTCATCCGCGTACACTGGCTTTGAACGCCCACATTGCCAAAATAATCTTGTTAGAGATGATGCCCTACCTGTTGGTTGAAAGCAAAGCTTTCCGCGAGCTCATGGCCTTCGCAGTACCACGCTATGATCTACCCAGTCGGCACTTCTTTTCACGAAAAGCCATCCCAGCCTTCCACGTGCATGTGAAAGACCGCATTGCCCATGCACTCAAGCAATCAGTGAGTGGAAAGGTGCACCACACAACAGATGCATGGTCCAGTAGGCATGGCCAGGGCCATTACGTGTCCATCACTGCGCACTGGGTTAATGTGGTGGATGTAGGGTCCACAGGGGACAGCGACAGTGGGACAGTGCTGCCTAGCCCACGGTACAGGAAACATTTGGCTGTAGGCATTCAACCCTCCTCCTCCAGAAGCGAAAGCTTGTCCACAGAGCGCAGTCGCATGAGCACTCCATCCACAGCTGCCAGTGTTGCACACGAGGTGTCCCACTATCGAACAGCTAGTTGTAAGCGTCAGCAGGCTGTGTTGAAGATGATGTGTTTGGGCGACAGACACACCGCGGAGGTACTGGCCAACTACTTGCAGCGACAAACTGAGTCATGGCTAGGCAGTCTACATCTTGAGGCAGGCAAGTTATTTATTGATAACGGCCGGAATTTTGTGGCAGTCATAGCCCTTTCAAAACTCAGACACATACCTTGCCTGGCTCACACCTTGAACCTGGTGGTGCAGTGCTTCCTCAATAATTATCCGGAGTTAACACCCCTGCTCCATAAGGTGCGAAGACTGTGCTCGCACATCCGCCTGTCGCCCGTACACTCCAGTCATAAGCAGATGCTGCTGCGATTGCTCCACCTTCCCAAGCACTGCCTAATTATTGACGTTGCAACAAGGTGGAACTCCACCCTGCACATGGTTCAGAGGCTGTGCGAACAGAGGCAGGCTGTAATTCATTTGTGGGACGATACATGGGCAGGCAGTTTGCAGGCAGACATGGAGTTGTCTGGTGTGCAGTGGTCGAAGCTGAAAGACCTCTGCAAAGTCCTTCAGTGTTTTGAGGAATGCACACGGCTGGTAAGTGCAGACAATGCCATCATAAGCATGAGCATCCCACTTATGCGTCTGCTCATGCAAACTTTGACTAACATTAAGGAGCTGGCGGCGTCTGCAGCTGAGGAGGAAGAGGAGGAGGGAAGCCTTGATGACAGTCAGCCATTGTCTGCTCAGGGAAGTCTCATGGATGAGGTGGAGGAAGAAGAGGAGGAGGAGGATAATGGGGATGATTATTTTGGGGAGGAGGATGCTTCTCAGGGGGCAAGAAAAAATGTTGGCGTGGCAAGGTCAGGTACAGGGTTTGTGCGTGCCTGGAGGGATGTGGATTTGCCAGAAAGTGCTCCTCCACCAAGCACTCGCAGTGCATCATTGACACCTGGAACAATGGCCCACATGTCTAATTATGCCTTGCAGATCCTAAAAAGGGACCCACGCATTGCCAAAATGATGAACGATGATGACTACTGGTTGGCCAGCATCCTGCATCCACGCTATAAAGGCAAATTATAAAACATCATGCCACAGGAGAACCTAGAGCTAATATTGGCTAACAAACAAGCAACTTTGGTAAACCGTTTGTTTGAGGCATTCCCAGCACACAGCGGCGGTGATGTTTTTCCAACGAGCCGTAGGGGGCAACATGGAAGAGGTGTTCGTGGTGCACACAGCCGAAGTGGCGTTGGACACAGGGGTTTCATGACCATGTTGTGGACTGATTTTTCAAGTCCCGCTCACACGACTGGTAATACTGCTTCAATTGAAAGAGACAGGAGACAGCAGTTGTCAACTATGGTAACAAACTACTTCTCCCATATCGATGTTCTTCCTCACCGCTCATTCCCCTTTGACTATTGGGCCAGTAAACTTGACACCTGGCCTGAATTGACACAATATGCCTTACAGGAGCTCGCTTGCCCTGCTGCTAGTGTGTTATCTGAATGAGTCTTCAGTGCTGCTGGATCAATCCTGACAGAAAAAAAGACCTGTCTGTCGACCCAAAATGTTGATGTTCTAACCTTCGTTAAAATGAACCATGCATGGGTTTCAAAATATTTTGGCCCACCCTCCCCTGCTGACACGTAAGTTGCCAGAAAAAATGGCTTGCTTTTGTCCTCCTCTTCCACGGACTTCTCCAATTACTCAATGACAGGTTAAAACCCAAACAAAGGAATAGATATAGACACATAGAATACATATATATATGTATGTATATATGTATATATATTTATATATATATACTAGCTGAAGAGCCCGGCGCTGCCTGGGCATAGTAACTTACTGTGGTTAGTTATAACAAATTATAATTATCCTCCATCCCATAGTCACGTGCCCATATACCCATCATATATATCCACCATCCCATAGGCCCGTGCCCATATATCCATCATACATATCCTCCATCCCATAGTCCCATGCCCATAAACCCATCATACATATTCTCCATCCCATAGTCCCATGCCCATATACCCATCATACATTTTCACCATCCCATAGTCGAGTGCCCATATACCCATCACACATCCTTAATCTCATAGTCCCATGCCCATATACCCATCATACATATCCTCCATGCCATAGTCCCGTGCCCATATACCCATCATACATATCCGCCATCCCATAGTTCCATGCCCATTTACCCGTCATACATATCCTCCATCCCATAGTCCAGTGCCCATATACCCATCACATATCCTCCATCCCATAGTCCCGTGCCCATGTATCCGTCATACATATTCTCCATCCCATAGTCCCGTGCCCATATACCCATCATACATATCCTCCATCCCATAGTCCAGTGCCCATATACCCATCACACATCCTCCATCCCATAGTCCCGTGCCCATATACCCATCATACATATCCTCCATCCCACAGTCCAGTGCCCATATACCCATCAAACATCCTCCATCCCATAGTCAACCATTATGACATCATAATGAGCGGCGGCAGGGCTTGCAACCTATGTTGACATCAGCGTCGCCATGGCAACCATTGTGACATCATAATGAGGGGTGGGGCTTGATACGCACACACTGTTTCCCCTTTATGTAGATAGGGGCATTATGACATCATAATGAGGGGCGGGGCTTGATGCGCACACACTTTTTCCCCACTATGTAGACAGGGGCAAAATTGTTTGGTGAATTGGCATGCGCGGGGTTAAAATTTTGGCTCACAACATAGCTTAGGACGCTCTCGGGGTCCCGACGTGTGACTGTGCCGAATTTTCTGACTGTAGCTGCGACGGTGCGGATTCCTATCCCGGACATATACACACACACACACACACACACACACACACACACATACATACATACACACTTTGATCTTTCTATATTAGATATGTATTCTATGTGTCTATATCTATTCTTTTGTTTCTTTATTAAACCTGTCATTTACTGTATCTCGCACAGAATTGCCGGCTTTTCTAAAGGACACCGGGTGCATATTTCTCGTAAGTCACATGTGTGTTCCGTGTTTTTTTTGCGCACCCATAGACTTGCATTGGCATACTATGGTCATAGTATGCTGGCAATCACAGCATGCTGCGATTGGCTTGGCCCGTAAAAAATATGCAAGAAAAATACGACTGATGAGATCTACCCCATAGAGAATCATTGATCCATGTGTTTTTAAAGTCTCTCACTCGTCCGTATTTCACTCTAGTGTGACGCCGGCCTTATGGTGACCAAAACATTGAAAGAATGGTACCAAAGAATGGTATATTATGGGTAAAAATGTTTCCTTTATTATGAAATACAAATAAAAACAAATGACAAAGAAAAGGGGCAGAGGGACATCCTGGGATCCCCACCAGCTGTCATACCCAATATGTTTGGGCATCACGGGTTGACATGTTCATAGTGCCCAGCACACATCATGGTGAGCAGTCCTGTTTCATGGTGATATATTAGGACACCAATTGTTTTGGCTATTTAGTACATAATGCTCTGTTTGGGCAGTTTATATGGAGTGTGTCCTTACCTGTATTCATTATTGGATTGTTAATCTTTGGTATTGTATTACTGCGCTGAGTTCTCTTACATTGCACCTAATTGTGTGCATTATACCGGTGGGTCTGTTTTGCAGGGGATCCTATGGTTTTGTAGTCCCTCATATTTGGTCTAGCACCTTTTGATTGTCATTTGTTTTTATTTGTATTTCATAATAACGGAAATATTTTTACCCATAATATACCATTCTTTGATACCATTCTTTCAATTTCTTGGTCACCATAACAGTGATGATATTGCTTGCATTATGGTATATTTGCCCTCATTGAAGGGGATCAATAATTTAGGGCGATTTTTGTTATTACAGACCACTGTGGTTGCCAGAATTCTGATGAGGGCCATCCTGTGGTGGGCACTCTTAGTAAGTGAGCATTTCTTCTACACACAGGCAATCTGATCATCGCCTGTGTGTAGCAGAGGCAATTGAAGTACTTCAGCTTCTAGTCTCCCATGGAGACTATTGAAGCAAGCAAAAAGTAAAAAAAAAGTTTTTAAAAATATTTTAATTTTTTTTTTTCCCCATTCAAAATAAAACATAAAAAAATCAAATATACATATATTTTGAATCGCCGTGTTCAGAATTGCCTAATCAATCAATTTAATAAAAGGATTAACCTAAACGCTAAACAACATAACGAGAAAAAAATTCAAAACGCCAGAATTACGTTTTCTTGGTCACTGCTACATTGCCATAAAATGCAATAACGTGCGATCAAAAGATCGTAACTACACCAAAATGGTATCAATAAAAACGTCAGCTTGACTCACAAAAAAATAAACCCTCAACCAACCCCAGATCATGAAAAAAATGGAGACACTACAGGTTTCAGAATTTCTTTTAATTTAATTTAGATTTTTGTTTGCCACCTAAATAAAAAGAACCTATACATGTTTGGTGTTTGTGAACTCATAATGACCTGGAGAGTTACAATGGCAGGTCAGTTTTAGCATTTAGAGAACATTGTAAAAAAATAATAAACAACTATAGAATTGTACTTTTTTTTTGCAATTTCACCACACTTGGAATCTTTCAAAGATACAACTTGTCCCAAAAAACCAAGCCCTCACATGGCCATATTGACCGAAAAATAAAAAAAACTTATGTCTCTGGGAAGGAGAGCAAATAACAGAAATTCAAAAACTGAAATACACTTAGCCGTTAAGGGGTTAAATAATTGTACCCAAGTCCTCTGCAGTTCAATCATTGCATTAACTGGAAATATATGTTCTGTTATTAAGTCCCTTAAGACATTTTGGACATCAATAATAATTTAATAATAATTTTTATTTCTATAGTGCCAGTAAATTCCGCAGCACTTTACATTGTAGGAGGGACTTGTACAGATAATAAAGACATTGCAGAATAAAACAGAAATTAACAGATACCAAAAGGAATGAGGGCCCTACTTGCAAGATTAAAATGTATGAAAAATGATTTTCCACAGGAAAAAAGATTGCTAACATGGGTCCTGTATCATGCCAACAGTAAAGCATCCTGAGACTATTCATATGTGGAGTTGCTTTTTATCTAAAAAAGTAGGAGAACTTACAATTTTGCATAAACTTCAACAGACCAGTAAATGTTTGCTTGTTGCAATGAACTTGGCATCACCTGAATTGTATCCTGAGGATGGAGGTTTGGAGACAGTGGAGTCCTGCGGCCAAAACATGAGTGTGATGTACCCCACATCTGACAGCATACTGGGACTGGGACAATGTATTCCTGTAGAGTGCCAGAGCGTAACCGGACAGCAGTTCTGACATGACTACTGCTCCTGGAAACTTTACACTTCTGCACCATCTCAAAAGGAGAATGTCCTGTAAGTTATTTTAAGGATGGGGCCAACCTCTCAAGTTCAGTGCACCTCTTACAAGGGTAATTAGCATAGGGCTCATATCTGCTATAAAAGTTGATTCCGAGCAGAAGCTAATCCCTAGTAAAGATACTAGAGGCATGCTAGAAATGCAAGAAAGGGCCAGAATATCACCATGAAGGCAGTTTAAGAGGCTGAGTGCATGTGAAAGATACTCTTTAGGCCGAGGTCAGATTTGCGAGAAACTCACACCTCAATACCCAGCACTGCCACTGGCATTCAGACTGGAGCACTCAGCTGCATAGAAATACATGCAGCCGCACATGCCGATCCCGAGTGCCAGTGGCAGTGCCGGGTATTGAGGTGTGAGACCCGTGCGAGTTTCTCGAAAGTCTGACTTCGGCCTAAATATGAAAAAAGTTGACCTTAATTGCTCATGAGTTCTTATTTAAACTCGACTAGCAATGTAACCAGGACAATCACTTAAGTTGCTTTGTTTTTTCACACATCTTTTATTGTCTCGTAAATACGTGTATAATACAACATCTTTTGGAATTCTGACTCACTGGAACTTCTTTATCAAAACTGCAGGGCAAGCTACACTTTTGAGAACTTTGCAGTGAGCAATCCCTTTTATATAATTATGTATCATATTGAAAAAAAAATTATAAAGACATACATATATAAGTTCATGCTTCTACCTTATCCAGTTCAACCTTGCCGGACATGACGAAGCAAAGTGAATCATAATCATTAGAGTTGAGGGAAGCGGGTCGGTCAATTTAAAAAATCACCGACTTTCACCAAAGTCGGGTTTCATGAAACGAAACCCGACCATAGCGTGAGGTCGGCCATGAGGTCGGCGACCCGAGCTCCAAAGTCGCATTTCAAATGATGCTTCCAGCACCTTTTTTCAGCCAATGATGGGGGAAACACACTGTGGGCAATGCGATGACATAGGCAGCGGCCACCACCATCTTAGGCTGGTTTCACATTTGCGTTTTTTTGCGCTGGAAAAAAACGCATACGTGCGCATGCGTTTTTTCCCCTATATTTAACATGGGTGCGCATACCTGCGCGCTGGTAAGCGCACGTATGCAATTTTCATGCGCTGCGTTTTTTTGGGGTGTGCGTTTGCATTTTCCAGACGCAGCATGTTGCATTTTTTGGCCCTGCAAAAAAGCGCATGCGCACGTTTTGCGCTAAAAATGGCCATTATAGCCTATGGATGCGCATACGTGCGCACTGGCATGCTCATGTATGCGTCTTTTTGCACATGCGTTTTTTTTTGTTAACCATGGAATTTAGGGGTTTGGGTTAGAGTTAGGGTTAGTTAAGGGGGTTTAGGGTTAGGGTCAGGGTCAGGGTTAGGGTTGGGGTTAGGGTCAGGGTTAGGGTTAAGTATGGTTTGGTTAAGGGTTAGGGTCAGGGTTAGGGTTAGGGTCAGGGTTAGGGTTAAGTATGGTTTGGTTAAGGGTTAGGGTCAGGGTTAGGGTTAGGGTTAGTTAGGGTTTAGGGTTTGGGTTAGGGTTAAGTATGGTTTGGTTAAGGGTTAGGGTTAGGGTTAGTTAGGGTTTAGGGTTTGGGTTAGGGTTAAGTATGGTTTGGTTAAGGGTTAGGGTTAGGGTTAGTTAGGGTTTAGGGTTTGGGTTAGGGTTAAGTATGGTTTGGTTAAGGGTTAGGGTTAGGGTTAGTTAGGGTTTAGGGTTTGGGTTAGGGTTAAGTATGGTTTGGTTAAGGGTTTGGGTTAGGGTTAGTTAGGGTTTAGGGTTTGGGTTAGGGTTAAGTATGGTTTGGTTAAGGGTTAGGGTCAGGGTTAGGGTTAGGGTCAGGGTTAGGGTTAAGTATGGTTTGGTTAAGGGTTAGGGTCAGGGTTAGGGTTAGGGTTAGTTAGGGTTTAGGGTTTGGGTTAGGGTTAAGTATGGTTTGGTTAAGGGTTAGGGTCAGGGTTAGGGTTAGGGTCAGGGTTAGGGTTAAGTATGGTTTGGTTAAGGGTTAGGGTCAGGGTTAGGGTCAGGGTTAGGGTTAGGGTTAGGGTTAGTTAGGGGTTAGGGTTAGGGTCAGGGTTAGGGTTAAGTATGGTTTGGTTAAGGGTTAGGGTCAGGGTTAGGGTTAGGGTCAGGGTTAGGGTTAGTAAAGTCATGGTTTGGGTTATTGTGAGGGGCCACCTAATGTTGGAAAAAAACGCAAACGCGGTAAAAACGCACTAAAAACGCATACAAACGCATAAAAACGCTGCGTTTTTTTCATGCATGCTCATAAAAATGCTTGAAAAAAACGCAGCAGTTGTATGCTTTTGTATGCGTTTTTTCAATGCGTTTTTTTGCGGGAAAAACGCGCTGCAAAAGAAAGCAAGTGTGAAACTAGCCTGAGAAAATGGCACTGAAGTGACTGGCTGGCTTTGTGTGGCATCACAGTGGGTATAAAAGGCTGTGACCTCCGACCTCCATTTTACTTCTGCCGATCTTAGCATAGGGAGAGGTGCTGCTCATGATTCTGAATAGGGAGATCGTTAGGCAGGGAAAAAGATATAAAAATTGCTTCTGCTGATAGCGCTTTTCACTGTACAGTTAGTGTGCAGTGAAAGGGGAGGATTTTTGCTTTTGTGCAGCAGCGCTGGTGGTGATTAGGCTGCATTGTAAGGCTACCTGCTAGCTGCATTGCTGTGTGCACACTGGTGTTCAAGCTGCTTTTCTCAAAGCACTCCAACTTTTATTATTTTGTCCTGGTGAGTTAGTCAGCGTTCATTTTTTCACAGACCATATAGCGGTGTACACTCCTCACACACTACCATGTACCGGCTGGTATCACGGACAAATAGAAGCTATCTGTGTGTTACTCTGGAAAAAAAGCTGAGGAGTTTTTCCGTTTTTCCAGTTCTACACCTTAGAGTGCTGTCCGCTTTTTAAACAGTTTCGTAGATCTGCTGTTTGATTACGGTGAAAACTAGACAGAGACAGCGTGTGTCAGTCCCTATAGAAATAGATGAAGATTGACAATTTTCCATACAGACACCGTATAGCGGTGTACTATCCTCACACACTACCGTGTACTGGCTGGTATCACGGACAAATAGAAGCTATCTGTGTGTTACTCTGGAAAAAAGCCGAGGAGTTTTTCCGTTTTTCCAGACCTACACCTTAGAGTGCTGTCTGCTTTTCAAACAGTTTCGTATTTCTGCTGTTTGATACGGTGAAAACTAGATAGAGACAGCGTGTGTCAGTCCCTATAGAAATAGACAGGGATTGACAATTTTCCATACAGGCACCGTATAGCGGTGTATGATCCTCACACACTACGGTGTACCAGCTGGTATCATGGACAAATGGAAGCTATCTGTGTGTTACTCTGGAAAAAAAAGCCGAGGAGTTTTTGCATTTTTCCAGACCTAAAGCCGAGTAGTTTTTCCAGACCTACACCTTAGAGTGCTGTCCGCTTTTCAAACAGTTTCGTATATCTGCTGTTTGATTATGGTGAAAACTAGACAGAGACAGCGTGTGTCAGTCCATACAGAAATAGACGGAGATTGGCAATTTTCCATACAAACACCGTATAGCGGTGTACGATCCTCACACGCTACCGTGTATCGGCTGGTATCATGGAAACATAGAAGCTATCTGTGTGTTACTCTGGAAAAAAAAGCCGAGGAGTTTTTCCGTTTTTCCAGACATACACCTTAGAGTGCTGTCCGCTTTTCAAACAGATTCATATATCTGCTGTTTGATTATGGAGAAAACTAGACAGAGACAGCGTGTATATGTCCCTGTTATGATTGAGTCACTGTAGGAGGCCAAAACAGAAATGCTAGCTAAGTCCAGAAAACCAGAGAAGTTGGCAGCTATCGGATTGCAGACCCCTGAACCTATCAACACAACTAGCAGTAGCCGTGGGGGTTCCTACGATGCCCTAGACCCCTCGATCACAGCCGGAGAATTAAATAGGCCTAAAGAAAGAAAGGGGAAATCTAAACTGCCCCAGAGCAGACCCAAAAGCAATAGGCAGCCCCCAACATATAATGATGGTGAAGCAAGATGAAAATACTAACACAGACAGAAAGATAGACTGAGCAAAGAGGGGCCCAAGCTAACTAAATAGAAAAGGACAGGAAGGCTGCTGTCTGCAATCCGTGAAAAACCCTATGAAAATAAGAGCCAACAGACTGACAGTAAAAAAGGCCCTGAAGACGCTAAGCTTCAAAAAGCTATGTCAGTACTCAGGAATATACTGAAGACAGAGCTACAGGCAAAAGGAGATTCAGCTCACCCCAGCAGGGAATGGCAGAATACTGAAAAGCAAGGAAAACAAAAAACAAAACAAAAAGCTAACAGGCAAAACAGAAACTTAGCTTTGGAGGAGCAGGAATCAGACTGGTGTCCTAGAAGTCCACAGAGAAATCACCCGCAGGGCAGAAGGGCGTCGGCAGCCTTATATCCAGTCCGTGACTCCACTCAGCCAGTCATCCTCATTAGACTCAGGTGCCTGATAATCAAGCTCATTACCTTCCTTTACCAGAATAGGGAGTTCACCAGACCCCAGTGACGAAGGGGAAAATGAACTCACAACAGTACCTCCCCCTTGAGGAGGGGTCACCAAACCCTCAACCACGTCACCAGGGCGATCAGGGTGAGCCCGATGAAATGCACGCACCAATCTTTTGGCATGAATATCAGAGGCAGAGACCCAGGAATTATCCTCCTGACCATAACCCTTCCACTTAACCAAATACTGGAGTCTCCGTCTAGCCAGACGGGAATCCAGTATTTTCTCTACCTCATATTCCATGTTACCTTCAACCAATACAGGGTCTGGAGGTGCCACCCCAGGAACAACTGGTTCAACAAACCTCTTCAACAAGGACTTTTGGAACACATTATGGATTTTAAATGTGACAGGAAGAGCCAAACGAAAAGAGACCGGATTAATAATCTCCAAAATCTTGTAAGGTCCAATAAATCTAGGTTTAAACTTAGGAGAAGCCACCTTCATAGCAATATTTTTTGATGATGACCACACCATATCACCAATCCTAAACTGGGGACCAATGGTCCTATGTCGATTGGAAAACCGCTGGGCCTTTTCCTGGGAGAGAGATAACTTATCCACCACTTGGTCCCAGATCTGGTGCATTCTCTCCACCACAGTGTCAACACCTGGGCTCCACCTGCTCCGAAGAAAATCGAGGATGAAACCCAAAGTTACAAAGAAAAGGTGACATCAAAGTGGCAGAACTAGCTCTATTATTTAAAGCAAATTCGGCCAAGGGCAAAAACGAAACCCAATCATCTTGATCAGCGGAAATAAAACATCTCAAATACGACTCCAAGGTCTGGTTTGTTCTCTCTGTCTGCCCATTGGTCTGAGGGTGAAAAGCAGAGGAGAAGGACAACTGAATTCCCAGCTTGGAACAGAAAGTCCTCCAAAATCTAGACACAAACTGAACTCCTCTGTCAGACACAATGTTCTCAGGAATCCCGTGTAAGCGAACCACCTGTTGCAAAAACAGGGGCACCAACTCAGAGGAAGATGGCAACTTAGGGAGTGGTACAAGATGAACCATCTTAGAGAACCTATTACAAATAACCCAAATAACAGTCATTCTTTGAGAGGCCGGCATATCAGAGATGAAATCCATTGAAATATGGGTCCATGGCCTCCTGGGGACCGGCAAAGGCATCAACAACCCACTAGAGCGAGAACAAGATTAAGGCTGTGTTCACACACAGCGTTTTTTCAGCGGTTTTTACCGCGGTTTTCACTATAAAACCGCTATAAAACCGCTAAAAATAAGTTGCACAGTCATTTCTATGCATTTTGCACTTTTTGTGCACATTGATGCGTTTTTTACCGCGAAAAAAAACGCATCACGGTAAAAAACGCAGCATGCTCATTAATTTTGCAGATTTTTCCGCGGTTTTGGCTTCTCCCATGCGTTTAGAAACTGCTGCGGTAAAAAACGCATCAAAAACGCATCAAAACCGCGCAAAAAACGCGCAAAAACCGCCGCGGAAAAATAGGTGCGGTTTCTGGGAAGGGATTCAGGTTTTTGTGCAGAAATTTTCTGCAACGTGTGCACTTAGCCTTAGACCGGGAGCAAGTCCCACAGGACTGCACAAAATTCCTGACATCATGAGACAAGGTGGGCCACCAAAAAGAGCGACTCACCAGATCTCTAGTACCAAAAATACCTGGATGACCAGCCAATGCAGAGCAATGAACTTCAGACATCACTCTCTTCTTCCACTGGTCAGGAACATACAACTTTCCACTGGGACAACGCTCAGGTTTGTCCTCCTGGAACTCTTGCAGAGCAAGTCTCAAATTGGGCGAGATGTCAGAAAGAACTACCCCTTCGCCTAAGATGGTAGCAGGCTTGGTCACCACAGGAGAATCAGCAAAGTAACTCCTAGAGAGGGCGTCTGCCTTGACATTCTTAGTTCCAGGAAGAAAAGAGACCACAAAATCAAAACGTGTAAAAAACAAGGCCCACCTAGCCTGTCTAGGGTTCAAGCGTTTAGCCGACTCTAGGTAAATCAAATTCTTGTGGTCAGTGAGGACCACAACTTGATGTTTAGCTCCCTCCAACCAATGTCTCCACTCCTCAAATGCCCATTTCATCGCCAACAGTTCCCGATTCCCCACATCATAGTTACGTTCAGATGGAGAGAACTTTCGGGAAAAGAAAGCACAGGGATTCATTTTATATGTTACAGGATCCTTTTGGGACAAAACAGCTCCTGCACCAATCTCTGAAGCATGCACCTCTACCTGGAACGGGAGTGAGACATCAGGTTGCCGCAAAACCGGGGCGGAGGTAAATCTTCGCTTCAGCTCCTGAAAGGAAGCAACAGCCTCAGGAGACCAATTCAACACATTAGCACCCTTCTTTGTCAGATCAGTCAATGGCTTGGCAATACTAGAAAATTTTGCTATAAATTTCCGATAAAAATTAGCAAAACCCAAAAACTTCTGGAGGGCCTTCAAAGAAGTGGGCTGAACCCAATCATAAATGGCCTGTACCTTGGCCGGGTCCATTTTAATAGTTGACGGAGACAAAATAAATCCCAAAAATGAAATCCTCAGTACTCCAAAAAGGCATTTCGATCCTTTGACATACAGGGAATTCTCCCTCAAGATCCGGAACACAGTCCGAATATGTTCCACATGAGAATCCCAATCCTTGGAAAAGATCAAAATATCATCCAGATAGATAATCAAAAATTTATCGACAAAGTCCCGGAAAATATCATTCATGAAGCACTGGAAGACAGAAGGGGCATTAGTGAGCCCAAAAGGCATCACCAGGTACTCAAAATGTCCCTCCGGAGTATTAAAGGCCGTCTTCCATTCATCCCCCTGCTTAATGCGGATAAGATTATACGCCCCCCCTGAGGTCAAGCTTGGTAAACCAGCAAGCACCTCTAACTCTAGAGAATAGATCCGAAATCAGGGGTAACGGATACTGATATTTAATAGTAATTTTAATGAGGGCACGATAATCAATACAAGGCCTTAAAGAACCATCCTTTTTGGCCACAAAAAAAAACCCGGCACCTAAGGGTGAAGAGGATGGTCTAATATGACCCTTCTCCAACGCCTCCTTAATATAGGACCGCATAGTCTCGTGCTCGGGTACAGATAAATTGAAGAGCCGACCCTTGGGAAATTTACACCCCGAGCTTAGTTCAATTGCACAGTCATAACTCCTATGAGGAGGCAAGGACGCAGACTCATTCTCACTAAATACATCATAAAAGTCCGCCAAATAGTCAGGAACATCATGCGACTGAGGAGAGGTGGAAAAAAACGGAGCCTCACTAAAGGCACACCGACAACCCCAACTCACCACAGACACAGATTTCCAATCCAAAACTGGATTATGAATTTGCAACCAGGGAAACCCCAGAACAACGGCATCATGCAGACCATGCAATACCAAAAATCTGCAATTTTCTTGATGGTCTAGGGCAACCCGCATGACCACCTGGGTCCAAAACTGAGGTTTATTTTTAGCCAAAGGAGTAGCATCAATCCCCCTCAAAGGGATAGGCGTCTGCAGAGGTGTCATCGGAAATCCACAACATTTAGCAAAATCCAAGTCCATTAGGTTTAGCGCTGCTCCCGAATCCACAAAAGCCTTGGCGGAAAATGTGGACAGGGAGCAGATCAGAGTAATTGCCAGAAGAAACTTAGGTTGAACACCACCAACAGAAAACGTGTGTGCAAAGCGTTTCCCTCGTTTAGGACAAACAGAAATAATATGCGAGGCATCTCCACAGAAAAAACACAGCTTATTACGCCTTCTGAACTCCTGACATTGCGCCTTAGACAAAACTCTATCACATTGCTAAGGTTCAGACGTCTGTTCAACCGGTGGCAACACCTCTCATGCAATCCTGCGTTCACGTAAACGCCGATCAACCTGAATGGCTAATGACATAGAATCGTCCAGACCAGAGGGAACAGGAAATCCCACCATAGTATCTTTTATGGCTTCTGACAAACCCTTCCGAAAGAGAGCAGCCAAGGCATTATCATTCCAGGTAGTAAGGACCGCCCATTTTCGGAACTTTTGACAGTACAACTCTGCAGAATCTCGACCCTGGTTCAATGCCAACAGGGTCTTTTCAGCCTGATCAATAGCATTAGGTTTGTCATACAACAACCCCAAAGCTTGAAAGAATGCGTTCACATTAGTCAGAATAGGATAATCTGGTTTCAAAGAAAACGCCCAATCCTGGGGATCGCCACGCAGCAAAGAGATGACAATTTTAACCTGCTGCGCGGAGCTCCCTGACGAGTTAGGCTTCAAGGCAAAAAATAATTTACAATTATTTTTGAAACTCAAAAATTTAGATCGATCCCCAAAAAATACATCAGGTGTAGGGATCTTTGGTTCAACAGCATGCGAACGAGCAAGGTAGGCGGAAATTCCCCGCTCTTCCGCAGCGAGCTGCTCCACACAATCAGACAATTGCCTTATCTCCATTGTGAGAGAAAAAAAAAAAATTCCCCCTACAGCCTCAGAGATATAGAGGAAAGAATATACACACACTTTTCAAGCAGTTTCGTAGATCTGCTCTTTGATTACGGTGAAAATTAGACAGAGACAGCGTGTGTCAGTCCCTACAGAAATCGACGGAGATTGACAATTTTCCATACAGACAACGTATAGCGGTGTATGATCCTCACACACTACCGTGTACCGGCTGGTATCATGGACAAATAGAAACTATCGGTGTGTTACTCTGGAAAAAAAAGCCGAGGAGTTTTTCCAGGCCTAGACCTTAGAGTGCTGTCGGCTTTTATAACAGTTTTGTATATCTGCTGTTTGACTGCGGTGAAAACTAGACAGAGACAGCGTGAGTCAGTCACTATACAAATAGACGGAGATTGACAATTTTCTATACAGACACTATATAGCTGTCTAATTCTCAAACAGTATTGTATATCTGCCGTTCGCATTACAGTAACATCTATACAGAGTCAGGCTGTGTGTGTGACACTCCGTAAATACATATATGGAGATAGTTAGTTGCACAAAAAAACGTATGCGGCTGTACACTTCGGATACAGTTCCGTATATCTGCTTGTTGGATTACGGTCAAATACATACTGTGAGAGTGTCTGTGACTAACAAAATATATACGTAGATTTAATTTTTTTCATACACCTTACACAGCTGGACGCTCCACATACAGTACCATCTCTCTGCTGGTATTTCTGGTACATTTTCCCAAACATGAGGAAATATGATGGAAGAGTCCACGGACATGGGCAGGGGGGCACAGCTGGTACTGATGGTGGTGGTGCATCGGCTGGTTCTGGCAGAAGCACGATAGCAGCTAAGGCAGGAAGTGTTGAGCCTGCATCATTGTCTGGCTCAAGAAGGCCTGTAAGGTTGCCTTTTCTTGGAGTAGGAAAACCGCTTTTGAAGCCAGAGCATCAGGAACAGGTTTTGGCGTACATTGCTGAACCAGCCACTAGCTCTATTGCCTCCTCTTCTGAACAGTCGAAACCTGCAAGCACGGAGTCGTCAGTGCAGGGTTCTGGTCAGGAAAAACACCTTTCCTTGTCCTTCACCCCCACCAAAAGTTAAGGATGCCGCAGCCCACACTTCAGATTACTCTATGGAGCTCTTTTCACATACCATGCCTGGGTTATCCAGTCAAATCCAGAATTCCCCAGTCCAAGATGAATCGGACATGGAGTGCACTGATGCATAGCCAATGCTAGATGATTCTGCTGGTACATTGACCCAGAGCACTACATTGCCCTTACAGTCTATTGAGCCAGAATCTGACCCTGAGGAAACTCAGGTGCCCCTTCCCGCATACTATACCACCTTACACAGTGACACAGAGGAAGGTAAACAGGAAGGTGCAGATGACTTTGAAGAGGAGGTGATGGATGACCCAGTTCTTGACCCGGATTAGCATCCAGTGGGGGAGGAGGGTGGTGCTGGCAATAGTCCAGATAAGGAGATGGATCCGCAGCAGGCATTGACATCGCAGCAGCAGTTATCTGGCAGGCCCGTAGCTGTCCAAAAACATGGACTAAATCTTAAATAGTTGCAGGACGGCTTGGCCAAACGGTCAACTTAGCACAGCGTGCAAGGCCAGAAAATGTATACCATAGTAGGAAGAGTGCAGTGTGGCACTTCTTTGTCCAAAATCCTACTGATGAGGCAAAGGTTACCTGTAAGAAGTGCGGAAGGTCCTTTAGCTGAGGTAAACAACTCAGAAATTTGAATACCAGTTCCATGCTTAGACATTTAACCACCATGCACTTGCAAGCATGTACGGACTACAAAATCTCAGGTAGCACATGTGCACCTGCTCCGACTGAAGGTAGCCAATAATCTAGGCCATCACCACCAATACCATCCCCAACCCCCTCTCACTCTGTCCGGTCCACCACTATTTCCCCCATATGCAGCTCTCCAGTCCAGCTCACCCTACCAGACACTCTGAGTAGGACAGGAAAGTACTCATCGTCTCATCAGCGTACACTTTGTTTGAACGCCTACATTGCCAAACTAATCTCATTAGAGATGATGCCCTACCGTTTGGTTCAAAGCGAAGCTTTCCATGACCTCATGGCCTACGCTGTCCCATGCTATGACCTACCCAGTCGGTACTTCTTTTCTCGAAAAGCCATCCCTGCCCTCCACTGGCATGTGAAAGACTGCATTGTCCATGCACTAAAACAGTCAGTGAGTGGAAAGGTGCACCTCACAACAGATGCATGGACCAGTAGGCATGGCCAGGGCCGTTACGTGCCCATCACTGCGCACAGGGTTAATGTGGTGGATGCAGGCTCCACTGAGGACAGCGGCGGTGGACCAGTGCTGCCTAGCCCACGGTATAGGAAACAGCTGGCTGTAGGTTTTCGCTCCTCCTCGTCCATCAGCGAAAGATCGTCCACAGAGCAAAATCGCACGAGCACTCCATCCGCAGCTGGCAGTATTGCACACGAGGTGTCCCACTATCAAACAGCTAGTGGTAAGCATCAGCAGGCTGTGTTAAAGATGATGTCTTTGGGCGACAACAGACACACCGCGGAGGTACTGGCCAACTACTTGCAGCAACAAACAGAGTCATGGCTGGGCAGTCTACATCTTGAGGCAGGCAAGGTAGTCAGTGATAACGGCTATAATTTTGTGGCAGCCATAGCCCGTGAAAAACTCACACACATACCTTGCCTGGCTCACACTTTGAACCTGGTGGTGCAGTGCTTCCTTTAAATTATTATCCAGAGTTAGCATTCCTGCTCCATAAGGTGTGAAGACTGTGCTTGCACATCCGTCGCTCGGCTGTACACTCCTGTCGTATGCAGAAGCTGCAGCGATTGCTCCACCTCCCCAAGCACCGCCTAACCATAGATGTTGCAACAAGGTGGAACTCCACCCTGCATATGGTTGAGAGGCTGTGCGAACAGAGGCAGGCTGTAATGCATTTGTGGGAGGATACACAGGCAGGCAGTTTGAGGGAAGACATGGAATTGTCAGGTGTGCAGTGGTCAAAGCTGAAAGACCTCTGTAAAGTCCTTCAGTGTTTTGAGGAATGCACATGGCTGGTAAGTGTAGATGACGCCATCATAAGCATGAGCATCCAACTTATGCATCTGTTCATGCAAAGTTTGACGCACATTAAGGATCAAGCATCTGGAGCGGAGGAGGAGGGAAGCCTTGATGACAGTCTGCCATTGCCTGGTAGGGGAACTGTCCTGGATGAGGTGGAGGAAGAAGAGGAAGAGGAGGAGGAGGAAAATGATGGGGATGATTATTTTGGGAAGGAGGATGCTTCTCAGGGGGCAAGAGAAAATGTTGGCATTCCAAGGTCAGGTACAGTGTTTGTGCGTGACTGTATGGATGTGGATTTGCCAGAAAGTGCTCCTCCAGCCACCACTGGCAGTGCATCATTGACACCTGGAACACTGGCCCACATGTGCGATTATGCCATGCGGATCCTAAAAAGGGACCCCCGCATTTCCAAAATGATGAGAGATGAGGACTACTGGCTGGCCAGCATCCTCGATCCACGCTACAAAGGCAAATTACACAACATCATGCCACAGGAGAACCTAGAGATAATATTGGCTAACAAACAAGCAACTCTGGTAAACAGGTTGTTTGATGGTTTCCCAGCACACAGCAGCGGTGCTGTTTCTCCCATAAGCCGTAGAGGGCACAAAGGAAGAGGTGTTTCACAAAAGTCGGGTCAAACGAAATTGGCCGATTATTGTGAAAAGTCAAAGTCCGACTGAAACACGAAACCCAATGTAAGTCAATGGGGAAGAAAAGTCGGCAGTGAGTGGAGGACAGGAAACACACCTACAGTGCCCATTTTAATGCCAAAAGCATCAATTCTTATTCCTTAAGCTTGTCAACCTTAATTTACTTTATAATAATAGTTAGGCATTGAAAACTGGGGGTTATTTGGCTAAAGTTGTGGGGGGGATAGTGCTGGCTCCAGATTTTCGTGGGCCCAGGGCCAAAGAGTGTCACTGGGCTCCTTTAACACATGACACAATTCATGATCCTTTGATACGGCAGAGAAATAGCGGTACAGTACAATGAAAAATACTTAAATTCTTACATCACATGACTGATATCCATTTTAAATTCTCCTATAGCTCCAAAAACAGACAGTATATTCCTCCATACAGTATTATGGCCATCGCATAGTGCGCCATACAGAGTAATGAGGCCCATATATTTCTCCATGCAGAATCTTTGGTCCCATATAATGTTTCATACAGTATATGATGAGCTCCACATAATGCTACAGTATATGTTGTTCACCATGGATGAAGCTCCAGTGTCTTATGTGCCCAAATAATGCTCCATATATAATGGACCCCATTTGTAATGCTCCAGTGTATAATGGGCACTGTAAATGCTGCTCCAGTGACTGATATCCACCTTTGGAATTCTCCAGTGTATGGTGGGCCCCAGATATCATTCTCCAGAGTATCGTGCTCCCCAAAAATTGCTCCCAACCTTTAAAACAATTAAATAAGTCTCCTCGCTAGGGAATCCCTGTACTCTGGACTCCAGGTCATCCCCATCTTCCATCTCTCTGCACTTTGACTGTTTAGGCAGAGGGCGTACAGACGTGATGTCATTGCGCACTTTGACCAGAATGTCACTGTCAGGAAAAGTGTTTGGTTTCTGGGGGCAGTATGGTTGCAAAGCTGAGCCTTAAAGGAATGTCCAGAAGGGCACCACCAGGAGTGGAGCCTGCGGCTTAATTGGACTCAACACGGGCAACCTCAACGATGCCATCCACAAAAAAGCTGCACAGATTGCAAGCTGCACAGATTAAGATTAAGCTTAATTCCATTAACGAACGAGACTCAGGCATGCCCCCGCAGTCCGCGTCCAGCTTACTAGAGGGACACGCGAGGCTCTGGCACGCGAGATCGGCCAATTACAGGTCTGTCATGCCCTTACATGTCCGGGGTTGCATGCGTGCTACAATTAAAGGACCAGGGTGTATCGCTTACAGGTGCGGATAACACGCTGAACCCCGTTAGTGATGGGGATCTGGAATCACAATTCTTCCCCGCGAACAAGCATTTCTCAGTAAGTGCAGGTCAACCTTAATTCTGGAATTAGGCCTAAATGGCATTCCAGAAAGAATGTGAAAAAATTAAGTGTCCAAACCACAGGTGCTGTAGCTTGCTTAGCAGCTGGGCTCTTCTGCTGAGTAGCACACAGTTCTTACATAAACAGGCGGCATAGCTTGGTTCACGGGTGGCCAACTCTGCTGAGTAGCATACACAGTTACTAGGCCCAAAGTATTAAGTGGTGTAAATGCAGTCAAAAACTGTTTCTTTCATAAACAGGCGGCATAGCTCGGTTCACGGGTGGGCTCCTCTTCTGAGTAGCAGACACAGTTACTAGGCCCAAAAGGATTTTCAGGACAATATGCGGTAAAAAATTATTAGAAACACACACGGTGTAGCTCCTTCTCAGGTGCACTACACCGCTGGCTAAAAGACACGGCTTCTATGCCCTAAAACTGTCTATTATCATTGAAAACCATTATTAATGTAAAAAAAAGATACGCTTTTGTTTAACGAAACGTTCTCGAACGGAAACTCGAACAGCCGAATTTTAATCAAAGTGTTGTAGTTCGACGAACGGATCCAAGACCGCCCAAAACAGCTAGAATTTGAACTTGGCCAACAGTTCCACTCAAACACCACTCATCTGTAATCAGGAGGCAGACTCAGATGGTCTCAGGCACAGTATGGATTCGACAAGATTGCAGAAAATTGAGAAAAGGTACAGTATCACCGGATAACAGGTATATATAGCATAGCTTAAACATTTAAAATCTCCGTGTTTATTTTCGGAGTACGACAAAGACACTCACAGCCTCAGTATGGATTAGACAGCAATCTAAAAAGTAGAAAAAAGGAAATGTTTTTGAAGCGTACACCAGTATACACTGTTGGAATATTTTTAAACCTTCTTATATATTTCTGTCTCAGTAAGACATTCCAGACTCTCCGCAAGAGGAAACGAGATGGATAAAAGTACAGAAATAAAGTCGAGTGATTGCAGAAATTTAGGAATTATTAACCACGGGAAAAACTCCCTGGAGAATTCTCAGAGGCGATGCTGACCCTCAATTACTTTGTGTGTGGAGACAGCGAAAACAGTTCTTTGTGAAGAAAGGGTTGCTGTATCGCAGTACCGTTGATCCCATCACCGTTACTCATCTCCATCAAATTTTGATCACAGGGAGAGATGTAGACATGGTCCTCACTGCCTATCATGATCTGTCAGGTAACTTTGGAGTGCAAAAGACAGAAGCCACAGGCTGTAGGTGATTCTATTGGATTGGCATGTGAGGGCACATTTAAAAATGTAGGTAGGAATGTCACACGTCTGTGAGTAGGAAAACTGTGATAGCTGATGAGAAACCACCACTGCATCTCATTGTGAGTCGACGTCCATAAGAAATCGAAGCCATTGATGATCTGAAGCTAGAGCCCGGCCAGCAGGACAGGGCATAGCTACGTCTTAACCATCATCTATCAGTTCACCAATTTGTAGTGGCAGTCCAGGGAAGGATTTGACAGCCCAGACTACACAGCAGAGGAGCAGGGAGAGGTAAATATTGCAAATGCTGGGGCCCTGCCAAAGCAAGGGGGTCCCACTCGTGGGTGTCGGTATTGGCACTGGGCCCCTCATAGTACATCGGTGTGTCTGACGGTGGGTGTGCACCCCCACCGTCATAGACACTTGATTACACTATGAGGGACCCTGTGCCAGTGCCGGCGCCCAAGAGTTGGCCCACCCACCTGTCCAGGGCAATGGCACTCGCACGGTTGCGTGCGCTAGGTGGTGACCCCGGCCATGGACGGGGGAGGCAGCCCAGTTAGGGAGGTTTAAAAAATGGCATATGTTGATGTTGGACATTCAGCAGCTGCAAAGGAGGAATCGAAGAAGTCTGAGGAAGAGGAGGACAAAAGCGAGCCATTTTTCTGGCAACTTATGTGTCATCAGGGGAAGGTGGGGCAAAATACTTTGAATCCCATGCATGGTTCATTTTAATGAAGGTTAGATCATCAACACTTTGGGTCAACAGACGGGTCCTTTTTTCTGTCAGGATTGAGCCAGCAGCACGCTAGTAGCAGGGCAAGCGAGCTCCTGTATGGCATATTGTGCCATTTCAGGCCAGGCGTCCAGTTTAGAGGCCCAATAGTCAAAGGGGAATGACCCGTGAGGGAGAACATCGATATGGGAGGAGTAGTTTGTAACCATAGTTGACAACTGCTGTCTCCTGTCACTTTCAATTGATGCAGTATTACCAGTCGTGGGAGCGGGACTTGAAAAATCAGTCCACAACATGGTCATGAAACCCCTGTCTCCAACACCACTTCTGATGTGTGCACCACGAACACCTCTTCCATGTTTCCCCCTACGGCTCATTGGAGAACCATCACCGCTGCTGTGTGCTGGGAATGCCTCAAACAAACAGTTTACCAGAGGTGCTTGTTTGTTAGCCAATATTAGGTCAAGGTTCTCCTGTGGCATGATGTTTTTGAATTTGCCTTTATAATGTGGATCCAGGATTCTGGCCAACCAGTAGTCGTCATCGTTCATCATTTTGGCAATGCGGGGGTCCCTTTTTAGGATCTGCAAGGCATAATCTGACATGTGGGCAAATATTCCAGGTGTCAATGATGCACTGCAAGTGCTGGGTGGAGGAGCACTTTCTGGCAAATCCACATCCCTCCAGTCATGCACAAACCCTGTACCAGACCTTGCCACGCCAACATTTTCTCTTGCCCCACGAGAAGCATCCTCCCCTAAATAATCATCCCCATCATCATCCTTCTCCTCCTCTTCCTCTTCTTCCTCCACCTCATCCAGGAGAGATCCCAGAGCAGACAATGGCTGACTGTCATCAAGGCTTCCCTCTTCCTCTTCCTCATCCTCCTCGACTGCAGACGCCTGCTCCTTAATGAGCATCAAAGATTATATGAGCAGACGCATAAGTGGTGTCGTCTGCGCTTACAAGTCATGTGCATTCCTCAAAACACTGAAGGACTTTACAGAGGTCTTTCAGCTTCGACCACTGCACACCCGACAACTCCATGTCTGCCCTCAAAGTGCCTGGCCGTGTATCCTCCCACAAATGCATTACAGTCTGCCTCGGTTCGCACAGCCTCTCAACCATGTGCAGGGTGGAGTTCCACCTTGTTGCAAGTCGATAATTAGATGGTGCTTGGGAAGTCGGAGCAATCACTGCAGCTTCTGCATACGACTGAAGTGTACGGGCGACCGGCGAATGTGCGAGCACAGTCTTCAGACCTTCTGGAGCAGGCCTGTTAACTCTGGATGATTATTGAGGAAGCACTGCACCACCAGGTTCAAGGAGTGAGCCAGGCAAGGTATGTGTCGGAGTTTTGAAAGGGCTATGAATGCCACAAAATTCTGGCCGTTATCACAAACTACCTTGCCTGACTCAAGATGTAGACTGCCCAGCCATGACTCAGTTTGTCGCTGCAAGTAGTCGGCCAGTACCTCCGCGGTGTGTCTGTTGTTGCCCAAACACATCATCTTCAACACAGCCTGCTGACGCTTACCACTAGCTGTTCGATAGTGGGACACCTCATGTGCAACACTAGCAGCTGCGGAAGGAGTGCTAGTGTGACTGCGCTCTGTGGATGAGCTTTCGCTTCTGGAGGAGGAGGAGGAGGCAGGTCGAACGCCTACACCCAACTGTTTCCTATACCGTGGGCTAGGCAGCACTGTCCCACCGCCGCTGTCCCCTGTGGACCCTGCATCCACCACATTAACCCAGTGCGCAGTGATGGACACGTAACATGCCTGGCCATGCCTACTGGACCATGCATCTGTTGTGTGGTGCACCTTTCCACTCACTGATTGCTTGAGTGCATGGACAATGTGGTCTTTCACATGAAGGTGGAGGGCTGGGATGGCTTTGCCAGAAAATTAGTGCCGACTGGGTGGGTCATAGCGTGGTACTGCGAAGGCTGTTGTGAGTTCATTTTCCCCTTCGTCACTGAGGTCTGGTGAACTCCCTATTCTGGTAAAGGAAGGTAATGAGCCTGATTATCAGGCACCTGAGACTAATGAGGATGACTGGCTGAGTGGAGTCACTGACTGGATATAAGGCTGCCGACGCCCTTCTGCCCTGCGGGTGATTTCTCTGTGAACTTCTAGGACACCAGTCTGATTCCTGCTTCCCTAAAGCTAAGTTTTCTGCTTTGCCTGTTTGCATTTATGTTTTGTTTTTGTTTTCCTTGCTTTTCTGGATTCTGCCATTCCCTGCTGGGGTGAGCTGAATCTCCTTTTGCCTGTTGCTCTGTCTTCAGAATATTCCTGAGTACTGACATAGCTTTTTTGAAGCCTAGCGTCTTCAGGGCCTTTTTCACTGTCAGTCTGTTGGCTCTTATTTTCATAGGGTTCTTCACGGATTGCAGACAGCAGCCTTCCTGTCCTTTCCTATCTAGGTAGTTTGGGCCCCGTCTTTGCTCAGTCTATCTTTCTGTCTGTGTTAGTGTTTTCATCTTGCTTCACCGTCATTATATGTTGGGGGCTGCCTATTGCTTTGGGGTCTGTTCTGGGGCAGTTTAGATTTCCCCTTTCTTTCTGTAGGCCTATTTAATTCTCCGGCTGTGATCGAGGGGTCTAGAGCATCGTAGGAACCCCCCACGGCTACTGTTAGTTGTTGTGATAGGATCAGGGGTCTGCAATCCAATAGCTGCCAACTGCTCTGGTTTTCTGGACTTAGCTAGCATTTCTGTTTTTGCCTCCTACGGTGACTCAATCATAACAGAATCACACACCCGCAGGAAAGAATTGTGTTAAAAAAAAGTGTGTGTATATTCTTTCCTCTATATCTCTGAGGCCGTAGGGGGAATTTTTTTTTCTCTCAATGGAGATAAAGCAATTGTCTGATCGTGTGGAGCAGCTTGCTGTGGAAGTGCGGGGAATTTCCGCCTACCTTGCTCGTTCGCATGCTGTTGAACCAAAGATCCCTACACCTGATGTATTTTTTGGGGATCGATCTAAATTTTTGAGTTTCAAAAATAATTGTAAATTATTTTTTGCCTTGAAGCCTAACTCGTCAGGGAGCTCCGCGCAGCAGGTTAAAATTGTCATCTCTTTGCTGCGTGGTGATCCCCAGGATTGGGCGTTTTCTTTGAAACCAGATGATCTTATTCTGACTAATGTGAACGCATTCTTTCAAGCTTTGGGGTTGTTTTATAACGACCCTAATGCTATTGATCAGGCTGAAAAGACCCTGTTGGCATTAAACCAGGGTCGAGATTCTGCAGAGTTGTACTGTCAAAAGTTCCGAAAGTGGGCGGTCCTTACTACCTGGAATGATAATGCCTTGGCTGCTCTCTTTCGGAAGGGTTTGTCAGAAGCCGTAAAAGATACTATGGTGGGATTTCCTGTTCCCTCTGGTCTGGACAATTCTATGTCATTAGCCATTCAGGTTGATCGGCGTTTACGTGAACGCAGGATTGCACGAGAGGTTTTGCCACCGGTTGAACAGACGTCTGAACCTATGCAATGTGATAGAGTTTTGTCTAAGGCGCAACGTCAGGAGTTCAGAAGGCGTGATAAGCTGTGTTTTTTCTGTGGAGATGCCTCGCATATTATTTCTGTTTGTCCTAAACGAGAGAAACGCTTTGCACACATGTATTCTGTTGGTGGTGTTCAACCTAAGTTTCTTCTGGCAATTACTCTGATTTGCTCCCTGTCCACAATTTCAGCCAAGGCTTTTGTGGACTCGGGAGCAGCGCTAAACCTAATGGACTTGGATTTTGCTAAACGTTGTGGATTTCCGATGACACCTCTGCAGACGCCTATCCCTTTGAGGGGGATTGATGCTACTCCTTTGGCTAAAAATAAACCTCAGTTTTGGACCCAGGTGGTCATGCGGGTCGCCCCAGACCATCAAGAAAATTGCAAATTTTTGGTGTTGCATGGTCTGCATGATGCCGTTGTTCTGGGGTTTCCCTGGTTGCAAATTCATAATCCAGTTTTGGATTGGAAGTCTGTGTCTGTGGTGAGTTGGGGTTGTCGGTGTGCCTTTAGTGAGGCTCCGGTTTTTTTCACCTCTCCTCAGTCGCATGAAGTTCCTGACTGTTTGGCAGACTTTTATGATGTATTTAGTGAGAATGAGTCTGCGTCCTTGCCTCCTCATAGGAGTTATGACTGTGCAATTGAGCTAAGCCCGGGGTGTAAATTTCCCAAGGGTCGGCTCTTCAATTTATCTGTACCCGAGCACGAGGCTATGCGGTCCTATATTAAGGAGGCGTTGGAGAAGGGTCATATTAGACCATCCTCTTCACCCTTAGGTGCCGTTTTGTTTTTTGTGGCCAAAAAGGATGGTTCTTTAAGGCCTTGTATTGATTATCGTGCCCTCATTAAAATTACTATTAAATATCAGTATCCGTTACCCCTGATTTCGTATCTATTCTCTAGAGTTAGAGGTGCTTGCTGGTTTACCAAGCTTGACCTCAGGGGGGCGTATAATCTTATCCGCATTAAGCAGGGGGATGAATGGAAGACGGCGTTTAATACTCCGGAGGGACATTTTGAGTACCTGGTGATGCCTTTTGGGCTCACTAATGCCCCTTCTGTCTTCCAGTGCTTCATGGACGATATTTTCCGAGACTTTGTCGATAAATTTTTGATTATCTATCTGGATGATATTTTGATCTTCTCCAAGGATTGGGATTCTCATGTGGAACATATTCGGACTGTGTTCCGGATCTTGAGGGAGAATTCCCTGTATGTCAAAGGATCGAAATGCCTTTTTGGAGTACAGAGGATTTCATTTTTGGGATTTATTTTGTCTCCGTCAACTATTGAAATGGACCCGGCCAAGGTACAGGCCATTTATGATTGGGTTCAGCCCACTTCTTTGAAGGCCCTCCAGAAGTTTTTGGGTTTTGCTAATTTTTATCGGAAATTTATAGCAAAATTTTCTAGTATTGCCAAGCCATTGACTGATCTGACTAAGAAGGGTGCTGATGTGTTGAATTGATCTCCGGAGGCTGTTGCTTCCTTTCAGGAGCTGAAGCGAAGATTTACCTCCGCCCCGGTTTTGCGGCAACCTGATGTCTCACTCCCGTTCCAGGTAGAGGTGGATGCTTCTGAGATTGGTGCAGGAGCTGTTTTGTCCCAAAAGGATCCTGTAACATATAAAATGAATCCCTGTGCTTTCTTTTCCCGAAAGTTCTCTCCATCTGAACGTAACTATGATGTGGGGAATCGGGAACTGTTGGCCATGAAATGGGCATTTGAGGAGTGGAGACATTGGTTGGAGGGAGCTAAACATCAAGTTGTGGTCCTCACTGACCACAAGAATTTGATTTACCTAGAATCGGCTAAATGTTTGAACCCTAGACAGGCTAGGTGGGCCTTGTTTTTTACACGTTTTGATTTTGTGGTCTCTTTTCTTCCTGGAACTAAGAATGTCAAGGCAGACGCCCTCTCTAGGAGTTTCTTTGCTGATTCTCCTGTGGTGACCAAGCCTGCTACCATCTTAGGCGAAGGGGTAGTTCTTTCTGCCATCTCGCCCGATTTGACACTTGCTCTGCAAGAGTTCCAGGAGGACAAACCTGAGCGTTGTCCCAGTGGAAAGTTGTTTGTTCCTGACCAGTGGAAGAAGAGAGTGATGTCTGAAGTTCATTGCTCTGCATTGGCTGGTCATCCAGGTATTTTTGGTACTAGAGATCTGGTGAGTCGCTCTTTTTGGTGGCCCACCTTGTCTCATGATGTCAGGAATTTTGTGCAGTCCTGTGGGACTTGCTCCCGGTCTAAATCTTGTTCTCGCTCTAGTGGGTTGTTGATGCCTTTGCCGGTCCCCAGGAGGCCATGGACCCATATTTCAATGGATTTCATCTCTGATATGCCGGTTTCTCAAAGAATGACTGTTATTTGGGTGATTTGTGATAGGTTCTCTAAGATGGTTCATCTTGTAGCACTCCCTAAGTTGCCATCTTCCTCTGAGTTGGTGCCCCTGTTTTTGCAACAGGTGGTTCGCTTGCACGGGATTCCTGAGAACATTGTATCTGACAGAGGAGTTCAGTTTGTGTTCAGATTTTGGAGGACTTTCTGTTCCAAGCTGGGAATTCAGTTGTCCTTGTCCTCTGCTTTTCACCCTCAGACCAATGGGCAGACAGAGAGAACAAACCAGACCTTGGAGTCGTATTTGAGATGTTTTATTTCCGCTGATCAGGATGATTGGGTTTCATTTTTGCCCTTGGCCGAATTTGCTTTAAATAATAGAGCTAGTTCTGCCACTTTGATGTCACCTTTTTTTTGTAACTTTGGGTTTCATTCTCGATTTTCTTCAGGGCAGGTGGAGCCTTCTGCCTGCCCACTGTGGTGGAGAGAATGCACCAGATCTGGGACCAAGTGGTGGATAAGTTATCTCTCTCCCAGGAAAAGGCCCAGCGGTTTTCCAATCGACATAGGACCATTGGTCCCCAGTTTAAGATTGGTGATATGGTGTGGTTATCATCAAAAAATATTGCTATGAAGGTGGCTTCTCCTAAGTTTAAGCCTAGATTTATTGGACCTTACAAGATTTTGGAGATTATTAATCCGGTCTCTTTTCGTTTGGCTCTTCCTGTCACATTTAAAATCCATAATGTGTTCATAAGTCCTTGTTGAAGAGGTTGGTTGAACCAGTTGTTCCTGGGGTGGCACCTCCAGACCCTGTATTGGTTGAAGGTAACATGGAATATGAGGTAGAGAAAATACTGGATTCCCGTCTGGCTAGACGGAGACTCCAGTATTTGGTTAAGTGGAAGGGTTATGGTCAGGAGGATATATCCTGGGTCTCTGCCTCTGATATACATGCCAAAAGATTGGTGCGTGCCTTTCATCGGGCTAACCCTGATCGCCCTGGTGGCGTGGTTGAGGGTTCGGTGACCCCCCCTCAAGGGGGAGGTACTGTTGTGAGTTCATTTTCCCCTTCGTCACTGAGGTCTGGTGAACTCCCTATTCTGGTAAAGGAAATAATCATCAGGCACCTGAGACTAATGAGGATGACTGGCTGAGTGGAGTCACTGACTGGATATAAGGCTGCCGACGCCCTTCTGCCCTGCGGGTGATTTCTCTGTGAACTTCTAGGACACCAGTCTGATTCCTGTTTCCCTAAAGCTAAGTTTTCTGCTTTGCCTGTTTGCCTTTATGTTTTGTTTTTGTTTTCCTTGCTTTTCTGGATTCTGCTATTCCCTGCTGGGGTGAGCTGAATCTCCTTTTGCCTGTTGCTCTGCCTTCAGAATATTCCTGAGTACTGACATAGCTTTTTTGAAGCCTAGCGTCTTCAGGGCCTTATTCACTGTCAGTCTGTTGGCTCTTATTTTCATATGGTTTTTCACGGATTGCAGACAGCAGCCTTCCTGTCCTTTTCTATCTAGGTAGTTTGGGCCCCGTCTTTGCTCAGTCTATCTTTCTGTCTGTGTTAGTGTTTTCATCTTGCTTCACCGTCATTATATGTTGGGGGCTGCCTATTGCTTTGGGGTCTGCTCTGGGGCAGTTTAGATTTCCCCTTTCTTTCTGTAGGCCTATTTAATTCTCCGGCTGTGATCGAGGGGTCTAGGGCATCGTAGGAACCCCCCACGGCTACTGTTAGTTGTTGTGATAGGATCAGGGGTCTGCAATCCGATAGCTGCCAACTGCTCTGGTTTTCTGGACTTAGCTAGCATTTCTGTTTTTGCCTCCTATGGTCACTGAATCATAACAGTAGGCCATGAGTTCGCAGAAAGCTTCGCTTTCAACCAACCGGTAGGTCATCATCTCTAACGAGATTAGCTTGGCAATGTGGGCTTTCAACCCCACTGTACGCAGATGAGAGGATGAGTACTTTCTTGTCCTACTCATAGTCTCTGGTAGGGTGAGCTGGACTTGAGAGCTGCATATGGTGGAACTAGCGGTGGACATGGCGGACTGAGAGAGGGTTGATGATGGTGATGGAGTTGGTGTTCTCTCTGATGGCCTAGATTCAGACTTTTGTACCAATAACATTGTGATTCCCTGACTGCTTTGGCCTTGCAACGACACTTCAACATTTGCTGCTGGTGGTGTGCTAACCGGTGGGCTTACAGTGGGGGAAACTATGTAGCGTTGCTGACTACCTTCATTGGAAGCAGTTGCACATGTGGTACGTGACGTTTGGTAATCCGTCCACGCTTGCAAGTGCATGGTGGTTAAATATCTAAGCATGCGACTGGTATTCAAATTTCTCAGATTTTTCCCTCGGCTAAAGGTCTTTGCGCACTTCCTACAGACAACCTTTGCCAGATCATTAGGATTTTGTTCCAAAAAGTGCCACACTGCACTCTTCCTACTATGGAAGACATTTTGAGGCCTTGTACGCTGTGCTAATTTGACCGTTTGGCCTAGTTGTCCTGCAACTCTTTTGGTTTTTGTAACCTGTTTTTGGACTGCTCCGGGCCTGCTGGATAACAGCTGTTGCGATGTCGATGCCTGCTGCGGCTGCTCCTCCTCCTCTTCTGTGCTATTGGCAGCGGCACCCTCTTCCCCCAATGGATGTCAATCTGGGTCCACAACTAGGTCATCCATCACCTCCACTTCAATGTCATGTGCACCTTCCTCTGTGTCACCATGTAAGGTGGTATAGTATGCGGGAACGGGCACCTGAGTTTCATCAGGGTCAGATTCTGGCTCAGTACACTGCGAGGACAATGTAGTGCTCTGAATGAATGTACCAGTGCACTCCATGTCAGATTCATCTTGTACTGGGTAATTCACAATTTGACTTGATAACCCAGGCATGGTACGTGAAAAGAGCTCCATGGAGTAATCTGTAGTGTGGCCTGCCGCATCCTTTACTTTTGGTAGGGGTGAAGGACACAAGGAAAGGTGTGGTTCCTGACCATGAGCCTCCAATGACAACTCAGTGCTTTTATTTTTTGAAAGTTCAGAAGAGGAGGTGATAGAGCTGGAGGTTGTATCAGCAATGTAAGCCAAAACTTGTTCCTGAAGCTCCAGCTTCAAAAGCGGTTTACCTACACCCGGAAAAGGGAGCCTTAAAGGCCTTGTGGAGCCAGACGTTGACGCGGACTCAACACCTCCTGAATTAGGTGCTATTGTGCTTTTGCCACTACCAGCAGATCCACCACCACCGCCAACACCATCATTACCAGCTGGCAACTCACGCCCACTTCCACGGCTTCTTCCAACACACTTCCTCATTTTTGGGAAAATGTGCCCAAAATACCAACAGCAATATGGTACTGTAAAACAAGGTACAAGGTGTATATAGTATTGGGGAGAATTTGAATCTCCCTACAGACTTGAGGAAACTGAACTAATATCTCAGGCCCAGTGTAGATTACTCCTCAATATAACAGGCTGAAATTGGATGGTGTATAAAATGTCTATATAGGACTGGGGAGAATTTGAATCTCCCTACAGACTTGAGGACACTGAACTATTATCTCAGGCCCAGTGTAGATTACACCTCAATATAACAGGCTGAAATTGGATGGTGTATAAAATGTCTATATAGGACTGGGGAGAATTTGAATCTCCCTATAGACTTGAGGACGCTTAAGTATTATCTCAGGCCCAGTGTAAATTACACCGCAATATAACAGGCTGAAATTGGATGGTGTATAAAATGTCTATATAGGACTGGGGAGAATTTGAATCTCCCTACAGACTTGAGGACACTGAACTAATTATCTCAGGCCCAGCGTAGATTACACCTCAATATAACAGGCTGAAATTGGATGGTGTATAAAATGTCTATATAGGACTGGGGAGAATTTGAATCTCCCTACAGACTTGAGGACACTGAACTATTATCTCAGGCCCAGTGTAGATTACACCTCAATATCACAGGCTGAAATGGGATGGTGAATAAAATGTCTATATAGGACTGGGGAGAATTTGAATCTCCCTAGTGATTTTAGCAAGCTGACAATGATGCTCTCTGTCCCAAGTATGGCAGCAGGCAGCCTAATAAGCAGGACTGCTGCACACAAAAGTGTGGAAAAATGAACGCTTTGTAACTGGGCAAAAAAGAGGATGAAAAGTATTTTTGCTTTTCAAAAAGCATTTTGCACAGCAGTGTGAAAACAGCAATGCAGCTATCAGGGAGCCTTATAAGGCAGCCTAATAACTGAGAGAGCTGATGCACCAAAATATAGCCTCCCCTTGCACTGCACACTAACTGGTGTGTTGTACAGGCAAAATCGCTAGCAGCAGAAGCAGCTTTTTGTATCTTCTCCCCTGCCTAACGCTCTCCCTACAGAATCATCATCATCAGCAGCTCTCCCTATTCTGAGATCAACAGAAGTAAGATGGCGGTCGGTGGGCACGCCCTTTAATAGCCCCTGTGATGACACACAGAGCAAGCCAATCACTTGCATGCCCTTCACAAAGATGGTGGTGACCGCTGCCTATGTGATCGCCTTGCCCACAGTGTGCGTCTTCCATCATTGGCTGAAAAAAGGCGCTGAAGCATCATTTGAAACCCGACTTTGGCGCCATGGTCGCCGACCTCGTGGCTGACCTCACGCTATGGTCGGGTTTCGTTTCATGAAACCAGACTTTTGCGAAGGTCGGCGACTTTTGAAATTGACCGACCCGTTTCGCTCATCTCTTCCTTTGACTATTGGGCCTCTAAATTGGACGCCTGGCCTGAATTGGCACAGTATGCCTTACAGGAGCTCGTTTGCCTCGTGTGTTATCTGAAAGAGTCTTTAGTGCTGCTGGATCAATCCTGACAGAAATAAAAAGGACCCGTCTGTCTACCCAAACTTTTGATGATCTAACCTTCATTAAAATGAACCATGCATGGGTTGCAAAGGTTTTTGTCCCACCTTCCCCTGATGACACATAGGTTCCCAGAAAACTGCCTCGCTTTTGTCCTCCTCTTCATCGGACTTGCCCAATTCCGCCCTTTGCAGCAGCTGAATGTCCAGCCAACACATCAAAATATGCCATTTTTTAAACCTCCCTAAGTGGGCCGCCCCCACCCCCAATGGCTGAGGTCAACACCTGGCGCACCCGGGCAAGTGCCGTTGCTCTGAACAGGCACTGGCACGGGGCCACTCATAGTAAAATGCAGTGTCTCTGATGGTGGGGGGACCACTCACCGTCAGACACACCAGCGTACTATGAGGGGCCCTGTGCCAGTACCGTCGACCACGAGTGTGCCCCCCCTGCTTGGTCTTGGCCACAGCACTTGCAAGTTGCAGTACTTAGCTCTCCCTGCTCCACTGCTGTGTAATCTGGGCAGTTAAATTCTTCACAGGGACAGCCACTAGAAATTTGGTGTATTGATCGATGATGGTTAAGATGTAGCTATGCCTTTTCCTGCTTGCCTCTACCTTCAGATGATCAATGGCTACCATTTGTAATGGACGTCAACTTACAAGCGGATGCAGTGGTGCTTTATGATCACCTTTCACAGTTGTGATAGTCACAGACGTGTGACATTCCTGCCACCATTTTTCAATGTCTCCTCTCAATCCAATAGAATCAAATATGGCCTGTTGCTTCTGTCTTTGGCACTCCAAAATGACCAGACACATCATGATAGGCAGTGAGGACCATGTGTACATCTCTCTCTGTGAGCCTGTCCAGGCTCTCCGCTACTGAAATCTACATGGATACAAGTACAGATGGAAATTCGAGTGTTATCAGAAATTTGGGAATTACTCATCGCGGGATAACCTCCCAATTTGATGGAGACGAGTAACGGTGATGTGATCCATGCTACTGCGATAAAGCAATCCTTTCTTCACAAAGAACCGATTTCGCTGTCTCCACAGCCACAGTAATTGAGGGTCTGCATCACCTCTGCAACATCTACCGGGAGGTTTTCCCACGATGAGTAATTCCCAAATTTCTGATAACACTCGAATTTCCATCTGTACTTGTATCCATGTAGATTTCAGTAGCGGAGAGCCTGGACTGGCTTACTGAGATTGAAATATATACGAAGATTTAAAAGTACTACAGCACTGTATACTGTTGTACGCTTCGACTACCTTTCTCTTTTTCTACTTGTTAAATTCTGGTGTAATACATACTGAGACTGTGAGTGTCTGTGTCTGACTCCGGAAGTATAGTCGGAAATTTACAATTACCCCTAGACTGGATACACCTGGTATGTGCTGATACAGTACCTTTGTTCCAAATTTTGCATTACGGTATCATCCATAGTGATTGAGCATGTGTGATCGTGTGTGGTTTATGCCTTCTATATATACGGTGAATCGGAGATACCAATTTTTCCCCTATACTCGATACAGCTTTTATCTTGTTATACAGTACCTTTGTTCAACATTTAGTATTACGGTCAAATCCATACTGAGTAAGCGTTTGAGACTGACTACGGGACTATGTTTACGGAGATTTCAATTGTGTCCTATAATATATATACTTGCTATCTTGTTATCCAGTACCTTTTTTACAACATTTTTTATTATGGTCAAACCCAGGCTGAGTGAGCGTCTGAGGGTGACTCCGGAAATATATACCGAGATTTCAAATTTGCCCAACACTGAATACAGGTGTATGCTTGTGTTACATTACCCATTTACAGCTATTCATATTCTTGTGTACTCCATACTGGGCCTGAAAGCGTTTGGGTCAGCCTCCTGAAATGTATACAGAGATTCAGAATGTTTACACTATACTATATACCTTGTATCTGTTGATACTGTACCCTTTTTCACCTTTTTATTTTATTGGGAAATCCATACTGAGCCTGTGAGCGTCTGTGTATGACTCATGAAATATATACGGAGATTTACTGTTATCCCTAGACTGTATAGAGCTGTACGCTTCTGATACAGTACCATATATCTGCTGGTATTTTGGGTCAATTTTCTAAAACATGAGGAAGTATGGTGGAAGAGGACACTGCTGATAGTGCCAAAAGCACAATAGCAGCTAAGGCAGGAGGTGTTGAGCCTGCATCATTGTGTAGCCCTGGAAGGCCTGTAAGGCTCTGTTTTATGGGAGTAGGTAGACTGCTTTTAAAGCCGGAGCATCAGGAACTGTTTTTGGCTTACATTGCTGAAACAGCCTCCAGCTCTATCGCCTCCTCTTCTTAAGTTTAAAAAGATGCAAGCACTGAGTCGTAAGTGCAGGCTTCTGGTCAGGAGCAACCACTTTCCTTGTGTCCTTCACCCACACCAAAAGTGAAGGATGTGGCAGCACACACTTTAGATTACTCCAGGGAGCTCTTTTCACATACCATGCCTGGGTTAATTAAAAATGTGGCCCATCATATACTGGAGCATTCAAAATGGGGGACATCTGACACTGGAGCCTCATCCATGAGGCTCATCATATACTGGAGCATTCTAAATGGGGGAGGTCAGACACGGGAGCAGCATCTATGGGGACCATCATATACTATTACTGGAGCATTCCAAATGGGGGACATCTGAAACTGGGGCATCATCCATGAGGCCCATCATATACTGGAGCATTCCAAATGGGGCAGATGAGACACTGGAGCAGCATCTATGGGGCACATGATACGCTGGAGCATTTGAAATGGGGCCCATTATATATGGAGCATTATTAGGTCCCATCATACACTGGAGCATCATCCATGGGGCCCATCATACACTGGAGCATTCCAAATGGAGGACATCAGACACTGGAGCAGCATTTACGGGGCCCATTATACACTGGAGAATTAGAAATGGAGCCCATTATATATGGAGCATTCTAAGGGCCCATCATACACTGGAGCATCATCCATGAGGCCCATCATATACTGGAGCATTCCAAATGGGGACATCAGACACTGGAGCAGCATTTACAGGGCCCATTATACACTTGAGCATTAGAAATGGAGCCCATTATATATGGAGCATTATTTGGGCCCATAAGACACTGGAGCATCATCCATGGGGCCCATCATATACTGGAGCATTCTAAATGGGGCAGATCAGACACTGGAGCAGCATCTATGGGGCACATTATACACTGGAGCATTAGAAATGGGGCCCATTATATATGGAGCATTATTTGGGCCCATAACACACTGGAGCATCGTCCATAGGGACCATCATGTACTGTATCATTATGTGGAGCTCATCATATCCTGTATGGAACATTATATGTGACCAATTATTCTGTATGAAGAAATATATGGGGCTCATTATTCTGTATGGTGCATAATACTGTATGGAGCAATATACTGTCCTTTTTTGAGCTACTGTACAATTTAAAATAGATCAGTCATGTCATGTAAGCAGTGAAGTATTTGTCATTGTACTATACCTATATTTCTGTGCCGTATCGGAGCATCAAGACATGTGGTATGTGTTAAAGGGGCGCTCTTTGGCCCAGGGCACATGAAAACCTGGAGCCAACCCTACCCCCCACAACTTTATCCAAATAACCCACAGTTTTCAATGCATAACTATTATTATGAAGTAAATTAAGGTTGACAAGCTTCAGTAATAAGAATTGATGTTTTTTGCATTGAAATGGGCACTGTAGGTGTGTTTACTGTCCTCCACTCCCTGCCGACTTTGCTTCCCCATTGACTTGCATTGGGTTTCGTGTTTCAGTCGGCCTCCAACTTTTCCCTATAGTCGGCCGATTTCGTTCGACCCGACTTTTGAGAAAGTCGGGTTTCATGAAACCTGACTCGACCCTAAAAAAGGCAAAGTTGCTCATCTCTAATAATCATCTCTTTATATGACTATATGGAACGTTTTGTAAGTATGGTTTCAGCACTATCAAATCCTTTTATTACATCCTGGAATTTGCAGAAATAATTATAGTAAATGGACCCCTAAAAGAAATTCCTAAATGTGCCTACAGGCTGATAACCTTACGTAATGCTTGCTGTAAAACTCCAGCTATTGTCCTTGAGAATGTTCTAATCGAGATTATTTGAATTATAACAAAAATCCGTTAGACATTCTATATATAAAGTGCAAGTTAAGGTAGGTTCACAAGAGTATATAAAAAAATTGTTCAGAGCTTCATCCAGAAAAGTAGAATGATCATTTTACATCAGCAGCTACAAATTGTTTACAAGGCCATTTAAAGTTTCTGTGTAAGGCAATAGAAACAAAAAAATCGGCACAGCTGCTACACCACTACTTTTCCCAAAAAGACACACACATGGAGACGCATAAAATGCCCTTGTAAGTCCCGTGGAAGCACGGCAGCGTGAAAAGGCCATCGTCATCTAACCACACAGATTGTTTCCCTGCTGAAGATTTTAATGGTGAAATAAAAATGTGGATTTTATGAACAGTGAGTGCCATCCTTATTTTCTCTTTTGCAAGAACATTACAGTTTCCTATGTTACAGAATTAAAGTGCATTAATGAAAAGCAGGTGCTACACAGTGACTCTATATGGCATCCTTTTTTTTGTGCACTGTAATGCACTAGTGCGTTGTGGGGCTTCGTGGCAGTGACATAGGCAGACAGTCTGTATATATTTTCAGCCAAATAGTAAAGAAACCACAGACCTCTGACTCTCGTTACCTGTGATATGTGTGGTGCTTAGCTCTCTAGCAACTCAGCATTTAGCACATTTAACTGCTGTGCATATCCTTCTGACAACCACCCTGTTATGATGAGTCACCGAAGGAGGAAAAAACAAAATACAACCTAAGTCCAGAAAAACCAGAGAGGTTGGCAGCTATCGGATTGCAGACCCCTGAACCTATCCACAACAACTAGCAGTAGCCGTGGGGGTTCCTACGGTGCCCTAGACCCCTTGATCACAGATGGAGAACTACATAGCCTAAAGACAGAAAGGGGAAAAACTAAACTGCCCCAGAGCAAACCCCAAAGCAATAGGCAGCCCCCAACATATAATGACGGTGAAGCAAGATGAAAACACTAACACAGATAGAAAGATAGGTAGAGCAAATGATGGGGCCCAAGCTAACTAAATAGGACAGGATAGGAAAGCTGCTGTCTGCCATCCGCAAAAACCCTATCCAAAATGAGCCAACCGACTGATAGGAAAAACAGGCCCTGAAGTCGCTAGGCTTCAAAAGACTATATCAGCACTTAGGTATATTCTGAAAACAGAGCAAAAGATCATCAGATCAGAGTCAAAAATGGAATTCAGCTCACCCCCGGCCGGGGATGGCAGAACTCCCAAAAAACAAGGCAAAACAAAAACAAAACTGAAGAGTACAAAGCAGAGCAGAAAAACTTAGCTTTGAGACACAGGAATCAGACTGGTCTCCAAGAATCCAGCAGGATCACCAGCAAGGCAGAAGGGCGTCGGCTGCCTTATATCCAGTCCTCAATTCCAGCCACCCAGTCATCATCTAGTTGACCAGGTGTTTGGTAATCAGCCTCACTACCTTCCTTCACCAGAGGAGGGAGTTCATCAGACCTCAATGGTGAAGGGAAAAATGAACTCACAACACCACCCCATGTCAGCCCGGAGGCTGTGACACTCTGAAGTTTTCTCTTCAGCCTTTTCTGTGTCTGTAATGAAACAAGCTATCTCAGCTAAGTTGGCTAAGCCTCCAGCAAAACTCCTACTGGAGCGCTGGTGGGAGTGATGACTCTCACCCCTAAATCCTCCTCATCACTCCAATAAATCCCAGCCCAGAACTTTCATAAATAAACCGGCTCAGTACCTAAGCTGCTGCCCCAACCAGTGCCACCCAGTTATGATATCTTGCCCAGCTTAACTTTCTGGTAGACATATAGACTTCATACAGTATTTTCCCTGTCGGCCGCCTACAGCACATATAGACTTGAAAGGACAAGTCTCACTTGATTTAATGAGAAAACTAGTGGATGCTGTGATTTTTTTTCACACGCAGATTTGGTCAATGAAAAAATACCCTCATCTGCCCTGCCTCATTGGATAACATTGGTCCAAGTGCTGTTCGTTTCTTTCAAAGTCAGGACTTGGATTAAAAATGTGGTGGTGTGATTGAGTAATTTGATTCAACCTGAACTTTATAGTTATAATCCTTGAACAAAAGATATAATTTTATTTTTTCTATAGAATTAACTTTCATTTCATTTTTTGATTACTTGTTTATGTTACTCCATATTTGCACCACATGTGTTTGTATTATCCCAGTATGTGATACACAATGATTGATGAAATATTAGAATGTAGATTGAATTTGCTAATATTCAAACACTGCATGTATTGCAAATTTATAAGCAAAATTCATTTTGCATTGAAGTTATTAAATATAAGTTAAAATATTCTTTATTGTGCTGTGAGGTTTTCTCTAGACCCCAGAGCATATTAAATGTAAAAGAGAATGACAAATATTCTTCTTACTTATTCTCACCTGTTCCGCTGCTCCCACAACTTGTCACCTGGTTCTTGACGTCACTCCTGTTCCCATTGAGCATAATCTTTTTAGCTTGCTTATCTCTACACCAGGGTTATCAGTAACGAGTAGGCCTTTGATATCACTTTGTGCCTCACTGTTGCAGAGAACATTGTGATATCATGACATTGCAATATATGTCACCCAAGGCCTAGTCAGTGCCTCAGGGGATGCACATGATGACATCAAGAGGCGTGTCAGTCATTCCGGTAAGTAATTGAGAGTCTTGAAGAAGATGTGAGCGGCAGTGGAAGACTAAAATAACAAGAGCTTAGGATCACACAGCTGGTGGTGGGAGCAGCAGTACAGGTGAGGAAAACAGTATGAGATCGAGAGCTTGTTAAAATATAAGACAAATCTATTAAAAAACCCACAGTCTAATACACAAGTACAGGTAAGCGGTGAGGTATTACTTATTTATTTATTTTTTATGTATTTTTCTAGCCCTCTACAGTTCAGAAATATGGAGGCCATCTTACTCACCAAGCAAATTGCAAAACACCCATGCTCTATAAAAAACAAATATTTGTAAGATTCAATGAGAATACAATTCCGCTTGAATAGCTGTGCTCATCTTTACTAGAATGCCTTATCAAATCATTCTGTTTCAATACCTCTAGTCTTTTATAATACTCTACGGGGTGATTCATCCAAGAGTTTGACAGAAAGCTATCATACAACACTTTGGAAAGTCACAGTATTTTTGTGCAGTGCAGAGTTAAGCTAAAATTTAGAAACTTTTGGTATTTGAATGCCAGTTTGAAGCAGCTATGGCTAGTCGGGCAGAGCTTTGGAAGAGCCATGGCAAATCGAGGCTTGGCTATGCATGAAATTCAAAAAAAGTGTCTTTCTTATCCCATAAATGCTACTTTAGTCCATGACTGGAATAAAATTTCAGGCTAGGAGAACTGAGGTACAAACCAGAGAGGCCTAAATGCATCTGCACTAATACAAGGTGCAGCGGACCCATGTTAGAGTAGGACTGGCAAGTGTAAGGAACTTTGATGCAGTTTGCCAGCTTCCGTATTAAGGCTTTAATATCAACCAATACCTTACATATATTGATATGGTTTTTGTGCACTTTTTATATTTCTTTCAGGGTGCAGTTGGGCCCAAATGGTTCTGCAAACTTGTGGCATCTGTTCACACGGGATGCATTCTAGTTGGCACTGGCAGCCCCCCCTATATTGTGTTACTAAGAGGTTGTGAACCAGAAGCCCTGCATTCCCTGTGTGAACACTGCCACATGCGGATTATTTCTTCTGCACTGGTGTACCACACGGCCAATCCCTGATTGTAGGCTGGCTGTTTCATTTGGTATTTATGCACCTGTGCAGCTGCCATTTTACTTGGGTCCGCTGCACCCTGTATTAGTGCAGATGCATTTAGGCCTGTCTGGTTTGTATCTGAATTTTTTGGAGGATTTTTTCCTCTTTTTGAGGTTTTCATGTTAGAGTAGGACTGGCAAGTGTAAGGAACTTTGACGCAGTTTGCCAGCTTCCGTATTAAGGCCTTAATATCAACCTATACCTTACATATATTGATATGTTTTTTGTGCACTTTTTATATTTCTTTCAGGGTGCAGTTGGGCCCAAATAGTTCTGCAAACTTTTGGCCTCTGTTCACACGGGATGCATTCTAGTTGGCACTGGGCAGCCCCCCTACATGGTGTTACTAAGAGGTTGTGAACCAGAAGCCCTGCATTCCCTGTGTGAACACTGCCACATGCGGATTATTTCTTCTGCACTGATGTACCACACGGCCAATCCCTGATTGTAGGCTGGCTGCTTCATTTGGTATTTATGCACCTGTGCAGCTACCATTTTACTTGGGTCCGCTGCACCTTGTATTAGTGCAGCTGCATTTAGGCCTGTGTGGTTTGCATCTGAATTTTTTGGAGGATTTTTTCCTCTTTTTGAGGTTTTCATGTTAGAGTAGGTGAACCGAGGTGCCCGACAATGAGAAGAATTCAATAAATGGCGTGTGCATCTTAATGAATTCAGCGCATCGGATTCCAGTGAGCCCTTCATTAAAACTGGCATGCACAATGCCTGCCCTAGCTGATTGTGGTCTTTAAGTGTCCAGGCAGTCTATGCCTATTCCTGCACTACAGCATCAGTGCATTCTAAGCAGCTTTGGCAAGATTGTGCATCTGTGGGAATTATGAAGCCAGATGTCGCACACAGCCAGACATCCAAAGAGAAGATAATCATGGTCTTTTACCACGTTAACCTTCTCCATCTTTGTATACACAGTGAACTTCTGCTTGTGTATATAGATTAGGAAACACTTAACATGTCTTCTTCTGGGAGATGTGATCACTAGATATAGGGAGTAGAGTTGAGCAAATATGCTCGGGTCCCTGCTTATTTGACAAGCTATAGCGCTTACCGAATAAGCTGCATAGGGAACCCGGTTTCCTGGATTGCGCCTGGTGATCAGCTGATCGGCACTGCAGCTGCATTTGTCGCGGCTGTTTCACATGGATAGTCTGTTTGTTGGGCTCTCCATACATGTGTTGTGACTGTCACACAACCGCGACACATGCAGCTGTGGAGCCAAACAGCTGATCAGCTGGTGCCCTCCATGTATCTGGGTTCCCTCTGCAGCTTATTCGGTAAGTGCTATAGCTTGCTGATTAAGCAGGGACACAAGCAAATTCGCTCATCTCTAGTAGGGAGCTGCTGAGCCATAGGACACCCAGTCAGAGCTGCTATGCTTCCTAATGGTTGAAATTTCCCTTGTAGCTCAAGCTAATATACAAGCCCCTATTAAGGTACATGGGAAGTCAGAAAGCAAAAAGAAAATATTGATGTGTTAAAATACCCTCTTAGCCCTCTCTCCCTAGTTCTTTCATGAAATCTTGGGAGGGAAAAGTGTATAAAATTAAAAAAGCATAATAAAAAAAAGAGACACTGCTAGTCTAAATGACTGTTTCTAGCCTTGTCTTCATCTTAATATCCAATATATAATAAAATATTTTACAGAAAGAGGAATGCAATTAAAAAATATTTTAGTTGTCCTTTGTGGTCATAAAACAGAATAAATGCATTGTTTTAACTTTTTTCTTGATACCAGCAAATTAAAAAAGGTATCTAAAATGACAAAAATGAATCCTCATCTGCTGCGGAAAAAAAGAGGCAAAAATCAATTGAATACCAGTGCAAGAAAAAATATATAGCTGTTAAAAGGGCAAGTACATTGAAAACCAAAAATGTGCCTTGTCAGTAAGGGCAGTCAGTGGTCTTGTCATGAACTGGTTAAATCAGCACCTATGTGCATAATTAATCAAGACTATTGGTTTTCTCTTGAGGAGTGAAAGTGTCAGACACCTTTGATCCATTAGAGGTGCACACCTCTAAACCAAACCGACGCTGCTGAAAAGTGGCGTTTGCCACCGTATGCACCTTACCCACCTTACCATTAATATTACTTCAGTCCCTGATTTGAGGCATAAGGAATGCCACTGCTTGTCATGAATTTGATGAGTGGGAGTTGCCATCCCCCCGTCCTGACCCAGCTCCGTTCACTCTCATGGACCTAAGGGCAAAAATGCCATAAGACTGGAAAAAGTCGCAGCATTTCTTATACCAAAATTTTGCAACTTTTTGAAGTCTTTTACACCAGGATTCTGGTATAAAAGCTTTGATGAATCGGGCCCTTTGTTTTCCAAAGTAGCATCAGGTGTGAGTGGGTTAATTTAGAAAGATACCTCGACTTCTAAACCAATCAAATGGAAATATATAAAAAATGGTGAGAAGCTAATTTTATTGGGGTTAGAAAAACATGGTTGCTTTCCTCAACAAAAAGTGTGACACCTTAGCTGGGTAACCCTGTCTGTTTCAATGGAACTAAATTGAATAACCAGGCAGCACCCATAAAAAAAAGTTGCACTATTTCATTATTTTTTTTATCTCTGCTGTGCAACCACTTTAAATACATTCGGTATTCTAAGGGGATGAATACTTCATTTTGAGAGTTGTTTGCTTATGGAGCAATGCTGATTAGTGTCTGATTATGTGCTGTTTGTATTCTATATACGTTTAATATGATTGGGCATATTTTGACAGCAGATCCATGTAAGCCTGGATCTGCCACAATCTACCAGAATTAATAGGCATCATTGTATGTGAAACAGAATACTGCATTAGCATGAAGGACGAATCGATAAATGACCAATCCATTTAGAATTGAAGGGACCTTGTAGAATTAAAGGTCATGTTTGATAGGGTTGCAATAGCATTAATGTTTTCTAGTGATTCATTTGACATGACATTAGTGTACTACTTAAATGACGCATTTAAACTTATAGCACGTCCTGTGGAAGTTGAAAGAGGTTAGATATCTGTTGCTTCGAACAAAGCTATAAAATCTGCGCGCAATCTTCTAGCATGGCGTAGAAAAGATTTTAATAATCTACAAACCATTTGCCGTTGTTAGCAACTTGCAGTCAATTAAATGGAATAGGACAAAGGTCTGCAAGCATTCATATAAACTTGTACTGGCGCCATAATAGCAATTTTGTTAATAGACTTTTTTATATGTGTACTTAATAGAAGACATCTATGATAATGGCTCCCCAGGTAACTGCATGAAAGATGTGTTGTGGTCCTGAGCAGACTTTCAACCTTTATTTTACGCACATAGCTTTCATGTGGAGCATATTATATGTCAGTAAATCTCTTTGCAGTGAAAATCATGAAGCAAATGACTTCCAAATTTATATAATCTCATCTGTTATAATATTCTGCAATAATCAGTGTTTTACTGACAGGTGATATATTAGGCCCTGCTGGTCCCAGTGCATATTAGGCATATTCATATGACAGTGGCAGGGACTTTTCTTCCATGGTGACCCATCAGTTCCCAGAGATTACAGTGTGCAGGCACTGTTAGGCTCTGTAAACTACTTAGATCACTACTGCAGCAGGGCTGGCATCACCACCCAGCATACTTGAGCAAGTAGCAGGGCCCTGAGCAAGCAGGGGGGCCCACTCACCAGTGGGAACACCTGCTAAGTGGCCTATGAGTGGGGGGCAATGCCAGTGCTGGCACCACTACCCTCGTGATTTAAGCTGTTTGAAATACTTACCTCTCCTTGTTTCCCTCTGGCCGCAGGTCCTGTCTCTTGACATCTTTCAACTGACGTCTCTGGACAAAGGGCATGATGATGTCACTACAGCGTGCCATCTGCGCTGAACAGTGTAGGGAGCCCATTCTCTATGGAGCATTATAGGGGGCTCATTCTCTATATAACATTATATGGGGTCCATTCTATATGGAGCATTATATGGGACCAATTCAGTATTATTATTATTTATTATTAGAGTGCCATTTATTCCATGGCGCTTTACATGTGAGGAGGTGTATACATAAAAAGTACAAGTACAGTAATCTTAAACAATACAAGTTACGACTGGTACAGGAGGAGAGAGGACCCTGCCCACGAGGGCTCATAATCTACAAGTATGGAGCGTTATATGGGGCCAATTCTCTTTGGATCATTATATAGGGCTCATTCTCTATGGAGCATTATATGTGGCCAATTCTCTATGGAGCATTATGTGGGGTCCATTCTATGTAGAGCACTATATGGGGATAATTGTCTATGGAGCCTATTCTATACAGAGCATTGTATGGGGCCCATTTGTCATGGAACATTATAAGGAGCACATTCTCTATGGAGCAATACATGAGGGCCATTCTGTATGGATCATTACATCAACTAATACATCAACTAATACCTCACATATATTTATATATTTTTTTTGCACTTTATTTATCTTTCAGGGTGCAGTTGGGCCCAGATGGCTCTGTAAACTGTGGTGTCTGTTCACACGGGATGCAATTTGGTTAGCCTTGAGCAGCCAGCCTGATCTAAAAGTATGGGCATCACTAATAAGGCTGTAAGTCAGATCTGCATTACCTGTATGTGAAGATCTGGCATACTTCAACTCATTGTGGGAGAGGATCCGATCATCTCTGATTTGCCTGCATTCCTTGAAACCTTTTGCAAAGTGTTTGATGAACCCAGGTGAACCACCTCTGCAGCTTCCGCTTTGCTCTGTTTATGTCAGACCGATTCTTCTGTGGGGCAATATGCGGTTTTCCTTTTCTCTCTGGCGTCTGAACTCGGATGGAACAATGAAGCTTTGCTGGCGACATTCTGAGAGGAGCTTTCTGGAGATATTAAGGATGAGCTAGCCGGTCATGACCTACAAAATACCCTCGATGACCTGATCTCTCTCGCCATCCATATAGACCTTTGCTTCCGTGAGTGTGCTAGTGAGGTAGCACTTGAAAGAAAACCACAACGCTTGGCTTTGTTTTTTCAAGGACTGGAGAAGCTCCGGCATCTTGTGGAGGTCTCTCTAAATGGAAAGGATGTCTCTTAAGCACTGATTCTTACTGTGCCAGGACAACCGGTGAATCCCAGTTTGTGGAGTCAGGATATTTTGATTCTGGGGAAGCCGGAAATTTCACTCTTCAGGTTGTAGTGGATCATATCCAAATTCCTGTTCATCCACTTCAGAACCCCCTGGCAATAACATATGTCGTGAGATGGTTCTTTTGGCTACTGATCCGCTTGAGGTCCTTATTGGGATGCTCCATACGGAGAAAATGGTCATCTTTGTCCTCTCCAAGATGTCTCACTCACGCCTTTCTCTTGGGCCTACCATGGCTGCGTCGGCACGAAACTGTGTTGGACTGGAGAACTGTAGAGATGCTCTGCTGGGGACATTTCTGTCATGGGAGGTATCTGGCTCCTGTACGCACAGGTAAGGCCCTGTCTTGCCCAGAATTGTTGTCCAGTTTGCTGTGTGCCTATTGCCTATTGGTCCTTCACCGACGTATTTGGCAAGAAGGAGGCAGAGACTTTGCCGCCCCCCAGAACGTATGTTTGCACTATCCACTTGATTCCCGGGTCTATGCCCCCTAGACTCCGAATTTACCCTCTGTCCCTAACTGAGACTCAAGCTATGTCGGACTACATCAAGGAGAATTTGGCTAGGGGGATCATTCAGAAATCCTCCTGCTAGGGCCAGGCTTTTCTTCATAAAGAAGAAGGATGGATCTCTACAACCCTGTATAAACAATTGCGGTTTCAACCAGATCACAGTGAAAAATAAATATCCTATCCCACTGATTCCTGAGTTGTTTGATGGATTAAGAGGTGCCAGAATCCTCACCAAATTAGATTTAAGAAGGGCCTACAATCTAATCCGCATTCGCCAGGTAGATGAATGGAAATACGGCTTTCAAAACCAGGGATGAACACTATGAATACCAAGTGATGCCATTCGGTCTCAGCAATGCACTGGCTGTTTTCCAAGAGTTTGTCAATGATATCTTCTGGGACCTGCTTTATGCCTGCGTTGTGGTGTACCTGGATGATAATCTGGTATTTTTCTCGGATCTGGCCTCCCACAGATGAGCAGTTCGGCAAGTTCATCAGCATCTTAGGGAGATTCGACTTTATGCCAAGTAAGAGAAGTGCGTTTTCGAACAGTCCTCTCTTCCTTTCATGCAATACATTGTCTCAGATACTGGACTCAGGATGAATCCTGAGAAGGTTTCTTTCATCCTTAAATGGCCGCTGCCCCTGGGAGTCAAAGCAATCCAAACATTCCTTGGCTTTGCTAATTATTATCAGCAATTTATTCTGCACTTCTTCACTCTGACTGCTCCCATCGCTGCCATAACTCAAAAGGGAGCCTATCAAAAAAACTGGTCCCCTGAGGCTGAAGAGGCCTTCCACTCTCTCAAACGGTTCTTCTCCACCGCACCCGTTCTGCATCATCCGGATCTGAATTAACAGTTCTTCCTTGAGGTGGATGCATCCTCATTAGGGGACGGAGCTGTGCTTACTCAGAAGTCATCCTCGGGTCGCCACATGTCCTGCAGCTTCTTCTCCAAGGCCTTCCCCGCTCCAGAGCGCAACTACTCCTTCAGGGACAAGGAGTTGCTTTCCGTTAAGATGGCTTTAGAGGAGTGGCAATACGTGCTAGAGGGCGCAGTTTATCCAGTTGTGATTTGCACGGACCATAGGAACCTGGCATATCTCCAGTCCACTCAGAGACTTAATCCTCCCCCAGCCAGGTGGTCTTTGTCTTTTGCCCTCTTTAACTTACTTTTGCATTTCAGATCCGGTGACAAGAATGCAGGGGGCATTTATGCACATTTAATCGAAGTACATTTGATCAAAGTATGAGGCAGTTATAACATGGATGAATGTGACACGCATCTCTAGTCTCTTCATACAGGTAACCAGCTTTTTCAATCTCTGCTCTGAATCAACTCCTGTGTGTCTCCACTCCATTTAATGTCAGCAAGAAGTTAATCCTGAATGCTACGAATGCTACATATGTGTTCTCAACTATGCAGGCTTATAGCTGGTAGCCAGCTTTTTCAATCTCTGCTCTGAATTAACTCCTGTGTGTCTCCACTCCATTCGATGTCAGCAAGCAGTTAATCCTGAATGCTACATATGTGTTTTCAACAATGCAAGCTTATCTGGTAACCAGCTTTTTCAATCTCTTCTCTGAATCAACTCCTGTGTGTCTCCACTCCATTCAATGTCAGCAAGCAGTTAAACCTGAATGCTACATATGTGTTTTCAACTAAGCAAGCTTATATCTGGTAACCAGCTTTTTCAATCTCTGCTCTGAATCAACTCCTGTGTGTCTCCACTCCATTCAATGTCAGCAAGCAGTTAATCCTGAATGCTACAAATGTGTTTTCAACTATGCCAGCTTATATCTGGTATATAGTTATTTCAACTTACTCTGCTTGTCTCCTTATGCTGTGAGGTCAAGAAATTCCAGGTGCGCCGAACGTCTGTGGAGAAAATCCAATCTACACAAAGATTTCATCCATTATAAGTTTATGCTTAGAACATACAACACTGCCCTTCACCACTCAAAACAAACCTATTTCAATACCCTCATCACCTCACTGTCCAATAACCCTAAACGTCTCTTTGACATTTTTCATTCTCTACTCAACCCAAGAGTACAGGCCCCAACCACAGAGCTGCTGACAATCTGGCCAATTACTTCAAAGAAAAAATTTACCAGATCGGACAGGAAATTATCTCCCAATCACCTCATACCATGCACTGTCCTCCCTCCCCCACTGCATCTAGCTCACTCTCTGACTTTGAACCAGTCACAGAACAAGAAGTAAGCAGGCTCCTTGCATGTTCTCTTGCACCAGTGACCCATTTCCATCATATCTCCTCCAGTCCCTTTCCCCTGCTGGCACCCCTCACCTAACTAAAGTATTTAATTAACCTCTCTCTCTCTTCTGGTATCTTTCCCTCCTCATTTAAGCATGCCATCTTACATCCACTACTTAAAAAAACCACCCCTCGACCAAAACTGTGCCGCTATCTATAGACCTGTCTCTAATCTTCCCTTCATCTCTAAACTCCTGGAACGCCTGGTCCACTCCCGTCTTATCCGCTATCTCTTTGATAACTCTCTTCTCGACCCTCTCCAATCTGGTTTCCGCTCTTTACACTCTACTGAAACTGCCCTCACTAAAGTGTCTAATGATCTACTAACACCTAAATCAAATGGTCATTACTCCATGCTAATTCTCTTGGATCTCTCTGCAGCATTCGACACTGTGGATCACCAGCTCCTCCTCACTATGCTCCGTTCCATTGGCCTCAAGGACACCGTTCTCTCCTGGTTCTCCTCCTATCTCTCTGACCGCTCCTTTACTGTATCTTTTGCTGGTTCCTCCTCCTCTCATCTTCCCCTTACTGTTAGGGTTCCTCAAGGATCAGTCCTAGGCCCCCTCCTCCTATCTTTGTAAACTGCCCCTATTGGTCAAACAATCAGTAGATTTGGTTTCCAGTACCATCTTCATGCTGATTGATTACACCCAATTATACGCTTCTTCTTCTGACATCACACCTGCCTTTCTAGAATACACCAGTGATTGTCTAAACGCTGTGTCTAACATCATGTCCTCGCTATATATGAAACTGAACCTGTCAAAGACTGAACTCCTTGTGCTTCCTCCCGGTACTAATGTACCCGACATTGCCATTTCCATGTGTGGTTCCATTATTACTCCCCAGCAACATGCCCACTGTCTTGGGGTCATACTTGACTCTGAGCTTTCCTTTGCCCCCACACATCCGATCACTGGCTCGTTCTTGTTATCTGCACCTCAAAAACATTTCTAGAATTTGACCTTTTCTTACTTTTAACTCATCAAAAACTCTTACTGTTTCTCTTATTCATTCTCATCTCGACTATTGTAACTCTCTTCTAATCAGTCTCCCTCTTACCAAACTCTCCCCCCTCCAATCTGTATTGAATGCTGCAACCAGGATCATATTCCTCGCCAATCGTTACACCGATGCCTCTACCTTGTGCAAGTCATTACACTGGCTACCCATCCACTCCAGAATCCAGTACAAACTTACTAACCTCACCCACAAAGATCTCCATGGCTCAGCACCACCCTACATCTCCTCCCTTGTTTCAGTATACCACCCTACCCGCGCCCTCCATTTTGCTGATGACCTGAGGTTAGCATCCTTAATAATCAGAACCTCCCACTCCCTTCTCCAAGACTATACACGTGCTGCATCAATTCATTGGAATGCACTTCCCAGGTCAATACGATTAGTCCCCAATCCCCACAATTTTAAGCATGCCCTGAAAACGCATTTATTCAGACTGGCCTACCGCCTCAACACATTAACCTAATCTATCCCTGTGTGGCACAGCCAAAAGTTTTACCATAACCAGGTTCCCTGCATCATGTTCCCACATGCTTTATGCATCCATTAGCCCTCTGTGTCTGTACTGTTACACGCATAACATTATGGCTGGTCCATACAATCAGGGCAATTGTTACCACCTGCCTTTCGTGTCTATCCTTTTCCTCATAGATTGTAAGCTTGCGAGCAGGGCCCTCATTCCTCTTGGTATCTGTTATGATCTATGTGATTATTGTTATGCTGTAATGTCTATCGTCTGTACAAGTCCCCTCTGAAATGTAAAGTGCTGCGGAATATGTCAGCGCTATAGAAATAAAATTTATTATTATTAAGAATGTCAGACCTGATGCTGTCATGAACTCATTTTCTGTTCCACCAGTTGAGAGTTTCCCTTCCGTTCTCCCTCTGGTGGTGACAGGAGGTAGTGCTGTTGGTTTAAGTGGTAGTTATCTGCCACCTGATGAGGAAGATAACGATTGGATCTCTGGAGTATCAGACTGGATATAAGACAGCCGACGCCCTATCCGGGTGCTGGTGATTCAGTCTGCTTCTCAGGTCCTGGACTTCAGCTCTCTTCCAGTCTTCTCAAGTTAAGTTTGCTTTTTGCTAATGTTCACACTTGCGCTGGTTGGTCAATTCAGTTTTTTGTGTAATCAGCTTGCCCCTGCTGGGGCTATGCTGAATTTACACTCCTAGTAATCAGTATTTGCCAATCTACTTTTTGTTCCTTATTAGATTGGCCTCTTCTTTGCTCTGTCTCAGAATATTTCAGAGTGCTGATATAGGTTTAGAAGTCTAGTGACTTCAGGGTTAATTTTGCTATCAGAAGTGTTGGACAATATTTTTGTAGGTTGTTTTTGGCAGATTGCAGACAGTGTCTTTCCTTTTCTGTCCTTTTTAGTTAGCCGGGCCTCATTGTCTGCTCAGCCTATTTTCCTGCCTTTGTTTGTATTTTCATCTTGCTTCACCGTCAATACATGTGGGGGGCTGTCTTTCCTTTGGGGTCTGCTCTGGGGCACTTAGTTTTCCTCTTTTCCTGCTTTAGGCTTATGTAGTTCTCCGGTTGTGACGAGGCGTCTAGGACAAACGTAGGAACGTTCCAAGACTGCTTCTAGTTGTGCGGTTAAGATCAGGGATCTGCAATCTGCATAGTTACCAACTTCTCTGGTTTTCTGAGACTTAGCTTGTTGTCTTGTTTTTCCTCCTCGGTTTTCCATTCATAACATGATGTCCTCTCTCGCTCATTTCTGTCTAGGGACCAAGAAGAGGACCATCTTATCATTGAACCCTCTAAGATGGTTATGGTCACCCCTGTCTGCCTGTCATGAATTCCTCCAGGAAAGACCCTGTGGGTGAATCTGAGAAGGAGCGGGTTTTGTATTGGGGTCACTCATCCAAGGTGACTGTTCATGCAGGAAAAAGGAAAACAGTACAATTGATCTCTCATCATTACTGGTGGCCATCCATGAGGAGGGAGATCTATGCTTATGTGGCTGCTTGTCCGACTTGTGACCGCAATAAAGTTCCTAGATGACTTCCTACCGGTTCTCTCCTGCTGTTACCAATACCATCTGTTCCATGGCAGCACATAGCAATGGACTTCATTACGCATTTGCCAGTTTCGAAGGGTTGCACAGTCATCTGTGTAGTTGTGGATTGCTTCTCTAAAACGACGCATTTTACCCCGTTGTCTGCTCTCCCATCCACTCCTTAATTGGCTGACAGCTTCATCAAGCATATTTTCTGCCTGCATGGATTTTCTCACCACATTGTATACGATCGAGGTTTACAATTTACTTACAGATTCTGGTGAGCGCTCTGTAGACATCTGGATGTTGCCTTGGATTTCTCCTTGGCCTATCACCCTCAGTCCAATGGACAAGTGGAGCGTGTAAACCATGTCCTGGGCAACTACCTGTGACACTTCATCAATGCCCACAATAATGATTGGGTAAAATTACTTCCCTGGGCTGAGTTCTCCTGCAACAATCACGTTGGTGAAGCCTCAGGAGAATCGCCATTCTACATCTTGTTCAGTCGGCAACCCGAGGTTCCCCTTCCGCTAATGGTTCCTTCTAATATCCCTGTGGCCGATGTCCTTTCCAAAAATTTTGTAAAGTTGTGGGAGGACACCAGAGTCACATTAGAAGCATCCTCGGTTCATATGAAGAGACATGCAGACAAGAGGCGCCGGGATCCTCCTTGCTTCCTGTCCAGGAGGCACGGTATGGCTTTCGTCCGGCTGAAGATCCCCTTTTACAAGTTGGGTCCTCATTTTATCAGGCCTTTTGTGGTGTTTAAGCAAATCAACAAGGTCTCCTATAAATTGAAGCTGCCTCCTTCTCTGCGGACTCCAAATTCCTTTCCTTTATCCCTACTGAGGCCAGTCATCCTGAGTCCCTTCTTCAAGGATTTCAGTATCACGCCCATGGCAACAGCCTTGGATGATGTTTTTTTTTAGTGGATAACATCTTGTCCATGAAGAGGCTGAGAGGCAAGACCTTCTTCCTCTTTGACTGGAAGGAATTTGGGCCTGAAGAGAGGTCCTGGGAGCCCAAGGAGAATATTCACGCTCTGATTCTTCTCTGGTACTTCCTCAATTGCCTGAAAAAAAGGAGGCGTAAAGGGGGTAACGATAGCACCACGCCGGATTCCCGGCGTGTCAGTTTACTCACTCGGTCTGCACTAGGTTCCTCTCTTCCTGATGCTCCGCATGGTCCCAGCAGCACTTGCAGCCGGGCATCTGGCCACGTTCTAAGGGCACTTGCTTTCCTGTCCTCTTATCTCTTCACGTTACAGAAAGAGAAGAAATTCGAAGTGCACCTGAAGAAACAGAGGAATGGAGACATGTGACCCAGAGAAGCAGGAGGATCAGGAGGCAGTCAGCACCCATACTGCTCAGAAACCAGTACCAGGCTCTCACGCAGGAAAACAATGAAGAAATACATCAGGATAAGACTTTGCCAACAAGCAGCAACCTTGTACGCCTTCAGAGTCCTCCTGGATGGAGAAAGAAAAATGTTGTGAAGAAGAAACGGAGAGTGGTGGTCATGGGGGATTCCCTGTTGAGAGGAACTGAGGCCGCTATCTGCAGACCGGATATAACTTCAAGAGAAATGTGTTGTCTTCCAGGTGCAAAAATTAAAGATGTGTCTGACAGGATATCAGGACTCTTCAGACCTACAGATGACTACCCATTCCTGCTACTACATGTGGGGACAAATGACACTGCAAGAAACGACCTGGAAACCATCTGCAGAGACTTTGAAGACTTAGGCAAGAAAGTGAAAGAACTGGGAGCGCAGGTGGTCTTCTCTTCCATCCTCCCAGTGGATGGCCATGGAACAAGGAGGTGGAAAAAGATTCTGCAGGTGAATAACTGGCTACGTCGATGGTGCCGTCAGCAACGATTTGGATTTCTGGATCACGGAGTGAACTACTTATACGATGGACTACTTGCTAGAGATGGGGTGCACCTTACGAAGACTGGAAAACATGTATTTGGAAGTCGCCTTGCTACACTTGTAAGGAGAGCTTTAAACTAGAACAACATGGGAAGGGAAGCAAAAGACCAGAAAAAGCCATACACCTGACAAATGCTATTGAGAACTCTGCTATTAGAAGTGGAAAGGAAGAACAAAGACGAAAGAATCTAATTAATAAAAATATTGGAGAAAGAGAAACCAATCACAAACTAAAATGTTTCTATACTAATGCACAAAGCATGGGCAACAAACAAGGAGAATTGGAACTACTAACACAGGAAAAGAAATATGATGTCATTGGAATCACTGAAACTTGGTGGGACAATACACATGATTGGAATACAAGACTAGAAGGATACAACTTATTTGCAAGAAACAGACTTGATAAACGAGGAGGGGGTGTCGCATTGTATGTTAGAAACGCGTATATCTGCACAGAGATTGAAGCTTCAGAGACTGGGAGTTCTGTGGAAACTGTTTGGGTAAGAATACAAGGACAGAACAATGGAAAGGACACCATTGTAGGCATTTACTACAGGCCGCCTGTGCAAGCTGAAGCTATGGATGAACTCTTTATGCATCAAATGGCCAAGTTCTCCAAAAAATATGACATAGTTGTCATGGGAGATTTCAACTATCCAGACATTTGTTGGGAATCTCTCTCAGGCAAAACTAACAGGTCAAGGAAATTCTTATCCTCTCTTGCTGACAACTTTATCTTTCAAAAGGTAAGGGAGAAAACAAGGGGAACTGCTACCTTGGATCTAATCCTTATAAACAGGGAGGAAATGGTTGAGGAGGTAAAAGTGGCTGGGACCCTAGGAGGTAGCGACCATGCTATTTTAGAATTTTGGATAACTAGAGGCGGAAGACCTGTGAAGACTCAGACGTCAAGGTTAGATTTCAGAAAGGCAGATTTTAAGGGATTCAGAAAGAGAATTGGAGGGATCCAATGGCTGGATATCCTTAAAGACAAAAATGTCCAGGAAGGATGGGAAATCTTGAAAAATGAAATTCTCAAAGCACAGTTGTTAGCAATTCCGAAAAGAGGGAAGAATAGGAAGCAGTTAAGGAAACCAGGATGGATGAACACAGAACTTAAGCACATGCTAAAAAGGAAGAAAAAAATATTTATAAAATGGAAAGAGGGAGGCATATCTAAAGAAGAATATAATGCTGTCTGCAGAACCTGCAGGGCACAAATCAGATTATCTAAAGCTGAAAATGAATTGAGGCTTGCAAGAGATGTCAAAAGCAATAATAAAGGATTTTGGGGATATGTCAAAAGTAAAAGAAAAGTCAAAGATGCTATAGGATTTTTACAGGATGAAAATGATGAAATGGTAAGACAGGATGTTGAGAAGGCTGAACTTTTAAATTCCTATTTTGCATCTGTTTTCTCTCAGAAAGGAAATGTAACATCAACTGTTATTCACTGTCCTATTAAGGGAATAGAAGAATCCAGGATATCTATAAACAGAAAGATAGTGAGGAAACACTTAGCTAGCCTAAATGAATTCAAGTCTCCAGGTCCAGATGAATTACACCCCAGAGTACTGAAGGAGATAGCAGAAGAAATTTTTGAACCCCTCTCTATAATCTTTGAAAATTCTTGGAGAACAGGAGAAGTGCCAGAAGACTGGAGAAGAGCAAATGTTGTTCCTATCTTCAAAAAGGGGAAGAAGGTGGACCCAGGTAACTATAGGCCGGTGAGTCTGACTTCTATACCAGGAAAGATCTTTGAACAAATTATTAAACAACATGTATGTCAATACCTGGATAAGAATGAAGTGATTAAACAGAGTCAGCATGGGTTTGTAACTAATAAGTCATGTCAGACTAACTTAATTTCCTTCTATGACGGTATCACTGATTGGGTGGATCAAGGAAATGCTGTAGATATAGTATATCTTGACTTCAGCAAAGCATTTAACAAAGTCTCTCATACAATCCTTATTGAAAAAATGACTAAGTATGGAATGGACAAGGCAACTGTTAGGTGGATTCATAACTGGCTTAGTGATCGGACCCAAAGAGTGGTCGTAAATGGCTGCACATCCAGTTGGAAGAATGTCTCAAGTGGGGTACCACAGGGCTCTGTCCTGGGCCCTGTATTGTTCAACATCTTTATCAACGATTTAGATGAAGGAATTGAGGGTAAACTGATTAAATTTGCTGATGACACAAAGCTAGGAGGGATAGCTAATACTAGAGAAGAGAAAGAGAGGATTCAAAAAGATTTAAATAAACTGGAGAAGTGGGCAGCAACTAACAGAATGGTTTTTAACAGGGAGAAATGCAAAGTACTACATCTGGGCAATAAAAATGGAAAAAACATATATAGAATGGGAGGAATAGGGCTAAGTGACAGCACATGTGAAAAAGACTTGGGTATACTAATAGATCACAGACTGAATATGAGTCAACAGTGTGATGCAGCAGCAAAAAAGGCAAATGCAATTCTAGGATGTATTAACAGAAGCATACAGTCTAGATCACGTGAAGTCATTATTTCCCTCTACTCCTCTTTGGTCAGACCTCATCTGGAATATTGTGTCCAGTTTTGGGCACCACATTTTAAAAAAGACATCAACAAACTGGAGCAAGTTCAGAAAAGAGCGACCAGAATGGTGACCGGTCTGCAAACCCTGTCTTATGAGGAAAGGTTGCAGGATTTGGGAATGTTTAGTTTGCAAAAGAGAAGACTGAGAGGAGACTTAATAGCTGTCTACAAATATCTAAAGGGCTGTCACATTGTAGAAGGATCAACTTTATTCTCATTTGCACAAGGAAAGACTAGAAGCAATGGGATGAAACTGAATGGGAGGAGACACAGATTAGATATTAGAAAAAACTTTTTGACAGTTAGAGTGATCAATGAGTGGAACAGGCTGCCACGAGAAGTGGTGAGTTCTCCTTCAATGGAAGTCTTCAAACAGAGGCTGGACAGACATCTGACTGGGATGATTTAGCGAATCCTGCTTTGAGCAGGGGGTTGGACCAGATGGCCCAGGAGGTCCCTTCCAACTCTACGATTCTATGATTCTATGATTCTATGATTCTTAAGAGCCAGGATGTTCACTTGCTATTTCCTCTCCAGCCAATGGTTTTGAGGCATTATGTATATATTGCTTCCTCTCCACTGGTGAGGTGCCAGAGCAACCTTCCTGTCTCAGTCTATGCTGTGTAAGTCGCATATCAGTGCAAGTCCTGTCTATAGTACACTAAGTACAAATACTGCCTGTTGTAAGATACGTGCAAATCCTACCTACTGCACTCTGAAGCAAGTCCCGCTTGCTGCACTCAGCAGCAAATCCTGCCTGCTGCACTCAGAAGCAAATCCCATTTGTTGTGCTCTGAAGTAAATCCCGCTTGCTGCACTCAGAAGCAAATCCTACCTGCTGAATTCTGAAGCATATCCTGCTTGCTGCACTATGAAGCAAAACTTGCTTGCTGCACTCTGACACAAACTCTGTCTCTGACACAAACTCTGTCAGCTGCACTCTGATGTGAACGTGGTCAGCTGTACTCTAATACAAGCTCTGCCTGTTGCTCCATCCAGTCTGCCCTTCGGGTTCAGCTGCTGCACAACCGTTGGTCTGCCCTGGAGTGGCACCTGGTGTTCATTGGGAGCCAAGTCTAACCTCACTATCAGAGGCTCTAGTGAATAGACAGGTGATCGCTTAGTTACACCCCTCCAGGCTCTCTGCCATTCATGGCACAGTGTTTCCACAATACACAACCTTGACACATTATAAAGTATGGAGGACTATGTTGTACAGTCAGAAATGAAAACTTTTGATTCCCCCCATGGCACGCAGTGTGAGGTGCGAGGATTCGCCAATTTCTGAGCTATTGTAGAATTTACAATAGATATCACTCTTGTAATGTAAGAAGTAAGGGAAATCTTAGCCATTGTACCATACCATTATTTCTCTGCTGTATCTGTGCATTATGTATTGTGGTATGTGTTAAAGGGGTCCACTGAGACTCTTTTGCCTAGGGCCCATGAAAACCTTAAGCTGGACCTGACTGGTAGCTAGTAGGGCCTAATTCTATAAATTTGGTAAACAACCGCCCCTAAATGCCGTCAACTACTTAAAAAAATACAAGATAAACTAAGCATAAAGAAATTACTGACTTCATGGCCTATTACTGCTATCTCTTTTCTTATTTTACTTTTCAAAAAGTCATCATACTCTCATATGTATGTCCTTAATCTAGTATCAATCTCTCATCTCTACTTTTATTTTAACTATACCTGTCTTTAGTCTGTGGTTGGCTTTTTCGTATAACCTCACAAAGATCAAGTTCTGTAGATTTACGGCAGTTGGTCCTGGGCTTTAACCAGTTGTAATTTTATGATACCTGGGTTGCAACTCCTGCAATCTAGCAGGACTAAGTCAAGTACCAAGGTATAAGACATAGCCAGGGAGCCTAGGAAGAAGACAGAAGCAGTTACTCGTAATTACCACTTCTGAATCCTATATCGACCTTGTTGAGGCATATGTAGGACCTGGTGATCACGCTGGGTCTCAAAAGGCAAAGCAGAGCTGCTTGATCCCAGCAGACCTAGATTAGCTCTGCCAGTGAGATATGTAACTGTTGGGTAACAAATGATTTAAAAAAAAAAAAATCTATATAAACATATATACAAAATAAGCGAAAAGTCCCCCACCGCTTAAAAATGTAACATATTTCAAGATATTCATTTTTTTTGGAGGGGGGGTGGCAATTAGAACTTCTGCTATGGGTCTCGAAAATTTCCATGTTCATCCTTACATACGTACTTTAGCTATGTTAAGTGTTGCATTATTACTTACTATAACTCAGTATGATAACTTGCCATGTTTAGGTAAAAAGTGCCACATCTTTATTTGGTAATACTGATCTGATTAATGGCTTAATTTATCTTTAAAGCTGTTGAAGCTCAATTTATCTTTAAAGCTGTTGAAGCTCTTCGTATAACCTCACAAAGATCAAGTTCTGTAGATTTACGGCAGTTGGTCCTGGGCTTTAACCTGTTGTAATTTTATGATACCTGGGTTGCAACTCCTGCAATCTAGCAGGACTAAGTCAAGTACCAAGGTATAAGACATAGCCAGGGAGCCTAGGAAGAAGACAGAAGCAGTTAATCGTAATTACCACTTCTGAATCCTATATCGACCTTGTTGAGGCATATGTAGGACCTGGTGATCACGCTGGGTCTCAAAGGCAAAGCAGAGCTGCTTGATCCCAGCAGACCTAGATTAGCTCTGCCAGTGAGATATGTAACTGTTGGGTAACAAATGATTTAAAAAAAAAAAAAAATCTATATAAACATATATACAAAATAAGCGAAAAGTCCCCCACCGCTTAAAAATGTAACATATTTCAAGATATTCATTTTTTTTGGAGGGGGGGGGGGTGGCAATTAGAACTTCTGCTATGGGTCTCGAAAATTTCCATGTTCATCCTTACATACGTACTTTAGCTATGTTAAGTGTTGCATTATTACTTACTATAACTCAGTATGATAACTTGCCATGTTTTAGGTAAAAAGTGGCACATCTTTATTTGGTAATACTGATCTGATTAATGGCTTAATTTATCTTTAAAGCTGTTGAAGCTCCAACACCTTGTGTAGCCATAGCGTTTAAATGGGTTATCTTCCATGAAGAAACATTAAATTGAGACCCTCAGTGATTAGTTAAAATCTGTGTGAAACCTAGCAGAAAGTATCTCCTTGCAGAGCAACACCATGGGAAATTATGCAGTAAGCACTGTCCATTCGAATCACTAGTTTTTTGCAAAATGCAAGATGTGACAGGTCCTCGGGAAAGAAACAAAACAACAATTCTGCCTTTGTTCTTAAGGCTTTGCATTTGCTATACTCATTTTGTGGTAAAAATTACATTTTCATTTTCACATGGCATTTTGTTGCTTTTTATCTCTAAAATAAATACTTTTTTTGCAAGAAACACTAGTGTTATAAAGGAAGAGAAGCATCTATAGCAGGAGATTATCCTGGCACCTGTGTGAAGTGTGCACCCTGAATGTCAAGTGGAGAAAGTGTAATGTTGAGTTTTTTTTCTCATAAACACCTACGGAAAAACATAATACGCTCGATTGTCTGAAGGGTGATGTGCGCCACGCCAGAAATTTTACTCCAGTTGCTGACAAGAGCAAGATTTCTGGCATAGGGAATGCCACAACCTGTCACGATTTAGACCATCTGTGATGTCACGCCCCGCCATGCCCTGTCTGACTCCATCTGTGCCCATTTTGTTTGAGTTGGGAGAAACCAATGTGAAGATAACATAAGTCGCTATTTTATTTTTTTTTTTACCTTGCAGTTGCACCAAAAATTTTGCAATTTTTCAAACTAATGCACATAGAATTCTGTCAAAATTGTTTTGATGAAAAGGTGTCTTAAAAGGAACCTTTCATGTGATTTTTGTGAATAACGCTAATAGTATACTGAAATAGGGCTTGGGCAGCCCTTTCAGGATATGTTGGGCTGCTGTAAGCCCCTGACAAATTTATTGTTGCACGCTGGCAAATCAAGCATATGTAAATGGCAAATGAATATTCAACTATTCCCCCACTCATAAGCCCGCTAGCTCCACTGGCATCACTGATTCAGTCAGAGTGCCGCATGTCAGAATATATCGGTTTGGCGGTCTGCTCTCCTTGATCTGAGAGTGACTGCAGCATAGAATTACATGCTTTCATACTAAGGTCAGGGGAGCAGAAAGTCACTCCAAAGATTGCAATGCTATCCTTGGTCATAGGGCCATCTGACTGAATCAGTGATGCTATTGCAGAGGGGAATATGGGATTAAGGGTGGGGGAAAGTGTGAATCTTCATTGCCATTAACATTTGCTTGACTTCCTGGCTCACAATAAAGTTTTGTGCTTATGGGTCACAAGTAGAAATAAAATTTAGCATTTAAATGTATTCTTTTATTTACATATTTTGCAAAAAATATCTGTAGTTTTTCGGTGTTTCTATTTGTTCATCATCAGCAGTTAGACAAGAGGTTCACCTGATGATCTTAAATCTTTTTTGAGGACATCTTTTTTGAGGACATCAATTCAAATAATTTACATATACTAATAACAAATAAATTTGACTACCATCAAATTTCCTGGATGTTCTTATCAAAAGAGATGGCAACAGATTGCTACAATCTCATGTTTTCCACAAGGATACATCTGTCAACTCAGTGTTGCACGCATCTTCATCTCATCCATCATATATGATAAACTCGGTTCCTGTAGGCCAATTTTGCAGAATTAGATGCATCTGTTGTGTTCAGCAGAAACAGACTTTGAGGAACATGCAGAAGAGTTAAAGATAAGATTTCTAGATCAAGGATACAGCAGGGGGAGCATCAAACACGCATACAACAGAGCTAGGAATTCAAATTGTTATGGACTTATATACCCGATCAGAAAGCAGATGAAAGACCTCAAGGTAAGAATGATTCCACAGTACCACTCCCAGTGTAAAATCATACATAATATCTTGAAAAAACACTGGCCAATTTTACTTGTTGATGCCACCTTGAAACAATACTTGCCTTCCCAACCATCAGTTACAGCCCAATAGTCTGATAATCATCAGGATCACTCGGTTAGAAGTTACTATGTACCAACTAACCATATGAAAATGTTTCCTATCGATAACTTGGCTAAATCTCGAAGTTGGGACTCTACCCCATCGCTTGTTCCAAAAAAGATAAGGCAAAGGATTTTATATCCTCAAACGGCAACAAAATACATCATTACACAATCTTTTACATGCTTCATACATGCCATTGTATATCATGCACCATGTTCATGCTCTAAAATTTACATAGGACTCACAACATGAGTCCACTCCTTCCTGTCAGTACCCGTAACTGCACCTCCTGTGTGAACAGGTCCTAACCCATTCTGTCATACTCCACTCCTTCCTGCCTGTTCCTGTACCTGCACCTGCTGTGTGAACAGGTCTCTACCTGTCCCTCCATACACTGTTCCTTCCTGCCTGTACCAGCACCTGCACCCGCAGTGTGAACAGGTTTCTACCTGTTCCTTCCTATACAACTCCTACCTGCCCTGTGTCTCAGCCTTGCCTGCCTGCCCTGTGTCTCAGCCTTGCCTGCCTGCCCTGCGTCTCAGCCTTGCCTGCCTGCCCTGTGTCTCAGCTGTGCCTTCCGGCCCTGTGTCTCAGCAGTGCCTGCCTGCCCTGTGTCTCAGCCGTGCCTGCCTGCCTGGGTACCAGCCATGCCTGCCATGTCCACTTGCCTGCCTGTCAGTCGCACCTGACCAAGTGTCCTGTTCCCAAGTGGGATGAGCAGCCACAGCCAGACATCACCCTGGAGAGGCACCTGGCAGCTGCCTGCCGCACAAGCTTGACCTCACCATCAGAGGCTCCAGTGAAAACCAAGGCAGCTGTCATAGTCACGCCCCTTCCAGAGTAGTTTGGTTTGTGGCACAGTGGGGCCACAACCCCCTGGCTCACGCCCACCAATCAGGGCGTGAAAGTGACATTTGCTCTTAAAGGCATTTAGTAATTTCAGCACTAAGTCATATTTTCATAGGGTGAAAAATAAAGTTTCTTCTATTCATTTACATCACTAGATGTTGTAGTAACTGGTATTAGATATGGCAGACTCGTCCAGATGACAGATCAGGCAAAAATGCTAAAAATCCACCTTGACTATGGAAAACATTTATATTGCAGAAAGTACTTACCATATGTTCCAGAAATATATGCTGTGATGCAAGAATGGTTTAGATACAATGGGCAGCATGGTGGCTCAGTGGTTGTTGTTAGTGTTGATTTTCAGCACTCGGGTTCTGGGTTTAAATCCCGCTAATGACAACTTCTGAAATGAGTAAGCAAGTTCTACTAATATTTGCATGGGTTTCCTCCCATAATCCAAAGATACACTAATAAGGAATTTAGATTGTCAACCCCAATGTGGACAATGGTGATGAGATCTGTATAGCCATGCAGAAAAAAATAGTAATATATAAATCAGTAAAGTAAATAAACTGGAGAATATTTTAAAAAGTAAAAGATCATTTTAACATTGTAATACTTTTAAAAACAGCGAGAACAATAATGCTAAAATGGCAAAGCATCCGTACCAGTTACTGACCCATCACATAAAGTGCATTTTCACCTTGTACAATTTCATAGTTTTAACAATTCAGCACCATGAATGAGTGAGTTAACTAAGGTACAGCAAATTGCTTTAACAAGACACATAATAAGTTCTATAATGCCCACCCGTGTCTAATCACAGTAGTTCCCCTGATTTGAATACTCCTAAATGAAGAATAAAGCTGTTTCTTGCTACATGAAGCAAATTTGCAGTAAAACCTAAAACATGCTGAATAAGAGGCTGCTGAATGGACTCTAAGGTAATGTACCAGAGTTTAAAAGTTCATAACGAAGGGCTATAAAATATCAGCACACTTTTCATACACCACATATTGTGGTAGTTTTACATTTTAGAAATTGGCATACAATTTTTTTTAGCAATTAATTATTAATTGTTCCTATGTAACCACATCACCTTTTCAAAATTAAAGGGGATATCTAGGACATTGTAAAAATCCTGACTAAGGCTGGTTTCACATTTGCGTTTTTTAGCGCTGGAAAAAAACGCATATGTGCGCATGCGTTTTTTCCCCTATATTTAACATGGGTGTGCATACCTGCGCGCTTGTAAGCGCATGTATGCGATTTTCATGCGCTGCGTTTTTTTGGGGTGTGCGTTGGTATTTTCCAGACGCAGCATGTTGCATTTTTTGGCCCTGCAAAAAAGCGCATGCGCACATATGCGCACGTTTTGCGCTAAAAATGGCCATTATAGCCTATGGATGCGCATATGTGCGCACTGGCATGCTCATGTATGCGTTTTTTTGCATATGCGTTTTTTTTTTTTAACCATGGAATTTAGGGGTTTGGGTTAGAGTTAGGGTTAGTTAAGGGGGTTTAGGGTTAGGGTTAGGGTCAGGGTCAGGGTTAGGGTTGGGGTTTGGGTCAGGGTTAGGGTTAAGTATGGTTTGGTTAAGGGTTAGGGTCAGGGTTAGGGTCAGGATTAGGGTTAAGTATGGTTTGGTTAAGGGTTAGGGTCAGGGTTAGGGTTAGGGTTAGGGTCAGGGTTAGGGTTAGGGTTAGGGTTAGGGTTAGGGTCAGGGTTAGGGTTAAGTATGGTTTTGTTAAGGGTTAGGGTCAGGGTTAGGGTCAGGATTAGGGTTAAGTATGGTTTGGTTAAGGGTTAGGGTCAGGGTTAGGGTTAGGGTTAGGGTTAGGGTCAGGGTTAGGGTTAGGGTTAGGGTCAGGGTTAGGGTTAAGTATGGTTTTGTTAAGGGTTAGGGTCAGGGTTAGGGTCAGGATTAGGGTTAAGTATGGTTTGGTTAAGGGTTAGGGTCAGGGTTAGGGTTAGGGTTAGGGTTAGGGTCAGGGTTAGGGTTAGGGTTAGGGTTAGGGTCAGGGTTAGGGTTAGGGTTAGGGTTAGGGTCAGGGTTAGGGTTAGGGTTAGGGTTAGTTAGGGTTTGGGTTAGGGTTAAGTATGATTTGGTTAAGGGTTAGGGTCAGGGTTAGGGTTAGGGTTAGGGTCAGGGTTAGGGTTAGGGTTAGGGTCAGGGTTAGGGTTAGTAAAGTAATGGTTTGGGTTAGTGTGAGGGGACATCCAATGTTGGAAAAAAACGCAAACGCGGTAAAAACGCACTAAAAACGCATACAAACGCTTAAAAACGCTGCGTTTTTTTCATGCATGCTCATAAAAATGCTTGAAAAAAACGCAGCAGTTGTATGCTTTTGTATGCGTTTTTTCAATGCGTTTTTTTGCGGGAAAAACGCGCTGCAAAAAAAAGCAAGTGTGAAACTAGCCTAAGCTCTAACAGGCAGATAGGTGGTACCTACCTGCCTGTTGTGTCCAGCCTCATTCTGTACCAGCACAGGGCAGTCACAGTATTCTGCTGACCCCTGAAAATTCATTGCCTCCCCATTTTTTGTGATTATGTGGTAGCACTCTACACCACTACGGACATCCACTGCTGTGGTTTGTTTCATTTGCTTTTTGTTTTTCATTCTGTTTACCTTTTTGACACTTTGCACTTTATGGACACTGAGGCACTTTATGCTCCATGATTTGGGGAGCATTTTTAAATCTCACTCCAATTTTCTGCTCCTTAACAAGCACATTCCCCTGATGACATCTCAACATGGAGAAAGAAATGTGTTGGGAGAAACCTTTTCTAGGGTAAGCAAAAAGGGAGCCATGCTGCCCTTGTTAGGGTGGGAGCATTTGCATGGGTCATGACAGGACAGATAGATGTGATAGATGAACATAGCCTGTCCATTGGAACTCTGTGGAATCCAATACCCATATGGCACCAAATGGGTAAGATCAACACTTTAATATCTTTAGTACTTCTTGCACTTTACTTTTGTCCTATTATCCGTTGGCACCGATCAATAAGGGCTAAACATTAATGAGCCAATATTAGGCTTTCTAACATGGGTCAGTGTTAAGGTTTTTACATTGCCTGGGTTTATTTTTTTCATTATAATTAAAAGTTATATTTTAAGCTTTCTTTCTATGCTGTTGAGATAATGATGCATAAAGGACTTTTAAAAATTTGGATAGAGTAACGCAAAGAGGCCCTCTAAAAATTTGAAGTAAGGGTTACATGATGACCCTAAATGAGAATTGGATTTATGTTCTGCTGCTGCAATCTCGTGGGATTGAGAAGTCTGGGGAAATCCAGGACTTGTTCATTTTGAGAGCTGCCTGATAACTAAATATTTTGAGTGAGGGCTGCCTGATAACTCTATAAAGATTTTGAGTGAAGGCCGCCTGCTTATGATTAAAAGTAAGGGCCTTCTGATGTCCCTCTGGAAATGGAGAAGGAGGACAAGAAAAAGAATAAACCATGAACTGTATACCCTTTCGCATGGAAAGAGGTGCATGGGAAAGCACCCAAAAAAGGAATATTTGAATTGGCTTTATGTCCCGCTGCTGTCATCCAGTGGAGTTGAGAAATCTGAGCCAATCCAGGATGCAGCTATAAGTTATTATGCCCCTGGCAGCACGATAATCTGATCTGACAAAATGCAGGGCAGGCCAGCAACTCTAACTTAGAGAGATAGTTCATGCCACAGAGGATGCTGGTATGGTTGGCTAGTTAGTCCTTCACCATCTTCAAAAACTTTTATCACTTTGTCAGGCTACCCCACACAAAATTTCCTGGGCGCTTGAATGGTCTAATGAAACTATCACAGAGCTTTGATAGTGTTCTTTTGCCTTTGTTGGATTTGTGACCTCTGCTGCCAGCATTGCCAGATAGGATTATTTTTATTAATTGTTTGACTAGGGTCTTCTGATATTGCACCATTTTACTAGCCCTCTCCACTGCCGCAAGGAAAGATGGAAAATTCTCCTTGTAGCTCCACTCGAGAAGAGTGAGCAATCAGTAATCAGTGTTGCACAAAATGTGTATAATGCAAGGGTCACTGGAAAGAAGGGAAAGCTTCATCTTTAATTGTGAACAGCAAGCTTTTGAGTAGACACATAAGCGGGACGGTTATGCTCATTATGGCGCCCATCATCACTCACCATCCTGGTTGATTCCACAAGAATTGCAGAATCTCACAAATGTCAGACATCCATGCACATTTATCAGTTGTTATGTACGGAAGCTGACAATAATACTGGTGGGCATGTTGTAGCTGGTATTCAACTATTGCCCTCTGCTGCTCACAAAGCCTTGCCACGATATGTAATGTAGAATTCTGGAGCATGGTCATGTCGTACACCAATAGGTGAGCTGGCACTTGCAAGTGCTGCTGCAGCACTGCCAGACCAGGGGCAACTGTAGCTGTTTTGTGGAATTGAGCACACACACAGCAAACCTGTTATGAATGGGTCACCGAGGAGGAAAACAAGAACAAGCCAAGCCACAGAAAACCAGAGAGGTTGGTAACTACGTGGATTGCAGACCCCTGATCCTAACCACACAACTAATAGCAGCCGTGGAGCGTACCTACGATGATTCTAGATGCTTCGTCACAGCCGGAGGACTAAATAAGCCTAAAGCAAGAAAAGGGTAAATCTAAAACTGCCCCAGAGCAGACCCCAAAATAATAGACAGCCCCCACACATGTATTGACGGTGAGACAAGATGAAAACACGAACACAGGTAGGAAAATAGGCTGAGCAAACGATGGGGCCCACACTAGCTAGAAAGGACAGGAAAGGAAAGATACTGTCTGCAATCACGCCAAAAAACCCTACAAAACTGTCCAACACTTCTGATAGCAAAAAATACCCTGAAGTCACTAGACTTCTCCCACTATATCAGCACTCTGGCATATTCTGAGAGCAGAGCAAAAAGAGGCCAATCTAATAAGGGACAAAAAGCAAACTGGCATATACAGTGACATAAGAGTGGAAATTCAGCACAGCCCCAGCCGGGGCTGGCTGACCACACAGAAAACTGAATAGACCAAACCAAATCAAATGTGAACATTAGCAAAGACAACTTAGCTTGAGAAGGCAGGAAGTGAGCTGGAAACTAAGACCTCAGGAGGCAGGAAAAAATCACCAGCATGGGAATAGGGAGTTGGCTGTCTTAAATCCAGTCTGAGACTCCAGATGTCCAATCCTCTTCCTCATTATCAGGTGGCAGGTCTCTGTTAATTAGATCAGCTTCACTACCTCCTGCCACCACCAGAGGGAGCCCGGAAAGAGAAATCACATCTCCTCTGTCAGCACAACCAGCTCCCTCACCAGAAACCAGAGGCAGACGAGAAAATGAATTCACAACAGTACCCCCCGGAGGAGGGGTCACCGAACCCTCATCCACGCCACCAGGCCGATCAGGATGGGCCCGGTGAAAAGCACAAACCAATCTATTGGCATGAATGCCAGAGGCAGAGACCCAAGAATTATCCTCCTGGCCATAACCCTTCCATTTGACCATATACTGGAGTCTCCGTCTAGCCAAACGAGAATCCAGTATTTTCTCTACCTCATATTCCACATTGCCTTCAACCAATACAGGGTCAGGAGGCGCCGCCACAGGAACTACTGGCTCAACAAACCTCTTCAACAGAGATTTGTGAAATACGTTATGGATCTTAAACGTAACTGGAAGAGCCAATCAAAAAGAAACAGGATTAAGAATCTCCAAAATCCTATAAGGTCCAATAAATCTTGGCTTGAACTTTGGAGATGCAACCTTCATAGAAATATTCTTTGACGACAACAAAACCATATCACCCACTTTAAACCGGGGACCAATGGTCCTGTGTCGGTTGGCAAACCGCTGGGCCTTTTCCTGAGAGAGTGACAACTTATTCACCACTTGGTTTCAAATCTGCTGCATTCTCTCTACCACAGTGTCCACACATGGGCAGGCTGAAGATTCCACCTGCCCTGTAGAAAATCGAGGATGAAACCCAAAGTTACAGAAAAAGGGCGACATCAAAGTGGCAGAACTAGCTCTATTGTTTAGTGCGAATACGGCCAAGGGCAAAAATGAGACCCAGTCATCCTGATCAGCAGATATAAAACATCTCAAATAGGACTCCAAAGTATGGTTTGTTCTCTCAGTCTGCCCATTGGTCTGAGGATGAAACGCAGAGGAGAAAGTTAACTGAATTCCCAGATTGGAACAAAAGGCTTTCCAGAATCTAGAAACAAACTGGACTCCTCTGTCCGACACAATGTTCTCAGGAATCTCATGCAACCGAACCACCTGTTGTAAAAATAAGGGCACCAACTCGGGGGAAGATGGCAACTTTGGGAGTGGTACAAGATGGACCATCTTAGAAAATCTATCACAAATCACCCAGATAACAGTCATTCTCTGAGAGACAGGAAGATAAAAAATAAAATCCATTGAGATATGGGTCCATGGCCTCTTTGGCACCACCAGGGGCATCAACAACCCACTAGAACGAGAACAGGGTTTAGACCGAGAAGAAGTCCCACAAGACTGCACATAATTCCTGACATCACGAGATAAGGCAGGCCACCAAAGTGACCGACTCACCAAATCTCTGGTACCAAAAATACCTGGATGACCAGCCAATGCGGAGCTATGAACTTCAGACATCAATCTCTTCCTTCACTGGTCAGGAACATACAATTTTCCCATAGGACAACACTCTGGTTTATCCTCCTGAAATTCCTCCAGGGCGCGTCTCAAATCGGGCGAAATGACAGAAATAACTACCCCCTCACCTAGGATGGTAGTAGGCTTTGTAACAATAAGAGAATCAGCAAAGAAACACCTAGAAAGGGCGTCTGCTTTAACATTCTTAGTGCCAGGAAGAAAAGAGGCCACAAAATTAAAACGCATGAAAAACAAGGCCCATCTAGGCTGTCTAGGATTCAAGCGTGTGGCCGACTCCAGATAAATCAAATTCTTGTGGTCGGTGAGGACCACAACTTGATGTCTAACTCCCTCCAACCAATGTCTCCACTCTTCAAATGCCCATTTCATGGCCAACAATTCCCAACTCCCCACGTCATAGTTGCGTTCAGATGGGGAAATACTTTCGGGAAAAGAAGGCACAGGGATTCATTTTAGAAGTCACAGGATCTTTTGGGGACAAAACAGCTCCCGCACTAATCTCAGAAGCATCTACCTCCACCTGAAATGGAAATAAGACATCAGGTTGCCGTAAAACCGGAGCAGAAGTGAATCTCCGCTTAAGCTCCTGAAATGCTGAGACAGTCTCTGGAGACCAATTCAGCGCTCTTCTTGGTCAGATCAGTCAGTGGTTTGACAATACCAGAAAAATTGCTTATAAATTTATGATAGAAATTAGCAAAACCCAAAAACTTCTGGAGAGCCTTCAAAGAAGTGGGCTGAACCCAATCATAAATGGCCTGTACCTTGGCCGGATCCATTTCAATAGTCGACGGAGACAAAATAAATCCCAAAAATGAAATCCTCTGTACACCAAAGAGGCATTTCGATCCCTTAACAAACAGGGAATTCTCCCTCAAAATCCGGAACACAGTCTGGACATGTTCCACATGAGAATCCCAATCACTGGAAAAGAACAAAATATCATCCAGATAGATGATCAAAAACTTATCCACAAAGTCCCGGAAAATATCACTCATAAAGGATTGGAAGACAGAAGGAACATTAGTGAGCCCAAAAGGCATCGCCAGGTACTCAAAATGTCCCTCTGGAGTATTAAATCCCGTCTTCGATTCATCCCCGTGCTTGATGCGAATAAGATTATTCGCCCCCCCTGAGGTCAAGCTAAGTAAACCAGCAGGCACTTTTAGCTCTGGAGAATAAAGTTGAGCGACTTTTGGTTTTTTAGGGTCAAGTTTCGTTTCATGAAACCCGACTTTTCCAAAAGTCGGGTTGAGCAAAATAGGCCGACTATAGGGAAAAGTTGGGGGTCCGACCGAAACACGAAACCCAATGTAAGTCAATGGGGAATTAAAGTCGGCAGTGAGAGGAGGACACGAAACACACCAACAGTGCCCATTTGAATGCCAAAAGCATCAATTCTTATTACTTAAGCTTGTCAACCTTAATTTACTTCATAATACTAGTTACGTACTGAAAAATGGGGGTTATTTGGCTACAGTTGTGGGGGGGTAGGGCTGGCTCCAAGTTTTCGTGGGCCCTGGGCCAAAGAGCACCCCTTTAACACATACCACAACTCATGATGCTCCGATACGGCAGAGAAATAGCAGTATAGTACAATGAAAAATACTTCACTTCTTACATCTCATGACTGATATCCACTTTAAATTCTCCAATACCTCCAAAAACGGACAGTATGTAACTCCATACAGTATTATGGCCAGCGCTTAGTGCGCTATATAGAGTAATGAGGCTCATATATTTCTCCATATGGAATCATTGATCCCATATAATGTTTCAAACCGTATATGATGAGCTCCACATAATGCTATAGTATATGTTGGTCCCAATGGATGAAGCTCCACTGTCTTATGGGCCCAAATAATGCTCCATATATAATGGGCCCCATTTCTACTGCTCTAGTGTATAATGGGCCCTGTAAAAGCTGCTCCAGTGTCTGATGTCCACCTTTGGAATGCTCCAGTGTATGGTGGGCCCCATATATCATTCACCAGAGTATAGTGCTCCCCAAAAATTGCTGTCCCAACATTGAAAACAATTACATAAGTCTCCTTGCTAGGGAATCCCTGCACTACTCTGAACTCCTTGTCGTCCCCATCTACCATCTCACTGCACTTGGCTGTTTAGGCCCTCCCACCAGCAGAGACACTTTTGCGTACTATGCGGTACCCTGTGCCAGTGCCATCGCCCATGAGTATGCCTCCCCACCTGCTCAAGGAACCTGCACTTTCATCTTCACCTTCCTCTTTGTCACCGTGTAAGGTGGTATAGTATGTGGGAAGGGGAACCTGAGTTTCCTCTGGGTCAGATTCTGGCAGTGTAGAGTGCGAGGGGAATGTAGTGGTCTGGGTCAATGTACCAGCAGCATCATCCAGCAGTGGCTGGGCCTCAGTGCACTTGTGGCATCCCCAAGAGTACGGTCGCCACTGTGGCATTACCTTCCTCCTAGGGAGTGTGTTGTCAAGCTTGGGAGCAACAAAGGATCTCTCTAGCAGTGAAACCAACACAAAACACATTTCCCACTCCAGGCTAGCAGGGAGACCTCTGAACCTGACTGCTGAGGAGCTGCTCTCTGTGGTCGGGAGGAGGTAAGTTAGGGCACTCTGTGCAGGGAAGGGGAAGTGTGTGGACGTGAGAAGGGGAGCTGGAGGATGAGCAGAGTTAAGGCTCACTCCTAGCTGGAGCGCATGGTCTCGATTCTGGTCTCCGAGTTTGTAGGGACACTGACATTCCTGCAACAGAAACCGGGGGAAGTAGCAGCTATAAATGCTCTGTACCCAAATAAGGCTCGGAGGCCCCAGCATCGACGTGTGGGAGCTAGAAGGAAAAGACTACAGCTGTCTGCCATACAAGTAAAGTCTGAGGAACATCTGTTAGACAGGAGGCGCTTCAGTGAACCACGGTCCTGTGAGTGCTTCCCCCACAAGCGCTAGAAAGGAGACGTTCAGGAAGGTACATGTTGGCGGAGTGTTGGAAGGGTGCTTTCCATTTTGGTCCCGGAGGTTGGCTGAGGTCCTGACCTGGAGGACACAGCACGGAGGCAGGCATCTGTGTAACCTGCAGACTGTGAGTAAAGCTTTGGAACTGCACGCTCTGGTGTCCTACAGTTATTCCAGCACCGCTACATCTGGGTACCAGCACCTACACCGCCTGTGCCTTTCCCCCATCACTACATCTACACTTCCTTGGGACTCCAGCTCCACCTGTGGGGAGCTTCACCATCTTTGCTGCACAACACCATCAGTCCCAGAGGATCTGCATGCAGCGTCGGCCTAACATCTATATTGCCGAACACCACAGGTGGCGTCAAACTATCTATATAAACTCTTTACCATTATACCATGCCATTTACATGGGCGCCCAGGGCCACCGTCCAGGTCACCGCTGCTGTGACACATCCCATTGACACCGGCCCGGTACCGAGTACCCCACAGCCCTGGGAGGGCGACCCATATGCTGACTGCTGATCGGGCGGCGTTATTCCCACGAACCTCCAAACAGCGTCCATGAAGGCAAAGTTTTTGGTTTCCGGGGGCAGTATGATTGCAAAGCTGAACCTTAAAGGAATGTCCAAAAGGGCACCACCAGGAGTGGAGCCTATGGCTTAATTGGACTCCACCCGGGAAACCACAACCATGCCACCTAAAGAAAAGATGCACACTTTGAAAGCTTTGTCGATTCTGTGTGTAGTGTGGTATGTGTGTTTGTAGTTGTGCTAGCGATTGCTCAGCTTTATTCCGTTAACAACCGAGACTCCGGCATGCCCCCGCAGTACGCGTCAAGCTTACTAGAGGGATAAGCGAGGCTCTGGCACGTGAGATTGAGCAATAACAGGTCTAGCATTCCCGTACATGTCCAGGGCTGCATGCACGCTACATTGAAAGGACCAGCTTTTGTCGCTTACAGGTGCAGATAACCTGCTGAACTCCGTTAGTGATGGGGATCTGGGATTCAGATTATTCCCCGCGAACGATGATTTCCCAGTAAGTTCAGGTCAACTGCAATTCCGGAGTTAGGCCTAACCGTCAATTCTGAAAAAATTACGTGTCCAAACCACAGGTGCTGTAGCTTGCTTAACAGCTCGGCAGCCGTTCTCAGGCCCAGTATGGATTCAGCAACATTGTAGAAAGTTGATAAAGGGTACAGTTTCACCGGATAACACGTATATATGTAGCCTAGTTTACACATTAAAAATATATGTCTATAGATCAGGAGGCAGACTCAGATGTTCTCAGGCCCAGTATGGATTTGACTAGATTGTACAAAGTTGAGAAAGGGTACTTTATCACTGGATAGCAGGTATATATAGCATAGTTTAAACATGTAAAATCTCTGTGTTCTCAGTATGGATTACACAGCAATCTAAAAAGTGGAAAAGAGGAAATGCATTTGAGGCGTACACAACTATATACTTTTGGTGTTATTTTTAAATCTTCATATATATTTCTGTCTCAGTAATACAGTCCAGCCTCTCTGCAATAGGAAATGAGATGCATACAATTACTGACATAAAGGCTAGTGTTTGCAGAAATCTATGAATTACTATTCACGGGAAAAACTTCCATCACAATTCTCATAGGCGATGCTGACCCTCAATTAATTTGTGTGTTGAGACAGTGAAAACATTTTTTGTGAATAAAGTGTTGCTGTATCGCACTTCCGTTGATTCCATCACTGTTACTCATCTCAATCAAATTTTTATCACAGGGAGCGATGTAAACATGGTGCTCACTGGCTATCATGATCTGTCACGTAACTTTGGAGTGCAAAAGACAGAAGCCACAGGCCGTAGGCGATTCTATTTGATTGGCATGAGAGGGCACATTTTAAAATGTGCACCGGAATGTCACACGTTTGTGAGTAGGAAAACTGTGAAAGCTGATGATAAACCACCACTGCATGTCATTGTGAGTCGACGTCCATAAGAAATTGAAGCCATTGATCATCTGGAGCTAGAGCCCGGCCAGCAGGGCAGGGCATAGCTACATCTTAACTATCATCTTTCAGTTCAATCAATTTGTAGTGGCACTCCCAGTGAAGGATTTGACAGCCCAGACTACACAGCGGAGGAGCAGGGAGAGGTAAACATTGCAAATGCTGGGGCCCTGCCCAAGCAAGGGGGGCACACTCGTGGGCGTCGGTACTGCCACTGGGCCCCTCATAGTACGGCGGTGTGTCTGACGGCGGGTGTGCACCACCACCGTCAGAGACACTTGATTGCACTATGAGGGACCCTGTGCCAGTGCCCACTCCCAAGAGTCAGCCTACCCACATGTCAAGGGCAACGGCACTCGCACGGTTTCATGCGCTATGTGGTGACCCCGGCCATGGGGGGGCAGCCCATTTAGGGCGGTTTACAAAGTGGCATATGTTGATGTGGGACATTCAGCTGCTGCAAAAGGCGAAATAGGTCAAGTTCGCGGAATAGGAGGAGGACCAAAGCAAGCCATTTTTCTGGCAACCTTTCTGTCATTAAGGGAAGGTGGGACAAAATCCATGGAAACCCATGCATGGTTCATTTTAATGAAGGTTAGATCATCCACATTTTGGGTTGCCAGATGGGTCCTTTTTTCTGTCAGGATTGATCCAGCTGCACTGAAGACTCTTTCCGATAGCACACTTGCAGCTGGGCAAGCGAGCTCCTGTAAGGCATGTTGTGCCAATTCAGGCCAGGCATCCAGTTTGGAGGCCCAATAGTCAAAGGGGAATGACCTGTGAGGGAGAACATTGATATGGGAGGAGCAGTAGTTTGTAACCATAGTTGACAACTGCTGTCTACTGTCACTTTCAATTGATGCAGTATTACCAGTCATGTGACCCCTGTCTCCAATGCCACTTCTGATGTGTGCACCACGAACACCTCTTCCATGTTTTCTCCTACGGCTCGTTGGAGAACCATCACCGCTGCTGTGTGCTGGAAATGCCTCAAACAAATGGTTTACCAGAGTTGCTTGTTTATTAGCCAATATTAGGTCAAGGTTCTCCTGTGGCATGATGTTTTGTAATTTGCCTTTATAGCGTGGATCCAGGATGCTGGCCAACCAGTAGTCGTCATCGTTCATCATTTTGGCAATGCGGGGGTCCCTTTTTAGGATCTGCAAGGCATAATCTGACATGTGGGCCAATGTTCCCGGTGTCAATGATGCACTGCGAGTGCTGGTTGGAGGAGCACTTTCTGGCAAATCCACATCCCTCCAGTCACGCACAAACCCTGTACCAGACCTTGCCATGCCAACATTTTCACTTGCCCCACGAGATGCATCCTCCTCCCCTAAGTAATCATCCCCATCATCATCCTCCTCCTCCTCTTCTTCCTCCACCTCGTCCAGGAGAGGTCCCAGAGCAGACAATGGCTGAATGTCATCAAGGATTCCCATCTCCTCTTCCTCCTCGTCAACATTGGCTGCAGACGCCTGCTCCTTAAGGTGCGTCAAAGTTTGCATGAGCAGACGCCTAAGTGGGATGCTCATGCTTAGTATGGCGTCATCTGCGCTTACCAGCGTGTGCATTCCTCAAAACACTGAAGGACTTTACAGAGGTCTTTCAGCTTCGACCACTGCACACCTGTCAACTCCATGTCTGCTCTCAAAGTGCCTTGCCGTGTATCCTCCCACAAATGCATTATGGCCTGCCTCTGTTCGCACAGCCGCTCAACCATGTGCAGGGTGGAGTTCCAACTTGTTGCAATGTCGATAATGAGGTGGTGGTTGGGAAGGTGGAGCAATCGCTGCAGCTTCTGCATACGAATGGAGTGCACAGGCGACCGGCGGATGTGCGCGCACAGTCTTCGCACCTTCTGGAGCAGAGCTCCGGATAATTATTGAGGAAGCACTGCACCACCAGGTTCAAGTTGTGAGCCAAGCAAGGTATGTGGCTGCGTTTTGAAAGGGCTATGGCCGCCACAAAATTATGGCCGTTATCACTAACTACCTTGCCTGCCTCAAGATGTATACTGCCCAGCCATGACTCAGTTTGTCACTGAAAGTACTCGGCCAGCACCTCCGCGGTGTGTCTGTCGCCCAAACACATCATCTGCAACACAGCCTGCTGACGCTTTCCACTAGCTGCTCGATAGGGGGACACCTCGTGTGCAACAGTGACAGCTGCAGATGGAGTGCTCGTACGACTGCGCTCTGTGGACGAGCTTTCGCTTCTGGAGGAGGAGGAGGAAGGTCGAACGCCTACAGCCAACTGTTTCCTATACCGTGGGCTAGGCAGCACTGTCCCACCACCGCTGTCCCCTGTGGACCCTGCATCCACTACATTAACCCAGTGCGCAGTGATGGACACGTAACGGCCCTGGCCATGCCGACTGGACCATGCATCTGTTGTGAGGTGCACCTTTCCACTCACTGACTGCTTCAGTGCATGGACAATGCGGTCTTTCACATGATGGTGGAGGGCTGGGATGGCTTTGCAAGAGAAGAAGTGGCGACTGGGTAGGTCATAGCGTGGTACTGCATAGGCCATGAGTTCGCGGAAAGCTTTCCATCAACCGATAGGGCATCATCTCTAACGAGATTAGTTTGGAAAGTGGGCGTTCAAACCCAGTGTACGCGGTTGAGAGACTGAGCACTTTCTTGACCTACTCATAGTTTCTGGGAGGGTGAGCTGGACTTGAGAGCTGCATATGGTGGAACTAGCGGTGGACAGGGCGTACTGAGGAGAGGGTTGATGATGGTGATGGAGTTGGTGTTCTTTCTGATGGCCTAGATTCAGTCTTTCATTGATATAACAGTGGGATTCCCTGACTGCTTTGGCCTTGCAACGACACCTCATCATTTGCTGCTGTGCTAACCGGTGGGCTTACAGTGGGGGAAACAATGTAGCATTGCTGACTACCTTCTTTGTGATCAGTTGCACATGTGGTACTTGAGGTTTGGTGTTGTGTCCACGCTTGCAAGTGCATGCTGGTTAAATGTCTAAGCATGCAACTGGTATTCAATTTTTTCAGATTTTTCCCTCGGCTAAAGGTCTTTGCGCACTTCTTACAGATAACCTTGGCCTGATCAAGAGGATTTTGTTCAAAAAAGTGCCACACTGCACTCTTCCTACTTTGGAAGACATTATGCAGCCTAGCACGCTGTGCTATTTTGACCGTCTGGACAAGCTCGATGTCGATGTCTGCTGTGGATGCTCCTCCTCCTCATCTGAGCTATTGGAAGCAGCACCCTCTTCCCCCAATGGATGCCAATCTGGGTCAACAACTGGGTCATCCATCACCTCCTCTTCAATGTCATGTGCACCTTCCTCTGTGTCACCGTGTATGGTGGTATAGTATGCGGGAAGGGGCACCTGAGTCTCATCAGGGTCAGATTCTGGCTCATTACACTGCGAGGACAATGTAGTGCTCTGAGTGAATGTACCAGCAGAATCATCTATCAGTGGCTGTGCATCAGTCCACTCCATGTCAGATTCATCTTGGCCTGGGTAATTCACCATTTCACTTGATAACCCAGGCATGGTATGTGAAAACAGCTCCATGGAGTAATCAGTTGTATGGCCTGCGTCATCCTTCAATCTTGGTTGGGGTGAAGGACACAAGGAAAGGTGTGGTTCATGAACATGAGCCTCCAATGACGACTCAGTGCTTTTTTTTTTTACTACTTCAGAAGAGGAGGCGATAGAGCTGGAGGATGAGTCAGCAATGTAAGCCAAAACTTTTTCCTGAAGCTCTGGCTTTAAAAGCGGTTTGCCAACTCCTAGAAAACTAAGCCTTTGAGGCCTTGTGGAGCCAGACGATGACGCAGGCTCAACACCTCCTGCATTCGGTCCTATTTTGCTTTTGCCACTACCATCAGATCCACCACCAACACCATCATTACCAGCTGGCAACCCCCGCCCAATTCCACGGCCTCTTCCACCAGCCTTCCTCATTTTTGGTAAAAATGTACACAAAATCCCACAAACTATATAGTAATGTAAAACAAGGTACAAGGTGTATATAGGACAGGGGAGATGTAGAATTTCTGCACACACTTGTGGACACTGTTGGATTGTGTGAGGCCCAGTGAATATCACACCGCTATGTCACAGGCTCAATGTTGCAGGTGTGAAAAATGTCACTATGGGACAGGGGAGATGTAGAATTAATGAACACACTTGTGGACACTGTTGGATTGTGTGAGGCCCAGTGAATATCACACCGCTATGTCACAGTCTCAATGTCGTAGGTGTGAAAAATGTCACTATAGGACAGGGGAGATATAGAATTTCTGAACACACTTGTGGACACTGTTGGATTGTGTGAGGCCCAGTGAATATCACACCGCTATGTCACAGTCTCAATGTCGTAGTTGTGAAAAATGTCACTATAGGACAGGGGAGATGTAGAATTTCTGAACACACTTGTGGACACTGTTGGATTGTGTGAGGCCCAGTGAATATCACACCGCTATGTCACAGGCTCAATGTCGCAGGTGTGAAAAATGTCACTATAGGACAGGGGAGATGTAGAATTTCTGAACACACTTGTGGACACTGTTGGATTGTGTGAGGCCCAGTGAATATCACACCGCTATGTCACAGGCAGAAATTGGCTAGTGTATGACAAACTACAAGGTGTATATAGAATTGGGCAGAATAGGAATCTCCCTAGAGTGTAGGTCTGTAAGAACGGAACAAGTCCTCGACTTATTCTTACAGAGTCACACACAGGTAGCTTCACTGCGGCCGTGATAACAGCCGTTACACAGTACTGAGAGAGGAGCGTGCACGTACACCGCTGTCCGGTGTCCATAAAATTGTCAAGCTCCGTGTTTTTTAAGTATACGGACTGACACATGCTGTCTCTCTATAGTTTTGAATGTGATCAAACAGCAAATATACTTAACTGTTTGAAAAACAGACAAAACTAAAAGGTGGAGGTCTGTAAGAACGGAACATGTCCTCGACTTATTCTTACAGAGTCACACACAGATAGCTTCACTGTGGCCGTGATAACAGCCGTTACACGGTACTGAAAGAGGAAGGTACACCGCTGTCCGGTGTCCATAAAATTGTCAAGCTCTGTGTTTTCTAAGTATACGGACTGACACACGCTGTCTCTCTATAGTTTTGAATGTGATCAAACAGCAAATATACTTAACTGTTTGAAAAACAGACAAAACTAAAAGGTGGAGGTCTGTAAGAACGGAACATGTCCTCGGCTTATTCTTACAGAGTCACACACAGATAGCTTCACTGTGGCCATGATAACAGCCGTTACACCGTACTGTGTGAGGAGCGTACACCACTGTATGGTGTGAAAAAATGCACGCTCAGTACCTCACCAGGACAAAAAAAAAAATTTGGATTGCTTTTAAAAAAGCAGTTTGCAGAGCAGTGGGAAAACAGCAATGCAGCTATCAGGAAGCCTTATAAGGCAGCCTAACAACCAACACAGCTGATCCAGCAAAATATAGCCTCCACTTGCACTGCACACACAGTGACTGGTGTGTTGTACAGGCAAAATCGCTAGCAGCAGAAGCAGTTTTTGGTGTCTTCTTCCCTGCCTAACGCTCTCCCTACAGAATCATCAGCAGCAGCAGCTCTCCCTATTCTGAGATCAGCATGAGTAACATGGCGGTTGGCGTACACGCCCTTTTATACCCCCTGTGACGCCCCCCAAAGCAAGCCAATCACTTGCATGCCCTTCTCAAAGATGGTGGTGACCCCTGCCTATGTCATCACGTTGCCCACAGTGTCCGTGGATCCTGACTGGCTGAAAAAGGGCGGAAAACAAACTTTTGAAACGCGACTTTGGCACTAAAGTCACCGAGCTCGTGGCCGACCTGACCCTAGGGTCGGGTTTCGTTTCATGAAACCCGACTTTACCAAAAGTCAGCGACTTTTGAAATTTTTCAACCCGTTTCGCTCAACTCTACTGGAGAATAAATCAGACATCGGGGTAGCGGGTACTGATATTTAACCGTCTTCTTGTTAAGGGAACGATAATCAATAAATGGTCTTAATGAACCATCTTTTTTGGCCACAGAAAAGCCCCCAGCACCTAAGGGTGAAGAGGATGGTCTAATATGACACTTCTCTAGCGACTCTTTATTATAGGATCGCATAGCATCATGTTCGGGTACTGATAAGTTGAAAACCCGACCCTTGGGAAATTTACACCCAAGCATCTACTCAATTTCACAGTCATAACTCCTATGAGGAGGCAAAGACGCAGATTTACTCTCACTAAATACATCAGAAAAATCAGCCAAATAATCAGGAATATCATGAGACTGAGGAGAGGTGGAGAAAACAGGAGTGTCCCTAAGATCACACTGACAACCCCAGCTCACCACAGACACAGATTTCCAATCCGAAACTGGATTATGAGTTTGCAACCAGGGAAAACCCAGAACAATAGTATCATGCAAATTGTGCAGCACCAAAAATTTACAATTTTCTTGGTGGTCTGGGGCAACTCGCATTATCACCTGGGTCCAAAACTGAGGTTTATTCTCTGCCAAAGGAGTAGCATCAATACCCCTCAAAGGAATAGGCATCCGCAGAGGTATCATAGGAAAACCACAACGTTTAGCAAAGTCCAAATCCATCAGATTTAAAGCTGCTTCTGAATCTACAAAGCCTTAGCGGAAAATGTGGATAAGGAGCAGATCAGAGTAACTGCCAAAAGAAACTTAGGTTGTACACTGCCCACAGCAAATGTGCGTGCAAATCGTTTCTCTCGTTTAGGGCAGACAGAAATAGTATGAGAGGCGTCTCCACAGAAAAAACACAGCTTATTACGCCTTCTAAACTCCTGATGTTGCTCCCTAGACAAAACCCTATCACATTGCATTGGTTCAGACGTTTGTTCAAAAGGTGGCAAATAGAGATGAGCGACTTTGCCTTTTTTCGGGTCGAGTCGGGTTTCACGAAACCCGACTTTCACAAAAGTCGGGTCGAACAAAATCGGCCGATTATTGTGAAAAGTTGAAGTCCGACTGAAACACGAAACCCATTGTAAGTCAATGGGGAAGAAAATTCGGCAGTAAGTGTAGGATAGGAAGCACACCTACAGTGCCCATTTTAATGCCAAAAACAACAATTCTTATTCCTTAAGCTTGTCAACCTTAATTTACTTTATAATAATAGTTAGGCATTGAAAACTGGGGATTATTTGGCTAAAGTTGTGGAGGGGGGTAGTGCTGGCTCCAGATTTTCGTGGGCCCAGGGCCAAATACTGTCACTGGGCTCCTTTAACACATGACACAATTCATGATCCTTTGATACGGCAGAGAAATAGCTGTACGGTACAATGAAAAATACTTAAATTCTTACATCACATGACAGATATCCATTTTAAATTCTCCAATAGCTCCAAAAACAGACAGTATATTCCTCTATACAGTATTATGGCCACCGCATAGTGCACCATACAGAGTGATGAGGCCCATATATTTCTTCATACAGAATCATTGGTCCCATATAATGTTCCATACAGTATATGATGAGCTCCACATAATGCTACAGTATATGTTGTTCACCATGGATGAAGCTCTAGTGTATTATGGGCCCAAATAATGCTCCATATATAATGGGCCCCATTTCTAATGCTCCAGTGTATAATGGGCCCTGTAAATGCTGCTCCAGTGACTGATGTCCACCTTTGGAATGCTCCAGTGCATGGTGGGCCCCAGATATCATTCTCCAGAGTATCGTGCTCCCCCAAAATTGCTCCCAACCTTTAAAACAATTAAATAAGTCTCCTCGCTAGGGAATCCCTGTACTCTGGACTCATCATCATCCCCAACTTCCATCTCTCTGCACTTGGACTGTTGAGGCAGAGGGCGTACAGACGTGATGTCATTGCGCTCTTTGACCAGAATGTCACTGTCAGGAAATGTGTTTGGTTTCCGGGGGCAGTATGGTTGCAAAGCTGAACCTTAAAGGAATGTCCAGAAGGGCACCACCAGGAGTGGAGCCTGCGGCTTAATTGGACACACCACGGGCAACCTCAACCATGCCATCCACAAAAAAGCTGCACAGATTGCAAGCTTAATTCCTTTAACGAACGAGACTCAGGCATGCCCCCGCGGTCCGCGTCCAGCTTACTAGAAGGACACGTGAGGTTCTGGCACGTGAGATCGGCCAATAACAGGTCTGTCATGCCCTTACATGTCCGGGGCTGCACGTGTGCTACAATGAAAGGACCAGCGTGTATCGCTTACAGGTGCTGATAACACGCTGAACCCCGTTAGTGATGGGGATCTGGGATTACAATTCTTCCCCGCGAACAAGCATTTCCCAGAAAGTGCAGGTCAACCGTAATTCCGGAATTAGGCCTAAACGGCATTCCAGAAAGAATGTGAAAAAATTAAGTGTCCAAACCACAGGCCCTGTAGCTTGCTTAACAGCTGGGCTCCTCTGCTGAGTAGCACACAGTTCTTGCATAAAAAGGCGGCATAGCTTGGTTCACAAGTGGCCAACTCTGCTGAGTAGCATACACAGTTATTAGGCCCAAAGAATTAAGTGGTGTAAATGCAGTCAAAAACTGGTTCTTTCATAAACAGGCGGCATAGCTCGGTTCACAGGTGGGCTCCTCTTCTGAGTAGCAGACACAGTTACTAGGCCCAAAAGGTTTTTCAGGACAATATGCGGTAAAAAATTATTAGAAACACACACGGTGTAGCTCCTTCACAGGTGTACTACACCGCTGGCTACCAGACACCGCTACTATGCCCTAAAACTGTCTATTATCATTGAAAACCATTATTAATGTGAAAAAAAGATACGCTTTTGTTTAACGAAATGTTCTCGAACGGAAACTCGAACAGCTGAATTTTAATCAAAGTGTTGTAGTTCGATGAACGGATCTAACACCGCCCAAAACAGCTGGAATTTGAACTTGGTCAACAGTTCCGCTCAAACACCACTCATCTGTAATCAGGAGGCAGACTCAGATGGTCTCAGGCACAGTATGGATTTGACAAGATAGCAGAAAGTTGAGAAAGGGTACAGTATCACCAGATAACAGGTATATATAGCATAGTTTAAACATTTAAAATCTCTGTGTTTATTTCCGGAGTACGACAAAGACACTTACAGCCTCAGTATGGATTACACAACAATCTAAAAAGTAGAAAAAAGGAAAGGTTTTTGAAGCGTACACCAGTATACATTGTTGGGGTATTTTTAAATCATCATATATATTTCTGTCTCAGTAAAACAGTCTAGACTCTCCGCAAGAGGAAACGAGATGGATAAAAGTACAGACATAAAGTCGAGTTATTGCAGAAATTTAGGAATTACTAATCATGGGAAAAACTCCCTGGAGAATTCTCAGAGGCAATGCTGACCCTCAATTACTTTGTGTGTGTAGACAGCAAAAACAGTTCTTTGTGAAGAAAGGGTTGCTGTATCGCAGTACCGTGGATCCCATCACCGTTACTCATCTCCATCAAATTGTGATCACAGGGAGAGATGTAGACATGGTCCTCACTGCCTATCATGATCTGTCAGGTAACTTTGGAGTGCAAACGACAGAAGCCACAAGCTGTAGGCGATTCTATTGGATTGGCATGAGAGGGCACATTTAAAAATGTGGGCAGGAATGTCACACGTCTGTGAATAGGAAAACTGTGAAAGCTAATGATAAACCACCACTTCATCTCATTGTGAGTCGACATCCATAAGAAATGGAAGCGATTGATCATCTGAAGCTAGAGCCTGGCCAGCAGGACAGGGCATAGCTACGTCTTAACCATCATCTATCAGATCACCAAATTTGTAGTGGCAGTCCCAGGGAAGGATTTGACAGCCCAGACTAGACAGCGGAGGAGCAGGGAGAGGTAAATATTGCAAATTCTGGGGCACTTCCCAAGCAAGGGAGGCCAACTCGTGGGCGTCGGTACTGGCACTGGGCCCCTCAGAGTACACCTGTGTGTCTGACGGCAGGTGTGCACCCTCACTGTCAGAGACACTTGATTGCACTATGAGGGACCCTGTGCCAGTGCCGGCGCGCAAGAGTCGGCCCACCCACCTGTGGGTGGCAATGACACTCGCACATTGCATGCGCTAGGTGGTGACCCCGGCCATGGGGGGGAGGCAGCCCAGTTAGGGAGGTTTACAAAATGGCATATGTTGATGTTGGACATTCAGCAGCTGCAAATGGAGGAATCGGAGAAGTACGAGGAAGAGGAGGACAAAAGCGAGCCATTTTTCTGGCAACCTATGTGTCATTAGGTGAAGGTGGGACAAAATCCTTTGAAACCCATGCACGGTTCATTTTAATGAAGGTTAGATCATCAACATTTTGGGTCGACAGACGGGTCCTTTTTTCTGTCAGGATTGAGCCAGCAGCACTGAAGACTCTTTCCGATAGCACACTAGCAGCAGGGCAAGCGTGCTCCTGTAAGGCATTTTGTGCCAATTCAGGCCAGGCGTCCAGTTTGGAGGCCCAATAGTCAAAGGGGAATGACCTGTGAGGGAGAACATCGATATGGGAGGAGCAGTAGTTTGTAACCATAGTTGACAACTGCTGTCTACTGTCACTTTCAATTGATGCAGTATTACCAGTCATGTGAGCGGGACTTGAAAAATCAGTCCACAACATGGTCATGAAACCCCTGTCTCCAACGCCACTTCTGATGTGTGCACCACGAACACTTCTTCCATGTTTTCCCCTACGGCTCGTTGGAGAGCCATCACCGCTGCTGTGTGCTGGAAATGCCTCAATCAAACGGTTTACCAGAGTTGCTTGTTTGTTAGCCAGTATTAGGTCTAGGTTCTCCTGTGGCATGATGTTTTGGAATTTGCCTTTATAGAGTGGATACAGGATGCTGGCCAACCAGTAGTCGTCATCTTTCATCATTTTGGCAATGCGGGGGTCCCTTTTTAGGATCTGCAAGGCATAATCTGACATGTGGGCCAATATTCCAGGTGTCAATGATGCACTGTGAGTGCTGGGTGGAGGAGCACTTTCTGGCAAATCCACATCCCTCCAGTCACGCACAAACCCTGTACCAGACCTTGCCACGCCAACATTTTCTCTTGCCCCACGAGAAGCATCCTCCTCTCCTAAATAATCATTCCCATCATCATCCTCCTCCTCTTCCTCCACCTCGTCCAGGAGAGATCCCAGAGCAGACAATGACTGACTGTCATCAAGGCTCCCTCCTCTTCCTCATCCTCCTCAGCTGCAGACGCCTGCTCCTTAATGTGCGTCAAAGTTTGCATGAGCAGACGCATAAGTGGGATGCTCATAATTATGATGGCGTTGTCTGCGCTTACCAGTCGTGAGCATTCCTCAAAACACCGAAGGACTTTACAGAGGTCTTTCTGCTTTGACCACTGCACACCCGACAACTCCATGTCTGCCCTCAAAGTGCCTGGCCGTGTATCCTCCCGTAAATGCATTACCGCCTGCCTCTGTTCGCACAGCCTCAGAACCATGTGCAGGGTGGAGTTCCAAATTGTTGCAACATCAATAATTAGGTGGTGCTTGGGAAAGTGGAGCAATAGCTGCAGCTTCTGCATACGACTGGAGTGTACAAGCGACCGGGAGATGTGCGAGCACAGTCTTCGCACCTTATGGAGCAGGGGTGTTAACTCAGGATAATTATTGAGGAAGCACTGCACCACCAGGTTAAAGGTGTGAGCCAGGCAAGGTAGGTGTCGGAGTTTTGAAAGGGTTATGGCTGCCACAAAATTATTATCACTAACTACCTTGCCTGCCTCAAGATGTAGACTGCCCAGCCATGACTCAGTTTGTCGCTGCAAGTAGTCGGTCAGTATCTCCGCAGTGTGTCTGTTGTCTCCCAAACACATCATCTTCAACACAGCCTGCTGACGCTTACCACTAGCTGTTCGATAGTGGGACACTTCGTGTGCAACACTGGCAGCTGCGGATGGAGTGCTAGTGCGACTGCGCTCTGTGGACGACCTTTCGCTTCTGGAGGAGGAGGGTCAAACGCCTACAGCCAACTGTTTCCTATAACGTGGGCTAGGCAGCACTGTCCCACCACCGCTGTCCCCTGTGGACCCTGCATCCACCACATTAACCCAGTGTGCAGTGATGGACACGTAATGCCCTTGCCATGCCTACTGTACCATGCATCTGTTGTGAGGTGCACCTTTCCACTCACTGATTGCTTGAGTGCATGGGCAATGCGGTCTTTCACATGCACGTGGAGGGCTGGGATTGCTTTTCGCGAAAAGAAGTGCCGACTGGGTAGGTCAGTGTGTGGTACTGCGTAGGCCATGAGCTCGCGGAAAGCTTTGCTTTCAACCAACAGGTAGGGCATCATCTCTAACGAGATTAGTTTGGCAATGTGGGCGTTCAAAGCCAGTGTACGCAGATGAGAGGATGAGTACTTTCTTGTCCTACTCAGAGTCTCTGGTAGGGTGAGCTGGACTTTAGAGCTGCATATGGTGGAACTAGCGGTGGACATGGCGGACTGAGAGAGGGCTGGTGATGGTGATGGTGTTGGTGGTGTTGTTGATAATCTAGATTCAGTCTTTCGTAGCAATAACATTGTGATTCCATGACTGCTTTGCCCTTGCGATGACACCTCGACATTTGCTGCTGGTGGTGTGCTAACTGGTGGGCTTACAGTGGGGGAAGCGATGTAGCATTGCTGACTACTTTCATTCGGAGCAGGTGAACATGTGGTACATGAGGTTTGGTAGTCTGTCCACGCTTGCAAGTACATGGTGGTTAAATGTCTAAGCATGCAACTGGTATTCAAATTTCTCAGATTTTTCCCTCGGCTAAAGGTCTTTGCTCACTTCTTACAGATAACTTTTGCCTGATCATTAGGATTTTGTTCAAAAAAGTGCCACACTGCACTCTTCCTACTATGGAAGACATTTTGAGACCTTGCACGCTGTGCTAATTTGACCATCTTGCCAAGCTGTCCTGCAACTCTTTTGGCTTTTGTAACACGTTTTTGGACTGCTACGGTCCTGCCAAATAACAGCTGTTGCGATGTCATTGCCTGCTGCGGATCCTCCTCCTCCTCTTCTGAGCTATTGGCAGCGGCACCCTCTTCCCCAATGGATGCCAATCTGGGTCAACAACTGGGTCATCCATCACCTCCTCTTCAATTTCATATGTACCTTCCTCTGTGTCACCGTGTAAGGTGGTAAGGTATGCGGGAAGGGGCACCTGAGTTTCATTAGGGTCTGATTCTGTCTCAGTACACTGCGAGGACAATGTACCAGCAGAAAAATCTAGCAGTGGCTGTGCATCAGTGCACTCCATGTCAGATTTATCTTGGGCTGGGGAATTCATTCATGATTTGACTAGCTAACCCAGGCATGGTATGTGAAAAGAGCTCCATGGAGTAATCGGTGGTGTGGCCTGCCACATCCTTCACTTTTGGTAGGGGTGAAGGACACAAGGAAAGGTGTTGTTCCTGACCAGGAGCCTCCAATGACGACTCAGTGCTTTTATTTTTTGAAACTTCAGAAGAGGAGGCGAGAGAGCTGGAGGCTGTGTCAGCAATGTAAGCCAAAACTTGTTCCTGAAGCTCTGGTTTTAAAAGTGGTTTACCTACTCCCAGAAAAGAGAGCCTTCGAGGCCTTGTGGAGCCAGACGATAATGCAGGCTCAACACCTCCTGCCTTAGGTGCTATTGTGCTTTTGCCACTACCAACAGATGCAACACCACCACCACCACCATCGGGACCAGCTGGCAACCCCCGCCCACTTCCATGGCGTCTTACACCATATTTGCTCATTTTTGTGAAAATGTACCCAAAATACCACCAAATATATGGTACTGTAAAACAAGGTAGAAGGTGTATCTACTATTGGTGAGAATTTGAATCTCTGTCTAGCCTGATGAAGAGACCTGAGTAGTCTCGAAAGCTTGCAATGTGTTACCATCTTTTCAGTTAGCCATTAAAACGTATCAACTACTGAGGACTCTCAATCCTGAATATTTTTCTTAGAGATTTGAGGACGCTGAACTATTGTCTCTGGCCCATTAGAGATTACACCTCAATGTAACAGACTGAAATTGGTTGGTGTATGACAAGGTGTAAGGTGTCTATAGGATTGGTGAGAATTTGAATCTCACTATAGATTTGAGTACACAGAACTATTGTCTCTGGCCCAGTAGAGGTTACACCTCAATGTAACAGGCTGAAATTGGATGGTGAAGACAAGGTGGAGGGTGTCTATAGGATTGGTGAGATTTTGAATCTCACTATAGATTTGAGGATGCAGAACTATTGTCTCTGGCCCAGTAGAGATTACACCTCAATTAACAGGCTGAAATTGGATGGTGTATGACAAGATATAGGGTGTCTATAGGATTGGTGAGAATTTGAATCTCATTATAGATCTGAGGACGCTGAACTATTGTCTCTAGCCCAGTAGAGATTACACCTCAATGTAACAGGCTGAAATTGGATGGTGTATGACAAGGTGGAGGGTGTCTATGGGATTGGTGAGATTTTGGATCTCACTAGAGATTTGAGGAAACTGACAATGATGCTCTCAGTCCAAGTATGGACGCAGGCAGCCTAATAAGCAGGACTGCTGCACAGTGCACACACAAAAGGGTGGAAAAATGAACCCTTGGTAACTGTGCATAAAAGAGGAAGAAAAGTATTTTTGCTCTTAAAAAAGCAGTTTGCTCAGGAGTGTGCAAACAGCAATGGAGGGAGCCTTATAAGGCAGCCTAATAACCAACAGAGCTGATGCACAAAAATGTAGCCTCCCCTGTCACTGCACACAAAGCGTTGTGTTGTAAGTGGAAATCGCTAACAGCAGAAGCAGTTTTTTGGTTCTTCTTCCCTGCCTAACGCTCTCCCTATAGAATCAGCAGCAGCAGTAGCTCTCCCTATGCTAAGATCGGCATAAGTAAGATGGCGGTCGGCTTTCACACCCTTTTATAGCCCCTGTGACGCCACACAAAGCCAGCCAATCACTTGCATGCCCTTCTCAAAGATGTTGGTGACCGATGCCTATGTCATCGCGTTGCCCACAGTGTGCATCCTCCATCATTGGCTGAAAAAGGGCGCTGGAAGCATCTTTTGAAACGCGACTTTGGCGCTCTGTTCGCCGACCTCGTGGCCGACCTCACGCTATGGTCGGGTTTCGTTTCAGCGAAAGTCGGCGACTTTTGAATATGACCGACCCGTTTCGCTCAACTCTAGGTATGATATGCTACAATTAAGGCACCACCAAGATTTGTTACTTATAAGACATTAATATGGGCTTATACTTTCATTTAATGATCCATATGGGAAAGAAATGTTAGTTATTAACTGTTTAATGTGGAGTAACTATCTGATTTAAGGATGTGAAAATTCAAAGTTTGGAAATTGCTAAATTTTTAAATTTGTTGTCAAATTTTCAATATAAACGCAAATCATATTGACCAAAATTTACAAAATAATGAAATGCAAAGTGTCATGAAAAAACAATCTCAGAATCACGTCGAAGCAGTATTATTATCAGCATTATAAGGTGACATATGTCAGATTTTAAAAATGAGGCCTTAGGATGTTGAACAAACCCTTGATTTATTTTGCCAGGCAATTAACTGTGTGTTGCAAAGGAGACTTGATCATTGGAATATAGAAGGCCGCTTCTTTTTCCAGGTGCCTCTCTAACGTTCTTATAGAATTGACATGTAAGCATAATAACCTCTATACAGCAGAAATGTAGAAAAAAAAGAAGCAGCATAAGGTGTGCAGCATTCTGACTGCTCTCTCTTCATAGTAGAGCACCAGGATAATGTCCCACACCTCTGCTGGAGGCACTTGTGTATCAGCAGTTTCTCCTCTGTAGATATCACTGGGTGCCAGCCTATAACAGTCCTGACAGGGATGCTTCATAACAAATCTCCAGTATTGTTAGAGCTATGATTGTTAGAGATATGGTCTGTATATAAAAGATCATAATTTCCATATGCAAACAAAAAATAAATAGAAATTAAGAAAAAAAGGAAAAATGAAATTAAATAAAAAGGAGGAAGCAAATAAATAGTAAATTTCCCTGCTTTTGGAGCTGTAACTTAATGATAATGCATTTGAGGTTGATGCAGCTTCATTAATTAAAGAACAAGTTTTGACCTGATGAAAGGGTATTAACCCTGAAACATGTAATCTTTAATTTAAAACGTTGGATGCTATTTTTATTTCATTTGATAGTATGATTCATTCACCATCTAACTTTTCTGCCTGCTTCCTGAGGTGTTACTAAGGCTACAGGTAAAATCTACTACACTAGCTGTACTGTGAGAGTTACGCAGTAATATCTATGGCGTTACATAGGACTGCATGTAACATCCTCTACATTATCAGTTCTCAGTGAGTAATCACTGTATGCTATATAAAGTGTTACATGAGACTACATGTAAGTTCTACTACATTATGTGTGTAACACCATTGCCTGCATCCCTGCATGGCTTCCCTTCTCCTACCATGCAGGGACACAGACGTTCTCACCACCCTAGGCCATGCGGTGTGCTCCTTGTCCTCTGCTTGCTGCATGCTTAAAGCATATTGGAACTTCCTGATTCTTAAAGAGACAGTGCATGCGTTCTTAATGTGTCCCCATACCTACTGCTGTGAGGCACTTGATACTTAAAGCACCTGCACCTGTTGGAAGGTGCCTGAGCAACATGCTTTTTCAATGTGTGTGCAATTACTGAGTTGCCAGGTCCTGTCCTGTTTCTGATCTTGCCTGAACCTGCTTATCTGGGTCTGTATACTCAGGCCTGAATCCTGAATTTTTACTTGCATCTGATCTGTCCTGCTTCTTCCACCATGGGGGCTCAATACACAGACCTGTACAAGTGGCTGTCCTTGTCTGAATTAGGACCAATCCCTGAACCTGTTTGTATCTAAGTCTAGATCTTTCTCTAAACCTGAAGTGTCTGAATTAGTACCTATCACTAAATCTGTTGTGTCTGAACCAGTACTTATGACTAAATCTGTTGTGGCTAAACCTGCAGTGACTGAACCTGTGCCTATTGCTAAACCTGCAGTGCCTGAACCTGTACCTGTCTCTAATACCTGCAGTGTCTATACCAATGCCTATCTCTAAAACCTGCAGTGTCTGCACAAGTACATATCTCTAGTCTCTTGGCGATGTGCAACATTAGTGGTGTGTGTATACTTGCTACTTCATTCTAAGTACCTTGTATGAATCTGATCCTGTCTGTCATGCGTATACCTGTTCTTGAATTGATCTTGTGTGAACTTGATCCTGTCTACCTATAAACTTGTACTTGTCCTTGTCTTGTGCTTATGTGATCCTGTTCGTTTCTGCTGAATGATGTCCTGTCTTGCCTGTCCACATCTGCAGTTCACCGCGGCGTCCTTCTTGACCAAGTCTGTGGTGTCCCGCTTAACCACCTTGGTTCAGTCTTAACTGAGTCTTACCTGCTCCTGTATTCCAGTCATACCTGCCAGTGACACATCCTTCCTGTAACTGTTCCCATCCGTTCAGTCTGAACTGGGTCTTATCTATTCTTGTGTTCCAGTCATACCTGTCAGTGACCCAGTCCTTCCTGAAATTGTTATCGTCTGTCCAGTCTGAACTGGATACTACCCATTCCTGTATTCCAGTAATACCTGCCAATGACCCTATCCTTCCTGAAACTGTTCATGTCCCTCTAGTCTGAAATGGCTCCTACCTTTGACAGTGTATCAGCTGTGTTCACCTTCCTGCCAGTATACCAGCTGTGTCTGCCTGTACCCACCTGCCTGTACATCATCTGTATCCACCAGCACCCAACTGCATGCCAAGCATGACTGCCCGTACCTGTCTTTCTATGAATATACCTATTGTATCTGCCTGCGTCCATTGTTACAGTGTCCTGTCCCCTTTCGGGTCAGCTGCTACTGCTGGACGCCGCCGGAGTGGTACTTGGCAGATACCTGCTGCACAGACTTCATCTCACTACTAGAGGTTCCAGCGAGCAGCAAGGTAGCTGCTTAGTTATGCCCCTAAGGGAAAGTCTGGTCTGTTGCACAGTGGGGCCAAAATCCATGCTCGTGCCACACAGTCCGGGCACAAGCATAATAATCTTTACTCTGAGAGCTATCATTGACATCACATAGGACTGCAGGTATCATCTACTACATTATCGGTACTCAGTGAGTCATCACTGTATATCTGAGGTATTACATAAAACTAAAAAGGATAATGTCTTTTTAATCCTGGTTACAATTGCTTGTTTTATTCTTAAAGAGGTTTTCGACAATGGAACAATGCCTTCTTATCTTTTAAAAGTAAGTCAAGTAACTGCTGCAGGAAATCATCAGCTACTAATCGGCTGTTGCAATCATGATTTTATCAGAGCAGACATCAAATATTTAAGAGGACAAGGTACATTTGACCTCTTAGACCGATTATACTGTTCAAAAGCAACATCAGCATGAAACATAACATACAGCATTAAAGGCCCCGTCACACACAGCGAGATCGCTAGCGAGATCGCTGATTTTGTGATGCAACAGTGATCTCACCAGCGATCTCGCTGTGTGTGACACGCATCAGTGACCGGGTATCGCTGATCGTGCTCGAATGTCCTGGGCCATTTTTTGATCGCTGGTCTCCCGCTGGCCAGCATGCATCGCGTGTGGCAGCGGGAGACCAACGATCAGCAAGCTCCCAGCACTGTAAGCTGACGCTGGGAGCTGGTAACCAAGGTAAATATCGGGTAACTAAGCACGCGCGTCGCTTAGTTACCTGCTGTGTACCTTGGATACCTGCGTGCTCGCGCTGGGACCTGATATCCAAGGTACACAGCTGGTAACTAAGTGATGTGCATGCTTATTTACCCGATATTTACCTTGGATACCAGCTCCCAGCGCGAGCACGCATGTATCAAAGGTACACAGCAGGTAATTAAGCGACGCGCTCGCTTAGTTACCCGATATTTACCCTGGATACCAGAATCCTCACTGGTCCTGATCGCTGGTGAAATCTGCCTGTTTGACAGCTCACCAGTGATCATGTAGCGAGGCACCAGCAATCCTGACAAGGTCGCATCGTTGTCGGGATCGCTGGTGCATCGTTTAGTGTGATGGGACCCTAATGAAGGTCCTGAGCTGTGTAGATGTAATTCTTGCACTGTAATGAGGTATAACAGTTGTATGAAGCTGCAGCACAAGCGGTTCTTACTCCTCCTTCTCCGTAGAGAATAACAAAAGGTATGACCAGACACATCACAGTGATGTAAATCTGTTTTACTTTTTCCAAGAGAGATTTGCACTGTTTTTCAGTGTGGATGGTAAGTTTAGGAGACAGGGGAAGATATGGCTGTTAAGTGTAGAAAGAAGTAGATTTTGTTGATTAGATATTTTAGTGTATGCAAAATTTGTTGAAACGACAGTGACGATTTAAGGGATTAATGACCTTCATATTGTCTTCATTAGGCAACTTCTAAGGTTTATTTGTAAAGGCATAAAGCTTATCCACTGAAACACCTGTACTTGGGCAATAGAAAGTACTGAAGCAGAAAGTATAGGCACTAGGGTCCATAACACAGCACTGCATGATCAGTGTCTCGAGAACTTACCACCTAATATTTCACTTGTTTAGTGCTCTATTTCAGATAGATGTATGCACATTCTAGAAATGACAAAAATAAGAACCTCAATAACATAGACAAAGAAGCCAATAAAATATTCAATCGTATTTATAGATTCTGTAAATAGTTATGTCTTGTTTGCAGTAGACATAATGAAGGCAAAGGAAACAGGAGAAAAAAAATCCAACTGTTTCATTTATGGTTCCTGTTCCAACTTTTACTGCCCTGAATTTTATGCATTTTGATGCCATAAAAAGCTAATACTGCAGAAAGTAGATTGACAAATATTAGAAATGTATTTTCTGTCTAAACCTCCCTTGTTAGTTTCAATTTCAGTACATTCGGTCCCCAGATGAATTACTTTCACTCTGGGATTCATTATATAAATGACTCTACAGTCCTTGAGCTTCGGGCCTTAGAGAATTTGCTGTTGGATAAGTAATTTTACATAAGAAAATAGATGAGGCACTGAGAATGCCCGCATCCCATGGCTAAAACAAAGAATAATATATGTTCATTTTTAACAGAACGTAGAGGTCAAAACAAAGAAAATAAATATTATTAAAATCCTGTCGGCAGTTCAGAGTGAGATAAGACACACACAATTACATTTAAATTGCGTAGTTTAAAAGCAGCAATGTGTTCAGCTAAGATTCTTATAATTTAAATGAGTCTCAGTTACAAAATCCAGAACTGGAGATTTTTGCTGGGAAACGAAACCTCCCACTGTAATATTCACAGTCATTTAAATACTGCTCTTTGTGTTGAGTCCTACAGAACTGAATATGCTTCCCGTCTTCTGATTTATGTAAAACAATAAAACGTTCTTGAGATGTGATTACATGAAATTCTCATCTCTGACCTGAAAAAAAAGCCCCACTGCCATGCTATTCATCTGCAGGTATTGAAGGCAAATCTCCCTATGGGTCTGAAAATACATGTTCTGTTCACAAGGCCGCAAAGCAGGATTAAGCTTTGTAGGACTCTGAATGTTGTTGTTGCCTTTCTAAAAGGAAACACATAAGTAAATGGAGGACAGACTGCAGTTACATAAAAAAGACAACATTTGTCTTGGCCAGATGAATATAAGGCTACTAAAAATGTTTTATCACAATGTATTTCTGGCTGTGCCTATGCTACCCAGCTCTAAAAACCTTGACTGACCCCTCAAAGGGATCTGCTCAGAGATAGGCCTTATATTGCCAAGCAATTTCCCCAACGGAAAAAAACATTTTTTTCAATACATTAAAATAATCTAACTTTGCGTAAAAAAGTCATCTGTGTTTGAAAAGTAAAACCAATGAATGAAATATGCACTCTTCAAGCAGACAAGTTTAAAGAGTAACTGTCATTTTTATTTTTATTTCATAAACCAATCGTACACATAAAAATTAGCAACTCCGTAATGTATCTTATCAGAGAAATCTGCTTCTTTTTCTGCCAATAGTGATGTCATTATCACAATTGTCAAGTCCGAGGTAAAATCGGTATTCAGTGAAAACAGACTTTCCTCTTACCGAGATGGGAAATAACATTTCTCTACCATATACCATCTCCAAAGGCGTTTCAGAGAAATTGGTTGTTCATACAACCTACCTCACAACCAAAGGCAACATTTAACCACACTAGCCCAGGAGCTCAACATCCAGCATTTTCATTTCCAAGATCATCTGCGACCTGTTACCAGGACGGCTGCTGTAACAATCGGTTTGTATAACAAAAGAATTTCTGCACACACTTTCAGTAACCATTTCACGGAAACCCATCTGCATGCTCTTTGACCTCATCGGGGTCTCCACATGACTGCAGTTCATCATCGTTACCGACTTAAGTGAGCAAATGCTCACATTTGATGGCATCTTGCATGTTGGAGAGGTGTTCTCTTCAAGGATGAATCTCGGTTTTCACTGTAGGCGGCAGATGGCAAACTGTGTGAACGCCAATGGGTTCATGGCATGGGATGCCATTTTGAATGCACAGAGATACTGTGATGAGATCCTAAGGCCCATTGTTGAACCATTTGAACCATTCACCCACAACCATCACCTTGTGTTGCAGCATGATAATTCACAGTCCCATGTTGAAAGGATCTGAACACAGTTCCTAGAAGCTGAATATATTCCACTTCTTGCATGATCAGTATACTCACTGGACATGTCACCCACTGAACATGTTTGGGATGCTCTGGATCAGTGTATACAACAGTGTGTTCAAGTTCCTTCCAATTTCTAGCAAGTTCACACAGCCATTGTAGAGGAGTGGACTAATATTCCACAGGCCACAATCAACAACTTGATCAACACTATGCGAAGGAGTTGTGTTTCACTGCCTGAGGCAAATGGTGGTCACAGTTCTGCTTATGCCATATCATCCTGCCATCCAGTTACTGGCCGGTCCTGCTTCCCAGTTTCGCATGGGGGTCAGCTGCCACATGGCACTGTGGGTACATCCTGGAGTAGCACCTAGTGTTCATTTTGAGCCAAGTCTAACGCCACCATCAGAGGCTCTAGCAAAGAGTCAGGTGCTCGCTTAGTTTTGTCCCGCCAGACTCTCCCTGAACAAATGCACTGTGGTTCCACAACTAAGTGCGGAACACTTATTGTATTGCTATAAAATGAACATGGGGAAAATCTTTGCAAAGCAGTTATTAATTCCATACTAAATGCACTGAGGTTTTTCCCTGCAATTATGAAAGATACCATTCCAAGGCAATTGAACAACTTGATACCCACAGCAAATAAAGTTGCCCCATATCATATTTTTGGAAATAATCACCAAAACTGGAGAATTTGAATTTCATAAGTTAGACCTTCTGTTCTAAAGACAACAAACAAGATCTTGTTATTTCAAGTGAGAAAAGCCACAGAAGCATGTGGGATCCCACTCTGCAGTCCAGAATCAAACAACTTTTGCTAGAAGTTTGATACTTTAGGGAGCATTGTGACCACTTTTGCTAACTGGGGATATTTATAAAAATCACCAGTCTGATGGTATCTGTACTTTAATTAAAGTGGTTGTCCACTACTAGCTCAACCTCATCTCTATCTGAATGTTAGCCCCCATTAAAAAAACACTTCCCACCCTCCCTTTCTCACCCCCTCTTTCTCACTCCCCTTTTTCTTTTTCTCCTTCCTCACTCCCCTTCTTTTGTCTTTTTGGTTTTCATTCATCGGACCCCTGACAAAACAACTGTGAAATGCAAGTCGGGTATTTGGTGGGTGAGTATATTTACAAATTCTTATACTCTGTATTGATATTACATTATTATATGTACCTGAAGGTCATACTACATTTTATTATTATATGTCTGTTTGTACATGGTCATAGCTGTTGGGTGACTACTCATTCATCATACATTTTTATCAATTAATATAATATTTTCTATATATGTGTATATATATATATATATATATATATGTGTCACCCCATAACTGCAAAATTTTATACCATTGGGGTTCCTAGAGGGGCTCACCTACCAATTTATCTGTCTGTATTTTGGGATTTCACTATTTGTGCTTTTTTACATTTGAATTCAATTTACTTATTTTAACAATGTCCTATTTATACTGTCATGAAACATTTTCTGTTTTTGGTATTGTTATTATTTATTCTGTGTCACTACTGGGACTTTGCTGCATATTAACCCCGGAACTTTTTTTGATTTTTCGTTTTCTTTTTTTGCTCACCTTTTTCCAGAGCCATAACTTTTTTACTTTTCCATCAATATGGCCATGTGAGGGCTAATTTTTTGCGGGACAAGTTGTACTTTTGAACAACACCATTTGTTTTACCATGTCGGGTACTACAAAACGGGAAAAAAAAAGTGCGGTGAAATTGAGTACAATCCCTCACTTGTTTTCTGTTTGGCTTTTTGCTAGGTTCACTAAATGCAAAAACAGACCTGCCATTATTATTCTCCACGCCATTTCGAGTTCATAGACACCAAACATGTCCAGGTTTTCTTTCATCTAAGTGGTGAAAAAAAATTCAAAATTTGCTAAAAAAAAATTAAAAAAATTGTGCCATTTTCCGAGACCCATAGCATCTCCATTTTTTGTGATCTCGGGTCGGGTGAGGGCTTATTTTTTGCATGCCTAGCTGACGTTTTTAATGATAACACATTTTTGCTGATACGTTCTTTTGATCACCCGTTATTGCATTTTAAAAACGTAATTCTGGCGTTTTGATTTTTTTCTCGCTACGCCATTTAGCGATCAGGTTAATCCTTATTTTATTGCTAGATCTGGTGATTTTGAATACGGCGATACCAAATATGTGTAGGTATTTTACTTTTTTATTGGTTTATTTTGTGGCGAAAGAAGGGGTGATTTAAACTTTAATTTTTTTATTTTTTTTTATTTTTAACCACTTCTTTTTACTTTTGGCATGCTTCAATAGCCTCCATAGGAGGCTAGAAGCATTCCATACTTGATCGGCTCTGCTACATATAGGCGATGCTCAGATCACCTATATGTAGCAGATTTACTGCATTGCTATGAGCGCTCATAACAATGTGCCGGCAAGAACCGTAGTGGTCTCTATGAGACCTCTGGTAGTCAAGGCAACGTGTCGCTGACCCCCGATCACGTGACAGGGTCGGCGATGAGCTCATTTCCAGCCAGGCGCCGGAAGTAATAGATAAATGCCCTCTGTCAGTGTTTGACAGAGGGATTTAACTAGTTAATAGGCTTGGGCGGATCTTGATTCCGATCGCACCTATTGCGGGCACATGTCAGCTTTTTATAACAACTGACGTCGCGGCTTTGAGGTGGGCTCACTGACGTAGTAGTATTACATCAGCAGTAAGTAAGGGGTTAATTTTTGGCATACATTGTTTATTAACTATTAAGGGTCTTTACAGTACTATGTATTTTGTTCTGCCTGCTCTATGCCACATTATGGCTTTATTATAAAAAGCAGCTTTCAGTCTAACATGTTCCATAGGGATTCTGTATACAGTCTCTTGGCTACATATTTCACCCTTTTCTAACAATTTTTATCACAGCACATTTTAATAAAGATTTCCATTATTGATTTATATACATGCATTGGCTCCCATTTTTGGGGGTTTCTTAGGATTTACACAGTGCAAAGCAGGGGCACATTTGTAAGATTATCTCAGCACAGGAACATTTTTTAAACACATCGGATTGTGGAAATTATTTTTATTCCTAGATCTATTAAATAAAATGTACTTTGAGGGGAAAACCCCTTTAAGTGATGCAGATCTACTGCCCTCTTCTGGCCTGACCTGGTGTTGCAGAACACAGATGGTGAGATGATGACATAAACTTACTACAGAAAAAGCTCTGAATTATGGGCTAGATAAACAAGCTTTGCCTTTCGCTTGCTAGTAAGCAGCTAATTGTTTTGTGACAAATCCATGGAGAACCAGATTAGGACCATGCGTCTCTTCAGATTCCAGAACTGACTGATTCACTAAACTACTCCTTTGAAATATACTGACATGAATGATGATGTTCGAGATTGTGGTGAATCGAAGTAATATTTTTTTCCTAACAAATATTATAATTAATTCTTACTTGTTTTGTTTTTTTTCTTGGTAATAATGATACATTTTAATGATGATGTGGTATTTGTTTAATGCATTAAAATTTACAAATGTAATAACCCAGATGTTTATAAAAAAAATGATACTATTCAATATAGAAATTGTAAAACCAAGAAGAAATTATCAAAAATAGAAACAACATTTTCAAAATATGCCATTTTATCTAGTGTAAAGTATGTGCATCACATGTACAAATACCTGCAATTACTTTCTATGGCATGCTATCAGTGAGGTTAGTAATGATTGTATGAGGAATGTTCTGCCATACTGAATGCAATCGGCCATGCAAATCATCTAGATCCACTACTGACAGCTCCCTTTGCAATTGTGGACCCTTACCATCCTAGATGTGCTTGATTGGAGACAAATCCTGAGATACTGCAGGCCATAGTAGCAAGTTTCTGCCACAGAGGATGCTCACTGTAGCACGAGCAACCTGCGGCTAAGCGATGTGTAGAGAAATAGCTACTAGGGCACTTAACCTTGTGAGAGTTTCTTAGCAGCTTTGCCCACATGGTCTCCAGATCATTATTCAGCTATAATTGTGTACAATTTAAAAGTGTGATTCATTTCTGAAGAGGACTGACCTCCATTCCAGCCTCTATTGCCACCTTCCACCATGATAGCCTATCAGTGTGATGGAATGAGGTCAATGGAACACTTCTGGCTCATACAACAGTGTTATTGTCAAGCCTTTTGAAGATTTGTGTAGACATTGTTTGACATCTTAGGCTTAGAATGTGACCCATAATTTCACTAGTAGAGAAAAGATCAATATGCACCATTTTTTTTATTCTGTTAAGACCACATGAGCAATGTCATGAAGATGCCTTCATGAGTGATTGTCACTCAAATACTATTCCAATGACTATGGTTTGGGTTGGCTTTGTGGGTTGGCATATTGTACAGTAACAGGAACCTTAAAGTGTTGATTTCAGGTACACCTACTGCTTGGAATGACACTTGATTTGATTATTGTACAAGTGGTATGGCCATTTCTCCAAAGTATTCTAAGAGCCATTTTCAAACCATAAACAGCAGCCTGAGTGGCCTAAACCTGCTACCATTGACTGCAGCATCTCCAGTCTTGTCTCACATCGAGCATATCTGGGATATCTTTGGTTAGGAATTCCGTAGAGAGAGCTGCAAGCAGCAAATCTTGATCATTTGTGTGATCAAGTGCATTTAGTGTGGCAGAACATTCCTCAGACATCCATTATTATCCCCATCAATAGCATGCCATGCAAGTGAATGTATTTCTATTCATTGTACTTATACTTGATATTACATAAATCATGATATTTTGAAGATTTTCCTTCCTTTTTTCATCATTTACTGATCATTAACAAGTATATTGATCCAGTATCTTTCATAACCCCTTGACTTTCCATCTTGGTGTTGGTGTTGCCATTTCAATGTTCAGGAGTGTATTTACCATATATAATAATAATAAAAATATATTCCTTTTTATAATTTTGCTCTTGTCATTTTGAATTGAAAATTACTATATGTGTAGGCCAACAAATCTGTCTACAGTATATTTAATTTAATGGCTTCTGATTGCAATCTCCAGTATTTGTAACTGTTAATGTCTAACTAGTACAAAAACTAGTCATGACTGTTGAGCTTAAGTTACCTTGACGGATTTGAGTATCTCACCGTTCTCAGTCATTGTAAGACAACTGTCATGATCTGCTGAGTTCGTGGGATCAGGTAGTTTAGAGGTTAATCTGGACAGCCTCACTCTGAGATTCTGGGAGGCTTTTTATAGCCTCATTGTGAGCTCACTGCTTGTCGCTTATACTCAGACCCTTGGCCGAGTGTGTGACCCTGGTGTGCTTTGTGACTGTGATATTTTATGCTTGCTTGGTTTTGATCCGGTTCTGTCCCTGTTACGAGTTCTGCCTGTTCCTTTTGTACTGCTCTGCTATTCCCGTGTATGACTCTTTTGCCTTGGACCTGACTACTCTCTGACTGCCTCCCTTGTACTGTGTTGATATCTCTGTGTATGATTCATTGCTTACATTTTGACTATTCTCTGCTTGTCCCTCTGGTACCGCGCCGTCCTCCCCGTGTATGACCCCCTCTTGTCTGACCTGAGTTTCCCTAGCCTTTGCTCCAGGATTCCTGAAATAGAACCCTATCCTGCAGCAGGACGCTAAGCCACGCCCCCTGTGGTCACATGATCGTAGGTCCTTGTACTGCTAAACTAGTTTCAGTGTTACAGGTCCTGTTGTCTGAACTTTCCCTGCAGTATCGGACCCCGGGTCCTGCCGTAGTCTGGGTGAGTTACCCTGTTCAGCCGCAGCAGCCCGCCAGCACTGACAGGATCCTGATAACAACACTACACGGTGCTCCATATGTATTACCTTTCTGTTGGCTGTGCAAAATTATACAGTGGTATGTAAAGTAAGAAAAAAAATGTTTTTAAACATATCTTAAAAAAAAAAAAAATTTAAATCACCCCCCATTCGCCCTATTCAAAATAAAACAACAAAAAAATACACACATTTGGTATCGCTGCATTCAGAATCGTTCAATCTATCAATATATAAAAAATAATTAATTCCATTGGTGAACAGTGCAATGAGAAATAAAGTCAAAATGCCAGAAATACATTTCTTTGATCGCAGTAACATTGCATTGAAATGCAATAACGGGCAATCAAAACATTGTATCTACACCAAAATGGTGTAAATTAAAACGTCATCTTACCACGCAAAAAATAAGCCCTCACCCAGCCCCAGATCATGAAAAATGGAGGCACTACGAGTCTCGGAAAATGATGCAATTTTTTCCCCTCTGTCAAGCTCTGAGGAACATTTGGATCTGTTCAGACAATGAAGATGGAAAACTACATCTGCTATCACTGAGAAATACATTCCTACATCAAGGATTTCATCCATTGATATTATAATAGAACAGATACAAAAAGCCACAAGAATCCCAAAGAGCGACCTCCTGGATTACATAGAGAGTATGACCACATGGTGTCACTCCCAGTCACATTCAACCCCCACTTAAACATCCTGAGAAAAATTGCTACTGATCTTCAATAGAGTTGAGTGATTTTGGTTGGATCGGGTTTCGTGAAACCCGACTGAAGCAAAATTTAAGTCGGATGAAACTGGTCCGACTAGGGCAAAAAAAAGTCGGAGTTTCGTCCGAAACCCGACCCCAAAGCAAGTCAATGGGGAATAAAAGTCGCCATTGAGTGGACGAAACTCCGACTTTTTTTGCCCTAGTCGGAACAGTTTCATCCGACTCAAATTTTGTTTCATTCAGGTTTCACGAAACCCGATCCAACCAAAGTCACTCAACTCTAATCTTCAACCTAGATTTCACAGAAACTACAGACTTAAAAATAGACTTAAGGAATCTCCTCATCAGAAGCATCCTCTCATGGTGATCAGAGACTTGTATATTGTCCTGCAACAGTTCCACATACCCAACACATAACAGGACTATCAAATCACTGAAGAATTTTCATGTACAGCCTCCAATGTAGTGTACATGAGACTTTGTTTAAGGTGCACAAAAATTACAAATAAGTGTCTGAAAAGTAATTTTAAGAACATCAGAGAGAGAAAAATATGGGATTTCATGTTGATCAAGTTGTATAAGTCTTAGACAAAAATGCCCAATTAAACTCCAGGATATATAAGTCACTACATGGACCCACTTGATACCTCCACCAAAACTGACTCCTGTTACCTGAAGATCAAATTCATCAACTCTTTTACATCTTCATCTCTAACAAAAAACTCAGATTTATTACTTTGGATTAACTTAAGGGTGCTTCACCTAATCCAGCGCATGCACAAAAGTAGTTTTACGATATCTTTTAAAAAGTTGTGCACTTTTCTCAATGATTCATTTGTAAACATACCTAATGAAGGGACCTCTGTGAACCTATAGCTTGCAAATAGAATGAGCGGATTAATCTGCAGAGGATTGAATCCAAGTTGAATTCTCTGCGAATTTGAACACTTTGTAAATTGATTAACAAGGATCCCCAACAAAATGCACAGTGCCATTTCACAAACTGCTAAAGACTCACAGAGTGGGCTTCTCCCTAACACCCTGCAGCTATCATATCAAACGGTCTTCTGCAGCCAATCAGGGAGGCAATCTCAGCTGAGGAAGGTCTATCAAGCATCGGCTATTTTAGGCTTTTACATAATATTGATAGGGAGTTACCATTACGTATTTTATGACTATCGTGAAAAAAGTTACGACCAATTGGAATGTAAGTTTTTCATCATAATAAGTGTATTATTGTGCAGTTGTAATAAAGTTTTATATATATATTTTTTTTTTAAATCAACATCATTACAGGGTTCAGAAAAGAACAATGTCCTCTCAGAATACACAATCCTATTCTGTTATAATTCTTTTGTTTTACACGTCCCTTGTCGCTGCAGAATAGAAAGAAAAATAAACATAATGCAGCTGTTAGATGTAAGCGTAAATATAAAAGGTCATTTAACCATTTTAAATAGCTTTGCTATTGCTCTAACGCAGCGTTTAAGTGCTTTGGAAATCAAAACAACATAATTGAATTGATCTATCAAATAATTACGCGGTAATGCATTTTTATATAACAATGCTGCACAAACAATTATTAGGAAATCATGATAAATATAATGTATCCAATGATTCTAAGATAACTAATTCTCACAGGTACTTAGGAGGAGAATATCTGTGGAGATCAATATCCAATTAAAAATGTGGTTATTTTTATTCTTCTGTTAGACTCCTCATCAAATTACAATGGCCCAAGCCATTAGTAAATCTTATTAGTTTCATGCTGGTCCCATGAGATCAGTCCCCACCTTACTACACCACATTTCTATAAGATAATTCCAATCACAGTTTGATCTACACTTGTTTTTATTTTATCTGGTTCATGGAGTAGTCACAATAATATTTGACTGTAACTTCAAATAGTAGGGCGATGATTTTTCTACAGTTTCTAGGCTACCATAAGCGGTAGACAATATTAATACATCCAAACATGTAAAAATTAATTGGCTTACAACAATAGGCCTTAAACTATATATATACTTTCTGTTTCTAAGAGAATGCAATAAATGGTCTGTATTACTTTTTATTGTTTATTAGAGCAGCCAATGACCTTTTTATTCATCCGTTCTTTCAAATGCTATTTTAAAAATGATTGATTGCCAGGAGTAAGTAGTAATTGCATACAAAATGGGATATACCAATATTGACGTGTTCAGATGCTCCTCTTGATCTTCATGACAAATAATGATCCTAGAGATGACCACCAAACGCCCTTCTCTTGTCAAAAACAATCAAAGTAAGTTATTGTTAGTCCCATGGCGAAAAAAACAGGTTTATTTTTGTGACTATCAAGATATCAAGAAAGTATTATATTCTGTAAGTAGTTTATTCTGTAACTCTAATATATTTATAACATTTCCTATAGATATAGAAAGAAACAAGGTTAAAGGCTCATACTTAACCATCATAACATGCAAGTGCTCACAAGCTTGGAGATTATCAACAATTAAAATTAATTCATTTTTACCAGGTGGCTTAGCCAATAAAAGCAGTTATTACCGTATATATACTGCATGTATATATATATATATATATTTATATATATATATATATATATATATATATATATATATAAATACTAGCTGAAGAGCCCGGCGTTGGGCATAGTAACCATCTGTGGTTAGTTATAACAAATTATAATGATTATATTGCACATAAAAACATTTTGCATCATATATTCAACACTACAGATTTGCAACACAAATTAACAAAACGATTACCCAAGTATTGATAGTATTTTATTTTCAACTCATTCAAGATTTTTGGTTTCTCTTTTCGGTGCAAAGATGAACAGTTTTTTGGCAATTCCAACTCTTGAACAGACCACGGAAAGTTGACCATGAGAAAAGCATGGAGATTGCAAATCAATCCCTACTACTTTCAAGGACTGTCCCTGAGCATTGTTAATGGACATTGCAAATAGCAGTTGAACTGGAAACTGGAGGCGTTTAAAATAAAAAAACAAATCAGATGGAAAGAGTGGAATTCTTGGAATGAAAATGTCCTCTCCTTTGGCACATCCTGTTTCTGAGCTGTGTATCTAACCCTATCCTGTGTGATATTTGCTGCTGAGCTGTGTATCTAATCCAATCGTGTGCTACTGACTGCTCAGCCATGTATCTAATCTTATCCTGTGTGATATTGACTGCTGAGCAATGTATCTAATCCTTTCCTGTGTGATACCGTCTTCTGAGCTGTGTATCTAACCCTATCCTGTGTGATACTGACTGCTGAGCCATGTACCTAATCCTATCATGTGTGTTACTGACTGCTCAGCCGTGTGTCTAATCCTATCCTGTGTGATACTGACTGCTGAGCTGTGTATCTAATAGTATCCTGTGTGATGCTAACTGCTGAGCCATGTGTCTAATCCTCTCCTGTGTGATACTGACTGTTGAGCTGTGTATCTAATCCTATCCTCTGTGCTACTGACTGCTGAGCCGTGTATCTAATCCTATCCTGTGTGATACTGGGCTCCCCCTGCAGTCTGTGTCAGAGGGTGGTCTGAGTTGGCACGGTAATATATTTTGTTATTTCCAGCTTTACAGAAGGACGATAACACCATAGAAATGATAAGAATAATAGGCCTCAGTTACCACAACTGTCTACAAAGAAAACTGCTGCTGATAGCAACCAATCACAGCTCATTTTTTATCTTTTAAACAGCTCTGGGACAGCGTGGCGAGTTTTGAGTGGCGACTTTTGTGTTTCGACTTTTATGTGGCGAGGTTGGTGTATGTGTGGTGAAATGTGTGCTGAGGGTGGTATATGTATTGAAGCACGTGGTAGTGTGTGGCACATTTTGTGTGTGTGCTCATATCCCCGCGTGTGGTAAGTAACCCATGTCAGGGCCCCACTTTAGCAACTGTACGGAATTTTTCACACTGCTTCTGGCAGAAAAATGTAAGCAGTTCTTCTTTGCTCGATGTCTTGTGACTATCCATTATCCTCCTGAATGGGCTGCCCATGACAGGGTTTTGACGTGGTGGTCTCTTAATTTTTGCCAGAGCTATATATATATATATATATATATATATATATATATATATATATATATATATATGTAGATATACTCCTCATTATTGAAATTGCAACACTGAGAAGCAAACGTCACAGAATTACAAAAAGCACAGGCGCTATAGGCTTGTTAATGACATTCAAATGATGAAAACATGAAAACAAAATTTTAAAAACTCAATTTATTTAGTATCAAGTATGATCGCCACATATAGAGATACTGTACATGCACTTAAATGATTGGCATGCAATTAACATGGTTATTAATGGCTGTCTGAGTAGCGTTCAGAATGTACTTGTACACGCAGGTCATACAGTTTCCGATCACTGATACCCCAGATGTGCTCAATGGGAGCCAAGTCTGGAATTGAAGCACGTTTAGCATACTTTAGCATACACAAGCTGCTCACATTAGTACAAACAACATGTGGCCTGGCATTGTGTTGAAACACGGCTCCTATGACACACTGGAGAAATGGCGTAACACTGGTTCAACGACCAAATTAATGTAAGACTAAGCTTTAAAAGTACCTGAAATAAAGACAAGAGGGACCAAGCTACCATACATTATGCTGCTACACATGATAAGCTATTTTTCAATGCAAGGCTGCATGTTGCTCGTGCTATTGTGAGATGCTACAATCCATGGTTGTTGCTACATTCAACCATGGCATCCAGTATCTCTGAACTTGTCTCCCATCGAAAAAACCTGGGATGTTATTGGTCAAAAACTGCAGAGGAAGCTGCCAGCAGTGAATCTTAATGCTTTGAGTGCCCAAGGGTATTCAGCATGGCAGAACATTCTTCAGACATCCATTAATATTCTAATTGATAGCATGCCAAGATTTGTAAATGCATTATTTCTATATGTGGCACTAATATTGAAGAAAGCAAGACATTTGGATTTTTTTTATACATTTTTTAGCATTTGCATGCCATTATCATGGCTATCGATCCTGTAATTTCCATAAGTCCAAGGTTTTTTCTGCTTTGTGTTCAATTTCTGCCCTAACGTCCCTATACTGTATATGTTTAGCCTGTTTCGCCGAGCAGGAACCTAATCCCTGCATAAAGCTTGCAATAAGGCTTAGGAAAGTAGAGCTAACACCAGCAGCATGCTGCAGATGCTGAACGAATGTAAACTCTCAACAGGCTGTCTAAGCAGCAGAAGGTGGAGGCAACCACTGGATCCTAAAAGGAGAGAGATAACACTCCACAACAGAGATAGAAAATTCAAGAAGGTGCTTGAGCAATGACCTTCTGCAGCCAGATCGAGGACGACTGTCAGTCAGACCTGACACACCCGTGACAATATATCTGAGGAAACAAAGGATAAAAAATCCTTCTAAAGGCTTCAGAGTTTCTGAAGTCTGTTTATGTAAGTCCTTTATTTAGACATTTATTTCATATTAACAGCATAAGCCATAAATGATTAATAGATGTGAGGTCTGTCACTGACACCAGCATATCAGCAACCCCACAAAAAATGGTGCCCTGTAATGTAGATATGGAAGTGCATATGTGTCTCTCTATATTCACATCCTTAGTAGTTCCAAAAACAGCACATTAAAAATATGTTATCTTGGAAATTTTTGGAACTCCAATGTTAGTGAGAATTGCCAGAATAAGTGGCACAACCATCACACTGCATATATTGTCTGATGCTGCCGTCTTTGTGTGACTTTGTAAAATATATAATTCTTGATAACTACTTACAGAATAAACAGTGAATCATCTGATGAATGAGATGGATCTTCCCTAAAACACGTAGTGTTCATTAAATTATTGTCTTCATCTAGTCTGGCTGGTCTCCTCTCTCGCAGGACTCTAACAGCATCCGTCTTTTTACTCCCCTCACTTTTCTTCATGCTGCAGTACCTGCGATAGGTGTCTGGAGCAGGGGAAAGGTGCAGCAGTGATCTGGGACTGCTGTTTTCTTGCTGTTTGCAGTGTTGTGTCTGATCGGCACAATAATTGTAGGTGATTGTGGTAAATCCTCCTCCTTACATCTCATATTGCTGACCGTCACATGGAACACCCTCTCTTTCAATTTTATCTTCTGCATGTATGCCCACGCAGCAGTTAGCTCAAGTCAAAAGACTCAATGGTCAAGTGGGTCTTCTAATGTAAAAACAGTCTTTGTTTGATGGATGTGTGAAACCGACATTACAAAACCCACATCAATTATTTTTGAGCAACAGTCTTCTCTCTGCAAAACCTTCTCTGCAAAAGGTTAGTTGCTCTCTAGTAGTGGCCACTAGCACAGCTGGTGACCAAGAGTCAGATATACCTGATCACCAATGAGGCCAAATTATGAGGTAACGCCCTTAATTGACAAGCGCGCTTGGAGAAAAGGAAATGAACACAGGTTGTGAGCAAATCACTTTATCTGATATAATGAAACACGAGGCTGTTATGATTGGGTCACCAAGGAGGAAAGCAAGACCAAGCTAAGCCACAGAAAACCAGAGAGGTTGGTAACTAAGCAGATTGCAGACCCCTGATCCTATCCACACAACTAGCACTAGCCGTGGAGCGTACCTACGATGATTCTAGATGCCTCGACACAGCCGGAGAACTAAATAAGCCTAAAGCATTAAAGGGGAAATCTAAACTGCCCCAGAGCAGACCCCAAAGGAATAGATAGTCCCCAAACATATATTGTCGGTGAGATAAGATGAAAACACAAACGCAGGTAGGAAAATAGGCTGAGCAAATGATGGGGCCCAAACTAATTAGACAGGACAGGAAAGGAAAGACACTGTCTGCAATCACTCAAAAAACCCTGCCAAAAAATGCCCAACACCTCTGATAGAAAAAACACTGAAGTCACTAGACTTCGCCCACTATATCAGCACTCTGGTATATTCTGAAAGCAGAGCAAAGAGAGGCCAATCTAGTAAGGGACAAAAACAAACTGACACAAACAGTAACATAAGGATGGAAATTCAGTACAGCCTCAGCCGGGGCTGGCTGACCACACAAAACTGAAATAGACAAAACCAAATCAAATGTGTACAATAGCAAAAGAACACTTAGCTTGAGCATGCAGGGACTGAGTTGGAAACTAAGACCTCAGGAGGCAGGAAAAAATCACCAGCAGGGATAGAGGGAGTCAGCTGTCTTAAATCCAATAAGAAACTCGAGATGTCCAATCGTCCTCCTCATTATCAGGTGGCAGACCTTTGTTATTTAGATCAGCTCCATTACCTCCTGTAACCACCAGAGGGAGCCCAGAAAGAGAACTCGCGACCCCTCTGTCAATATAACCTGCTCCACTATCTTCACTAGTAACCAGAGGTAGGCCAGAAAGTGAATTCACAACACGAGGCAGCATTTTATACTGTTTACAGCTATGTAACTCTATGTAGCTCATGTAGCCCTCCTCATTACCCAGTGTCAAGCTTTATTTACCATATACCCAGAACATGTTGTTGCTGACTATTGAAGACATATAAGATAAGAAGTACAAAATCCTTGAATTGGAGACTACAAGACTACCATAAGAACAAATTCTAGCAAATTCCAGCAATTAAAGGCAAAACATTAACCCTTCTATATCAATATCTACACTTTGCCCCTTCTGAGTGTATATTTTGGTAGCTGAAATAAGCAAATTGGGCAAATTTAGCCTGTTTGTGCTGTTTTTCTTGGGAAATTTGATTCGCAGAGATGTTAATATCTGTAAATTTAATGTCCTTTTACATACTCTCCATACCCCAGAGCATGATAAACTTAATATGTAAAAAAATAAAAAAGTGGTTATACTCAGCCTTTACTGACCTTTCCGCCTCCTTTGCTATTCACTACTACCTGTCTGGGCCTCGCCGCATGTTCTGATCCCCCAACCATAAAAACCCTAAAAAAACATACATCTGTAAAAGCTGTAGACACAAAAATAGTTGGATTTCTTACTAAATATTTTTGTGTTATTTTTGAGGCACTCAAATAATCAAATGCTTATGAATATTTTCATAGTGCTATTGTTTGATGATAGATAGATTTAACTGCCTATAAAATCTTATTTTTTAAGTTTCAATTGAGTTTCAGAAAATAAATGCTAGAGTGGCTGTGATTTTCAGCTGTCAAATTTGACTCAGCTTTCATTTAAGTGATGAATATACATGTGTTAATTCACAAAAAAATTTGCATGTTTACATGTAAGGTTGTTTCTGGTGAGGGATAAATCCATTGAAAATGATGTCTGCTAGGAGAACCAGGGTGACCTAGTTTCTTTTCTGAACTGAATTGCCTTGTGTTTCATCTTAATTCAAGAGAGTGGAGAGATTACTGAATTCAGTACCAAGGGTATTGCACATTATCTTTCAATGACAGTTCAAAACTTTGATTATTTTGTTTTCCTAAAGCAACATTAAGCTTTTGTGACAGATGTTGTGAAAAATATGGATCCCCAGTTAAACAACCGTATAAGCTCATTGAAAAGTTATGTATGGGAATCTTAATAAAACTTAAAAAAATCTCTTTCAATATACTATATAATAAGTCAAACAGAAAATGTTCATGATGTCATTTATCACACTTCATATTAAATAGAAAACTCAATTGTTAGGATTGGCGGAACGCACCATATATAAAATATAATAAGGTGCATTCGCATCCCATGTCCACCGTGTGGTGATGATGAAACTGCAGTTAGAGGACATTGGTGGAGCGTAGCCACAAGTAAGCACAATAAACACACCGAGTTAAACGTCACTTGGTGTGAATAGAGTGCAAAACGCCTGACTCTGTTACTCCACAGAGCATTGCGAAAACTGAGAGCACTCTAAGCTATGCCCTGTTAAACATCACAGGAACATTGAGGGATTGATGCTAGTGGAGTCCCTATAACTCACCCCCAGTACACTGGTAATTGAACCTGCACTGACACATGGTGGCTTTTGAGCCCGCGCCTGAGGATGCTCGATGCAGCTGCTAAGTTCAAGCGGGAATTTTCCACCCTACACTGCCTGTCTAGAAATACACTTGCAGTCCTACTAGCGACACATGTGAACACAGGGTGGCAGGGTGGCAGCTGTCCCACCTACACACACAGCAAAACAGCATGATACTAGCACACCTGAGTGTGCCACTGAAAGTCTTTTTTAAACTAGGCTCATGTCCGGATAGACAGGACCTTGCCTGTGGACCAATCAGAAGCTGCCACCTCACCAGAGTAGCTAATGCCCGAGCACCAATGAGAAGGCGACACATCATGGACATGCTCAGTAGGGTGAAATCCGGACTCTTCAGGGCACAACACTGAATGTGTATACCAGAAGTCACCATAGGCTTAGCTGGAGAGCAAGCAGCAACTACACCTGCTGCATGAGCTTGGGCAAGGCGCTGGGTCAGGAGTCTGTGCTGAGCAGTCATCCCAGTGGCAGAGCCTGAATGGAACACCACTGCATCAGACAAGGCTTGGGATCTATCCCGTGCAGCGGAAGAATCCCAGCACCTAATGTTACCCCACTCCCTCTAACGCCTCCTCCCTGGCAACATCTGCCATGCTTAGAAGCTGCCATATGCTGGGAGGCATGGATGTGTTTTTGCTGATTGGCTAAATGTTTAGATGGTACATAGAAGTTGCCCGGGGGTACCTGGGCCTTCAGACACAGACTCTCACAGAAGTTACCCCCGATGCCCAATCAATATGGGGGGAATGGAGGCACAGTCACGGTACACCCAAAAGCACCTCATGAGGTGGTGATAGATCCAGTGTTTGATGTTGCTGCAGGGTCAGGCCCATCTGCAGAACATCCCAGAGACACATTCCCACCACCAAGATCATCACCACCACCACCAGAATCTGGTAGCCAGCCAGCACAACATGAGGACCAGGGCAACAGTAGCAGCCCCACCATGCCACTGGATACCTCTCCACAGCCTTCTGCCCTACCACGACGAGGCCGGCGCAGGAGAGAAGGAGCAGCTTCGGGAACAAGGAGGAAGGTTGACCGAGGTGTCTTGGACTACTTGTCCACAGCTGCTCATGATTATGGGGAGGAGGCTTATGGGTGCAGTCTGGCACAGTACTTGAGGGCAATTCCCCGTGGGTACAGGCTGCATACCAGAGGGGCTCTACAAATAGTTCTGGATGCCAGCACACCACCCAATAATCCCCGCACTGTGTTTCAAGTTTTGGAAAGGTGGCAGCTGTCAGAGGAAAATCAAATAGATAGGCTGGTTGGACTTGAAGTGGCAAGTCATTCATCCTTGGAACCTCTTCCTTCTCCTCCTCCGCTACGGGTGCCAACACCTCCACCACGGGTGCCAACTCCTCTGCCTCAGCCTGCACACATACAGAATGTGACTCCACAGGTCCAATATATGGGCCAGGGCGCACATGCACAATATGGCCACTTTAACTTACCCAATGTTGGAGGGTGGCCCCAACATGGGTATGTTAGACATGGCCATATTGGGGGATATCTGCAATTTGGGCAGCCCTACCATCAGGACTACCCCAAGCAATTTCCTAATTACCCCTACCCAAACCCCCAAATTGATCCTGCCAGGATGCAACAGATGCCAGAGCCAACTGGCAGCGCACAGGGGGACAGTGATATGGCCCAGCAACCAAGACCAAATGTCCAAGCAGAACCCCCACCTTCACCACCCCCAACCTACCATGACTTGTAGGTTTGCCTTTGTTACTCATTGTTTTTTCGTTTTTTTATACAGTATGTATATTATTTGCTCAGATTTTGACATCATAATGTGCTGCTAACATTATGCCATATGTTACTTACATGGTTATTTTCTTTTTGCATTACCAAAAAAAACAAGTAATAAACTTGTTAATTCACAAAGTGTGCTTGTTCATGTTCAGATATGTTCTCTAATGTGTTTGATACATCTAAAACACTAACCTGGTCACAAAAACACACAAAAGGGCAAGCAAAAAATCTTTATGACAACACAACACAACCAAAACACTACATAGATAAGGCATCAGCTTGCCAGGGAGTAGCACCCTGAGGTGTAAGAAAATAAGTAGTGAATACATCACGTACTTTGAGTCCCGAGATTGGACGATGGGGTGGGATTACATGTGTCCTAGGCCTACACACATTGCCAGACTCAACTTCAGCATCATCATGTGAGGGGCAATCATGAATTTGTGTGAAGTTATGTAGGACCACAAAGGCTTTAATAACTTCATTTACATTAGCTTCACTCAGCTGAATGGCGGACTGTGAGTCCCTCCATTTGGCCTAAAGAATACCAAAGGCTCACTCCACCAGTCGCCGAGCATGTGATAGGCGCAAGTTAAGTATTCGATGCCGGTGGTCAAGGTTTCTTCTTGGATATGGCCTCATGAGTCATGACATGTCGGCTCAATTGAAACGCCTCATCTGCTACAAGAACATAAGGCACCGGCTCAAGATTTGAGTCTGGAAGCTGACGTGGTGGTAGGTCCAGCTGATTATTACGCAGCCGCTGACCCATAATGGAAGAATTGAAGACTCTGGAGTCTCCAGTTCTTCTACAGGCCCCAATATCTACAATTATAATACTGTAGTGAGTGTCGACCAGGGCCAACAATACTACAGAAAAATATTGTTTATAAGTAAAGAATTGGGACCCTGAGTTCGGCGGCTTACGCACAAGGATGTGCTTCCCATCCAGGGCTCCAATACATTGTGGAAACTGGCACGTGGCCTCAAATCCACGGGAGATACGCAACCAGTCTGCCATTTTGGACTGTGGCATTATCACATGATGGAGATTTCTGAGCATTTAGACTGGACAATGCCAGAGATTGTTGATTTCCCAATTAAAAATTCTAAATGCAGACCAACATTTGAAAAGCCAGTAGAAAGGAAGCTAAAAAAACAAAAAACAAAAAAAACTTGAGTACACAGCCCAACAAACAACAGATAAAGCATAAATCAAATTTATAGTCTATCAATTCTAAAGTATGCATGGTCAACATTAAATTACATGCCATGGCTTGGTTCAGTAATACACAAGCAGTTGGGCCCAAATGGTTCTGTAAACTGTGGCCTCTGCTCACACGGGATGCATTATAGTTAGCACTGGGCAGCCCACCTATATGGTGTTACTAAGAGACTGTGAACCATATGCTCTGCATTCCCAGTGTGAACACTGCCACATACGGATTATTTTTTTGCACTGGTGTGCCACACGGCCAATCCCTGATTGTAGGCTGGCTGTTTCATTAGGTATTATTGCACCTGTGCAGTTGCCATTTTACTTGGGTCCGCTGCACCCTGTTAGTGCCTTTGTATTGAGGCCTGCTTATACAAGTAAGCATCTCTGTCTGTTTTGTTTTTTTTCTCAAATATTGGAGGTCTCTTTCCGCTTTCTGTGGTTTTCATGTTAGAGTAGGACTGGCAAGTGTAAGGAACTTTGATGTTAGTTTGCCAGCTTACGTATTATGGCCATAATATTAACCAATACCTTACACATATTGATATGTTTTTGTGCACTTTTTATCTTTTCAGGGTGCAGTTGGGCCCAAATGGTTCTGTAAACTGTGGCCTCTGTTCACACGGGATGCATTCTAGTTGGCACTGGGCAGCCCACCTATATGGTGTTACTAAGAGGCTGTGAACCATATGCTCTACATTCCCTGTGAGAACACTGCCACATACGGATTATTTTTTTGCACTGGTGTGCCACACGGCCAATCCCTGACTGTAGGCTGGCTGTTTCATTAGGTATTATTGCACCTGTGCAGTTGCCATTTTACTTGGGTCCGCTGCATCCTGTTAGTGCATTTGTATTGAGGCCTGCTTATACAAGTAAGCATCTCTGTCTGTTTTCGTTTTTTTCTCAAATATTGGAGGTCTCTTTCCACTTTCTGTGGTTTTCAAGTTAGAGTAGGACTGGCAAGTGTAAGGAACTTTGATGTTAGTTTGCCAGCTTATGTATTATGGCCATAATATTAACCAATACCTTACACATATGATATGTTTTTGTGCACTTTTTATCTTTTCAGGGTGCAGTTGGGCCCAAATGGTTCTGTAAGCTGTGGCCTCTGTTCACACGGGATGCATTCTAGTTGGCACTGGGCAGCCCACCTATATGGTGTTACTAAGAGGCTGTGAACCATATGCTCTGCATTCCCTGTGTGAACACTGCCACATACGGATTATTTTTTTGCACTGGTGTGCCACACAGCCAATCCCTGATTGTAGGCTCGCTGTTTCATTAGGTATTACTGCACCTGTGCAGTTGCCATTTTACTTGGGTCCGCTGCACCCTGTTAGTGCATTTGTATTGAGGCCTGTTTATACAAGTAAGCATCTATGTCTGTTTTGTTTTTTTTCTCAAATATTGGAGGTTTCTTTCCTCTTTCAGTGGTTTACAAGCATATAATGTATCTTGGGAAATGTGCTTGTAAATATGTAATATTACATGCCAAAAATCTCTAAGATTCAAGGTCTGGAAATGAAATATGCTGCTTCACACATTAACAACATATTGCCTTAAGACATACCGTAAGGTGAGGAGAAGCCACTCCTCTGCAGAAATAGCTTTGCACATCCTCGTGTCCTGAAACGTGATCCCAGGGCGCACAATCTCCAGCAAAAGATCAAATGTAGCAAGGCTCAACCGACAATATTGAAAGAACTTCTCCGGATGGCTACACAGAGATGTATAGAGATGGTGGAAATGGCCTTTAGATATCCTGCGCAACAAAAGCGGATGGACCCACATTCGTTTGCGCCTCCTCGGATCGATAATCACAGGGTATGGCTCACCAAAACATTGGGATATAACCCAATAGAAAAGAACACGGTCAGTGGTGTTAAAAGTCAGCCTGTCTGTCATGTTTAGCACAAAGCAGAGAAAACAAAATCCAAGCACTGACTCTATGGCAAAGGTAGCAGGCTCCCACCTGTTGGAGAGCCCATAAATAAAGGGCGGGATGATGATTTAAATTAGTTTCAGGCCTAAAAACCGTTATATGTCCATTTTGCAAGCCTCCGAGAAAATATCGCCAGACGGATGTCAAACGGATGCTTAGATGCGAATAAAATCGGATCATCGCAGGAAATTCGGATGACAGACGGATCCCTGGTCAAGAAACCTTTGTGCAATTTCGGACCATAAAAATTGGACCGATTTTTTTATCGTTGCGTGTGACTCCTGCCTTACACATAAAATGTTCCCAGTGACATTGGCTGCAACACAATCCCAAAGCATTATTGATCCACCCCATGCTTAATGGTTGGCAAGATGTTCTTCTTCTATAGTTCTGTGCCCTTATTTCTCCAGGCAAACCTTTGATCATTGTAGCCAAAGAGTTCTATTTTTACCTCATCAGTCCACAGGACCTGCTTCCAAAATGCACCAGGCTTAAATATTTTTTGCATACTTCTGACACTGAATTTTAAGGAGAGCATGCAAGAGGTTTTCTTCTGATGACTCTTCCATGAAAACCATATTTGTTCAGGTGTCTCTGAACAGTAGAACAATGTACCAAAATTTCTGAGTCTTCTTTCTGAAGGTCTTTTGCAATCAAGCAGGGGTTCTGATTTACAATTCTATGACCAGCTCTCACTGAAATTTTGCTTGGTCTTCCAGACCTTATCTTGACCTCTGCTGTTCCTGTTAATTGACATTTCTTAAATACATTTCGAACTGAGGAAGGGAAACTTGAAAACACTTTGTTGTAGCATTTTCCTGCTTAGTGGACCTCCCCTATTTTCATTTTCAGAGTGCTAGGCAGCTCCTTAGAGGAACCCATGGATGATGTTTTCAACACAAATTTAGAGTAGGCTGGGTCTTTATAAAGCTGGGAAATTTCCATCATCTGACCTTTCCTAATGATGATAGTGAACAAGCCGTAACCCTAACAGGCTAAATTGGCCTATATACCTTTTTGTAATTTCTAAAATGAAAAAAAAAGAATATGTATAGTATAAATATAACATCACCAGAAGAATTAGCCATTACTAATATATATTATATATCCTTTGCCTGAAATACAAAGGAAATGTATAATCTTTAACTATTTTTACCTTTTTAGAGATAATTTTATCTTCAACTTGCTTAATTGTTCACAATATCAGTAAATTTGACCGGGGCAGCCAAACTTTTACATGCCACTGTAAATATAGTAGGAACAGACATAGTTAAAGTTTGGACTAGGCCATAGTGGGAGGGACAAGCCCCAGTAAATAAGGGACTGCAACCTCTTAGATATTTAGATAGGGAAGTAGAGTAACCAAGGTCAAGTTCAAGTGCAGTGGACTGCTGATATCAGCAAGCATCTATATTTCTGGGCAGTGGAAGGCCTTACTGGAATCCCTTGTGAACACTCCTGCAAAATACAGAGCTCAAAGCTTGATAAGTTACTAAATAGAGAGCCTTATCCTATGGTGTAGGGAGGAAGATTAACATGGAACTGCATGAAGGGAAAGTAATGGATCCAGGGTGTGCTATTGAACTGGACAGGAAAATCCTTAAGCTGACGGAAACTGTAATTGTATGGATTGTCCAGGAGGAATGGATACTAATGCTGAAGACTTATTTTATTAAGAAAATAAGAAGTGTTATTCCTTATACTGTGTGTTACAATCTTATGAACTTATATATTGTCCAGTAAACTTATGTTTGTTGAAACAAACTGGGTGTTTCCTAAGTTATGTGCGCTGCCTCCTGAAGATGGATGTCTGGAGACAGTGGAGGCCTGCAGCCTACAAGTGAGTGTGGTACACCCAGCACCTGACAGCACTTAGGACTAGCACATGATTTTCCTGTAAAGTGCCAGGGCATTATGGATCATCAGCTCGACCATGGCTGCCACCCACAGTTGCTTTATATTTGGCACTGTTGGCAGGTTAGAATCATGCATCAAGAAAACTTAATAGATGTGGGGAAGATTTCGGTGAGAAGTAAGCTGGTGACAATAGCTAGACCCAAGATGGCAGACAGTGGTGCACGAGGTAAAGGAAGCTACAGCCGTCATGAGCGTTGGCAAATAAGAAAGCATGAAAATCCATTCGGCCTGGGAAGGTCCCTGTCTGGAGAGGTTGGATTGCAGTAAGTGGTGTCCTCAATTTCTTCAAGAATTTCAAGTTCAAGAATATTTAAATTATATTAGTAATGGCTAATTCTTCTGGTGATGCCATATCTATTGCTGTTTCTTCAGCTACAACATCATATTTCTCCAATACAAGTTAATCATTCATTAGATAGAACACACAGATACATTGAGGCTGCCGCATGAATGGATGGCAACAATTAGACAAAGGTCATTGATGATAAACTACACAGGTCTATGCTGGGGAATTCTGAGTTGGTCTCCGTGCAAGTCATTTCAGTCATTCACATGGACTTACAGGCAACAGAATGATGCTCCTAATCTTAAAGACGAAATGGGTTAATTTTTGTACAGGTTTCTGGTCATCATCGCAGGGATCTGGTTTATTATGACAGCCAACATTATGATCTTTCCTGCAATGTGCAATCTGTAGTTGGTTGTCAAAGGAGACTGTCATTTTTACTATTATACTTAGCAATACTATGGCATTTCTGTATGGAGCACAAGCGATCAGATGATGACATGTTGAATTCCCCTAAGGGGTCTAACAAGTAAAAGTGAAGTGGAAAAAGAAATTTAAAAAAAATATATATGAAAATTCAAATCAACCCCCCTTTCCCCAGTTGACAAATCTGATCTATTAAAATATATAATTAACTAACCTAATTGGTAAAGGCTGTAAAGAATAGAAAAATCAATACACTTAAACTGCATTTTTTCAGTCACTGCCATAATATAAAAAATACAATAAGAAGTAATCAAAACACAGTATGTACCACAAAATGGTATAAATAAAAATATCAGCTCTCCACTATAGATGAGCAAATTTTTGGAAATTTGAATTTTTTGCAGAATTCACCCTTCCCCCCCAAATTTGATTTATGGTGTATAAATGTGCACACATCTCAATAGGGGAAAGTTTGTAATTGCTCAGAAAATACACAAATGGAAGAGGAGAGAGAGGAAAACCCAGCTGACCATAAGAGATTACACTGTAACTTACACACCACAGGAGAGAGAAAGAAAGGACCATTCTGATAATAAAAGCTTATACACTATAAAAAAAAATGACAAATAGGATCCCATTAACTATAAGAGTTTAAACTCTACAATGTGAGAAAGAGACTTACCTAGTGACTCTGGAAATGGAAAGCAACTCTGCATGCAAAGTGTGCTCTGCTGAGGACTTCTGATCTGTGATGGCCCAGGTACTGAAAACCAATGTACAAGATATGATATGATCCCACCTATTTTGAGGCTCTTTGGCACAGAGTTGAGTGATAAACTAGGGTTAGAGACCATTATGATTGGGTACACTTTGTCGCGGTGGAATGGTTTTATACTTTTTTGATTAAAATAGAGTCAACTAAGCACCCTATGTTATTTACATGTGCTACTACTATATATTTACTTACTGCAGGGTATTTGTGCATTTTTTTGTCCTAGCTTTTGTTTGTTAATAACCATAGTGTGAATGTGCACCAACACGTTGCATTTATATCAATGGCCCATTTTTCAGTTTTGCTTATGTACATTGTACATATAGAGGTGTGGCCCGTCTTATTGGCTTTGCATCTTGTCTATATAGCTTTCCATTGGCAGGTATAAGACAGGTATAGGTCCTACTCTGCCCTCGTCTATTTTGAGACCTGCTGGCACATAGCAAGGTGCAACACTAGTGTTAGGGACCATCCTGATTGGGTATACCTTGTCTTGGTGGGATGGTGTTTATGCTTTTTTTTATCAAAATAGTGTGAAATAGGTACCCTAAGTCAATTACATACACTGTTACTATTTACTTACTTCAGGATATTTGCTCATTGTTTTTATCCTAGGTAAGGTATATTAACCTGTATGTCATAGCTCCAGGGTATCAAGGGGAAACCCGTGCATCAACATAAAGGGACAAAGTACATGGACCTGCTCTATAATGCTATAGCAAAGCTGGAATAGTGCCAGGTAAGTTGTTTTTTGAGAACCATGAACCAAATTATGAAATGTTCCACAAATTTCATGAAATTGACTCCACTCCTTTGTGGATCAATAAGCTCATCTCTACTCGCTACCCCATAAACAAGTCTGCACACAACACCATTAATAATAATCTAAAAAAATTTAGAACTCAAAAAATGGCTGCACAAACCATTTTGTTCTTCCAAACTTCAGAATTATTTTAAGGCAATAAAATCGTAAAAAAAAAATGCACTTAAATTTTCTTTTACCATTTTCCTTTACTTTATATGGTAAAATGTAATAAATATTAAATAAGTTATAGCTATAGGAAAAGAAAAAAAAGAAAATTCCCACAGAATGGCTTTGTCCTTCAGGGGTTTAAAGTATGTTAAAAGTGTATGATAATATATGTAGATAATATGGACTGCAGGTTACTATCAGTTACCCATAGCCAAATATGTTGAGGTTCATTGGACATTAACAATGTTGTGTTTGCATTAAGGGGAACCTATCAGCAGGATTATGCACAGTAATCTACGGACAATGACAGGTTGGCACCGTTATACTTATTAAAATGATACCTTGGTGGATGAAATCCATCTTGCAGTTATTTAATCTTTATTTTCAGTTTTGAGTTAATGATATGCTCATGCTCCAGGGCAGCCTGTGGGACATCTACATGTGGTGCTCTGACTAGGTATTCATGTGTATAGCTTCTGACACATCAGTGACTTGCCTCCAGTTTACATAATGAATATTAAATATACTGTATATACACTGTGTGCAGAATTATTAGGCAAATGAGTATTTTGATCACATCATCCTTTTTATACATGTTGTCCTACTGCAAGCTGTATAGGCTTGAAAGCCAACTGCCAATTATGTAAATCAGGTGATTTGCATCTCTGTAATGAGGAGGGGTGTGGTCTAATGATATCAACACCCTATATAAGGTGTGCTTAATTGTTAGGCAACTTCCTTTCCTTTGGCAAAGTAGGTCAGAAGAAAGATTTGACAGACTCTGAAAAGTCAAAAATTGTGAGATGTCTTGCAGAGGGATGCAGCAGTATTGAAATTGCCAAACTTTTGAAGCGTGATCACCAAGCAATCAAGCGTTTCATGGCAAATAGCCAACAGGGTCGCAAGAAGTGTTTTGATAAACAAAGGTGCAAAATAACTGACCATGAATTGAGGAAAATCAAGCGTCAAGCTGCCAAGATGCCATTTGCCACCAGTTTTGCCATATTTCAGAGCTGCAACGTTACTGGAGCATCAAAAAGCACAAGGTGTGCATTCTCAGGGACATGGCCGAGGTAAGAAAGGCTGAAAAATGACCACCTTTGAACAAGAAACATAAGATAAAACGTCAAGACTGGGCCAAGAAATATCTTAAGACTGATTTTTCTAAGGTTTTATGGACTGATGAAATGAGAGTGACTCTTGATGGCCAGATGGATGGGCCTGAGGCTGGATCAGTAAAGGGCAGAGAACTCCACTTTGACTTAGATGCCAGCAAGGTGGAGGTGGGGTACTGGTATGGGCTGGTATCATCAAAGATGAACTTGTGGGACCTTTTCGGGTTGAGGTTGGAGTGAAGCTCAACTCCCAGACCTACTGCCAGTTTCTGGAAGACACCTTCTTCAAACAGGAAGAAGTCGGTATCGTTCAAGAAAAACATGATTTTCATGCAGGACAATGCTCCATCACATGCATCCAAATACTCCACAGCGTGGCTGCCCAGTAAAGGTCTAAAAGAAGAAAAAATAATGACATGGCCCCCTTGTTCACCTGATCTGAACCCCATAGAGAACCTGTGGTCCCTCATAAAATGTGAGATCTACAAGGAGGGAAAACAGTACACCTCTCGGAACATTGTCTAGGAGGCTGTGCTGGCTTCTGCATGCAATGTTAATCGTAAACAGATCAAGCAACTGAAAGAATCTATGGATGGTAGGCTTTTGAATGCCATCGTAAAGAAAGGTGACTATATTGGTCACTGATTTTTTTTTGTTTTTGAATGTCAGAAATGTTTATTTCTAAATTTTGTGTTGTTATATTGGTTTACCTGGTGAAAATAAACAAGTGAGATGGGTATATATTTGGTTTTTATTAAGTTGCCTAATAATTCTGCACAGTAATAGTTACCTGAAAAAACAGATATCCTCCTAAGATAGCCAAATCTGAAAAAAAAACCATTCCAACTTCCAAAAATATTAAGCTTTGATATGTATGAGTCTTTGGGGTTGATTGAGAACCTAGTTGTTGTTCAATAATAAAAAGAATCCTCTCAAATACAACTTGCATAATAATTCTGCACGCAGTGTATATCTTGGAAAAAAACCTTTCTGCAGGCAGGTGCCAGCGGTGGTACCTGTGCTGCAACATGAATTATATACACATTTGTTTGATGTAATCCTGAAGTTCCTAAAAAAAAGACATTTGAAAATGGCGTCGGTGATCTGATAGCTGCTACTGTGCAGGCCTCGGAGGCGTTATCTTGCTAGAGAAAAAAAATTTGCTCCTCTAAAATGGCACTGCTGGCGCCTGTACAGTAGCAGCTATTGGTGATCGCTGATAGCTGCTAATGTACAGGCGCCGGTAGCGTCATCTTACTATAGAAAAAAACATTCCTCCTCCAAGATGGCGCCGCCATCGCCAGTGCAGTGACAGTTATAGGCAAGGAATATTTTTTCTCTAGCAAGATGGTGCCAGCGGCACTTGCGCAGTAGCAGCTATCGGATCACAGATAACTGCTACAGCACATGCGTGGCCAGCACTATTTTCATACTTTTTTTGGGGGGAACTTCAGGATTACATGAAACAAATGTGTTTATAATTCATTACATATGTGATCAGGTTGCAGCATTATAACCAACGCTGGCACCTGCCTGCAGAAGTTTTTTTTTCTAAGATATATATAATACTAGCTGAAGAGCCCAGCCCGGGCATAGTAACTAACTGTGGTTAGTTATAGCAAATTATAATTATCCTCCATCCCATAGTCCCGTGCCCATATACCCATCATACATATCCACGATCCCATAGTCCCATGCCCATATACCCATCATACATATCCACGATCCCAGAGGCCCGTGCCCATATACCCATCATACATATCCTCCATCCCATAGTCGAGTGCCCATATACCCATCACACCTCCTCCATCCCATAGTCCCATGCCCATATACCCATCATACATATTCGCCATCCCATAGTCAAGTGTCCATATACCCATCACACATCCTTCATCTCATAGTCCAATGCCCATATACCCATCATACATATCCTACATCCCATAGTCCCTTGCCCATATACCCATCATACATATCCGCCATCCCATAGTCCCGTGCCCATATACCTGTCATACATATCCTCCATCCCATAGTCCAGTGCCCATATACCCATCACACATCCTCCATCCCATAGTCAACCATTATGAGATCATAATGAGCGGCGGGGCTTGCAACCTATGATGAATTAGCGTCGCCATGGCAACCATTATGACATCGTAATGAGGGGCGGGGCTTGATATGCACACACTGTTTCCCCATTATGTAGATAGGGGCATTATGACATCATAATGAGTGGCGGGGCCAGTATATAGATAGGGGCAAAATTGTTTGGTGAATTGGAATGCGCGGGGTTAAAATTTCGCCTCAAAACATAGCTTAGGACGCTCTCGGGGTCCAGACGTGTGACTGTGCCAAATTTTGTGGCTGTAGCTGCGACGGTGCGGATGCCTATCCCGGACATACACACACACATACATACACACATACATACACACTTTGAGCTTTATATATTAGATTATGTAAACTAGGGGGCAAGTCACTGAGAGTCACTGTCAGAAGTCATACACAATAATAGCTAATCAGAGCACCACATGAAGAACCCCCCCAACAGGCACGCGCTGAAGCACGAGAATGTCATTAACTCAAAACTGAAAATAGAGATTAAACAACAACCACAAAATGGATTTAGTCAACCAAGGAATCATTTTAAACAGTATAACGGCGTCGACCTGACACTGTCTGTAGGTTATGGTGCAGAATCCTGTTGACAGATTCCCTTTAAAGAACTAAAAGGAGGTTTAATACTATCACAGTGTTAAACATGTTATTTTTGGCTAATTTGAAGCTTTGCAGGATTGCGGATCCCAATGAATTGATTTGAGAATTTTAATTTCTCAAAATGTTAGTTTCTTTGCCAAAACACATACAACAGCTTTTTACTAGCTAAATAGTCTCCATTTTGAAGTGTGGAGAGTGGAAAAATATATTGAAAAATATAAAAAATAAAAGAAAAAATACAGTATCATGATGTTGTGGTCATTTTGTTATAACTGTTTAAATGTTACTATGCTGTAAGCCCTTTTTATAGTTAGCAGCACAGAAGTGTATTTTTCCCTTTATATTTAGTAGATTTTTAATATTTTAATGAAGTTGATAAAATCTAAATCAAAAATAAAATTGAAATAAAAAAGGCTAAAAGATAGAGTAAAGGCGGCAGTACATATTTGTCTCCAGGCTTTTCATTAAATCATCTTTTAACAAGTACAAAATGTAAAATAAAAAAAAAAATATATATATATATATATATATACACTGTATATATACACAATGGCTGCAAATCAGTAATGATTTATTGTTTTATCTGATTTATGGCAAAGTGTCAAAATCGTCAGACATTACTTCACTCAATTATCTGAAAACAGTGTAACAATGTGCTCAATAAGTAACTCCATCAGAAATTGGAGAAATCATTATTATTTTTAAAGGCAAATTATATCATTAAAAAAAATGCATAGTGTACATTGATTGCTAAAGTCCAGAAAACATCCTGTGATTGTCCTTCATAATGTATTGACGGGTTGAAATTTTAGTCACCTTCTTTGGTACGTAACAGACAAAAGTGTTTTTTTAATTATTTTATTAAAAATTCTTGTCTTGGGATCTTGTTATTATATTGTGGAATCTTCCAAGAACAAATAAGCAAAAAAAAAACAAACAAAAACACCTATTTTAAACTGAAATAGGTGAACTAGAATTAATAAAAGGTAACTAGAGCTGAAAAGAAGTAATAATTTAAGATAGACTTTGGGTTGCACAAAAATATGTTTTCTATAATTTAATATGGAAAAGAGATGTTGATTGACAAGACCTCGTTCACATATCCATTTTCCCATGAACACGTTCTGTGTGAGGGTTTCATGGATAGAACAGGAGCCTATTATAATCTATGGGGCAGGTCGCATGTCTGTGTTTTCTGGCAAACCGTATGTCTGCAAAGAAAACAATAGTTTCAATGTGAGTGTTTAGCGGTATTCAAATAGTAGCGTAAGGTACAGGCTGTAAGAGTGCGGGCATCTGTGTTCTGACAGGGCATCCACCGCTTGTCAGGACACAGACGCCCGCACTCTTCCAGCCTGTACCTTACCCTACTATTAAGGCACAAAGATTACTTTGCCATTTGACGTGGAAATATTTGAATACCGCTAAATAGAGTTGAGCGACTTTGGTCGGATCGGGTTTCATGAAACAAAATTTGTTTCAGATGAAACTGGTCCAACTAGGGCAAAAGAAGTCAGAGTTTCATCTGAAACCCGACCCCAATGCAAGTCAATGGGGAATAAAAGTCGGCATTGAGTGGATGAATGTCATCCGCTCAATGCCGACTTTTATTTCCCGTTGTCTTGCATTGGGGTCGGGTTTCGGACGAAACTCCGACTTTTTTGCCCTAGTCTGACCAGATTCATCTGAAACAAATTTTGTTTCATGAAACCCAATCCGACCAAAGTCGCTCAACTCTACCGCTAAACACTCACATTGAAACTATTAGTACGTAACTGATGAAGGTCCTTGGGACCGAAATGTTTATTAAGTACTACAAATAAAAACAACATTTCGCTACCATTAAGTTGAGTGCCAGGTTCTTTTTACTAATCACATGGTGAGGGAACCTACCTCGGCACCCTCAGCAGTAGTGCGCACGATATTTCTTTCTTCAAAGAAAACAAATCACAGAAAAATGTTTGTTTTTTTATTGACATCATTCATACAAGCCTAAGGGCTCATAAAAATCATGAACAGTATACGAATGGCACCGGTTTGTTGCTCTTGATTAACATAGGATTGAATAGTAGAAGATTTGCAATTTATTTAGTTTTTCATACATGAATGTCACTGATGAAACACTGATGGAAAAACCTGACACTGACGCAACACTAATGAAAATAAGATTTAAAACATTAATGGAACTCGAATAAATTTTGACATACAAGAAAAATCATTGCATGAGATCTAAGGAAGACGTATCTAGGACACTCATGACTCATAAAAACATATTCATTGAAAACCACATCCCATGCAATTTAGGGTGCAGGACTGAAACATACATTTAGTTTCTTGGATTAACTGAAGTCAGGATAAAAAAAATATAAGTTTATCAATGTTGTAATGTAACATCTGTTTGAGCAGTAACACTTCTATCACCCACAATTCCTTGAGGCTTGTTTCTAGTTCTGGATTTTAATGTTTTCTAGGCTGAAATCATCATCTCATGCTTGATATAAAAGGTTCCTTATCTCAGACATTATTTTGTAGTACATTGTGAAACAAATGCATCACTGCAGATCTATTGACTTTCACTTGCATTTTTCATGGAGTACTAATTTAAGCCAATAAAATGAACAAAATCACGCAACCGAACTAAATATCTGTGAAGTGTGTTAAGACATTATCCAACAGTTTTACACATCCATTCCTAATGACAGTATAAAGGGGAAAGGACAGCTTTATGATCTCTCTGCCATTAATTAATTTACTCAAGCCAACCATATAAATCTATCATAGTGGGAGGTATAAAGTCTACGATGTGCTGTTAAGTAGGTACAAATGTCAAGGGGGGAACCTAATGTACAGAGTAAATTGCAAAAGATATATTGCCAAGGTGATAGATTTAGCAACCTACATGTACTATATTCTAGGAAAATTGCATTTTGTCGACTATTCAATATTGTATGAAGGTTTCAATGTGCAATAAATCATGAACGCTTCTCAACAAAAATTGGAGTTGACAATTCATTTTGAAAAAAAAGATGATACAAAGGGGTTAACAAAAAGACTTTAATAACATTTACTATCTATCTAGAAATGAAAAAGTCCATAGCCTTTTCTTTTTCTTTTGATATATAGCACCAAATTTGCATAGATTTGCTTTGTGAGTGTATATATATGTATAGATAGATAGATAGATAGATAGATAAAAAGGACCACCCCCATTGGGGCGGGGGTGAGAAGGAAGTTTCAGAGAGAGTTTATTATTTCATCTTTTGAGAGTAACATCCTGCATTTCTTGTATTGCTCTTTTGTATTTTTTTCATATGGCACTCACCATACAACATCAATAATAAAATAGTTTTATAATTAGCATGATTACAGTGATATCCAATAATTTAACATATTACTACTCTGCTCAAGAAAATCACTTTTCATTGAATAAAAATAAATACAAAATTACGACTTGTGTCTAGTGTAACAGGCAATATACAGTATGTGTCCAATTTTATGATATCTACAACTTTTTGATCTGTTTTTGATTACTTTTATTTATTTTTTAGTTAGGGATAAACCATAACAACAGTTTTGGTTTTGTTTGTTTATTTCTTTTGGTGCTGCATTCATTGTGTGGGATATATAACAATATAGGGTTATAGTATATGTCAGTATGAACATGGCAATACCAAATATTCTACATTTTGTTTCCAGGTTAAAACATTTTTTGTTGGGAAAACTAAGGTTTTGTGGAAGGTGTTTTTCCTTTTTTTTTTAAACACTTAACACTACTTTTATTTACAATACTTATTAGTCCCTGAAGGTGACTTGAACATGAGATCTGATTGCTATAGGCTAGGTTCACATTAGCGTTTGAGTCCGCAGTGCATCATCCGCATCTGCAAACGCATGCAAAAATGCATGCAAAACATGTTTACACAGTGTTTTTTATGAGCATCATGCATGACGGAAAAAAACGCTGCGTGTGCATGCGTTTTGTATGCATTTTTGCATGCGTTTGCGTTGTTTATGCGCATGCGTTTGATATGACATCAGACAAAAATGGGCCTGTCTCATGGGATTTCTATATGCATTTTGCATAACGCGTGCGTATCAAATGCATGCGTACGCATGTCCTTGCATATGCATGCGTTCCCATTGACAGTAATGCTTTTTTTGACGCACTTTTCCGCATCCGCATGCCTGCACATATTTGATGGATTTTTGACGCCTCAAAAAATGCAACATGTTGCGTTTGCCACACACCGCGAAACGACCTCTCATTTCTGCCGTAGTAATTAATTGGAATCCAGTGATCACAGATGTGCCATCACATTGACAGAGGGAGCGCTTTCCCATTTTCGAACACATCATGTGCCACTCTCACTATTGATAGCAGCAAATTAAGGGAAAAACTGCTGAGATCAGAGAAAATGCCAATCATAGCAGGTACAGCAGTAGCCAAGCTATGTATATCAGCCAAGCTTCTGCAGATGATAGAATAGAAATATACTGCTGAAAAAATAAAGGGAACACTTAACAATACATTGTAATGTTTAGCGTTCCATTGATTTTTTTGAGCAGTATATATAGACTGTATACAGAAAAATAATCATGTGGTCAGCATGACATACATATCTGTTATAGAGCACAAAGTGATAGTTGCTCATGACGGTTATGTCATTGAGTGCTTGAGAGCACTCAGACACATTATAGCTGGAGAGATTTGTCTGAGTTTGTTCCAATTGGCAAATTAAATGAAAACATCCAATTTTAACCCATTTCTGTTTTGTTACAAATTTGACACAATGATGAATTAAAGAGAATCTGTCAGCAGGTTTTTGTTATGGAATCTGGCAGCAATGTAATGTAAAGACAGAGATCCCGATTCCAGTGATGTATCACTTACTGCAGTGCTTGGTGCAGTTATGATAAAATCCCTGTTTTGTTTAAGTAGATATAGCAGAGCAAAGTCTTCTGGACTGGGTATAACTCCAACTACACCTCTGATTGGCAGATTTATGTGTACACAGTAGTTGAGACATTGTTAAACAGATCAGCCTGCCTTGACCGCCATGTGACACATAGTCCTCTAATGATAATCTCCTGCTGATAAAACACTGATTGTATTTAAATTACAACACACAGTCTAGTAAGTGACACATTGCTGGAATCAGACTCTCTGCCCCTATATCTTGCTGTCCTTAGATTAAATAGCAAAAACTTGCTAATGGATTCCCTTTGAACAGAGTAATGAGACATGAAATCTCAACCCTGTTTCCATTGTCAACATTGTACAATATAATAAAATAATGATTTGCTGAGCAATTTCAGAAAGTTCAACTTTATCTCTGCAATCATATCTACTAGCCTATTGCAATGTGACATAAGTCTCTGTGTATGCCATTTATTCTACCTTTGCACAGCTTAAATTCAGTATGGCCTCATTGGGACATATACTAAATTCCTGTTTGTGGGCAGGGGGCGGGGGGTAGGGAAGCCCTGTGGGGGCCACTGGCCATAGGAGAAGATGCTTTGTGAACCCAACCTTAGAGTATAATTCAGTGTTTCAACTCAAGTCTTCTTAATTTGAAGATATCACGTAGAAAGAAATGACAATTTTTACATTTTGCAGACAATGCTATAGAACTCCAAAAAAAACAAGTCACGGACAGTGTCCTGTGGTGAGGTAGGTAAAAAAAAATGTTTTCGGTTATGTTCCCAAATAAGTTTTTGTAGAGTTTTAGATGCTGTGTGTTTTGTGTATTTCCACAACGGAAAACCGCATTTAATTCACATGTGACTATCAATAAAGTTTTGTCAGCATCAAATACCAGGAAGTATCAAAAACAAAGCAGCTTTATTTAAAACATGATGTACCAAAAGGAGACAAATAAATGCAACACCTAAAATGAAATAAAAATGAATGTCAAAAACGTATTAAAAAAATGAAATAAAATGTCAGCAATCTTATTAAACTAATGGGTGAAGAGATGGTGCAGAAATTCTGCAACATCAAAAACTCACCAACTACTCCTTGTCTGAACATCGCCTTAGTGTTTGTCTGTGGCTGTAATGTAATATTATTGCTTTTTAATGAAATCTATACAATAGATAAATCCATTATGATTTGTATCCCTTTGAATTTGTTCCTTTTATGTGATATTCATCCACATTTCGCCTTTGGTTTAGTAATCTATCAATTATACTTACAATTTTGAAAGGTCTTCCTGTACTTGTGGAGTTCTTTTGTAGCACTCAGAAGTCAATGAAAACAATTGGAATGATAGCATAAGGTAGGGATGAAGGCAATAAGCTGGGAGAGGCCAATCATCATAAAGAAGCACTCCCATCAACGTTTTTATCCTCTTAATATATTGCACTCATCTTATTATATAGCACTGTGTACTTACAATTGCTCATTTTGCCTTTCTACCCAGATAATTCTGCTCTTTTTGCATTACATATATGACTTCACATGATTAAAATCTGACTAGCTAAATCCTTCTAAGCGCTATGTAGAAATAGGAGGTCAATTTTACCTGTATGAGTCATGAGTCACTGCAAAAAGTCTCTGTCAGAAGGAAGGAGGGAGCAGCTGGGTCACGGTTTGAAGAGGGGAATGATTTCTGCAGGGACAAGAGACTATCTGTTTCTACATAGAGCAGAGAAAATAGAAGAATTAACTGGGTAGAAAGGCAAAATGAGCAATTGTAAATACACAGTGCCATATAATAGGATGATTGCAATATATTAAGAGATTGAAAACTTTGATGGGAGGAGGGCTTCTTTAATCTACAAGACAGGAGGCAAATTTCAGATCATACTCGTCAATGATTGTATAGAGCTGGATGAGCTATTGTCATACAACCAGCCAAGCACCCAATTTAAAAATAATACTAAAAATAATCTAACGTGTTACCCAAAGATATTGCTTCACTTCTTAATTTTATATCCTTAGCTTTCCGTGCACTTTAGAAATTTTGGTACTCAAGCAGTATTAATAATGTAAATTATATTATTATTATTATTATTTCATGCTTAAATGAAAAAAATTAAAAATCATACCTTGTAACTTACATTAAATTAAAAAGGTACTGGGAATAATGCTGTCTGATTGTATTGAGGGAATCTAATATGTAATATAAACTCACATGAAGTAAGATTTTATTAAATGATCTTTCTTAGTTTCCTGATGACTCACGGACCACTGTAGTACCTATGCTCTGAGCATAATGACACCTAGACCATTTTAATAAAATGAGACACCTCAAAACCTGGAATTGGCACCGGGAAGGGAAAATAATATTTATATACAACCCTCCTGGGTCATTTCTTGCTTGCATGATATTCAGTAAGCTATCACAATCTCATTTCGTGTTTATTTCAGGGTCACTAGCAAAATTACGTTTTCTGAAGAAAGCCTATTTCTAGGTATATCAGATAATAATACCGTCTGAAAATGGCAGCTCTGTGTAATAGAAAACATGTGATCTTATTATTCTGTTTGCCCACAGGACATATGTTTATGTTTAGTTTAATATTTAAAATGTTGTATGGCAAATTACTAAGAAACAATGCATTTGTAGGGAATACTGAATACACAAGTATTGTCAAACCTAAGTATGTACAAACCGTGCTACCGAATGCTGGATTCTTAGATGGAAGTAATCTCACTGGCTCCCAGACATCCCATACACAAGTTTTAAGAAGGAAGACCATAGTACTATGGAAGCAGTTGAAGTTATTACCTTTGGACCCGTAGAAGCGCAAGCAGCACGAAACGGCTGTAGTCCGCATTTGTCTACACACATCTCTCATCGCCATGTATGAACGCTACTGAATAAAGGATGGCATCAGGAATGGTGAGTGCTGCCTTTTTCTATTTATTGACATGAAGTTATAAGTTGCTTATTCATTCACCAAGACATGTGTGATGCTTAATCATACCTGTTCATTACTTAGGCCTTAAGGCTTATGCAGATGTGTGAGGACACACTGCTGATGCAAAGACTGTCCAGCAGTAATTTTCGGTCTAAGATAGCCGCCAACAGGTCATGCGCTGAAGAATGTCATATGCCTGATCCCAATTTTGATGTGGACTCAGTAATTCACCCCGCATCTTTGTATGCAGATGATGATTGTGTTATTTAGCCATCACGTTCCTATAAGGGTATGTGCACAAGTTTAGCATTTGCACTAGATTTTTCTACCACTTGCAGTTTTTATGCATTTTACTCACCATTTTTTACCTATTTGATTGAATGAGTGAAAACACTTCAAAAATGCTGAAAAAATGACATGCTGCAGATTTGAAAAAAACGCTTTGAAGGTAAAAATCTTCAAAGAAAAAATAAGCACCATGTGGTTAGATTTCAGTAATTTAATTTACTTTACAAGAAAAAAAACAGGCCAAAAATGCAGCAAGAACAAAGAGGTGAACCATCAGTGGAGTGAAGCTCCAACCACTGCTTTTAACCTGTTAAATGCCGCTGTCAATTTGTGACAGCGTCATTTGGGGCACTTTAACTGCTCTCACAAAACTCATTAAAAAAAGTTAAATGTTATAAGTATAATAAAATAGTATTTCTACAGCTGTAAAATTTGATAAATTACTTCTTTGAGTTAATACACTGCTGTTGACCAGAGGTTTTGCTTAGCAACCAGCCTAAAAACTGGGGATGTGTCAACAGCAGTGTTAGCTGCCAATCCAAGATGGCGGCTCCCTTAAACTGCAATTCTCTCGTAACATAAATCCAGTAATTATTCTTCCAAAAGTAATTAATCTCATGTTTATTTATATACACAGCCTCCAGACTGTAATATACCATACACTGTGTGAAGGTGATAGGTCCTCTTTAAGGCTTTAAAGTAGTGTTGGGGATTCTTTAGCTGCAAAGCTGTTTTTGGCCCCTTTTTATAATTTGGTAATGCATTTAGGCAGATTTTAAGTGGGCCGCAGTCCTTTTTTTTAAGTCCAATATTTCTTTAATTTTTCTGTAGTCAGCACACATGCATTCACTACTGAATGTTACCATGGCACACACAATACTGGGTTAAATTCAACTTTGGCCAATACTAGTGTAAAGACATCTTTTGTGGGAAGAGTTAGTATGCTCTGCTTTCCATTACCACTGTCTTTGTGATATATACAACATTCTTAGTGAATCTTATGTCACGTATACAACATTCTCTGTGCATCGTATGTGATGTATTCAGCAGTTTTGGTGCAGCCTATGTGTTAAACTGCAGATCTCTCAATGCTTATTTCTATAAAAGTTATTTCAGAAGTGATACATTTTCCACGTTGAGGAGACGTGCATTAAATGAGATGAACAATATTTAAATAGGTATTACTACAAACCCTACAATTTTTTTTACACCACTACTAAACTGATATCCAACCAGGAGGTTTCTTTTACACCATACTCAGTTTAGTAGATTTCTTTAGTGTCTATATAGACAGTTGAATTATAGTCGGTTTACAAAAATCAGTCAGCCTTGAGTGCAAATTAAAAAAACCTGGGCCATGTTCAATACTTAAATAGGTATTCCCACAAACCTTATATATTTTTTTAATGTACCAATAAACTGATATGCAAAAGGACAAAGGAAGAATCCAGCACGATAGCAGGTACGTGAATTAAAAGTCATGGCATACTACTTTGAGAAGAGTTAGTTTTATTTTACCAATTATTTTGGAGCTTGAGAAAATTATACACAATATAATACTATCCTTATACATAGACTTATTATTTGAATTTGTCAATTTTGCTAATTTCTTTGATAAATTTTCAGTGACGTAGCAATGAAGCAGAACTTTCATTTGTTTTATGATGCTCTGAAATTAAAAGTTAAGAACTGGTTAGGCCTCTTTCACACTTCAGTTTTTTGCATCAGTTCAAATCCGCCAAAAAAGGCAGACAAGCGGATCCGTTCTGAACTGATGTGAACGGATGGCACAGGATCCGTTTTCAGACGGATCCTGAAAATGAGGAAATTTAAAGGAAACGCTGGTCGGGAAGGAGAGAGAGAGAGAGAGAGAGAGAGAGAGAATGAATTTTTTTTTTCTTCATTTTGTCCGGCAACCGGAAAGAATTTCGGGTTAAATTAGTCTCTGGAGGATCCGCCAGAAAAAAAAACGTTGCAAGCTCCGTTTTGAAATCTTTGAGTATGGTGACGGACAGCAACTTTTGGCGGATCCTCAAAAAAAACGGATGAAACGGACAGCCATCCGTCACAATCCGCCATTAATGCAAGTCAATGGGGAAAAAACGGATCCTCAAAAAAAAATTGAGGATCCGTTTTTTTTCAAAACCTGGCGGATTGTGACTGATTGCAAAAAACTGAAGTGTGAAAGGGGCCTTAGCTGTAAGTTGCAAAGGGCAATGAAGATGATTTTATTGTTACTAGTATTGGATGTACTATAACACCTTAACACCTTCACCCCAGCCTGTTTTCACCTTTCTGACCAAGCTAAATTTTACAATTCTGACCAGCATCATTCAATGTGGTAAAAATTCTGAAATTCTTCAATGTATCCCAGTGATTCTGAGATGTTTTTCACTTTTGTCATGCTTTAATAGTCTCCATGGGAGACTAGAGGCTTCCATAACCCGATCGGCTTTGCTACATACAGACGATGATCAAATCACCTGTGTTTCTGATATGCTATGAGTGCATACCAACGGGCGGTGCTCATAGTAATCTGGCACTGACAAACATAGAGGTCTCTAGGAGACCTCCGGTTGTCATGCCAACCCATCAGTGACCAATGATCAATCACTGATGGGCGGATTTCTGGCACGATTGCTTGAAGCGCATGTTAAATGCCACTGTCAGCATTTGACAGCAGCATTTAACGCGTTAATAGCCACTTAACGAGTTAATAGCCACAAGTGGATCGAGATTCCACCCGCAACTGATCCAGACACATGTCAGCTGTTCAAAACAGCTGACATGTGCCAGGAAGATGTGGGCTCATTGCCGTAGCCCACATCAAAAGGAGGGAATCCGACATCGGTGTAAATTTATGCCCAATATCAGAAAGGGGTTAATCAATAATGTTTACCACATATTTACTTTACATCAGCATTATTTTAAAACATATTTTTTGTTGTTAGAAGGCGTTAGAAGGGTTTAAAGTAAATCAGAATTTTTTTCATTTTTCCAGCAAAATTTACCAAAAAGTTTTTTTAGGGACCAAATCACATTTGAAATAACATTGAGGGGTCTATGTGACCCAAACACCAAAAAGTGACACCATTTTAAAAACTGCACCCCTCATGATGCTCAAAACCACATTCAAAAAGTTTATTAACCCTTTAGGTGCTTCACTGAAATTAAAGCAATGAGGAAGGAAAAAATAAGGAAGGTGCTTCACAGAATTTTATAACATTGAGCCTTGAAAATGAAAAAAAAATACATTTTCCCAGAAAAATGTTGCTTTAGTGCCCAATTTATTTTTTTTTCACAAGTGAAACAGGAGAAAATGGACTGGATATTGAGTACACCATTACTTCATATGTGAAGGAAAACTACTGTTGGGCTGCTCAGCAGGGCCTGAAAGGGAAGGAGCACCATATGATTTTAGTGTAACAGGAGATGCTGGAGCCCAAAATGTGTTGTGAACTACTGTTTGAAAAGATTGCAGGACTCAGAAGGGAAGGATCACACATGTCATGATTGCCTAAATTTCAGAGATATACTGTTTTAACCATGGAATAAGGGAAGGAGGGATGATGTTATATATAATGTGTGCACAACATTCTTTTCTTGGGGATGAAGTTATAATATACATACTTTAACTGCTAAAGAGTTTGATAGATAGCGATTGGTTCCTCAGTTAGGAACACCCATTAGTAATAAAAATGGGGTATAAATTACTTACAATAAAATAATTTTATTATACACCTGATGAATGCCTACATGGCCAAAACGCATTGTGTTTTTTTATAACAAAAAATGTTTTAATGTTTTTATTGAATTTTATAAAATTTTTCATTTTAGCTAGCCAATAAAATATCATCTGATTCAGCATCATTGAACCTTAGTTTTTTTTGGCTATATAACCCTCTTACTCCAAATTTTGTTTAGGATCCTCTGAAGGAAGTGCCCTGAAACTTCTTTATTCACAATTTCACATGGAGGAAAATTTCTTTCTGGAAGAGGAAAATTATCTCCATGTTATTACAGATGGGCAGCATACCGGTGGAAGGATCAACTTTTCCTAGTGTTGTGCCTCCTTGCACAACAACACCAGGTGAGCAAGTTTGAAGTTGTACTTATCTCACCAAGCAGGACTGACTCATCTACTACACTTAGTGCTTTCTCTCTCTTTTCCCCTCTTCCTCTCTTCCCCAGGACCTTATTCACACATTACTACAGAAATGCCAAACATGTGAACACAAATACTAAGGCTTTTGAATGTCTTTTTACAGCTTCAAGTTTTTACAAATGCCAAGCGGTTAAAAAGTGACATTTCCATTATTCCCATCTTTCCACTTGAAAGACCATCTCTACTTTACAAATCAAGCATTGTTACATCTTTTTACAAAAATAAATGCATATGGTGTAATTTAAATACTGATTAGTGATGAGCGAGTATACTCGTTACTCAGGTTTCCCCGAGCATGCTCGACTGACCTCCGAGTATTTTGATGTGCCCAGAGATTTAGTTTCTGTCGAAGCAGCTTCATGATTTGTGGCTGCTGGACAGCCAGAATACATGTGAGGAATGCCTGTTTGCTACGTCGACAGAAACTAATTCTCCGAGCATGCCAAAATACTCAGAGGACACCTGAGCAATGAGCATACTTGCTCATCACTAATGCTGATATATCAATTTTCCCATGCATAGCCACCTCAAGAAGACTCCTGTAGCTAGTTTTCTGTCATGGCTTTGCTGGCGCCTGTGCCTTATTTTTGTGACAGCTCCTAGCAAAGACCACCCCGAGAATGAACATGTCACTTCCTGGAAGCTGGAACCCTTTTTTTTTCCTTGAACTTGCATCAACAAGTGCTGGGCAGTAACATGGCCTCATGCTTCCTCACTATGCAGTGCAAGAAAGGGTGACAGCATTTTTTTCTTCACATTTTGAGACTTTTTTAAACTGTTTTAGGGTTTCTAAACCTGAAATGGTGAAAAGAAGTGATGAGTGGTGGAAAATATCCACAGTGATGTTATTTTGATATTGGTGTGCACTATGTTCATTTTATAGGATGATTGAAAAAGATGCCTGAAAAAGATGCCTTGTGCAATAAAGACATCACCAAAACCATGAGAAAATCCCCCCAAAAATGTCTGAAAATTGAACAGAAAATTATGTAAAAAAATTGACGCAAAACATTTTTCAGGAGAAAAAATGCAAAAATTTCCTGAAACATCTTCTACTTGAAAAAGTCGTCTTGTTCATTTAAGTTTAAAAGTTGTGTGCACATACTCTCATAGTGCTTCTTATACTCATATGTACTATTTATATATGAAAAGTTAGCTGAAAGTACAGTTCTCATTTAGTATGAAAATACAGTGGGTACGGAAAATATTCAGACCCCTTTAAACTTTTCACTCTTGGTTTCATTGCAGCCATTTGGCAAATTCAAAAAAAGTTCATTTTTTTCTCATTAATGTACACTCTGCACCCCATATTGACTGAAAAAAAACAGAAATGTAGAAATTTTTGCAAGTTTACTAAAAAATAAAAACTGAAATATTACATGGTCATTAGAATTCAGACCCTTTCTTCAGACACTCATATTTAAGTCACATGCTGTCCATTTCCTTGTGATCCTCATTGAGATGGTTCTACTTCTTCATTAAAGTCCAGCTGTGTTTAATTAAACTGATAGCACTTAATTTGTAAAGGCACATACCTGTCTATATAAGACCTCACAGCTCACAGTGCATGTCAAATGAGAATCATGAGGTCAAGGGAACTGGCCAAGGAGCTCAGAGACAGAATTGTGGCAAGGCACAGATCTGGACAAGGATACAAAAGAATTTCTGCAGTACTCAAGGTTTCTAAGAGCACAGCGGCCTCCATAATCCTTAAATGGAAGAAATTTGGGACTATCAGCAGTCTTCCTAGACCTGGCCATCTCTCCAAACTGAGCAATCATGGGAGAAGAGCCTTGATGAGAGAGGTAAAGAAGAATCCCAAGATCACTGTGACTGAGCTTCACAGATGCAGTAGGGAGATGGGAGAAATTTCCACAAAGTCAACTATCACTGCAGCCCTCCACCAGTTGGGCCTTAAGTGCAGAGTGGCACAACGAAAGCCTTTCCTCAGTGCCAGACATATAAATGCCCACATAGAGTTTGCTAAAAAGCACATGAAGGACTCCCAGACTATGAGAAATAAGATTCTCTGGCCTGTTGAGATGAAGATAGAACTTTTTGATGATAATTCTAAGCGGTATGTGTGGAGAAAACCAGGCACTGTTCATCACCTACCCAATACAATACCAACAATGAAACATGGTGGCAGCATCATGCTATGGGGGTGTTTTCCAGCTGCAGAGACAGGGCGACTGTTTGCAATTGAAGGAAACATGAATGCGGACAAGTACAGAGATATTCTGGATGAAAACCTCTTCCAGAGTGCTCTGGACCTCAGACTTGGCTGAAGGTTCACCTTCCAACAAGACAATGACCCTAAGCACACAGCTAAAATAGCAAAGGAGTGGTTTTAGAACAACTCTGTGACCACTCTTGACTGGCCCAGCCAGAGCCCAGACCGAAACCCAATTGAGCATCTCTGAAAAGACCTGAAAATGGCCAGTTCACAAACGTTCACCATCCAACCTGACAGAATTGGAGAGGATCTGCAAGGAAGAATGGCAGAGGATCCCCAAATCCAGGTGTGAAAAACTTGTTGCATCATTCCCAAGAAGACTCATGGCTGTACTAGCTCAAAAGGGTGCTTCTACACAACACTGAGCAAAGGGTCTGAATACTTATGACCATGTGATATTTCAGTTTTTGTTTTTAATAAATTTGCAAAAATGTCTACATTTTTGGGTTTTTTTCAGTCAAGATGGGGTGCAGAGTGTACATTAATGAGAAGGAAATGAACTTTTTGAATTTACCAAATGGTTGCAATGAAACAAAGAGCGAAAAATTTAAAGGGGTCTGAATACTTTCTATACCCACTTTATATCTTCAAAGTTTCAAGAAAAGACTCAACAACATCTTGTCATGACATTGTCAAAAAGTGCATGCATATCATAATGGTTGATTAAACCTTCCAAAGTTAGAAAACAGTTCAAGAACTGTGTTTCTGTAGTATAATATTATTTTCTTACCAAATATGTCCTAAATATTTTAATAAATTGAGGCCAACATTCGTGACAATAGCACTATTGTACAATTTGAATATACAATGAATTGCCAGGGACTCTAATCCTATGAATTTCAGTCATGGTCCATTGTACAGTATGTTATTTGCTTTCCAAATTCTGGAATGTATCCCAGAGTCACAAAAGGGTTGTTAAATGTCTTTATTAGCAGTGATCTTTTTTTACTTGAATCTTAGCCTAATTATCTGAGACAAGAGTATAGTGGTTTTATGAGTATAGATCGACTTGATATTGGATATGCTATAAAACTGCTCAGTAAGGTGTCCTTTTTAAATACCCTTCATTGTAGCCACAGACTGAAAAGCTATATTTTGCATTCACCTTATTTATCCATAGTTATTAGGAAATGCTATAGTAAAACCTTAAAGGGGTTATCTATTCAATGCTTAACCATTTTTAGGCCACATAGAAAATAAAAACAATGTATTCTCACCTTTCACAGCATTGCCACTCCAGGGATGTTGGTACTGCTTTTCCCAGTGGGTGATTTTACTATGTCAGTTGAGTCATTGGCCGCTGACCCACTGCAGACTTTACAATTTCATAATAGAAGATGTCTGCTCAGGCAAAATTTTGAATTGTAGCTGATTAGCTGCTGATGAACTGCAGAGGTCAAATGAATCAGCAATATCATATCACTCGCTAGGTACAGTAGCACTGACAACACCAGAATGGTGCCACTATGGGAGCTGAGATACATCGCTTATATTTTCTTTGGGGCCCTGAATTAATTAGGCAAAAGTCATCCAGTAATAAACAACCTTTATACAGTTGTGGCCAAAGTATTGACACCCCTGCAATTCTGTCAGATAATACTCAGTTTCTTCCTGAAAATGATTGCAAACATAAATTCTTTGGTATTATTATCTTCATTTAATTTGTCTTAAATGAAAAAACACAAAAAGAATTGTCCTAAAGCCAAATTGGATATAATTCCACACCAAACATAAAAAGAGGGTGGACAAAAGTATTGGCACTGTTCGAAAAATCATGTGATGCTTCTCTAATTTGTGTAATTAACAGCACCTGTAACTTACCTGTGGCACTTAACAGGTGTTGGCAATAACTAAATCACACTTGCAGCCAGTTGACATGGATTAAAGTTGACTCAACCTCTGTCCTGTGTCCTTGTGTGTACCACATTGAGCATGGAGAAAAGAAAGAAGACCAAAGAACTGTCTGAGGACTTGAGAAACCAAATTGTGAGGAAGCATGAGCAATCTCAAGGCTACAAGTCCATCTCCAAAGACCTGAATGTTCATGTGTCTACCGTGCGCAGTGTCATCAAGAAGTTTAAAGCCCATGGCACTGTGGCTAACCTCCCTAGATGTGGATGGAAAAGAAAAATTGACAAGAGATTTCAACCCTATCACAGTGATCAAAATAATCAAATTAGTAAATAAAGCCCCGTTTATCACCCCAATAGGTAGGGAAAAATAATGAAATAAAGAAAATATATTTATTTTCATTTTTCCATTCAGATTATGGTTAGGGTAAGGGTTGGAATTAGGGTTAGGATTAGGGTTACGGATTAGGATTAGGGTTAGGGTAGGGTTGGGATTAGGGTTTGCTTTGTGTTTGGGTTAGGGTTGGAGCTAGAATTGAGGGGTTTCCACTATGTAGGCACATCAGGGGGTCTCCAAACATGACATGGCGCCACCATTGATTCTAGACAATTTTGCATTCAAAAAGTCAAATGGTGCTCCCTCCCTTCCGAGCCCCGACGTGTGTCCAAACAGTGGTTTACCCAACATATGGGGCATGAGCGTACTCAGGACAAATTGCACACCACTTTTGGAGGTCTAATTTCTTCTGTTACAATTGGGAAAATAAAAAAATTGGGGTTAAAAAAATGATTTTTTGTGGAAAAAAAATGATTTTGTTATTTTCACTGCTCTGTGTCATAAACTTATGTGAATCACTTGTGAGTTTAAAGTGCTCACCACACATCTAGATAAGCTATTCAGGGGCCTAGTATTCAAAATGGGGTCATTTGTGAGTGGTTTCTACTGTTTAGGCACAGCAATGGCTCTGCAAATGCAACATGAAGCTTGCAGAACATTCAATCAAAGTCTGCATTCCAAAACAGCGCTCCTTCCCTTCCGAGCTCTCCCATGCACCCAAACAGTGGGTCCCCCCAACATATAGGGTATAAGCGTACTCAGGACAAATTGCACAACAACTTTTTTGAGGAAAAAAAAATATTTTTTATCTTCACTACTCTGCATTATAAACTTTTGTGAAGCACTTGGGGGTTCAAAGTGCTCACCACTTAAAGCGTCTAGTTTCCAAAATGGTGTCACATGTTGGGGGTTTCCACTGTTTAGGTACATCAAGGGTTCTCCAAATGCGACATGGCACACAATCTCAATTCCAGCCAATTCTGCATTGAAAAAGTCAAGCGGTGCTCCTTCCGTTCCAAGTTCTCCTGTGCACCCAAACAGTGGTTTACCCCCACATATGGGGTATCGGCATATTCAGGAGAAATTACACAGCAAAGTATATGGTTCTTTAGAAAATAAAAAAATTAGTTCAGAAGTAAAATTGTTTGTAAAAAAATGTTAACTTTTTCCTTCCACATTGCTTCAGTTCCTGTGAAGCATGTAAAGGGTTAATAAACTTCTTGAATGTGGTTTTGAGCACCATGAGGGGTGCAGTTTATAGAATGGTGTGACTTTTGGGTATCTTCTGTCATATTGACCTCTCAAAGTGACATCAAATGTGAAGTAGTCCCTAAAAAAATGGTTTTGTAAATTTTGTTGTAAAAATGAGAAATCGCTGGTCAACTTTTAACCCTTATAACTTCCTAACAAAAAAAGTTTTGGTTCCAAAATTGTGCTGAAGTAAAGCAGACATGTGGAAATGTTATTTTTAAATTATTTTTTGACATACAGTATCTCTCTGATTTAAGGGCATAAAAATTAAAAGTTTGAAAATTGCAAAATTTTAACATTTTTTGCCATATTTCCGATTTTTTCATAAATAAACGCAAGTCATAATGAAGAAATTTTACCACTAACATGAAGTAAAATATGTCACAAAAAAACAGAATCAGCGGGATCCATTAAAGCGTTCCAGAGTTATAACAAAAAGTCATAAAGTGACAGTGGTCAGAATTCTAAAAATTAGCCTGCTTGTTAAGCTGCTAAATTGACTCTGTCACTAAGGGGTTAAAGAAAGTCTGCCTGTTTGCATGATTATTGGGCAAGGTACTAACAATAATCTCTCCCAGATTATTAGACAAATTGTAAAATGCAGCACCTATTTGGTTTAGTTTGCCAGGTTGTTCCTGCGCGCTGCCCTCCAAGATGCAGCTACGGATATACCCAATCTATACATATAAAATCTATATATATAAAATTGAGTGTATGTGTGCATCACCAACCAATCACGAAGCATCTTTCATTTCACCAGAGCTGTTTAAAAGAAGCTAAGCTGTGATTGGTTGCTATGAGCAACAGTTTTCCTTGCAACCAATCACTAAGCATCTTTCATTTCACCAGAGCTGTTTAATAGATGAAAGCTGAGCTGTGATTGGTTGCTATGAGCAACAGTTTTACCACTCCACAACACCTCAGCAGACATTGACTGGATGGACATTGACTAAATCTAGCATCCCTGGAAGCATAAGCTCCCAGCCATTGTCTGCCCCCAGAAAGGAGCAGAGAGCACATGACAGAAATGAATCACCCCCTCCCGTGCCTCCATCCCATAGGCACATCTTCCCTATTAAAGGAATCTCCAGTATGGAAGTTAGGGCAAATCCCTCAGCACTCTGATTCTGACCCCAGGCTTCTATTAAAGGGATCATTGGTATGGAAGTCAGGGCCAAGCCATCCGGTGCTTTGGTTTTGGCACCAGGACTCTCTTAAAGGGATCTTTGGTATGGAAATCAGGGCAAATCCAACCAGCGCTTTGCTTTTGACCCCAGGCATCTCTTAAAGGAATCCCTAGTATGGAAGTTAGGACCGTTCCACTCAGCGCTGTGGTTCTGACCTCATGGTCTCTTAAAGGGATCATTGGTATGGAACTTAGGGCTATTCCACTAAGCACTCTGGTTCTGACCCCAGGCCCCTCTTAAAAGATGTGGAATCAAGATGCATTCGCAGCCCGGGGTCTACCGTGCAGAGATGTTACCTGCTGCTTGGTAATGGCGGAGGGTATACGGCAACTAATAAATGAACATTCACGGGTTAATGTCACCTGGTGTGCACCGGAGTGAATTCTGTTGCTGCACAGAACCGCGTAGCCACACAATGTAAACAGCGGTGCCTGTTAAGCTCACAGGTCTCAGCCGGATGAGCGCTAGTATGCAGACACAGGACTCTGCCCCAAAGACCACGGAGTCCATCTAGTCCACTAGCGCTCGGCGCCACAGCCGCAGTGCCAGCAAGGAAGCAACTGAAATAGTAACGCACCTAGTGCACACTGCACTGCTCTGGCGGATGCCATTAACCACCCTGACTAGGGTAAGAAAAGCGCTAGACTGTGCACGGCGTCGCGCAGGCAGATGCAGTCACTTAGGTGCCTTGTGCTGAATGGCACAATATGGTGCTAAGAGAGGTGCTGTGAATTGGAAGCACTGTGGCACTAGACTTAGCCACTACAAGGCGCTGACTCTGACTCTAATAGCCCTATAACATGCGTATCCAAGGGAGGGGAGTAATAATAAGTCAGTCATCAGATACATGCATCCTTCATCACTCACACAAAATATAATAAGAGTCTATATTAGCGCATGGCCTTGCGGCCATACGAACCTTTTATGGCAGCGTCCTTCCGAGACCTTCCTAATGGTCCAATTTGAGCCGCTTGAGGACCTGAGCATTTGACCTCCGACCTCCAATGAGAGGCCGTCCAACGGGCATGCTCAGTAGGCTGCAAAAGGACAGACTCTTGAGCTGCTCGCTGCTGGCTAGTGTGGATTGCTAAAGCTTAAACAGAGGTGGCAGCAGCAACCAACCTAACAGCACTAGCTTAAGCAAGATGCCAGGAATGACGTCTTTGCTGAGCAGCCTCCTCTGAGGTCGGGAATGAATGGGAGACTGCAGAAGGCAAGGCTCGGGATTCCTCCTGTGCAGAGGCAGGAACCCGACACCTGACACCCGGTATGGAAGTTAGGGCAATTCCACTAAGCATTCTGGTCCTGACTCAAGGCTCTCTTAAAGGGATCCCCGGTATGGAAGTCAGGGCAAATCCCTCAGCGCTCTGATTCTGACCCCAAGATTCTATTAAAGGGATCTGTCAGAGACACCGCACTGCACTTGCTCATAGAGCCAGTGTGTGTTTCCTGAGTACAGAAGCAGTGCTAAAAGATACCTGTGGAGTGTGCAGCAGAGGTGACCATGCGTGCTTCAGGATAATAGTGTCAGGGTCCAGTCAGCGCTGGAAAGTAAAGATGCATAGGACCTGCGGACACTGAAACTGAATAATGTGCACGGGACCTATGGTCATGTGACTGCAAGGGGGCGGGGCTTAGCGTCCTGTATTCAGATAGGACAGGACACCATACAACAACTCAGAGTCAGGCAAAACAGAGGTCACACACAGTACGGGCAAACGAGGTACAGGAGAGATGAACAGACGGGTAGTCAGACAGAGCCAAGGGTCATACACAAGAGGGCGACGTGGTACCAAGGGGACGAGCAGAGAGAAGTCGGGTCACAAGCAGAGAGTCATACACGAGAGGTAGCGCAGTACAAGAGGGTCAGGCAGAACTCGTAACACGGACAGAACCAGATCACAACCGAACAAACAAGCAAGATATCAGGCACAAGGCACACGTATACAAGAGGTCACTTAACTCAGCCGAGGGCAGGAGTATAACTGACACCGGACCCAGGTCCAGTGAACACTAAATAGCCTCCTGCTGCCAGAGAGAGGCAGCACAATTAACCCATAGTCTAACCAGGACGGGTCAAAGCGAAATCCCGTACTGGATCATGACAGTACCCTCCTCTCAATGGGGGGCCACCGGACCCCCAGGTCTCTCAGGGTACTTGGCGTGAAAGGCTCGGATCAACCGATCCGCATGAACTGATCGAGCAGGAACCCACGAGCGTTCCTCAGGACCGTAGCCCTTCCAATGTATCAAATACTGAAGGGCGCGACGGACCAACCTGGAGTCGACAATTCGTTCCACCTCGTACTCAGCCTGCCCATCTACCAGGACCGGTGTCGGGGAAGATGATGATCCCTCCCCACTGGACCTCACAGGTTTCAAAAGGGCCTTATGGAAAACATTAGGGATCCTTAGAGATGGCGGAAGACTCAACCGAAAAGCCACCGGGTTAACTGCTTCGGTAATTACATAGGGACCTATAAACTTGGGTCCAAGCTTCGCAGAGGGGACCTTGAGCCTTATATTTTTGGTGGATAACCATACCTTATCTCCGACCTGAAACACTGGACCCACGGATCGTTTTTTGTCCGCAAAAAATTTAAATTTGTCCTGGGCCTTCGTAATGTTATTCTGGACCTCCCGCCATACCTCCCCCAACCGCTGGATCGACTCGTCCGCCCCAGGACACCCAGAATTCAAGCGGGAAAATTCTCCAAAATGAGGATGAAACCCATAATTGCAAAAAAAAGGAGATGTACCCGCAGACTGGTTAGTGCGGTTGTTAAAAGCAAACTCAGCCAATGGTAACACAGAACACCAATCATCCTGTCGGGCTGAGGTCAAACAACGCAGAATTTGCTCCAGAGACTGATTGGTCCGCTCAGTCTGCCCATTAGTCTCTGGATGGTAGGCGGATGAAAAGGACAGACTAATACCCAACCCCCTACAAAAAGCTCTCCAAAATCTGGACACAAATTGCACTCCCCTATCAGACACCACATTCAGGGGTACCCCATGCAACCACACCACATGCTCCACAAACAATCTGGACAATGTTTCCGCATTAGGTAGAGCTGCCAAAGGTACAAAATGTGCCTGCTTACTAAACCTGTCCACTACGACCCAGACCACGGTAATACCCTTGGAAGCGGGAAGGTTGGTGATGAAATCCATGGATAGATGAGTCCATGGTCTCTCAGGAATTGGCAGTGGTACCAATTCCCCGGCCGGCCGGTTATGGAGAGTTTTCGCACGGGCACAAACCTCACACGCAGACACATACTCCCCAACATCAGAGGCTAAAGAAGACCACCAGAACATTCTAGCAATGGCCTTCCGGGTCGCTGAGATCCCTGGATGTCCACCCAGAACTGAGTCATGGAACTCCTGGAGGACCTTGAGATGAAACTGAGATGGCACATAAAGTTTATCCACCGGCTTAGCTGGAGGTGCAAGAGCCTGGGCTTCTCGAATCTCTCGTTCCAACACATTAGAAACCTCTGCCACCACCACCCCAGGCTGAAGAATGGAGGATGGAGGTTCCGGGGGGGACACCGGATCTAGACTGCGTGACAACGCATCCGCTCTGATATTCTTGGATCCTGGTCGGAAAGTGATCGAGAAGCTAAATCGAGAAAAAAAAAGTGACCATCTAGCCTGTCTGGGAGTCAACCTTTTAGCAGACTCAATGTAAGCTAGGTTTTTGTGGTCCGTGATTACCGTTATAGGATGGACAGCCCCCTCCAAAAAATGCCTCCATTCTGCAAAAGCCAATTTTACGGCCAGAAGTTTCCGATTCCCCACATCATAGTTTCTCTCTGCCGGAGAGAACTTCTTTGAGAAAAAGGCGCAAGGTCTTAAATTGGTCAAAGTGGCGGGTCCCTGGGACAATACCGCCCCCACCCCCACCTCTGAGGCATCTACCTCAACAATAAATGGTTCAGAGGGGTCCGGTTGGATAAGAACTGGGGCCGACATGAAACATTTTTTCAAAAACTGAAATGCCGCTACCGCTGCGGTAGACCAATTCTTGATATCGGCCCCCTTTTGAGTCATGTCTGTGAGGGGTTTAACCACCTGTGAGAACCCCTTATAAATTTCCGATAATAATTAGCGAACCCAAGGAAACGTTGCAGACCCTTCAAATCACACGGTTGAACCCACTCGAGAATGGCCTGCACCTTATTAGGATCCATGCGATACCCTTCAGCAGACACGATGAACCCCAGAAAGGACAGTTCCTGAACAAAAAATAAACATTTTTCAAGTTTAGCAAACAGACAGTTCTCCCTGAGCCTTTGGAGAACTGCCCGAACATGACCAATGTGAGTCTGTTTATCAGGCGAGTAGATTAAAATGTCATCCAAATACACCACCATAAAACGTCCAATCAAATCGGAGAACACATGATTTATGAAATTTTGGAAGACCGCTGGAGCGTTGGTCAGGCCGAAGGGCATGACCAAATTTTCAAACAACCCTTCAGTAGTGAGAAAGGTGGTCTTCCATTCATCTCCATCCCGGACTCGGATAAGGTTATACGCTCCCTGTAGGTCTAATTTCAAAAACCACTTAGCTCCGGACAACTGATTGTATAAATCAGGAATAAGTGGAAGGGGATAAGTAGTCCTCACAGTTATTTTATTTAACTCACGAAAATCGAGGCATGGGCGCAAACCACCGTCTTTTTTTTTTACAAAAAAGAACCCTGCCGCCACAGGAGAAACAGAAGGACGAATATGTCCCTTACAGAGGCTCTCAGAAATATATTCCTTCATCGCAGCCCGTTCCGGACCCGAGAGGTTATACAGGCGGGCTTTGGGCAATTTAGCACCTGGAACCAGGTCAATGGCACAATCAAATGGGCGGTGTGGTGGTAAAACCTCAGCCTCTTTTTCGGAGAAAACGTCAGTATAATCTATCAGGCACTCCGTAATGCCTTCTAGACCCACGGACGACACAGACACAGAAACAAGACATTTCTCAGAGCAATAGGGACCCCACTTAACAATGTCCCGAGATTCCCAATTAATCACAGGGTTATGCAGCTGTAACCAGGGGAACCACAACACCAGTCCCGCAGGCAGGTTGTTCATTACAATACACGAAATACGTTCCTGGTGTAAGGAACTCACTTTAAGAAGAAACTCTTCAGTACAAAACACAATGTCATTCTTAACCAGTGGTGTTTTGTCAATAGCAACAAGGTGAATCAGAGTCTCCAACCTAACTGTCCCTAACTTACACCTGGCCACCAAGTCAGAGTCAATAAAGTTCAATGATGAACCACAATCCACGAAGGCAGTTGTGGATGTGGAGACACCCCCACAACAAAGTTCCACTTGGAATGACATTTTAGAAAATGCAGAAAAGGGTACCTGAGAGCCTGGGTGACCTCCACGATAATCACCCGGGCTCAGTCGTTTGTTGGTTAGTGGCCGGGAGGGGCAATCCTTTTTCCCATGTCCAGACTCGCCACTGTGAACACAGCATTTTCTCACATGCCGTTGTCTCCTTTCTTCCTCCTTATGGTTGATGGTTCCCATCGCCGTGATTTTCAGTGAAGAACTGGCTCCCCTTCCTTGGGAGAATAATGTTGTCTCGGTTTGTATCACTCCCCTTGCCCGTAACCTGCGATCCATTCGGACGACCTGTGTCATAGCTTCCTCCAGGGCATCAGGTGGGGGGTGGAGATGCTCAGACAGGCCTCTACGGAACAACCCCCGGAGAGCAGCGTCGTTCCAGCAGACATCAGCAGCCCAGCGTCTGAACTCTGAGCAAAACCACACGGCTGAGTGTTTCCCCTGGCAAACATTCACCAGCCTGTCCTCAGCCATACGCACCCGATCAGGCTCATCATAAATATGCCCCAGGGCCTCAAAAAATGCATCCACAGTCATACGCTCAGGGGCCGTGGTAGGAAGGGAGAAAGCCCAAGCTTGGGGGGCTCCCCTTAACAGAGACATAATGACCCCCACTCTCTGACTTTCATCCCCAGAAGAGTGTGGTCTTAAGGAAAAAAAAAGCTTACAGCCCTCCTTGAAAACTCTGAAGTCATTTTTATCTCCAGAAAAGGTATCTGGTAACTTCACTGGAGACTCAGGGGAAATTAATGTAACATCCCGAGCCCCCCATGAAAGAACCCCCTGCACAGTGTCAGCGATCAGCTGCTGAGACTGAGCCAGGACTCTTTGTTCTCCAAAGAGTTTCTGAGACATCTGCGTCAGATGCTTAACCTGCTCAGAAAGAGTGTGCACAGGATCCATCACACACACAGGTGAATGGGAGCAGAGAGAAAAAAAAAAAAAAAATGGTATGGGTCAGTTATAATGTCAGAGACACCGCACTGCACTTGCTCATAGAGCCAGTGCGTGTGTCCTGAGTACAGAAGCAGTGCTAAAAGATACCTGTGGAGTGTGCAGCAGAGGTGACCAGGCGTGCTTCAGGATAATAGTGTCAGGGTCCAGTCAGCACTGGAAAGTAAATATATATATTTAATCATTATAATTTGTTATAACTAACCAAATTTAGTTACTATGCCCGGGCAACTCTGGGCTCTTCAGCTAGTAATAGTATATATAATGATTCGGCTGCTTCTGAAATCTACTCTCCATTCTCCAATCTCCATTTTATTCTAATGTTGGTACTGGGATTGTTTACCTGATGTACCAGCTTTAGGCGAATCAGTAGTTATTTAGCAGTTCCTCTTTGAATGGCATGTTGAGAGTTCCATTAACAGATATAAATTAAATATGAATACTAAAAGTTCAGTTTAAACTCATTATCTACTTAACCTTTGAAGCAAATAGAATATTAAAAAAGGATAAAACAATCATAGGATTTAAAAACTTCCGGGCTCCATCAGGTACACTAGCAAATACTGCAATACATACTTAAATAGAATATCTAATGGCTCCAAACATACAGTTGTGGCCAAAAGTATTGACACCCCTGCAATTCTGTCAGATAATACTCAGTTTCTTCCTTAAAATGATTGCAAACACAAATTCTTTGGTATTATTATCTTCATGTAATTTGTCTTAAATGAAAAAACACAAAAGAGAATGAAGCAAAAAGCAAAACATTGATTATTTCACACAAAACTCCAAAAATGGGCCAGACAAAAGTATTGGCACCCTCAGCCTAATACTTGGTTGCACAACCTTTAGCCAAAATAACTGCGACCAACCCCTTCCGGTAACCATCAATGAGTTTCTAACAATGCTCTGCTGGAATTTTAGACCATTCTTCTTTGGCAAACTGCTCCTGGTCCCTGATATTTGAAGGGTGCCTTCTCCAAACTGCCATTTTTAGATCTCTCCACAGGTGTTCTATGGGATTCAGGTCTGAACTCATTGCTGGCCACCTTAGAAGTCTCCAGTGCTTTCTCTCAAACCATTTTCTAGTGCTTTTTGAAGTGTGTTTTGGGTCATTGTCCTGCTGGAAGATCCATGACCTCTGAGGGAGACCCAGCTTTCTCACACTGGGCCCTACATTATGCTGCAAAGTTTGTTGGTAGTCTTCAGACTTCATAATGCCATGCACATGGTCAAGCAGTCCAGTGCCAGAGGCAGCAAAGCAACCCCAAAACATCAGGGAACCTCTGCCATGTTTGACTGTAGGGACCGTGTTCTTTTCTTTGAATGCCTCTTTTTTTCTCCTGTAAACTCTATGTTGATGCCTTTGCCCAAAAAGCTCTACTTTTGTCTCATCTGACCAGAGAACATTCTTCCAAAATGTTTTAGGCTTTTTCAGGTAAGTTTTGGCAAACTCCAGCCTGGCTTTTTTATGTCCCGGGGTAAGAAGTGGGGTCTTCCTGGGTCTCCTACCATACAGTCCCTTTTCATTCAGATGCCGACGGATAGTATGGGTTGACACTGTTGTACCCTCAGACTGCAGGGCAGCTTGAACTTGTTTGGATGTTAGTCAAGGTTCTTTATCCAACATCCGCACAATCTTGCGTTGAAATCTCTTGTCAATTTTTCTTTTCCGTCCACATCTAGGGAGGTTAGTCACAGTGCCATGGGCTTTAAACTTCTTGATGACACTGCGCACGGTAGACACAGGAACATTCAGGTCTTTGGAAATGGACTTGTAGCCTTGAGATTGCTCATGCTTCCTCACAATTTGGTTTCTCAAGTCCTCAGACAGTTCTGTGGTCTTCTTTCTTTTCTCCATGCTCAATGTGGTACACACAAGGAAACAGGAAAGAGGTTGAGTCAACTTTAATCCATGTCAACTGGCTGCAAGTGTGATTTAGTTATTGGCAACACCTGTTAGGTGCCACAGGTAAGTTACAGGTGCTGTTATTTACATAAATTAGAGAAACATCACATGATTTTTCGAACAGTGACAATACTTTTGTCCACCCTCTTTTTTATGTTTGGTGTGGAATTATATCCAATTTGGCTTTAGGGACAAATCTTTTTGTGTTTTTTCAATTAAGACAAATTAATGAAGTTAATAATACCAAAGAATTTGTGTTTGCAATCATTTTCAGGAAGAAACTGAGTATTATCTGACAGAATTGCTGGGGTGTCAATACTTTTGGCCACAACTGTATGTAGCAGGGAGGTCTGACATTAGGGTTAACCAGAACAGATGGGATGATGAGGGTGTCATCATGGTTGACACGACACATCTTACTTAATAAATTAAATGCTTAATTCTAAGGCCATGTCATTAGTAAATCAAACAATTTTATGTTAAAAAACATTTTGATAGGAGACGTAACTTAATGAATAATATGAATATATCCATGACACTATAAGGGTTAGGCTGTGGTAATGGCAAATAAATAAGCAGATAAATAGTGCTAAATATAAAAATCTTCTGGGCTACAGTATTTTAAAAAATATTAAATTCAGGCTACTGAAAAATCTTTTTGGACTCATAAATTTTTTTGGCGCAATAAAGCTTGTCTAGTCTTTGGTATTAGTTGGCAGACTGAAGCATATTGATTGGAGTCATCCTGGAGTCAGATTCTGATGTCTTAGCACCATGATACGTAACAGTATGCTCATGCAGGTACTCTCCTGTTTTCTTGATAAACTGATCAACTGCAGAGGTCAAATGAATCAGCAATATCATATCACTCGCTAGGTACAGTAGCACCCGCTGGGAAATGCAGTATCAACAATTGATTAAGTTAATATTAGATACATCTTTCTGCATATTATTCATTGCTCTATAAACCCCTTAACGACCGCCAATACACCTTTTAACGGCCGCAGTTAAGGGTACTTAAAACACAGCCCCGCTTTTTAATGGCGCTGATGAATAAAGGTATAATGCCCCCCAGAGTCAACATTTTTCTGCCCCTGGTAGCTGAGACCCCAGAGAACATGATTTGGATCGTTTTTTACCGACTACTATGTTGCGATAGCTGTTAACAGTATAACGGCAATCGCAAAAAAGTCTGATTTTACATTTAATTTCTCTCTCCTTTGATGTGATCCATGGCCAGTTCCTTAGACCTCATGATTCTCATTTGGTCTGACATGCACTGTGAGCTGTGAGGTCTTATATAGACAGGTGTGTGCCTTTACAAATCAAGTTTTATCAGTTTAATTAAACACAGCTGAACTCCAATGAAGGAGTAGAACCATATCAATGAGTATCACAAGGAAATGGACAGCATGTGACATAAATATGAGTGTCTGAGCAAAGGGTCTGAATACTTTTGACCATTTGATATTTCAGTTTTTCTTTACTAATAAATTTGCAAAAATTTCTACATTTCTGTTTTTTTTTCAGTCAAGATGGGGTGCAGAGTATACAATAATGAGAAAAAAAAGAACTTTTTCTGAATTTACCAAATGGCTGCAATGAAACAAAGAATGAAAAATGTAAAGGGGTCTTTCCGTACCCACTCTAGTATAGGCTTGGATAGTATAGTGAGGACACAGAGTAGAAGGAGCACTGTATAAAGAGAGGGCACAGTATAAAAAGAGGGTAGTATAGAAGTGGTACAGTATGAAGTATGGTTCATAAATAGTTCATAAGGTCAAAAAGTGTGGGGTTATAGGTCATAAAGGGCAATGATATACTTTCATGTTACATAACGGCAAACAGTGTGAAGGTTATACCCTGCTCAAAAAAATAAAGGGAACACTTAAACAACAGAATATAATTCCAAGTAGATCAAACTTCTGTGAAAACAATCTGTCCACTTAGGAAGCAACACTGATTGACAATCCATTCACATGCTGTTGTGCAAATGGAACAGACAACAGATGGAAATTATTAGCAATTATCAAGACACCCTCAATAACGGAGTGGTTTTGCAGGTGGGGACCACAGACCACATCTCAGTAACAGTACTTTCTGGCTGATGTTTTGGCCACTTTTGAATGTTGATTGTGCTTTCACACTCATGGTAGCATGAGACGGACTCTACAACCCACACAAGTGGCTCAGGTAGTGCAGCTCATCGAGGATGGCACATCAATGCAAGCTGTGGCAAGACGGTTTGCTGTGTCTGTCAGCGTAGTGTCCAGAGGCTGGCAGCGTTAACTGGAGACAGGCTAGTACACCAGGAGACATGGAGGGGGGGCATTGGAGGGCAACAACCTAGCAGCAGGACCGCTACCTCCACCTTTGTGCAAGGAGAAACAGGAGGAGCACTGCCAGAGCCCTGCAAAATGACCTCCAGCAGGCCACAAATGTGCATGTGTCTGCACAAAGTCCCAGTATATAAAACATTCCCTTAGAAAAAAATGTATACAAGAGGGACTATATAGTACTAAGGTTATCCTAACTAGATGTCAAGAGAGGCAAACATAGGGCATAAATAAGGATGTGAAAAGCGGGGAGATTTCTGAACAAGGGCGTATACCAATAGAGGAAAGGTAAAAGGATACAATATGTGTTTATATCCAAAGTGATTTAGGGTCAAGCACACCATTACCAGACAGTAGGCAGCGCATCTGACTAAAGGTAAAAATCAGATGTTTATTTAAGCACCTTATGCACTTTATTTGGCAACAGCATATATTAGCACTTTATCCCCTGTGTCCTCACTTGGGGTTTACATACCCATATTGGATTAAATTCATTCGGGGATTAACTTATGCTTATGCAGGCTTTAGTTTTTGTGTTATACTATATTCATTGGTAAATGAGATTAGTTAAGGTGACTTTTTGTTATTTAATTTAGTCCTGTTTTTCCTGCATTAGCAGTGATGCTCTGTTTCTGTTTTAACATATTTGTTAATAAAATTCAATATTTTAGCTTGAAAACTCTTTTTGATTCCCATTGTGCTTGATTTGGGTCTATAAGGGGATGTTGCTGTATTTTACTGATATTTGAGTTGTTTTATTCATTTCTTATTACAGTGCATAGGGAATTTTTGTATTTAAAAGATAACATAAGCAAGCACAAAATGCAGTTTTTAACCCCTTAGAGACCCTGCCTATTTTCGCTTTTGCATTTCTATTTTTCCCTCCCCTTCTTCCCAGAGCCATAACTTTATTTTTTTCATCATTATGGCCATGTGAGTGCTTGTTTATACGGGACGACTTGTACTTTTCTCACAAATCTTTCCTTTGCCCCCCATATCCGATCACTGGCTCGCTCTTGTTATCTGCATCTCAAAAACATTTCTAGAATTTGACCTTTTCTTACTTTTGACTCCGCAAAAACTCTTACTGTTTCTCTTATTCATTCTCGTCTCGACTATTGTAACTCTCTTCTAATCGGTCTCCCTCTTGCCAAACTCTCCCCCTCCAATCTGTCTTGAATGCTGCAGCCAGGATCATATTCCTCGCCAATCGTTACAACAATGCCTCTACCTTGGGCCAGTCATTACACTGGCTTCCCATCCATTCCAGAATCCAGTACAAACTTATTACCCTCACCCACAAAGCTCTCCATGGCTCAGCACCACCCTACATCTCCTCCCTTGTTTCAGTATACCACCCTACCCACGCCTTCCGTTCTGCTGATAACCTGAGGTTAGCATCCTCAATAATAAGAACCTCCCACTTCTGTCTCCAAGACTTTACACGTGCTGCGCCAATTCTTTGGAATGTACTTCCCAGGTCAATACGATTAGTCCTCAATCCCCACAATGTTAAGTGTGCCCTGAAAACGCATTTATTCAGACTGGCCTACTGCCCCAACACATTAATCTAACTATCCCTGTGCGGCACAACCAAAAGATATACCATAACCAGGTTCCCCGCATCATGTTCCCACATGCTTTATGCATCCCTTCCCTCTGTGTCCGTACTGTTACACACTTAACATTATGGCTGGTCCATACAATCAGGGCAATTGTTACCACCCACCTTTTGTGTCTACCTTTTTCCTCATAGATTGTAAGTTTGCGAGCAGGGCCCTCATTCCTCTTGGTATCTGTTATGATCTATGTGATTATTGTTATGCTGTAATGTCTATTATCTGTAGAAGTCCTCTCTGAAATGTAAAGTGCTGCAGAATAAGTCGGTGCTATAGAAATAAAATGTATTATTATTATTATTTCTTTTGAATGACATCATTGGTTTTACCATATTCTGTACTCAAAAACAGGAAAAAATTCCAAGTGCGGTGAAATTGCAAAAATAAGTGCAATTCCACAGCGTTTTTTGGGATTTTTTTTACCATGTTCTCCAAATGCTAAAGCTGACCAGCCATTATGATTCTCCAGGTCACTATGAGTTCATGGACACCAAACATGTCTAGGTTCTTTTTTCTGTAAGAGATGGAAAAAATATCCAAAGTTTGGTAAAAAAAAAATTGCGCCATTTTCCAAGACCCGTAGCGTCTCCATTTTTGGTGATCTCGGTTTGGGTGAAGACTTATTTTTTGCGAGCCGAGCAGTTGTTTTTATTGATATCATTTTGGTTCAGATATGTTCTTTTGATTGACTGTTATTGCACTTTAATGCAATGTCGAAGCAACCAAAAATACGTGTTTTGACTTTTTTCTCACTACGCTGTATAGCGTTCAGGTTAATCCTTTTTTTATAGATCGGGTGATTCTGAACGCAGTGATACCAAATATGTGTATGTTTGTTTTTTTATTGTTTTATTTTGAATGGGCCGAAAGGTGGGTGATTTAAAGTTTTATATTTTTTATATTTTTAAAAAAAATTTTTTTACTTTTGGCATTCTTCAATAGTCTTCATGGGAAACTAGAAGCTGCTATAACACAATCGGCTCTGCTACATACAGGCTATGATCAGATCACCTGTATGTAACAGAATTGCTGACTTGCTATGAGCGCCGACTGCCGGGCTGCGCTCATAACAATCCGGCACTAACAACCATAGAGGTCTGCAAGAGACCTATGATTGTCATGTCAACCCATCAGCGACCCGCAATCATGTCACGGGGGTCACCAGTGGACGGGTTTCCTGCCCGATGGCCAGAAGCGAGCGTTAAATGCAGCAGTCAGAGTTTGACATTGGTATTTTTCTAGTTAATAGTCACGGGTAGATCGTGATTTCACCCGTGGCTGTTCTGGGCACATATCAGCTGTTAAAACAGCTGACATGTACTGAGGAAAATGTGGGCTCACCGCCGGAGCCCACATCAAAGGGAGGGAAGTGACCTGCGCAGGATTGGTACGACAGAGGTCGCAAAGGGGTTAAATGAAATTCTTTATTGGTAATGGAAAAATAAATCCAAACCTACATGGCTCTGGTTGAAACAAGTGATTGACCCCTAAACCTAATAACTGGTTGGCTACCCTTAAGAGCAACAACTGCAGTCAAGAGTTTGTGATAACTGGCATTGAGTCTGTTACAATGCTCTGGAGGAATTTTGGCCCACTCATCTTTGCAGAATTGTTATGATTCTGCCACATTGGAGGATTTTAACCACCTTTTAAGGTCATGCCACAGCACCTCAATCAAATTAATGACAGGACTTTGACTAGACCACTCCAAAGTCTTAATTTTGTTTTCTAAAGCAATTCAGAGGTGGATGTGCTGGTGTGTTTTGGATCATTGTCCTTCTGCATAACCCAACTGCTCGGCTTGAGGTCACAAATAGGTGGCTGGACACTCTACTACAGGATCTATTGACAAACAGAATAATTCATGATTCCATTTACCACAGCAAGCCTTCCAGGTCCTGAAGCAGCAAAACATCCCCAGACCATGACGCTACCATCAGCATATTTTACTGTTGGTATGATGTTGCTTTTTTAAAATGCTGTGTTACTTCTATGCCAGATATAATGGGACATACACATTACAAAAATTTCAACGTTTGTCTAGTTTTGTCACTGTTTTTAGTGGCAGCAGGCATACAGTTGTGGCCAAAAGTATTGCCACCGCTGCAATTCTGTCAGATAATACTCAGTTTCTTCCTGAAAATGATTGCAAACACAAATTCTTTGGCATTATTATCTTAATTTAATTTGTCTTAAATGAAAAAACACAAAAGAGAATGAAGCAAAAAGCAAACCATTGATCATTTCCCACAAAACTCCAAAAATGGGCCAGACAAAAGTATTGGCACCCTCAGCCTAATACTTGGTTGCACAACCTTTAGCCAAAATAACTGCGACCAACCGCTTCCTGTAACCACCAATGAATTTCTTACAATGCTCAGCTGGAATTTTAAACCATTCTTCTTTGACAAACTGCTCCAGGTCCCTGATATTTGAAGGGTGCCTTCTCCAAACTGCCATTTTTAGATCTCTCCACAGGTGTTCTATGGGATTCAGGTCTGGACTCATTGCTGGCCACCTTAGAAGTCTCCAGTGCTTTCTCTCAAACCATTTCTAGTGCTTTTTGAAGTGTGTTTTGGGTCATTGTCCTGCTGGAAGACCCATGACCTCTGAGGGAGACCCAGCTTTCTCACACTGGGCCCTACATTATGCTGCAATATTTGTTGGTAGTCTTCAGACTTCATAATGGCATGCACATGGTCAAGTAGTCCAGTGACAGAGGCAGCAAAGCAACCCCAAAACATCAGGGAACCTCTGCCATGTTTGACTGTAGGGACCATGCTCTTTTCTTTGAATGCCTCTTTTTTCTCCTGTAAACTCTATGTTGATGCCTTTGCCCAAAAAGCTCTACTTTTGTCTCATCTGACTAGAGAACATTCTTCCAAAATGTTTTAGGCTTTTTCAGGTAAGTTTTGGCAAACTCCAGCCTGGCTTTTTTATGTCTCGGGGTAAACGTGGGGTCTTCCTGGGTCTCCTACCATACAGTCCCTTTTCATTCAGATGGCGACGGATAGTACGGGTTGACACTGTTCTACCTTCGGATTGCAGGGCAGCTTGAACTTGTTTGGATGTTAGTCGAGGTTCTTTATCCAACATCCGCACAATCTTGCATTGAAATCTCTTGGCAATTTTTCTTTTCCATCCACATCTAGGGAGGTTAGCCACAGTGCCATGGGCTTTAAACTTCTAGATGACACTGCGCACGGTAGACACAGGAACATTCAGGCCTTTGGAGATGGACTTGTAGCCTTGAGATTGCTCATGCTTCCTCACAATTTGGTTTCTCAAGTCCTCAGACAGTTCTTTGGTCTTCTTTCTTTTCTCCATGCTCAATGTGGTACACACAAGGATACAGGACAGAGGTTGAGTCAACTTTAATCCATGTCAACTGGCTGCAAGTGTGATTTAGTTATTGCCAACACCTGTTAGGTGCCACAGGTAAGTTACAGGTGCTGTTAATTACACAAATTAGAGAAGCATCACATGATTTTTCGAACAGTGCCAATACTTTTGTCCATCCTCTTTTTTATGTGTGGTATGGAATTATATCCAATTTGGCTTTAGGACAATTCTTTCTGTGTTTTTTTCATTTAAGACAAATTAAATGAAGATAATAATACCAAAGAATTTGTGTTTGCAATCATTTTCAGGAAGAAACTGAGTATTATCTGAGAGAATTGCTGGGGTGTCAATACTTTTGGCCACAACTGTAGTCTGATGGGAGCAGTAGTCCCATCAAACTGCACTAGTGTCCGGAGGTAAACTTCATATCTCTGATCACAGCTGCGGGCTCACGCTGTCATTTGACAGCATGGGAACCATGGCTGCTTGACCGGCGGTTATGATTTTAACGCCAATTAGTAGCAGTGTTTGCCAAGCTGTCATATACATGACAGAGCGACAAACACCTGGTGTTCAAACAGTAACACGGACTTTCTGGTGAAGTCAATGTCTGGTGTCTGTGCCCGAACAGTAGGTGTTTGGGTTCACCCTTTTCTCCTTGTAATTTTTCTATGATTATGTCCAAATATTTTAGCAATTTCAAGAGAGCTGCGTCCCTCTGTAAAACTTTTTCTAATTGACTTTTCAGAGTGAGATAAATCTATTTTTGCTCCACTTTGTCCAAGGGAAATAAACTGGCTAATAATTCTGCACACCTTGATAAAGGGTGTTGCTATCCTTAGGCCAAACCCTCCCTCATTACATAAATACACATCACCCGGGATGCTTTATCCAATAAGCATTCAAATTTATACAGCTTAGGCTACTTTCACACTTGCGTTTTTTTGCTGCGCGTTTTTTGCGCACACAAACGCATGAAAAAAACGCATCATGCATTTGTGTGCGTTTTTTTGCGGGTTTTGGTGCTTTTTTTTAAAAAAAGCATGCTTTTTTTGCACGTATGTGCGCATTACAATGCGCACATATGCGCACCCATAGACTTTAATGGGTGTTTTGCTGTAAAAAAAAGCGCATTGCGTGCGCATGCGTTTTTTGGGGGCAAGTCGGATGCACAAAAAATGCAACAGGATGCATTTTGTGCGCCCGAGTGCACACTGCAAAAAAACGCATGCTCATACAAACGCGTACGTGCGCATATGTATGCGCACCCATGTTAAAGTATAGGGGAAAAAACACATGCGTTTTTTTTGCGCTAAAAAGCAGCGCAAAAAAACGCAAGTGTGAAATCAGCTTTAGATTTGGAAAATATGCATAAAAATGATGATATGGACAAAATACTCAATTGCCTGATAATTGTGCACACATTCTATAGCCAAGTCAAGGATAAAAAAAATCAGAAAGTAATTCAATCAAGATAGGGATTCATGAATGTAAAACTAAACAATTTATCACAAAATGTTTAAACCTGTAACGCTCAAAAACAGAAAGATCTAAATAAAATTTCTAGCAATCATAAAAGCTGCCCAGTTCTATAACAAGATTATTTTACAAGCAAAACCAGGAATAAGTTGTTCCATAATGATGGGTAAACAGCAACATGAAGAGAGAAAAGACGGAACCTTGATTCAATGCACACAACATTGTTGTATCACGTGAGTCCTGCATCCAATCAGTGGCTACTAATGGTCTGCTTCATTCCAGCGTTCTTCAAATTAATCTGACATCAAGAGGAATTAACAGCTTCTGGTGGTCTCTAACTCCCTCAGGATGTCAGCTACATCCAATGGAAGTGAGCGTAAAGTGACCTATGAGTGACCATTGATTGGCTGCAGGGCTCATGTGACAAAACAATATAATGCAAGTCCCTGGAGACCCGGTTCTGATGTTGCTGGCTTCTGAGGTGAGTATATCATACTGCAATTGACAAGGAGATGTTCAAGAAGTGGCCAAACCCTTTAAAGCAATGGAATGTAATAGAATATTTTTTATCACCTGACCTCAATGTGACTGACCATGCTTTGCACTTACTGAAGAGAAAGCGTCATAAAGAACCAAAATTAAGCAGGAACTGAAATATGGGAGTGGCAAAGACTGGTCAAAGCATCTAAAAGGAGCAAGGTGTATATATGATAATTTGGCATAAATCAGCATGGATGCTTTAAAACCCACACTATATTAAGCACACTGTATAAGCCATCAATGCACATTACTCACTTACATGTTTTGAACAAAAGACAATAAAAGCAGAACAATGGAAATTACAGCACTACCATTCATTCAATCCTATGAAGGATCACCATTGTCACCACCATTGACTATAATGTGTTTGTCAGGCTTCCATCTTTGTGTTTGTCTATTGGTGACTTGCACTATCATATCATACAACATTTTTTTCAGTTTTTTTAATATATTTATGTAAAAATTACACTGTCGGGGAAATTATTTGAATTGAGTTTCTCATTGAAGTGGCATTACATATATGTAGTAGCCCTGGAAAATGTAATATACATGGCATAAAATAGGTGAACGACATGGATCTGCAATATACTGTAGCGTATAACTTTGTAATATTGAATTTGGAATATGGAAGCTGTACCTAACATAGAATTGTTCCTTAGGTAAAGTTCATTGTATAGAAAACAGCAGAAACCTGATTATCTACAGAATGCGAAATCCTGTCTTATAATAGAGAAATAACTTGAAAATCGCTTCTTGTTCATACATTATTACGTAGATAGAAAATTTTGATGAACAGCGCTTTGGTATGCCAACTAAAATATCAAAATATACTTGAACATTTCACATTTAAGTTTGGCATTAAGTAAAAAAAAGTCCAGAATCTAAAAGTTTCTAAACTATTTTACAGTGAAGAGTATATTTGTTGATTGCGAACATTTCAAAGCGTGTACCCTTGAGGGACATCAGTCTACATTAATTATGTATTAGCGAGGAAATGTGTAGTTTGTGGTCTCAAAGATACACGAAGATGGACTTCCAAGATCAGAAACACAAGCTTATACTAAATCAGAAACCCAAGAGAAATGGATATGCTAGCCTAGGGCGATAAATACAATTGAAGAAAGATCTGCTGAATATAGTCTTTTAAGAAATGTTTTAGTGCAGATTCAATTTTGTATTATGTTTGAAAGCTAAAGGATGAGCATAGGAAGAGACAATGCATTTAATGTTAATGCTGAACAAAATATGGAACAAAACTCGGGCAAAAACTCATGTTTTCTCTATCTGAAGATAGCATAATCTGTAGCAAAACAACATCAAACACTCTCATGCTGGTGAGGATTCCCAAAACTTTCTACTTATAAAATGAGCAAAACAGGTTCAGGCAGCTGCTTGTCTGTTGGTTACTGCCTTGGGATATGCTCTTCTGCTTTTATATTAATCTATTTTTTCCTTTAGCTAAATCACAAACATACGCTACCCATATGAGACTTGTCACTATAAGATTACTTTAAAAGGGAATATCACCTTTACTTGTGACCTGAAATACTATAGATAGTTCTATGATGACAACATCGAAGTGGGTACAAAAAAAATCTAAATCTCTGTTGTGCTCATCTAAAATTTACTAACACTAGCTTTCTGAATTCCAACTTTTTTTTTTTTACCAGCACTGATCTTATTTTGTTGTAAACATCCTCCTGTAATTCACTTACCTTTTTTAAACAGCACCTTTTCCATATTTCGCATCAGGTCACGTGACATGCTGCTCTAGTCTTTCCTGCTATTTCCCACCAGTTACTTTGTAGGAGAGACGTTCAGAGCCTCTCTGATGCCTTGTGGCAGCTTTGCCACAGATGTGATGTATATGTACGGTGCTGAGCAGCCCGCCTGCTAATACTATGGGCGTCATTAATAGGCTGCCCGGAAACTTTGCATCACACTTATCTGTGTGACTTAAGGTACTGTCACACTTAGCAATGTACCAGCGATCCCGACCAGTGATATGACGCGGTCAGGATCGCTGGTACATCGCTTAGTGGTCTCTAGTGAGCTGCCACACAGGCAGATCTCACCAGCGACATCGCTGAGGACGGGGGTCGCTACTTACCTGTCACACCAGGCGATCCTGACGTCCTCCCGCCTGGCTCCACGCTCGTCTCTCCACAGGAAGCACCGCAAGAAGCTGACGACGAGAAACAGTCCTGGACGTTCTCGCGCAATCAGCGATAACCAGCGGGGGAGCGGTCGTAGGTAAGTATCAGACACAGCGATATCGCTAGCACTATCGCTATAACGTCACAAGTTATAGCGATATTGCTAGCGATATCGCTTAGTGTGACAGGCCCTTTATGTCCTATGCAAGCCTTATTTGTGTGCATTTTTTCCACTAGGCAGCCAGACCATAATGGGTTACTGGCTGTTCTCATCTGTGGAATGCACCTGTGCTGCCCTAGCCTTTATCAATGGGGGTCTGCTGCATCCTGCCAGTGCATAAGTCAGGGTTTTTGGTGAGTTACCTTTGAAATGAAAGTATTAGGGACTCACAATATCTGGGGACCCTTGACGTTGGGTTGTGAGCTTATCTGCTTTAGCCAAAATAGTAACTAATACCCCATATCCATTTATCTTTTTGCACTTTTTATCATTTTTGCAGCCCGCCTGCTAATACTATGGGCGTCATTAATAGGCTGCCCGGACACTTTGCATCACACTTATCTGTTACCTTTCAAATGAGTTTTTTTTTAAATTTTGGAATTTTTTCTTTATGTGCGCTGACCTCAAGACAAGAAGTGGCTGACACAGTCTTTTTTAGTATTTTTATCAGATAGGGGCACCATCTTTTTAAGGATCCAATAAGTAGAAGAACTAAGAACAATATCTTTACACAAGTCAACTGAAATAGCAGTTTTCATTACAAAAACCTTTACTTGTACAGAGAAGAATGAATATTTCACCGTCCACTTATACTTATCTTTACAGTACCCAAGGGACTGTTCACTGTCACTTTTATTCCATCACTACTGGGCATAGATCGGTTTGCCTCTCATTACACATCATAGCAACTACTAGTTTTTACAATTCTGGCGTGGCACATCTACAAAAAAAAATCTTACACAGCCACATAGACTCTTTCTCTATAAGTTCACTGGCTTTTTTCTCAATGTCCACATTCAAGTCTACTTTCAATGTACTATTCAGCATTCTGGATGTAATACATTCTAACTCTGGCCATCTGACAGTTTCTGAACTGTGCTGCATGGCTTCACTAAGGCTCTCTATCACTTGCTTCTGCCTAACATCCACTGGAAGCTGTGCTCATGCCTAATGGCTAATGTCTGGGCAGGATTCTACTAGTGCTGCATCCAGCTACTCCGACTCTCTGTCTAGAGCCTCACTGGAGTTCCATTTTAAGCAACTTTCTCAGACCGTCTTTATCACCAAAACGGTGCAATGCTAAATGCCACAATGCTTTCCAACAAATCAGTTTTAGGCTCTGCATGTGCTGAAACTGATGCATTTCCTCCTGCAAGATGGTATCCATGAACTGGTGTCAGTAACACTTTGATGATTAAAAACCTACCTGCTGGTGTCTGGTAGCACAGTCATGAAGAAAAGCTTGTTAGTCCTGTACATCAGGAGAACAAGACAGGTACAAAACAAGTACATGGCATCATGAAGATACATAATACTTCAGCATTACAGTTTTAGTATAAGAATGTGGTTATCTACCCTATATACTAAGGATGTGAGCAAGGAGACATTAAAAACATTCTCGGGAATGTTGGCAAACTGATCAAAGACAGAAAGCACCAAAAAAGAAACTAAATACATGGAGAATTGAGGTTGAGTCGAGTTGAATTTCGAGAAATTGATGGCTTCACGCAAATTCAAGCACTGAGCTTTGATTCATGGTCCACAAGAAAAAATAAACTTGCTCAGCACCTGTTCCCTCACTGCTGAAGAATTAGAGTATGGGCAAAGGTCTTTTTTCCTGGCTGCGCAGGCTTCCCCACAATGCCCAGCAGCTTTGACATCTTATATATTATTATTTCTTGTGCAGTGGTGGTCAGTAACTGGGTCATCACAGATCAGTGGTTCCCAGTGTAACTCAGCTTGTACAGCATTCAACTCCAGAGTCACTGAATAAGTCTATCGCTTCTATATTGTGTAACCTCTTATGGTCAGCAGGGTTCTCTCTCTGTCTCTCTCTCACTTACTTACTCACTCTCTTTCTCTCTTTTTTTCTCTTCTGTAGTGTGCAAGCTCTTATCATCAACAGGTTCTATTTCTCTCTCTTTTCTATAGAATGTACTGTAAGATCTTATGGTAAACAGAGCTCTTTCTCTCTCTCTCTGCTTCTTCTACCCGACGTATATTCTCTAAGCAATTACAAGTTATCCAGAATTGAGATCTGCATGAATTTATTTGCTGCAAATTAAGTTTTTGGGGAAAATTCAGCAAAGACAGTAAATTTAAATCTCAAAAGATCCATTCATGTTTATTAATAGATATGGGTGGACACTTGGTTGTTAGTGTCTGGCGGGTTCGGCCAAACAGTTGGAAAAAGTTAGAGTTCGGGTAGCAGAACAGTACCTGGACCTGAACTCGAATCCAGACCCCACTTACTTGAATGGGGGGCATGAATATCCACTGTTTGCCATGCTGTCATGTGCATGACTGCGCGGCAAACAACGCTCCTGATCAGCGGCAAAACCATTGCCGCCAGTCAGACAGCCGCGGTTCCCACGCTCTCAAAGGACAGTGTGAACAAGCAATTGTGATAGGAGGTATAAAGTTCACCTCTGGTCACTGGTGTCAGCTGATGGGACTACTGCTCCCATCAGCTGATGCCTTCTGCCACCAATAGCAGTGAGAGCAGGAGCGTCTGATGGGAGTATTCATCAGCCGGCTCCTGCACTGTAAATAAATTATAAAAAAAACTAGTTCACAGGGAGAATTTCACTGCGGTGAATTTGAAATGAACTGTGAGACTTTCTTATGGTGCTAGCGGCGATCTCACCAAGGTCACTGCAGTTCAGTCTGGCTGGGAATGCAGCCTCAGTGACCGGAGGTAACCACGATGATGTCACCACTAGTCACTGAGACTGCACTCGCAGCAGTCCTGTCACCAGTGGTTCTTAGCCTGGATCGTCGCATCTTGGCACTGTCCAGATTGAAAACTGTTTATCCCTCAGACATGGTTTATGGCATGGGACAGAACGACAGCCAGCTGAGGGATATTGTTGTTTTTTATTTTTTTATTGTGTGAGATGATGTATTCAGTGGAATTAGGCGTTAGATGAGTATATCTGTGTTTGTTATTTTTAAATAAAAAAGTATAAGTGTTTTGTTTATTTCAAATCAAAGACTTTATTATGGCTGACGGCTGTGTCTTTATTTACCATATAACTATATCATTACTTTTGGATAGTTGTCTTATGGACACCTCTCCATTACTAACCCATGTGCTTGATGTCAACTGACAGTACAAAGGTGACATCAACTCCACAAATGTGAACCCCAATTGCCACCGCTACAGGGCAAGTGGAAAGAGCCAGGCAAATCACCAGAATTGGCACATCTAATAGATGTGCCTTTTCTGGGTGGCTGCAGTGTGCTATTTTTAGATTGGGGAGGGCAATATCCAAGGACCCTTATCCACCTGAGAATACCAGCCCCCAGCTGTCTGATTTAGCTTGGCTGGTTGTCAAAAATGGGGGGACACCATGCCTCTTTTTTAAATTATTTATTAAAATAATTTAAATACAGCATAGGGACACCTCTTTTCCAGCCTTGCTAATGCTGACAGCTGAGAGTTGCAGCCTCCAGCTGTGAATTTTGCCTGGCTGGTTATCAAAAATAAAGAGGAAACCATGCGTGATTTTTTTTCAATTATTTAAAGTTGTGCTCAAAAGTTTATATACCCCAGCAGAATTTTTGCTTTCTTGGCCTTTTTTCAGAGAATATGAATGATAACACAAAAACTTTCTCCACCCATAGTTAGTGATTGGGTGAAGCCGTTTAGTGTGAAATTACTGTGATTTTTCTGCCAGGGTATGTAAACTTTCGAGCACAACTGTATTTACAGCGCAGGAGCCGGTTGATGAAAACTCCAATCAGATGCACTTTTCTCTATTTGTGGCTGCAGGTGGCAGCTGATGGGAGCAGTAGTCACATAAGCGACAAAAGTGACCAGAGGTAAACTTTATACCTCACAGTTGAATACTCATGCTGTCTTTTGACAGCATGACAACCACAGTTGTCTGACCGGCGTTGATGATTTACCGCCAATCAGAAGCAGTGTTTGTTGTGCTGTTATTCACTTGATAGTGCGACAAACACCGGGTGTTTAGGGGGGCCGAACCCGAATAGTAACACAGACTTCCTGGTGAAGTCTGTGTTTAGTGTCCGTGCCCGAACTTTACTGTTCGGGTTTGCCCATATCTATTTATTAACAATCAAAAGAGAATTTTTAAAAATATCTGTTATTGATAATTTACCTCTAAGTATTCCAGTTTATGCCACCATTTGACATTGAATTAATTACTTTTTTAATTGGTATTTGCATTATAGCAATATAAGGAGGATACATGTGTCTACTGCAAATACTTGAATAAATCAGTGCATGTGAAAAGCCTTGAATGTGACTTATTTTGTGTGCTACATACAGGTGATGAGCAAACAGAACAGATGATATTACATTTAATGATGGAAACACAGCCAGCAAAGTTGCATTTATTATGCTGGGATTGATTGCCAGGTTTGATGGATGTACATCAATTCCAAGCTGAAATAATATTTTTCAAACAAACCATCTACAGTATATTACACCTGAATATAGCTAATATTTGGAGCTGGATTTTTGGCTACATTTAACCTGCTCCAGGAGTAGCTAAGATAATATGTGAAGCAAAGATAAAAAGCAAGGTTTTCTGCAATATATTTTTAATATACAATAAACAAGTTACAGGAGGTATCGAATTGTTAACACAACTGATGTAAAAAGCAAAATGTCCTTCACCGTCGATGCCCCATCCTTCACTGTTGATGTAAAGCAAGGAATAAAACCAATAGCAATTGGACTTCCATTGATTACAATTATGCCCATCAATAAATTCACAACACTACTTCTTCCAGTTTACTAACATCAGGCAGGACTACATATACCGCAAGAAAATAATAAACTGGAAAGGATTCGGCCAAAAAATACAAATTATAAATTGTAATTTACGCACTGGCATAGAATAGGCTATTACTGCAAGATCAGCTGAATAAATGTGTACCAATTGTAACACAGCATTTACAATCACCTAAAAGCAAAATATCACCTGAAAAAAAACAAGCAAAGCATTTTTTTACTTATCACAGTATTAATTCAGGGGTGGGGGACTTTGTTTGCTTCGGGACAATTTTTATATTTATACCACTCTTTAGGGACTGTAGAAAATTATCAACTTGAAAATTAACCTGCTACATTTAGTCAAACATTTACTTAACCTCAAATGTGATGGCTGGAACTGCTTCTTTTTGGTGCAGCATATGATGTTAGATGGTATGAATGATATTGCTAATCAAAACTGCTTTTCCAGTTTTAGTCGGTCTGCAGAGCAGTTGACTCGGCGATAAGTTTTGAAAAGAACTTGCAGCAGTAAGTTGTACCAAACAGAGATGTATATTATACTGCATGTCTCCTCACAGTGAGTCACTCAACACTGCTCATGTACCATTTATAGAACTCATACAGTGGAATATTTGCACTATACATTACATAGGAGATAATGAGACTGCTGTATATACATCACATAGGGGACACCGAGACTGCTGTGTATACATCACATAGGAGGCACCTGGGCTGGAGTATATACATCACATAGGATATTCTGGGGCTGGAGTATATACATTGCAGGGGACATGGGGATTTAATACAAGCATCACAGGAGACATGGGGTTGGGGTATATGCATCACAGAGGAAGTGAGACTGCAGCATTACAATCACAGGAGAAGTTGGGCCTGCAATATAGATATCACAGGAGACAGGTGCTACCGCTGCTGTCTTCTTTTGTGGGATGAAAGCTCATTGCACGTTATCTCTGCCCACAAAGTACATCATGATGCTGACACTGGCCAGTGTCAGGATTTAATCTTTCATTGCACATGCCACAGTGTTCTGTAGTGAATGCTGCATGTACGTACATGCCGTGCAAGAAGATATTAAAGGGCCATCAAAATGCATCTGTTGTCCCGAGTACTGCGGTTCACGGAAATGTGCCTGGGGGCCAGAGAAAAGGTCCTTTACTCCTGTAGTAATTAAACAGATAAAATACATTTTTCATGTCTATTTCTCTCCTATCTTTGCTAGGTTGTAAAAATAGAATTGGTATTTTTGGGGGAAGTATTCCATCCACTTTTTCCATGTTTTTCTTACTCTTCAGTCTGTGCACAATATCCCATAGTGTATTCATCAAACTTACAGCTCCATCACCAGAAAAATAAAAAAGTTATAGCTCTCAGAATAAAACGATGCAAAAATAATTATTTTTTATATAAAATTGTTTTTATTGTATAAAAGCGCCAAAACATAAAAAATGATATAAATGAAGAAATTCATGAATTGCTGTTTTCTATACATTCTGCCTCCCAAAAATTGGAATAAAATTGGAATAAAAAGTGATCAAAAAAGTCATGTGCCCAAAAATGGTACCAATAAAAACGTCAACTTGTCCCGCAAAAAACTAGACCTCACATGACTCTGTGGGCCAAAATATAAAAAAATATAGCTTTCAAAATATGGTGATGGAAAAACCATATTTTGCAATAAAAAGCATCTTTAAGTGTGTGACTGCATCCAAACAGAAAAACCCGCTATAAGGCCTCTGTCACACGTCCTGCTATTTCCAGTACCGGATTTGTCAATGTCCATGTGTGTAATACTTGTGGCACACGTATAGAATGAGTGTGTTGCATCAGTGCCACAAGGACGGGCACCAGGGAAGAAGCGTTACAGTAAGCGCTGTTTCCTGGCACCGGGTGATGAACACGGCTCTCATCATTCTTCCTAATTCTGTCGGCAATCGGCACAAGCAGGGGAGAATGATGAGAGCTGTGTTCAGCAACTGGCACCGGGGAACAGCGCTTACTGTAATGCTTCTTCCCTGGCGCTGATGCGTGTCAAATGGATGACATCCATGTTATGCTTATGCACATGTGCTGGATGTTTTGTGTCCCATGCTGACATTAAAAAGCGGGATATCAGTGTGTTTTGCCCACGGACACACAGTTCCATGGAAACACTGACATGGGCACAGACCCATTCACTTGAATAGCAAATAGCACTCAGTTCCTCCCGAGTCTCTCTGGATGGCTGCCCAATGGTATAAAATTCTGTCACACACCCATGGTGTCAGTATGATCACTGCACCACTAGATGAATTTATTGAGTGGTGTAGCTCACAAAATGTGGTAACTAGAGTTGAGCGACTTTTGTTTTTTTAGGGTCGAGTTTCGTTTCGTGAAACCCGACTTTTCCAAAAGTCGGGTCGAGCAAGATCGTCCGATTATAGGGAAAAGTCGGGGTCGTCCCGAAACACGAAACCCAATGTAAGTCAATGGGGAATAAAAGTCGGCAGTGAGAGGAGGACAGGAAACACACCTACAGTGCCCATTTGAATGCCAAAAGCATCAATTCTTCTTACTTAAGCTTGCTGTCCCAACATTGAAAACAATCAAATAAGTCTCCTCGCTAGGGAATCCCTGTACTTGTCTGGACTCCTCGTCGTCCTCATCTTCCATCTCACTGCACAGTATTTCAACTTTGCAAGTGCTGTGATCCTGAGCAAGCAGGGGGGGCCCACTCGTTGGCGACGGCACTGGCACAGGGCCCCTGATAGTACGGTGGTGTGTCTGATGGCGGGTGGGCCGAACCTGCACTTTCATCTGCAGCTTTCTCTTTGTCACCGTGTAAGATGGAACTGTATATGGGAAGGGTAACCTGAGTTTCATCAGGGTCAGATTCAGGTCGTGTAGCGTGCGAGGGGAATGTAGTGGTCTGGGTCAATGTACCAGCAGATTCATCGACCAGTGGCTGGGCATCAGTGCACTTGTGTCGCCCCCAGGAGTACGGTCGCCACAGTGGCATTACCTTCTTCCTAGGGAGTGTGATGTCATGCTTGGGAGCAACGAACGATCTCTCTAGCAGGTTAACTGATTGGGCGGCGTTATTCCCACGAGTCATGACCCTCCAAACAGCGTTCATGAAGGCAAAGTGTTTATTTTACGTGGGCAGTATGGTTGCAAAGCTGAACCTTAAAGGAATGTCCAGAAGGGCACCACCAGGAGTGGAGCCTACGGTTAAATTCGACTCCACCTGGGAAACCTCAACCATGCCAGCTACAGAACAGATGCACACATTGCAAGCTTAATTCCGTTAACGAACGAGACTCCGTCATGCCCCGCGGTCCGAGTCCGGCTTACTAGAGGGACACGTGAGGCTCTGGCACATGAGATTGGCCAATAACTGGTGTGTCATGCCCTTACATGTCCGTGGCTGCATGTGCGCTACACTGAAAAGGCCAGCGTTTGTCGCTTACAGGTGCAGATAACCCGCTGAACAACGATAGTGATGGGGATCACTGATTACAATTATTACCCGCGAAAAATGATTTCCCAGTAAGTGCAGGTCAACCGCAGTTCCGGAATTAGGCCTAACCGTCATTCCTGAAAAAATGAAAAACTTACATGTGCAAACCACAGGTGCTGTAGCTTGCTTAACAGCTCGCCAGCCGTTCTCACGCCCAGTATGGATTACACGTGATTGCACAAAGGTGAGAAAGGGTACCGTATCCCCAGATAACATGTATGGATAGCGTACACATTCAAAATATATGTCTATACATCAGGAGGCAGGCTCAGACGGTGTTAGGCCCAGTATGGATTGCACGTGATTGAACAAAGGTTAGAAAGGGTACCGTATCCCCAGATAACATGTATGGATAGCGTACACATTCAAAATATATGTCTATACATCAGGAGGCAGGCTCAGACGGTGTTAGGCCCAATTTGGATTGCAAGTGATTGCACAAAGGTTAGAAAGGGTACCGTTTCCCCGGATAACATGTATGGATAGCGTACACATTCAAAATATATGTCTATACATCAGGAGGCAGGCTCAGACGGTGTTAGGCCCAGTATGGATTGCACGTGATTGCACAAAGGTTAGAAAGGGTACCGTTTCCCCGGATAACATGTATGGATTGCGTACACATTCAAAATATATGTCTATACATCAGGAGGCAGGCTCAGACGGTGTTAGGCCCAGTATGGATTGCACGTGATTGCACAAAGGTTAGAAAGGGTACTGTATCCCCAGATAACATGCATGGATAGCGTACACATTCAAAATATATGTCTATACATCAGGAGGCAGGCTCAGACGGTGTTAGGCCCAGTATGGATTGCACGTGATTGCACAAAGGTTAGAAAGGGTACCGTTTCCCCGGATAACATGTATGGATAGCGTACACATTCAAAATATATGTCTATACATCAGGAGGCAAGCTCAGACAGTGTTAGGCCCAGTATGGATTGCACGTGATTGCACAAAGGTTAGAAAGGGTACCGTATCCCCAGATAACATGTATGGATAGCGTACACATTCAAAATATATGTCTATACATCAGGAGGCAGGCTCAGACGGTGTTAGGCCCAGTATGGATTGCACGTGATTGCACAAAGGTTAGAAAGGGTACCGTTTCCCCGGATAACATGTATGGATAGCGTACACATTTAAAATATATGTCTATACATCAGGAGGCAGGCTCAGACGGTGTTAGGCCCAGTATGGATTGCTCGTGATTGCACAAAGGTTAGAAAGGGTACCGTATCCCCAGATAACATGTATGGATAGCGTACACATTCAAAATATATGTCTATACATCTGGAGGCAGGCTCAGACGGTGTTAGGCCGAGTATGGATTGCACGTGATTGCACAAAGGTTAGAAAGGGTACCGTATCCCCAGATAACATGTATGGATAGCGTACACATTCAAAATATATGTCTATACATCAGGAGGCAGGCTCAGACGGTGTTAGGCCCAGTATGGATTGCACGTGATTGCACAAAGGTTAGAAAGGGTACCGTATCCCCAGATAACATGTATGGATAGCGTACACATTCAAAATATATGTCTGTACATCAGGAGGCAGGCTCAGACGGTGTTAGGTCCAGTATGGATTGCACGTGATTGCACAAAGGTTAGAAAGGGTACTGCATCCCCAGATAACATGTATGGATAGCGTACACATTCAAAATATATGTCTATACATCAGGAGGCAGGCTCAGACGGTGTTAGGCCCAGTATGGATTGCACGTGATTGCACAAAGGTTAGAAAGGGTACCGTATCCCCGGATAACATGTATGGATAGCGTACACATTCAAAATATATGTCTATACATCAGGAGGCAGGCTCAGACGTTGTTAGGCCCAGTATGGATTGCACAAAGGTTAGAAAGGGTACCGTATCCCCAGATAACATGTATGGATAGCGTACACATTCAAAATATATGTCTATACATCAGGAGGCAGGCTCAGACGGTGTTAGGCCCAGTATGGATTGCACGTGATTGCACAAAGGTTAGAAAGGGTACCGTATCCCCGGATAACATGTATGGATAGCGTACACATTCAAAATATATGTCTATACATCAGGAGGCAGGCTCAGACGGTGTTAGGCCCAGTATGGATTGCACGTGATTGCACAAAGGTTAGAAAGGGTACCGTATCCCCAGATAACATGTATGGATAGCATACACATTCAAAATATATGTCTATACATCAGGAGGCAGGCTCAGACGGTGTCAGGCACAGTATGGATTTGACGGCCCAGACTACACAGCGGAGGAGCAGGGAGAGGTAAAGATTGCAAATGCTGGGGCCCTGCCCAAGCAAGGGGGGCCCACTCGTGGGCGTCGGTACTGGCACTGGGCCCCTCATAGTACGGCGGTGTGTCTGACGGCGGGTGTGCACCATCACCGTCAGAGACACTTGATTGCACTATGAAGGACCCTGTGCCAGTGCCCGCGCCCAAGAGTCGGCCTACCCACCTGTCCAGGGCAATGGCACTCGCACTGTGTCGTGCGCTAGGTGGTGACCCCGGCCATGGGGGGGAGGAAGCACAGTTAGGGAGTTTTAGAAAGTGGCATATGTTGATGTTGGACATACAGCTGATGCAAAAGGTGAAATAGGTCAAGTCCCAGGAAGAGGTGGACCAAAGCAAGCCATTTTTCTGTCACCCTATGTGTCATCAGGGGAAGGTGGGACAAAATCCTTGGAAACCCATGCGTGGTTCATTTTAATGAAGGTTAGATCATCCACATTTTGGGTTGACAGATGGGTCCTTTTTTCTGTCAGGATTGATCCAGCTGCACTGAAGACTCTTTCCTATAGCACACTTGCAGCTGGGCAAGCGAGCTCCTGTAAGGCATATTGTGCCAATTCAGGCCAGGTGTCCAGTTTAGCGGCCCAATAGTCAAAGGGGAATGACCTGTGTGGGAGAACATCGATATGGGAGGAAAAGTAGTTTGTAACCATAGTTGACAACTGCTGTCTCCTGTCACTTTCCATCGATGCAGTGTTACCAGTTGTGTGAGCGGTACTTGAAAAATCAGTCCACAACATTGTCATGAAACCCCTGTCTCCAACGCCACTTCTGCTGTGTGCACCATGAACACCTCTGCCAAGCTGCCCCCGGCCCGTACGGCTCGTGTGAGAACCATCACCGCTGCTGTGTGCTGGGAATGCCTCAAGCAACCGATTTACCAGAGTTGCTTGTTTATTAGCCAATATTAGGTCAAGGTTCTCCTGTGGCATGATGTTTTGTAATTTGCCTTTATAGCGTGGATCCAGGATGCTGGCCAACCAGTAGTCGTCATCGTTCATCATTTTGGCAATGGGTGGGTCCCTTTTTAGGATCTGCAAGGCATAATCTGACATGTGGGCCAATGTTCCCGGTGTCAATGATGCACTGCGAGTGCTGGTTGGAGGAGCACTTTCTGGCAAATCCACATCCCTCCAGTCACGCACAAACCCTGTACCAGACCTTGCCACGCCAACATTTTCACTTGCCCCACGAGATGCATCCTCCTCCCCTAAGTAATCATCCCCATCATCCTCCTCCTCCTCCTCTTCTTCCTCCACCTCGTCCAGGAGAGGTCCCTGAGCAGACAATGGCTGAATGTCATCAAGGATTCCCTCCTCCTCTTCCTCCTCATCAACATTGGCTGCAGACGCCTGCTCCTTAAGGTGCGTCAAAGTTTGCATGAGCAGACGCCTAAGTGGGATGCTCATGCTTAGGATCGCGTCGTCTGCGCTTACCAGCCGTGTGCATTCCTCAAAACACTGAAGGACTTTACAGAGGTCTTTCAGCTTCGACCACTGCACACCTGTCAACTCCATGTCTGCTCTCAAAGTGCCTGGCCGTGTATCCTCCCACAAATGCATTATGGCCTGCCTCTGCTCGCACAGCCGCTCCACCATGTGCAGGGTGGAGTTCCACCTTGTTGCAATGTCGATAATGAGGCGGTGGTTGGGAAGGTGGAGCAATCGCTGCAGCTTCTGCATACGAACGGAGTGTACAGGCGACCGGCGGATGTGCGCGCACAGTCTTCGCACCTTCTGGAGCAGGGCTGTTAACTCCGGATAATTTTTGAGGAAGCACTGCACCACCAGGTTCAAGGTGTGAGCCAAGCAAGGTATATGGCTGAGTTTTGAAAGGGCTATGGCTGCCACAAAATTACGGCCGTTATCACTAACTACCTTGCCTGCCTCAAGATGTACACTGCCCAGCCATGACTCAGTTTGTCGCTTCAAGTACTCGGCCAGCACCTCGGCGGTGTGTCTGTTGCCCAAACACATCGTCTGCAACACAGCCTGCTGACGCTTTCCACTAGCTGCTCGATAAGGGGACACATCGTGTGCAACAGTGGCAGCTGCAGATGGAGTGCTCGTACGACTGCGCTCTGTGGACGAGCTTTCGCTTCTGGAGGAGGAGGAGGGTCGAACACCTACAGCCAACTGTTTCCTATACCGTGGGCTAGGCAGCACTGTCCCACCACCGCTGTCCCCTGTGGACCCTGCATACACCACATTAACCCAGTGCGCAGCGATGGACACGTAATGGCCCTGGCCATGCCGACTGGACCATGCATCAGTTGTGAGGTGCACCTTTCCGCTCACTGACTGCTTGAGTGCATGGACAATGCGGTCTTTCACATGATGGTGGAGGGCTGGGATGGCTTTGCGAGAGAAGAAGTGGTGACTGGGTAGGTCATGGCGTGGTACTGCATAGGCCATGAGTTCGCGGAAAGCTGTGCTTTCCACCAACCGAAAGGGCATCATCTCAAACGAGATTAGTTTGGCAATGTGGGCGTTCAAACCCAGTGTACGCGGATGAGAGACTGAGTACTTTCTTGACCTACTCATAGTGTCTGGGAGGGTGAGCTGGACTTGAGAGCTGCATATGGTGGAAGTAGCTGTGGACAGGGCGGACTGAGAGAGGGTTGATGATGGTGATGGAGTTGGTGTTCTTTTTGATGGCCTAGAATCAGTCTTTCGTTGATATAACAGTGGGATTCCCTGACTGCTTTGGCCTTGCAACGACACCTCAACATTTGCTGCTGTGCTAACCGGTGGGCTTACAGTGGGGGAAACAATGTAGCGTTGCTGACTACCTTCGTTGTGATCAGTTGCACATGTGGCACTTGAGGTTTGGTGTTGTGTCCACGCTTGCAAGTGCATGCTGGTTAAATGTCTAAGCATGCAACTGGTATTCAAATTTTTCAGATTTTTCCCTCGGCTAAAGGTCTTTGCGCACTTCTTACAGATAACCTTGGCCTGATCATGAGGATTTTGGTCAAAAAAGTGCCACACTGCACTCTTCCTACTTTGGCAGACATTTTGCGGCCTAGCACGCTGTGATCTTTTGACCCTCTGGACAAGCTGTCCAGCAACTCTTTTGATGTTTGGAACCTGTCTTTGGAGTGCTCCGGGCCAGCCAGATAACAGCTGTTGCGATGTCGATGTCTGCTGTGGATGCTCCTCATCTGAGCTATTGGAAGCAGCACCCTCTTCCCCCAATGGATGCCAATCTGGGTCAACAACTGGGTCATCCATCACCTCCTCTTCTATATCATGTGCACCTTCCTCTGTGTCACCATGTATGGTGGTATAGTGTGCGGGAAGGGGCACCTGAGTCTCATCAGGGTCAGAATCTGGCTCTGTACACTGCGAGGACAATGTAGTGCTCTGAGTGAATGTACCAGCAGAATCATCCATCAGCGGCTGTGCATCAGTGCACTCCATGTCAGATTCATCTTGGCCTGGGTAATTCACCATTTGACTTGATAATCCAGGCATGGTATGTGAAAACAGCTCCATGGAGTAATCAGTAGTATGGCCTGCGTCATCCTTCAATCTTGGTTGGGGTGAAGGACACAAGGAAAGGTGTGGTTCATGAACATGAGCCTCCAATGACGACTCAGTGCTTTTACTTTTTACAACTGAAGAAGAGGAGGCGATAGAGCTGGAGGCTGAGTCAGCAATGTAAGACAAAACTTTTTCCTGATGCTCTGGCTTTAAAAGCGGTTTGCCAACTCCTAGAAAACTAAGCATTCGAGGCCTTATGTAGCCAGACGATGACACAGGCTCAACACCTCCTGCATTCGGTCCTATTTTGCTCTTGCCACTACCATCAGATCGACCACCAACACCATCATTACCAGCTGCCAACCCCCGCCCAATTGCACGGCCTCTTCCACCAGCCTTCCTCATTTTTGGTAGAAATGTAGACAAAATCCAACAAACTATATAGTAATGTAAAACAAGGTACAAGGTGTCTATAGGACAGGGGAGATTTTGAATTTCTGCAGACACTTGTGGACACTGGACACTTTTGGATTGTGTGAGGGCCACTGATATCTGAGCGCTATGTCACAGGCTCGATGGCACAGCAGTGACAAAAGTGACAAAAGGATAAGGGAGATTTTGAATTTCTGCAGACACTTGTGGACACTGGACACTTTTGGATTGTGTGAGGGCCACTGATATCTGAGCGCTATGTCACAGGCTCAATGGCACAGCTGTGACAAAAGTGACGAGAGGATAAGGGAGATTTTGAATTTCTGCACACACTTGTGGACACTGGACACTTTTTGATTGTGTGAGACCCAATGAATATCTGAGCGCTATGTGACAGGCTCGATGGCACAGCTGTGACCAAAGTGACTAGAGGATAAGGGAGATTTTGAATTTCTGCACACACTTGTGGACACTGGACACTTTTGGATTGTGTGAGACCCAATGAATATCTGAGCGCTATGTGACAGGCTCGATGGCACAGCTGTGACCAAAGTGACTAGAGGATAAGGGAGATTTTGAATTTCTGCACACACTTGTGGACACTGGACACTTTTGGATTGTGTAAGGCCCAATGAATATCTGAGCGCTATGTGACAGGCTCGATGGCACAGCTGTGACCAAAGTGACTAGAGGATAAGGGAGATTTTGAATTTCTGCACACACTTGTGGACACTGGACACTTTTGGATTGTGTGAGGCCCAATGAATATCTGAGCGCTATGTGACAGGCTCGATGGCACAGCTGTGACCAAAGTGACTAGAGGATAAGGGAGATTTTGAATTTCTGCACACACTTGTGGACACTGGACACTTTTGGATTGTGTGAGGCCCAATGAATATCTGAGCGCTATGTGACAGGCTCGATGGCACAGCTGTGACCAAAGTGACTAGAGGATAAGGGAGATTTTGAATTTCTGCACACACTTGTGGACACTGGACACTTTTGGATTGTGTGAGGCCCAATGAATATCTGAGCGCTATGTGACAGGCTCGATGGCACAGCTGTGACCAAAGTGACTAGAGGATAATGGAGATTTTGAATTTCTGCAGACACTTGTGGACACTGGACACTTTTGGATTGTGTGAGGGCCACTGATATCTGAGCGCTATGTCACAGGCTCGATGGCACAGCTATGACAAAAGTGACGAGAGGATAAGGGAGATTTTGAATTTCTGCAGACACTTGTGGACACTGGACACTTTTGGATTGTGTGAGGCCCACTGATATCTGAGCGCTATGTCACAGGCTCGATGGCACAGCTGTGACAAAAGTGACTAGAGGATAAGGGAGATTGGATTGCTTTTAAAAAAGCAGTTTGCAGAGCAGTGGGTAAACAGCAATGCCAGCCTGTCAGGAAGCCTTAAAAGGCAGCCCAACAACCAACACCACTGATACACCACAATATAGCCTCCCCTTGCACTGCACACACAGTGACTGGTGTGTTGTGCAGGCCAAATCGCTAGCAGCAGAAGCAGTTTTTTTTTCTTCTCAGCAGGACAAAAAAAAAAAAATTGGGATTGCTTTTAAAAAAGCAGTTTGCGGAGCAGTGGGTAAACAGCAATGCAGGAATGTCAGGAAGCCTTAGAAGGCAGCCCAACAACCAACACCACTGATACACCACTATATAGCCTCCCCTTGCACTGCACACACAGTGACTGGTGTGTTGTACAGGCCAAATCGCTAGCAGCAGAAGCAGTTTTTTTTTCTTCTCAGCAGGACAAAAAAAAAAATTGGGATTGCTTTTAAAAAAAGCAGTTTGCGGAGCAGTGGGTAAACAGCAATGCAGGAATGTCAGGAAGCCTTAGAAGGCAGCCCAACAACCAACACCACTGATGCACCACTATATAGCCTCCCCTTGCACTGCACACACAGTGACTGGTGTGTTGTGCAGGCCAAATCGCTAGCAGCAGAAGCAGTTGTTTTGTCTTCTTCCCTGCCTAACGCTCTCCCTACAGAATCAGCAGCAACCTCTCCCTATACTGAGATCAGCAGAAGTAAGATGGCGGTCGGCGTGCTCGCCCTTTTATACCCCCTGTGACGCCCACCAAAGCAAGCCAATCACTTGCATGCCCTTCTGAAAGATGGTGGTGACCCCTGCCTATGTCATCACGTTGCCCACAGTGTCCGTGGATCCTGATTGGCTGAAAAAGAGCGCAAAACAAACTTTTGAAACGCGACTTTGGCGCGTAAGTCGCCGACCTCGTGGCCGACCTCAACCTAGGGTCGGGTTTCGTTTCATGAAACCCGACTTTGCCAAAAGTCAGCGACTTTTGAAATTATTCGACCCGTTTTGCTCAACTCTAGTGGTCACTTATGGGGGATTCTGCTGTTTTGGCATCTCATGGGCTCTCCCAGTGGGTCATAGCACCTGCAAACCATAACAGTAAAATCTGGCGCTCCTTCACTTCTGAGCTTTGCCATGCGCCCAAACATTGGTTTACCCCCAGATATGGGGTATCACTGTACTCAGGACAATTTGGTCAACAATGTTTGGGGTCCAATTTCTTCTGTTACTCTTAGGAAAATAAAAAATTGGCAGCAAAAAGATCATTTTTGTGGAAAAAATATGATTTTTTTATTTTTATGGCTCTAGGTTATGTGAAGTATTTGGGGGTGCAAAGTGCTCACCACATCTGGATAAGTTAATTGGGCAGTCTAGTTTCCAAAATTGTGTCAATTGTGGGAGGTTTCCACTTTTTAGGCACATCAGGGGCTCTCCAAACGCGACACGACGTTCAATCTTAATTCCAGCTAATTTTGCTTCGAAAAAGTAAAACGGTGCTCCTTCCCTTCCGAGCTCTGCCATGCGCACAAACAGTGGTTTACCCCCACAATTGGGGTATCAGCATACTCAGGACAAATGGCACAACAATGTTTGGGGTCCAATTTCTCCTGTTACCCTTGGGAAAAAAATTGGGGGCAAAAAGATCATTTTTATGAAAAAATGTGATTTTTTATTTTTACGGCTCTACGTTATAAAGTTCTGTGAAGCATCTAGATAAATTCATTGGGGGTCTAGTTTCCAAAATGGTGACACTTCCGGGGAGTTTCCACTATGTAGGCACATCAGGGGCTCTCCAAACGCGATATGGCATCCGATCTATATTCTAGCCAATTTTGCATTGAAAAGTCAAACGGCGCTCCTTCCCTTCCGAACTCTGCTATGCACACATACAGTGGTTTACCTGCATATATGGGGTATCAGCAAACTCAGGTGAAATTGCACAGCAACTTTTGGGGTCCAATTTCTCCTGTTACCCTTAGGAAAATAAAAAAAAATTGGATCTGAAGTAAATTTTTTCTGAAAAAGTTAAATGTTCTTTTTTTAAACATTCCAAAATTTCCTGTGAAGCACCTAAAGGGTTAATAAACTTTTTGAATGTGGTTTTGAGCACCTTCAGAGGTGCAGATTTTAGATTGTTGTCACTTTTTGGTATTTTCTATCATATAGACCCCTCAAAGTGACTTCAAATATGATGTAGTCTCTCATAAAATGGTGTTGTAAAAATGAAAAATCGCTGTTTAAATTTTAACCCTTATAACTTCCTAACAAAAAAAATTTGGTTCTATAAATTGTGCTTATGTGAAGTAAACATGTGGGAAATGTTACTTATTAAGTATTTTATGTGACATATCTCTGTGATTTAAGAGCATGAAAATTCAAATTTGGAAAATTGCAAAATTTTCACATTTTTTTCCCAAATTTCCATTTTTTGCAAACAAATGCAAGTAATATCAAAGAAATTTTACCCCTGCCATGAAGTACAATATGTCACAAGGAAATCACCGGGATCCATGGAAGTGTTCCAGAGTAATTACTTCATAAAGGGACAGTGGTCAGAATTGTAAAAATTTGCCTGGTTATTAAAGGGAATCTGTCACCCTATTTTTCACCTATCAGCTGCCGGCACCACCATTAGGGGCTTATCTACAGCATTCTGTAAAGCTGTAGATAAGCCCCCCATGTAACCTGAAAGATAAGAAAAAGGAGTTAGATTATACTCACCGGGGGGTGGTCCGGTCTTGGTCCAATGGGTGTTGCGGTCCCGTGCCTCCTTCTTCTAACGGTGACATCTTCTTCTTTGCTGCCTGTCATGGCTCCTGTGCAGGTGCACTGCTCTGCCCTGTTGAGAGCAGAACAGAATACTGCAGTGTGCAGACGCCGAACCTCTCCCAGCGCCTGTGTACTGCAGGACTCTGCTCTGCCTTTAAGCAGCAAAGAAGAGGATGTCACCGTTAGAAGATGGGAGGTGCCAGACGGGACAGCGACACCCATTGGAGCAGACCGAACGCCAGGGTGAGTAAAATCGAACTCTTTTTTCTTATCTTTTAGGTTACATCGGGGGCTTATCTACAGCATTACAAAATGCTGTAGATAAGCCGCTTATGTCGGTGCCGGCAGCTGATAGGCGAAAATTAGGGTGACAGATTCCCTTTAACATGCAAACCACCTTTGGAGGTAAAGGGGTTAAGGACTGCTAATATGGACACTTGCAAACCCATTGTATTCAATGATGGTGCGCACATATCAGGTTTTTCACACGAAAAGGCGGTAAAGGTTGGGCACTGTCCTCTGAATTGTTGTGCTCTTTGATAGGAAATGCAATAAAAGGAAAGGTCTCGGCACTCTCGTGTTGAATAATTTCTATTTGTTCAATGCACAAATTCAATTAAATCCATCAGCCCATCCATGCTGAAGAGTTTAATCAAGTTTTTCACACAGACCATGTGTCCATGGGAAAAACCTGCAGAAGTCTATTTATCAGCAGCATTGACTGCAAAATGTCCTGCACATGTGCACACTTGTCATCAATGTGACATTTATCTGCACCTTGGTATGAGCAGTACAGTTTGCTCTGTTCCCAGACCCAGGGTGCTGAAAATTGCTCTGATCATTGTTGCCTGGTTTCCAAGAGCTCAGTGTGACCAGGTGACAATAATGGAAGTTGTATTCAGCACCCGATGTGTACATTGTGTGCAAAATTAAGAATTAAATAAAGAATTAGCATGAGCTCCCTTGTAATTTTGATCACCAGCAGAGGGAAAGCCCATTGGTGGCTGATGTTACTAATCTAGGAAAGGGGACAATACTCCAAAAGATTCCCAGGCTATTAATAACAGCTCACAGCTGTTTGCTTAATCTTTACTGGTTAGAAGAGTTGAGCGAAACAGGTCGGTCAGATTCAAAAATCGCCGACTTTCGTCAAAGTCAGGTTTCGCCGATCGAAACCCGACCTTAGCATGAGGTCGGCCATGAGGTCGTCGATCAGCGCGCCAAAGTCGCGTTTCAAATAATGCTTTCAGCGCCTTTTCTCACCCAATGATGGAGGATGCACACTGTGGGCAACGCGATCACATGCGCAGCGGCCAGCACCTTGTAGGGCATTAAAGTGATTGGCCGGCTTTGTGTGCCGTCACAGGGGGTATAAAAGGCTGTGAACGCCGACCGCCATCTTACTTCTGCCAATCTGCTGATTCTGAACAGGGAGAGCGCTAGGCAGGGAAGAAGAAAAAAAAACTGCTTCTGCTGATAGTGCTTTTCACTGCACAGTTAGTGTGCAGTGAAAGGGGAGGATTTTGGTTGTGTGCAGCAGTGCTGGTGGTGATTAGGCTGCCTTTTAAGACTACCTGCTAGCTGCATTGCTGTGTGCACACTGCTGTTCAAACTGCTTTTTTCAAAGCACTCCAACTTTTATTATTTTGTCCAGGTGAGTTACTGAGCGTTCATTTTTTCACACACCGTCTAGTGGTGTACGCTCCTCACACACTACCGTGTATTCCGGCTGGTATCATGGACAAATAGAAGCTACCTGTGTGTGACTAAAAAAGAAACGAGGAGTTAGTCCGTTTTTCCACACCTACACCTTAGAGTCATGTCAGTTTTTCAAACAGTTTCGTATATCTGCTGTTTGATTACAGTCAAAACTAGACAGAGACAGTGTGTGTCACTCCCTATACAAATACACGGAGCTTGACAATTTTACATACACACACCGTACAGCGGTGTACGCTCCTCATACACTACCGTGTATTCCGGCTGGTATCACGGACAAATAGAAGCTACCTGTGTGTGACTCTGTAAAAAAGAAATGAGGAGTTTGTCCGTTTTCCACACCTACACCTTAGAGTCGTGTCCATTTTTCAGTTTCGTATATCTGCTGTTTGATTAGAGTCAAAACTAGACAGAGACAGCGTGTGTCACTCCCTATACAAATACACAGAGCTTGACAATTTTACATACACACACCATACAGCAGTGTACACTCCTCACACACTACCGTGTATTCCGGCTGGTATCACGGACAAATAGAAGCTACCTGTGCGTGACTCTGTAAAAAAGAAAGGAGGAGTTTGTCCGTTTTTCCACACCTACACCTTAGAGTCGTGTCCATTTTTCAAACAGTTTCGTATATCTGTTGTTTGATTACAGTCAAAACAACACAGAGACAGAGTGTGTCACTCCCTATACAAATACACGGAGCTTGACAATTTTACTTACACACACCGTACATCGGTGTATGCTCCTCACACACTACCGTGTATTCCAGCTGGTATCACGGACAAATAGAAGCTACCTGTGCGTGACTCTGTAAAAAGAAAGGAGGCGTTTGTCCGTTTTTCCAGACCTACACCTTAGAGTCGTGTCCGTTTTTCAAACAGTTCCGTATACCTGCTTGTTGGATTACGGTCCAATACATACTCTCAGAGCGTCTGTGACTAACATAATATATACGTTGATTTAATTTGTTTAATACACCTTACACAGCTGGATGCACCTCATACAGTACCATCTCTCTGCTGGTATTTTTGGTACGCTTTCCCAAACATGAGGAAGTATGGTGTAAGAGTCCGCGGACGTGGGCAGGGGGGTGCAGCTGGTACTGATGGTGGTGGTGCATAGGCTGATTCTGGCAAAAGCACAATAGCAGCTAAGGCAGGAGGTGTTGAGCCTGCGTCATCCTCTGGGCCAAGAAGGCCTGTAAGGTTGTTTTTTCTTGGAGTTGGAAAACCGCTTTTAATGCCGGAGCATCAGGAACAGGTTTTGGCGTACATTGCCGAAACAGCCACCAGCTCTATTGACTCCTCTTCTGAACGGTCGAAAACTCCAAGCACGGAGTCGTCAGTGCAAGTTTCCGGTCATAAAAAAACCCTTGCCTTGTGTCCTACACCCCCACCAAAAGTTACGGATGAGGCAGCCCACACTTCAGATTACTCTATGGAGCTCTTTTCACATACCATGCCTGGGTTATACAGCCAAATCCAGAATTCCCTAGTCCAGGATGAATCTTACATGGAGTGCACTGATGCACAGCCACTGCTAGATGATTCTGCTGGTACACTGACCCACAGCACTACATTGCCCTCGCAGTCTATTGAGCCAGAATCTGACCCTGATGAAACCCAGGTGCCCCTTCCCGCATACCATACCACCTTACACGGTGACACAGAGGAAGGTAAAGACGAAGGTGCAGATGACTTTGAAGAGGAGATGATGGATGACCCAGTTTTGGACCCGGATGGGCATCCATTATGGGAGGATGGTGGCGCTGACAATAGTTCAGATATGGAGAAGGATCCGCAGCAAGCATTGACATCGCAGCAGCGGTTATCTAGCAGGCCCGTAGCTGTCCTAAAATGTGGAACAAAAACTAAAAGAGTTGCAGGACAGCTTGACCAGACGGTCAACTTAGCACAGCGTGCAACGCCAGAAAATGTTTACCATAGTAGGAAAAGTGCAGTGTGGCACTTCTTTGTCCAAAATCCTACTGACGAATCAAAGGTTACCTGTAAGAAGTGCGGAAGGACCTTTAGCCGAGGTAAACAACTCAGAAATTTGAATACCAGTTGCATGCTTAACATGCAAAACAGAAGCCGCGGAGACACCATCACGTGTTTCTCAACGCAAGCAATGACCAGCCAGTTTCCTACTCCACACTGATGTTGGGCAATACCCCGAAACAGCTGTATGTGGATGGATACCATGTTTTGGCATAGGTGGTTTCCTTCATTGGAGACTGCCCTTCCCGTGGTTGTTCCTTACCGGGCAAAGACCTGGCTGGTCATTGCTTGCGTTGAGAAACACGTGATGGTGTCTCCGCGGCTTCTGTTTTGCATGTTTTACATATTTCCCATAAAGGATGGGGGCAGTGCTCTAGAATCACTGCGTTGAGAAACATGTGATGGTGTCTCCGCAGTCTCGGATGTTGATCTCCATGAGTTCATTCATCCTCCTCTTCATAGTCTTTTTACTAGGCATTGCTCCTACCAGCCAGTTTCCTACTCCACACTGATGAGGGGCAATACCCCGAAACAGCTGTATGTGGATGGATACCATGTTTTGGCATAGGTGGTTTCCTTCATTGGAGACTGCCCTTCCCGTGGTTGTTCCTTCCCGGGCAAAGACCTGGCTGGTCATTGCTTGCGTTGAGAAACACGTGATGGTGTCTCCGCGGCTTCTGTTTTGCATGTTTTACATATTTCCCATAAGGGATGGGGGCAGTGCTCTAGAATCACTGCGTTGAGAAACATGTGATGGTGTCTCCGCAGTCTCGGATGTTGATCTCCATGAGTTCATTCATCCTCCTCTTCATAGTCTTTTTACTAGGCATTGCTCCTACCAGCCAGTTTCCTACTCCACACTGATAAGGGGCAATACCCCGAAACAGCTGTATGTGGATGGATACCATGTTTTGGCATAGGTGGTTTCCTTCATTGGAGACTGCCCTTCCCGTGGTTGTTCCTTCCCGGGCAAAGACCTGGCTGGTCATTGCTTGCGTTGAGAAACACGTGATGGTGTCTCCGCGGCTTCTGTTTTGCATGTTTTACATATTTCCCATAAGGGATGGGGGCAGTGCTCTAGAATCACTGCGTTGAGAAACATGTGATGGTGTCTCCGCAGAGTCGGATGTTGATCTCCATGAGTTCATTCATCCTCCTCTTCACAGTTGCATGCTTAGACATTTAACCAACATGCACTTGCAAGCGTGGACTGACTACAAAACCTCAGGTAGCACATGTGCACCTGCTCCGACTTAAGGTAGCCAACAACGCTCCATCGCTACCCCCACTGTAAGACCATCGCCACCATTAAGCACACCACCAGCACTAAATGTGGAGGTGTCGCAAGGCCAAAGCACTCAGGGAATCACAATGGTTTTGCAACACAGCACTGAATCTAGGCCATCACCACCAATATCATCACCAACCCCCTCTCATTCCATCCGGTCCACCGCTACTTCCCCCATATGCAGCTCTCCAGTCCAGCTCACCCTACCATACACTCTGAGTAGGACAAGAAAGTACTCATCCTCTCATCTGCATACACTGTGTTTGAACGCCTAAATTGCCAAACTAATCTCATTAGAGATGATGCCCTACCATTTGGTTGAAAGTGAAGCTTTCCGCGACCTCATGGCCTATGCTGTCCCACGCTATGACCTACCCAGTCGTCACTTCTTTTCTTGAAAAGCCATCCCTGCCCTCCACCGGCATGTGAAACACCGCATTGTCCATGCACTAAAGCAGTCAGTGAGCGGAAAGGTGCACCTCACAACGGATGCATGGACCAGTAGGCATGGCCAGGGCCATTATGTGTCCATTATGTGGTGGATGCAGGCTCCACTGGGGACAGTGGCAGTGGAACAGTGCTGCCTAGCCCACGGTATAGGAAATAGTTGGTTGTAGGCTTTCGTTCCTCCGCCTCCTCGTCTATCAGTGAGAGCTTGTCCACAGAGCACAGTCACACAAGCACTACATCCGCAGCTGGCAGTGTTGCACACGAGGTGTCCCACTATCGAACAGCTTGCGGTAAGCGTCAGCAGGCTGTATTAAAGATGATGTCTTTGGGCGACAACAGACACACCGCGGAGGTACTGGCCGACTACTTGCAGCGACAAACAGAGTCATGGATGGGCAGTCTACATCTTGAGGCTGGCAAGGTAGTCAGTGATAACGGCCGTAATTTTGTGGCAGCCATAGCCCGTGCAAAACTCACACACATACCTTGCCTGTCTCACACTTTGAACCTGGTGGTGCAGTGTTTCCTTAATAATTATCCGGAGTTAACATCCCTGCTCCATAAGGTGCGAAGACTGTGCTCGCACATCCGTCGCTTGGTCGTACACTCCAGTCATATGTAGAAGCTGCAGCGATTGCTCCACCTCCCCAAGCACCGCCTAATCATAGACGTTGCAACAAGGTGGAACTCCACCCTGTACATGGTTGAGAGGCTGTGCGAACAGAGGCAGGCTGTAATGCATTTGTGGGAGGATACACGGGCAGGCAGTTTGAGGGAAGACATAGAATTGTCGGGTGTGCAGTGGTCAAAGCTGAAAGACCTCTGTAAAGTCCTTCAGTGTTTTGAGGAATGCACACAGCTGGTAAGCGCAGACGACGCCATCATAAGCATGAGCATCCCACTTATGCGTCTGCTAATGCAAAGTTTGACGCACATTAAGGATCAGGCGTCTGCAGTGGAGGAGGAGGTAAGCCTTGATGACAGTCAGCCATTGTCTGGTCAGGGATCTGTCCTGGACGAGGTAGAGGAAGAAGAGGAAGAGGAGGAGGATGAGGATGATGGGGATGATTATTTTGGGCAAGAGGATGTTTCTCAGGGGGCAAGAGAAAATGTTGGCGTTCCAAGGTCAGGGGCAGTGTTTGTGCGTGACTGTATGGATGTGGATTTGCCAGAAACTGCTCCTCCACCCACCACGGGCAGTGCATCATTGACACCTGGAACATTGGCCCACATGTGTGATTATGCCTTGTGGATCCTATAAAGGGACTCCCGCATTGCCAAAATGATGAGGGATGACGACTACTGGCTGGCCAGCATCCTCAATCCACGCTACAAAGGCAAATTACACAACATCATGCCACAGGAGAACCTAGAGATAATATTGGCAAACAAACAAGCAATTCTGATAAACCGTTTGTTTGAGGCTTTCCCAGCATACAGCAGCGGTGCTGGTTCTCCCACAAGCCGTAGTGGGCACAATGGAAGAGGTGTTCGTGGTGCACACAGCAGAAGTGGCGTCAGAGACAGGGGTTTAATGACCATGCTGTGGAATGATTTCTCAAGTACCGCTCACACGACTGCTAATACTTCATCGATTAAAAGTGACAGGAGACAGCAGTTGTCAACTATGGTTACAAACTACTTTTCTTCCCATATCAATGTTCTCCTTCACAGGTCATTCCCCTTTGACTATTGGGCCTCTAAACTGGACGCCTGGCCTGAATTGGCACCATATGTCTTACAGGAGCTCGCTTGCCCTGCTGCTAGTGTGTTATCTGAAAGAGTCTTCAGTGCTGCTGGATCAATCCTGACAGAAAAAAGGACCCATCTGTTGACCCAAAATGTTGATGATCTAACCTTCATTAAAATGAACCATGCATGGTTTTAAAGGATTTTGTAACATCTTCCCCTGATGACACATAGGTTACCAGATAAGTGCCTCGGTTTTTCCCTCCTCTTCCTCGGACTTGCCCAATTACGCCCTTTGCAGCAGCTGAATGTCCAGCCAACACATCAACATATGCCAATTTTTAAACCTCCATACCTGGGCTGCCCACCTCTCACCCAACGGCTGGGGTCAAGACCTGGCTCACCCGGGCAAGTGGCGTTGCTCTGAACAGGTAGATGGCCCACTGATGGCTAACGGCAATGGCACAGGGCCCCTCATAGTACAATACAGAGTCTCAGAGGGTGGGAGGGCCCACTCGCCATCAGACACACCAGCGTACTATGAGGGGCCCTGTGCCAGTACCGTCGACCACGATTGTGCCACCTCTGCTTGGTCATGGCCACAGCACTTGAAAGTTGCAATACTTACCTCTCCCTGCGCCCATGCTGTGTAGTCTGGGCAGTTAAATCCTTCACAGGAATGGCCACTAGAAATTTGGTGTATTGATCAATGATGGTTAAGATGTAGCTATGGCCTGTCCTGCTGGCCTCTACCTTCAGAAGATCTATGGCTACCATTTGAAATGGACGTCAACTTACAAGCGGATGCAGTGGTGGTTTATGATCACCTTTCACACCTTTCACAGTTGTGATAGTCACAGACGTGTGACATTCCTGCCACCATTTTTCAATGTCTCCTCTCATGACAATCCAATAGAATCGCTTATGGCCTGTGGCTTCTGTCTTTTGCACTCCAAAATGACCAGACACATCATGATAGACAGTGAGGACCATGGGTACATCTCTCCCTGTGATCACAATTTGATGGAGACGAGTAACGGTGATGTGATCCACGCTACTGCGATAAAGCAATCCTTTCTTCACAAAGAACCTTTTTCACTTTCTCCACAGACACAGTAATTGAGGGTCTGCATCGCCTCTGCAACCTCTACTGGGAGGTCTTCCCACGATGAATAATTCCAAAATTTCTGCTAACACTCGACTTTGCGTCTACACTTGTATCCATGTAGATTCCAGTAGCGGAGATTCTTGACTGGCTTACTGAGATTGAAATATATAAGAACATTTAAAAGTACCACAACACTGTATACTGATGTACGCTATGAATACCTTTCCCTTTTTCTACTTTTTTAATTCTGGTGTAATACATAGTGACCCTGTGTGTGTCTGTGTCTGACTCCGGAAGTATAGACAGAAATTTAACTCTAGACTGGACACACCTGGTATGTGCTGATACAGTACATTGTTTCAGAAATTTGTATTAAGGTATCATCTGTAGGATAAGCAACTGTGGGGGGACCCTCTTCTTGCCGCAGAAAAACACGAGACTGAGACAGAGTTTGTATTGAACAGGTCCGTTTTTAGGGCCCATCCTTCTGTCGACAACAGCAATTCACCACAGCCGTTTCACATTTCTCTGTACACAGGCCCCTGTACCTTCACTTCCTTTGTAACTATAATCGTGGCGTCCTCTGTGGCTCTTCCACTGTGGCTGGCCTAGCCCCAGCCACCACAGCGCTGCACCAGTCTGAGCACACCATCCATATGATAGTCCCAGGCCGTCTTCGTCTGCGGCTACCGTCCTCTGGGCCACCCCCCCAAGACCGCCTCAACTCTCAGTCCTCTCGGGAGCCTTTCCACTGTCTCTATTCTCTCAGCATAACTTCCTCTTTACTGTGCTCCCTTCGCTGACTGACTCTTCCAGAACCTTCCCTAAGCCTTTTATACTTCCAGTTCTGGTAACTCCGCCCACCATCACCTAACAGTTTCTCTGACCAATGGCAGTTATTCAGTCCCACTCCTACACTCTCCACTGCCCTCCAATGGGCAAGTTAAAACACTGCACCCTTTCCCTTTATCTTAGCGGTTTCACACCTACACTGCGCTACACCTCTGCTTCTCACTACAGGCTGGTTTATCTGTCAGTCCACCTTCCCTACATCATCCATAGTGAGTGAGCCTGTGTGGGTTACGCCTTCTATATATACTTTGAATCGGAGAAGCAAATTTTTATACTATACTCGATACAGCTTGTATCTTGTTATACAGTACCTTTGTTCTACATTTATCATTACGGTCAAATCCATACTGTGTAAGCGTCTGAGAGTGACAACGGGACTATTTTTCAGGAGATTTCATTTTTACCCTAAAAAATATATACTTGCTATCTTGTTATCCAGGAACTTTTTTACGACATTTTTTATTATGGTCAAAACCAAACTGAGTGAGCGGCTGAGGGTGACTACGGAAATATATACCAATATTTTCAATTTGGCCAACACTCTATACAGCAGAACGCTTCTGATACAGAAACCTTTTTAGCTATTTAGATTCTGATGTAATCCATAATGAGCCTGTACACATCTGTCTGTTACTCCGGCAATATATTTGGAACTTTAAGATTAGCCCAACACTGTATACAGCTGTACGCTTGTGTTACATAACCCATTTACAGCTTTTCATATTCTTGTGTAAGCCATACTGGGCCTGAGAGCTTTTGTGTCTGCCTCCTGAAATGCATACGGACAATCAGAATGTTTACACTATACTATATATACCTTGTATCTGGTGGTACTGTACCCTTTTTCAACTTGTTATTTTATTGGGTAATCCATACTGAGCCTGTGAGCGTCTGTGCATGCCTCATGAAATATATACGGAGATTTACTGTTATCCATATACTGTATAGAGCTGTACGCTTCTGATACAGTACCATATATCTGCTGGTATTTTGGGTCCATTTTAAAAAACATGAGGAAGTATGGTGGAAGAGGATGCAGATGTGGGCGTGGGGGGCCACCTGGTACTGATGGTGGTGGTGTTGTATCTGCTGGTAGAGCCAAAAACACAATAGCAGCTAAGGCAAGAGGTGTTGAGCCAGCATCATGGTGTGTTGTGAGTTCATTCTCCCCTCCGTCACTGTGGCCTAGTGAAGGAAGGCAGTGAGCCTGATTATCAGACACCTGGGACTAATGAGGACGATTGGCTGAGTGGAGTCACTGACTGGATTTAAGGCAGCCTACGCCCTTTCTGCCCTGCGGGTGATTTCTCTGTGGACTCTTGGACTCCAGTCTGATTCCTGCTCTCCTAAAGCTAAGTTTTCTGTTTTGCCTTTTTGCATCTAAGATTTGTTTTTGTTTTTCTTGCTTTTTGGATTCTGCCACTCCCTGCTGGAGTGTGCAGTGTTCCGTGAGCTCTGTCTTCTGAATGTACCTGAGTGCTGATTTAGTTTTTGAAGCTTAGTTGCTTCAGGGCCATTTTTATATCAGCTTGTTGGCTTTTGTCTCTGATAGGGTTTTGGCAGATTGCAGACAGCAGCCTTCCTATCCGTTCCTATCTAGGTAGTTTTTGGGCCCCTTCTTTGCTCAGCCTGTCTTTCTGTCTGTGTAAGTGTTTTCATCTTGCTTCACCGTCATTATATGTGGGGGGGCTGCCTATTGCTTTGGGGTCTGCTCTGGGGCAGTTAGATTTCCCCTTTCCTTCTTTAGGCCTATGTATCTCTCCGGTTGTGATCGAGGGGTCTAGGTCATCGTAGGAACCCCCCACGGCTACTGCTAGTTGTGTTGATAGGTTCAGGGGTCTGCAATCTGATAGTTGCCAACTTCTCTGGTTTTCAGGACTTAGCTAGCATTTCTGTTTTTTGCCTCCTATGGTGACTCGATCATAACAATGGTGTAACTCTGGAAGGCCTGTAAGGCTCCCTTTTCTGGGAGTAGGTAGACTGCTTTTAAAGCCGGAGTATCAGGAACTGCTTGTGGCTTACATTGCTGAAACAGCCTCCATCTCTATCGCCTCCTCTACTGAAGTTATAAAAAATGCAAGCACTAAGTCGTAACTGCAGGCTTCTGGTCAGGAGCAACCCCTTTCCTTGTGTCCTTCACCCACACCAAACATGAAGGATGTGGAAGAACACACCTCAGATTACTCCATGGAGCTCTTTTCACATACCATGCCTGGGTTAATTAAAAATAAGGCCCATCATGTACTGGAGCAATGTAAATGGGGCAGATCAGACACTGGAGCAGCATCTGAGGGGCACATTATACACTGGAGCATAACAAATGTGGCCCATTATATATGGAGCATTATTAGAGCCCATCATACACTGGAGAATCATCCATGAGGCCCATCATGTACTGGAGCAATGTAAATGGGGCAGATCAGACACTGTAGCAGCATCTAAGGGGCACATTATACACTGGAACATTACAAATGTGGCCCATTTTATATGGAGCATTATTAGAGCCCATCATACACTGGAGCATAATCCGTGAGGCCCATCATATACTGGAGCAATGTAAATGGGGCAGATCAGACACTGGAGCAGCATCTAAGGGGCCCATTATACACTGGAGCATTACAAATGGGGCCCATTATATATGGAGCATTATGTGGAGCTCATCATATACTGTATGGAACATTATATGTGACTAATTATTTGGTATGGAGAAATATATGGGGCTCATTATTCTGTATGGCGCACAATGTGGTGGCCTTAACACTGTTTGGAGTAATATACTGTCCTGTTTTTGAGCTATTGTTATGGAAATATATATGTATTTCATATAGATCTCACTTGCCTGCTATAGGCTATATACTCATGTACTCTTGTATAGGCTATATACTGCTATATACTCAGATATACTGCACACAGATACATAGTCACAGTTTGAACCTTGTAACTAGTTGGTGGAAATGACCTACTGCCCCCCCATGAGAGAGTCTGGGGAGCAGATGGTATCTTATGATAGCATTGTCTTGTGATATTTGTCCCAGACATAGAAAGAGTAAGTTTAGGCCAGATGTGCCAGCCGATACCAGAACATGCTGACACTGTAAAACAATAGGCTGTAAATTATATTGCTAGAATCAGCTTTTTGGTAAACTCTTCCATATATGTTCATGTATTCAAACTGACCAATTACACTAGAAGGTCAGCCTTTATGTTAATGAGTAATCACTCCTTTCTGTACAACTGATAAAACCAAGTATATTCAATAAACTTCCAGAGTTTTGCTGGGAGGTATTGCTGCCAACTAAGTCTGGCGTCTTTCCTTCTTTGAGCGCTCAATAAGACTCTGTCTAATTTGGGCAGGCCACAGTATGCACAGGGGTAAATTTACCCAACTATAAATTTCCACATCAATTTGGTGCACCAACGCTGAGGGCTTTGGACGAAACACACAGGGACCCAGCTGACCGGAAAGACGGTGGTGCCGTTACGGGCCTGGCACACGGGACGGAGGCTGCAGCTCCATAAGTAAGGTAAGAAAATTCTGTCATCTTGCCTGAATGTCCCGTGTCCAGCCCGGGTCCGTACCCCTAGCCGGTCAGATGTGGTCACCACCGTATCCCAGGTAAAGTGTAAAAAGTCCACCCATATCCAAACCCTGGAATAAGCTAAGTGTCTGCTGTGGTTCTGTGTGTCTCAGATCCGGGTGAGAGAGGTGGTGGAAAATTGTGACAGAATTGTGCTTGTGGTTGCTAGGGGACCGATAAAAAACACTGAGTCTCTCTGACTAAGTCAAATCACGTCCCCGCACCAAGCGGAGGTTTTGACTTAGACGGTCTATCACGGATGGTTTCCTCTGAAAAAGCTGTCACGGTCCCCGCACACATACATGGAGGTGTCAGTTTCAAGGAGGCATCACAGGTGAATCCCTCGGCTGTCATCACATCCCCGCACCACGCGGAGGTTGGCAGACAGGAGAGATATCACTGGCTGATCATGGGAGAGGTTATCACGGTTCTCGGGTGCACACGGAGGGGTGATAAACTAGAGGGATATCACGGCTCCTGTCTCCCAGCAGATGGAGGGTGATACGTCCCGTCGTCAACCAAAACGCCACAGGTGATTGGCATTGGCAGTTATCGGTTACCAGCAGCTGTTTCACATACACGTCACAAAACAAGGGCTTTCGATCTCTCTCCCCCGACGTCTATATGTGAATTTATTGCAGGTTTCCGCAAAGATCTGAAGCAGAAAGAGTTTTGCCTTTCATTATTGTAAACTTCCTCTTTTGCCTGCAGGGTGTGCCCCTGATATATATATATATATATATATATATTTTATTTTTTTTTCATATTGTTATATTTTGTACTCTGCTTTTCCCTATTTTATGTTTTATTTTGCATTTTTGCTAGTTACTGCAGGGTTAGAAGGTTTGGGAAAGCTGAGTCTGTGGGCACTTCACCCCCCCTCCCATTACATTGTTCTCAGATTTTGCAGAGACGCAGGCATAAAAAGAGGAAGTTGAGTGCCTGCATTCTGAATTTATGCTTTTTTTTATTGTTGGAGGCTGTATTAATTTTTAGATTTTTATTTTTATTTTTACAGCGTTTTACCAAGGTTTAACAACTTTTGTGTTTTTTCTTTCTTCTTTTTTCCCTCCATTTTTCCATATATTTGGTCTTTTTGTTTTTTTTGAGTGGATTCTTTTTTTCAAAGTTTATATACGTTTTGATCTTATCAACTTTTTGGTTTATTATCCTTTTAAAATCTTTAAAAAAATTTTCCTTTTTTCTTTTTTTATCTCTTTTAATTTTGCTTCCGAGTTTTTCTTCCACGTTTTTTGTGGCAGGTTTAGTTTTCACTTCTTTCTTTCAGTTTTGTTATAAAGAGAATTTTTACCTGTGTTGGGTTATTCACTAAATATTCTTGTTTGTTCTCTTTTAAGCAGGTCAAAAGGGATTGCAAAGTGTTTAAAGTGTTAATCACCTTTTTTAGTTTCAAAACAGACATAGTACGTGTTTTTTTCCTTAAGCTGTAGCATGACATGATGTATTGAAAGAAAAGGGAAGTAGCTAGTAATTGCCGTCTACATTTCTTAAAGTGGCAGAGGAATTTAACGCCACAGACGGTGATAGCAGATAGTGTGAACAAGAAAGGATTGTTTTTGTTTTACGTGTAGGAAAAGTGTTTCCAGCGGCATACTAATCTGAGCCGGCTGAGAAGGACCACAGGTCCAAGAATGCCCTCTGTAACGGACAATAAGGGGAAGCCATCCGCTCCCCCTCCCATCTCCACTCTTCCCTCAATCTCAGCTATTCTCACAACCTCCTCCCCTCTCTCATCTATTTCTCCTTCTATACCTCGTCCTCCCTCATCATCTCGACCTCTCCCTCCTCTATCTTCTTCACCTCTGCCTATCTCTCCTCCTATCCCTCATCCCCCTCCTCCTTCTCTCTCTCCTATCTCTCATCCCCCTCCTCTTTCCTCGCCCTCCTCTTTGTCTTCGCCATCTCCTCCTCTTCTGTCTCCTCCCCACTCTCCTTCACTATCTCTCATTTCTCCTCCTATTCCAAACCTCTCCTCCACCTTTCCCCCCTCTTCCTTTTTCTCACCCATCTCTCAGTTCATCGTCACCTGCTGGCCTAGTGCCAGATCCAGACAATGAAGTGTCCCTAGTTCTACAGGGGACTCTCTCTAAAGAGACAGTTATGACACCGGGAGAAGAAAGTGAATCACTCCCCACACATGACAACACAGGTGCCCTCCCGATAAAACAGATAGCAGAAGGGAGGTGTGGGCCATCAGACGCTGCACTTGCTGAGACTGGATATCCTATGTGCCAAACGGAGCTGCAGTCTCAGAAGGGGGAGTGCTACACAAACACAGAAAGACAATCACACAATGGCACAGTTCCTCCTCTGATGAAAATGAAGGAGGGACAGACATGCTACCTAGCACAAGGAGAAACTCACAGACACCAAGTAGGCAGGGGCAGATAGAGCCAGAACTCTTAAACTATGTGCCCTTCACCCCTAGTCAGGTGTTCAGTATTCTAAAAAACCTGCCAGACCCAGTTATGGACCCCATGCCATTTTACCGAAGAATGCAGCAGAGCCAGCAGACATATGCTGCAACATGGAGTGATCTCTGGTCCATAATGGAGATTAAAGCAGGTAAAACACTCTGGCCAATCATGAAGGAACACTTCAAGCCTCCATCAGAATTAGATGTGCATTCCTGGGAATCAGGATCAAAGCTAATTGAACAGCTTAGAGAGTGGGCCAACGCCAGACAAGCACTCAGCCTGCATAACATGAGCCAAGCCGAGACAGAGTCTGTAGACGAGTTTCATGGCAGAGTGAGGCAAGTATTCCAAATTTTAGGCTTCACTATTCATGATCAGATACACTGACAGATGTTGGCACAGGTCTTTGTGCATGGACTAAGAGAACAAATCAAGAAACTACTGATAGTGGCCAGACCTGAGTACAGGATAATAGCAGTAGATGTCCTGCTTACAGTAGCCAGAAGAATTGAGTCCCTCCCAGGAGTACGGAGGACAGGACCTCACGTGATGGCCACTGACGTCGAGGAGCAACCACCCTGCAGAGACAGAAGACCTGTCAGGTGTTTCAACTGTGGCAACTTTGGCCATTTCCGGAACCAGTGCACAGCACCCCGGCAACCCAGGTCATCCCGTAGAGGAGTAGGCCAAGAAAGAAACACAGAAGACAATGAAGAACCCTGTCCATAGGACAGAGGCAAGCCAGGTCCGCCAGACATCACGCCCCTGACATGTGAAACCCCATCAGCGGACCCAATACCTCAAATCACTGGGGGCTGTCATATCTTTCCTTGTGGACACTGGTGCAGTCAGAAGTGAAAATCCCCGACCCCACCAGTCTATCAGAACACTCTGTGTCTTGTATGGGGATTTAAGGTCAAGACAGACGTTTCCCTGCTTGCAAACCCCTGAGCATGTGGACACAGCCAGGACACTCCATCCTGTTCCAGTTTACGGTGGAGACCTGCCCACCCCACTTGATGAGCACAGACCTACTGCAGGAACTGAAGGTGACCAAAGCTTCCCATGAAGATGTGACCTTGACCTCTTCTCCACCTCAGACCCAAAAAGAATCAATCATGCTGGTGGCCCTACAAGAGCCAAGTCTACAACCCCGGACGCTCCGAAGGCCCAGCATCCGTAGCTCATCACCCAGAGCTAAACTGCCTCTGACCAACTGGAGGTCTAAGTGGAACTGCTGCTCAAAAACGGCATAAGAACTTTGGCGTGGGCCAGGAAAAATCTCAACCCAGAGAGACCACACCCGCTTCGTGAAATGGCTGCTCTGCTTCCGGCTCCAGCGCCAGAGGATCATCTTGGACAAGATTCTGAAGGGGCTCCCTGAGGTTAATCCAGGCCCTGGACCAGAAGACAGCCACTCAGCTCCTCTAATTGGTTAACAAGATGCTGACCTGAGATCAAGCTGGGTGAAATGAACTGCTGCTGACTGGTGAAGAAGACGCCGCGGCAAAAAGACCCCCTGTGAGAGCAAGAAAGCTCAGCTGGACGTCATCTCTGACGCAGAGGACCTCAGCAAATGGCTGGTTCCCTGCAAGCCCTGTGCCAAGAGATGGGAGTCACCCATGGCACTGTGAAGGGCAAGGCCAGCTTGAGCCGCCTCACCCACGGGAATCATCATGCGGTCCCAGCTTCTCTCGATCAAAAGGAAGACTGTGAAAGGAGAACTAGACCAGATGCATAACCTGAGGACTGTGAGCGAAGCAACCGTGTTTGAAACCCCAGTTGTGCCAGATCTGCACACTCTGCTGACAAACGTGCCAGCCACAGCAATGGTGCTCACGGTGATGGATCTGCCCGAAGCTTCCCTCAATGTTCCCCCTCACCTGGACGACCAGTTCCTGAAAACGCACAAGGGGGGTGCGGAACAAATGGACAGTGAGGCCCAAGAGGGCCCCGAACAGCCTTTCACAGCTCGCCAGAGCATTGTCCTCCATCCCCGACAACTGGATTGTGGAGCATGCAGAAGTCATCGACATCGCTACCTGCACAGCGCTTTCCATGTCTCCTCTACTCTGCCTGGCAGAGCAGCAACGTAAGTTCTGCAAAACAGAGTCCAGTGGTTTCAAAAGCAAGTTCCTGAAGACACTGTATCGCCCACTAGACGAAACACTTGACAGATGACCGGAGGGCCGCGGAGGAGAAGATGGCTCCCTCAACAACTCCGAAGATGCAGTCCTTCCTTAGTCTAGTCTCGTACTGCAGAACTTGGATCCCTGGTGCTCCAGACTTAATGCAGCCTCTGTACAATTGCATCAACGCATTGCAACCTTCATCTCGTACAGGAAACTGAAAGACTTCATAGTCTCTGCGCCAACTCTAGGCCTCCCTGACTACGAGAAGCCATCCCGTCCTGACCAAAACGGAAAAAGAAGGACCAAGATGGAGAAGGTCATGCTACTGGCCAGGCTTAAAACAGACCCACGGAGGAAAACCAGAGGCCTCTAGACTACCTCTCAGCCGGCCTGGATCCAGTTGCTCTCCACCACTCTTCAGTGCTCGCAGCCATTACCTGTCTCTACTCCCACTCCCAAGGGGGGATGCGGATACCGTACATGGCTCCAGTCTTGCAAATGATGAAGGAAAGTTCCACACGGGATGTGCAGCGACCAGCAATCAAGACATTCTATGGTCCAGAAGGTTGTCAGCCCAAGAGCCCAAGGAGCGGAGCTGATAGAGCTGACGAAAGACCTGCCAGATTGCGAAGAACAAAAACTTCCAGGTACTCGCATGACATGGCACCCGACTTCGGACCCATCTGGGCTGCAAGAAACTTCATCACAGCAAGCGGATCGACCGTGAAGCACCATGGAGCCATCAGAGACCTGCTGGACGCTCTTCAACTACTAAAGGTGGTGGCAGTGTTGAAGGTCAAGGCACACGGAAAACTGAACACAGTAGAGACACGGGGCATCAACATGGCAGACGTGGCAGCCAAAAAAGCAGCCGGAGGAAGACAATATGGAAAATGGGAGAGGTCGTAGAGCCGGACGGCAACTACATGACGACTGAAGACGAGAAAACCTGGCAAACAGAAGTCAATGGGAAAACCGTTGAAGATGCCATCTCTGAATTGGACAGAAGTGCTGCCTCCTCCTCCACCAGCCAACAAGCTGAATCACTTCCAGGATGAAGACTCTGATGTGGATATGAATTCTGAGGCAGAAGAATAGTGCCCACCTTTACCAGAAAGGACGTATTTGATGGAGAACATTCCAGAAGATTATCCTCCACCACCCTCTCATGGGGAAGCTTCTCCTCCAGCACAGTCCTACAATTGGCAGTCCACAGCAACACTCCCCGAGACGAGCTGCATGAGTCCGAAGGCATCCCAAGACTACGACAGTTTGACCTTCCCCCTCATCCCCGGAGAATACCGGCTGGATCGGTACCAATGCAAAGAGTTCCGAGTCCTCCTCTGACACAGTCTAACCCGAGTCTTCATACAGAGGGAGGCGCGGACATAGACAGAACCTCAGCTAAAATCCCACAATCAGCTCAGAGAATGTCAATTACCACAACCCAGTCACTAAACCTGACAAAATGACTTCCTGAAACCTGTACAAGAAGTAACAGGATCAGACTCGGAAGGAGGAGAAGAAAAGCAGGATGCTGAAGGCCAAAAGCACTGGGCTCCAAGAAACCGTCTACACCAAAACGTCTACCTCAAGACAGGCCTAGTCTACCTCAAACCGTCTACCTCAAACCGTCTACCTCAAAACGTCTACCTCAAGACAGACCCAGTCTATCTCAAAGTGTGTACCCTACGGTGGTTCAATGGGCACATTGCCCCCACACAGAATTGAAGACACAGATGAATGACCTGATTGGACTCAACTCACACCTAAACAGCGAAGATTCCCGATTAAATGTGAAATCAGTGGATACTTTACTGATCCTCAGGTGTCAACGTTTCAACGGTGACCCATCTTTGGCTTGACAAAGACGAGTCACCGTTGAAACGTTGCCACCTGAGTATCAGTAAAGTATCCACTGTTTTCACATTTAATTTGAGTGCTGCCTATTCTTTTCCTTTTTTTCCTTTTATCTATCTATCTATCATGTTCCTCATCACTATCTCTATCCTTGAACATCTTTAATACATAAAACTCTTTAATTTCTATGCTGCAATTCATTCCATAATTGTCACACTGACAGCACACTGACACACGGGCACGGACAGCACATACAGATATCACACGGATGTCACGCAGATATGAACATATGGACACATGGATGCAGCACATGGCTATTTTGACGACACATGGACACAGACCACGGATCAAACCGGTACTGTTTTTTTCCTGTACAGGAATTACCAGGATGTGTGAAGGTGGCTCATACAAAGTTAAGCCAAAACAAGTAAATTCAGCTGGATTCTCTTTAACCCCTTTCTGTCATGTGACGTACTATCCCGTCCATGTGCCCTGGGACTTAATTCCCAGGGACGGGATAGTACGTCACAGCGATCAGCGGCGCCCACGTGGTGAGCACCGCTGATCGCGGCCAGGTGTCAGCTGATTATCACAGCTGACACCCGGCACAATGTGTAACGGACCGCCCCCAACACGTTAACCAATGCACACCGCGATCAAACACGATCGCGATGTACCGGAGGTTAAAGGGAAGCATTGGCAGGGAGGGGGCTCCCTCCATGCTTCCCTGACCCCCCCACAGCAGCGCAATGTGCAGCGCTGCTGCGGGTGGCTCCTTCCCTGCAGGTCCCCAAATCCAAGATGGCGACGGGGACCTTCAGGGGGCCTGCCGGGAGCTGGCTTCCTCATGCCTGCAAAGCGCAGGCAAGGAGGAAGCCTTGTGCAGTGCCTGTGACAGATCGCTGATCTGTCACAGTGATCTGTGATGTGACAGATCAGCGATCTGTCACAGGACAGTGATGTCCCACTTGGGACAATGTAATTAAGTTTAAAAAAGTGTAAAAATAATTTTTGAAAAATCGCTGAATAAATTAAAAAAAAAATTCCCTAATAAATTCATTTTTTGGAAATAAAAAAAAAACAATAAAAGTACACATATTTGGTATCGTAGCGTCCGTAATGACCCGCCCTATAAAACTGTCCCATTAGTTAACCCCTTTAGCGAACCCCTTAAAAAATAAAAATAAAAAACGAAGCAAAAAATAATGATTTATTATCATACCGCCGAACAAAAAGTGCAATAACACGCGATCAAAAAGACTCATAGAAATATGCATGGTACCACTGAAAATGACATCTTGTTCTGCAAAAAACAAGCTGCAACACAGCATCATTAGTGAAAAAATAAAAATGTTATAGCTCGCAGAATAAAGCGATGCAAAAATAATTATTTTTTATATAAAATTGTTTTCATTGCATAAAAGTGCCAAAACATAAAAAACGACCTAAATGAGGTATCGCTGTAACCGTACTGACCCGAAGAATAAAAGGGCTTTATCAATTTTACTGCACGTGGAACGGTGTAAACGCACCCCCCAAAAGAAATTCATGAAACGCTGGTTTTTGTTCATTCTGCGTCCCAAAAATCGAAATAAAAGCGATCAAAAGATGTCATGTGCCCGAACATGACACCAATAAAAGCGTCAACTCGTCCCGCAAAAAAATAAGACCTCACATGACTCAGTGGGTCAAAATATGGAAAAATGATAGCTCTCAATATGTGGTGATGCAAAAGCTATTTTTACAATAAAAAGCATCTTTTAGCATGTGACAGCTGCCAAACATAAAAACCGCCATAAATAGTAAATCAAACCCTCCTTTATCACCCCCTTAGTTAGGGAAAAATAATAAAATAAAAAAATGTATTTATTTCCATTTTCCCATTAGGGTTAGGGTTAGGGCTAGGGCAAGGGTTCGGGCTAGGGTTAGGGCTAGGGTTAGGGCTAGGGCTGAGATTAGGGTTAGGGGTGTGTTGGGGTTAGGGTTGGAGTTAGAATTGGGGGGTTTCCACTGTTTGGGCACATCAGGTGCTCTCCAAATGCAACATGGCGTCTGATCTCAATTCCAGCCAATTCTGCATTGAAAAAGTCAAATGGTGCTCCTTCCCTTCCAAGCTCTGCCATGCGCTCAAACAGTGCTTTACCCCCACATATAGGGTATCAGCGTACTCAGGACAAATTGCAAAACAACTTTTGGGGTCCAATTTCTCCTGTTACCCTTAGGAAAATAAAAAAATTGTGGGCAAAAATATCATTTTTGTGGAAAAAATGTTTTTTTTAATTTTCACGCCCGGGCATTATAAACTTTTGTGAAGCATTTGGGGGTTTAAAGTGCTCACCACACATCTAGATAAGTTCTGTGGGGGGTCTAGTTTCCAAAATGGGGTCACTTGTGGGGAGTTTCAATAGTTTAGGTATATCAGGGGCTCTCCAAACGCACATGACACCCGCAGACCATTCCATCAAAGTCTGCATTCCAAAACGTCACTAATTCCCTTCAGAGCCCCGACATGTGCCCATACAGTAGTTTTCTCCCACATATGAGGTATCAGCGTACTCAGGACAAATTGGCCAACAACTTTTGGGGTCCAATTTCTCCTGTTACCCTTGGAAAAATAAAAAAATTGGGGACTAAATGATCATGTTTGTGGAAAAAATTCGATTTTTTTATTTTCATGCCAGGGCATTATAAACTTCTGTGAAGCCTTTGGGGGTTCAAAGTGCTCACCACACATCTAGATAAGTTCCTTAGGGGGTCTAGTTTCCAAAATGGTGTCACTTATGGGGGGTTTCCACTGTTTAGGCACATCAGGGGCTCTCCAAAGGCAACATGACACCCACAGAGCATTCCATCAATGTCTGCATTCCAAAACGACACTACTTCCCTTTCCGAGCCCCGACGTGTGCCCATACAGTAGTTTTCTCCCACATATGGGATATCAGCATACTCAGGACAAATTGGACAACTTTTGGGGTCCAATTTCTCCTGTTACCCTTGGGAAAATAAAAAAATTGGTGACCAAAAGATCATGTTTGTCGAAAAAATACGATTTTTTTATTTTCACGCCCTGGCGTTATAAACTTCTGTGAAGCACTGGGGGGTTCAAAGTGCTCACCACACATCTAGATACGTTACTTGGGGGGGTCTAGTTTCCAAAATGGTGTAATTTGTGGGGGGTTTTCACTGTTTTGGTACATCAGGGGCTTTCCAAACGTGACATGGTATCCAATCTCAATTCCAGCCAAAAACGTCAAATGGCGCTGCTTCCCTTCCGAGCTCTGCCATGCACCCAAATAGTGGTTTACCCCCACATGTGGGGTTTCAGCATACTCAGGACAAATTGCAAAATAACTTTTAGGGTCCTGTTACCCTTGGAAAAATAAGAATTGAGGGTGAAAAGATCATTTTTGTGGAAAAAATATGATTTTTTAATTGTACGGCTGTACCTTATAAACTTCTGTGAAGCCCTTGGGGGTTCAAAGTTCTCACCACACATCTAGATAAGTTCCTTGGGGGGTCTAGTTTCCAAAATGGTGTCATTTGTTAGAGGTTTCCACTGTTTTGGTACATCAGGGGTTTTCCAATCGCGACATGGTGTCGGACTCTCAATTCCAGCCAAAAAAGTCAAATGGCGCTGCTTCGCTTCTGAGCTCTGCCATGCACCCAAATAGTCGTTTACACCCACATATGGGGTATCAGCGTACTCAGGACAAATTGCACAATAACTTTTAGGGTCCTGTTACCCTTGGGAAAAAAAAATTGGGGGTGAAAAGATCATTTTTGTGGAAAAAATATGATTTTTTAATTGTACCGCTGCACGTTATAAACTTCTGTGAAGCCCTTGTTGGTTCAAAGTTCTCACCACATATCTAGATAAGTTCCTTGGGGGGTCTAAGTTTCCAAAATGGGGTCACTTGTGGGAGGTTTCCACTGTTTAGGTACATCAGGGACTCTCCAAACGTGACATGGCGTCCGATCTGAATTCTAGTCAATTTTGCTTTAAAATAGTCAAACGGCGCTCCTTCCCTTCTGAGCTCTGCCATGCGCCGAAACAGTGGTTCCCCCCAGATATCAGGTATCAGCGTACTCAGGACAAACTGCACAATAACTTTTGCAGTCCAACTTCTCCTGTTACCCTTGGTAAAATAAAAAAAATTGAACCTGAATTATTTTTTTTGTGAAAAAAGTTAAATGTTCATTTTTTTTTAAATATTCAAAAAATTCCTGTGAAGCACCTGAAGGGTTAATAAACTTCTTGAATCTGGTTTTCAGCACCTTAAGGGGTGCAGTTTTAGAATGGTGTCACTTTTGGGCATTTTCTATCATATAGATCCCTCAAAGTGGCTTCACATGTGATGTGGTCTGTAAAAATAAAATGGTGTTGCAACAATGAGAAATCACTGGTCAACTTTTAACCCTTATAACTTCCTAAGAAAAAAAATTTGGGTTCCAAAATTGTGCTGATGTAAAGTAAACATGTGGGAAATGTTACTTGTTAAGTTTTTTTATGTGCCGTATCTCTGCGATTTAAGGGCATAAAAATTCAAAGTTGGAAAATTGCGAAATTTTCAAAATTTTCGCCAAATTTCCATTTTTTTCACAAATAAACGCAAGTTATATGAATGAAATTTTACCACTAGAATGAAGTACAATTTGTCACGAGAAAACAGTGTCAGAATCACCAGTATCCATGGAAGCGTTCCAGAGTTATTACCTCATAAATGGACAGTGGTCAGAATTGTAAAAATTGGCCCGGTCATGAACGTGCAAACCACCCTTGGGGGTTAAGGGGTTAAAAGAAGCAAAATTCTGCTAGAATTCAGAAAAGAATGAAAGGTTTATTCCCATCTTGATACAGATAGTTCTTGTAAATTCTAGCAACTTTGCAGTTTACTGATTATTACGATTTTCATGCTTTGCTGAGTTATTAAAATTTTTCTTTTCTTATATTCGACAAATGGACTTGAGATTGAAGCTGTTTTGAAGCTGGCCAGGAATGTTGGAGAGAGCTGTTGCCTCCTAATAACAGGCAGCTTCAATGGTTTTGAGTTAGACAGCAGCAGTGGTTGGTTTCCTAGGCAATGTGTTGTAAACAAAACAATTGTTAATATTTAAAGAATAGCTGTAAATTTTAATAAGAAGTAAATTACAAAAGTGCTTGCTTTTACAAGCACTATCTGATAATATCCATATATGAAGATGACAACAATCATTTTAGGTATGTTTATACACACCAAGTTTGCTGTAATTAACAAAATGCTTGGAAATCTGCTGTGGCCCCTCCATATCAAATTAAGCAGATTACGTTGATGATTTTCTTATGAAATATGGCTTCGCATGAAAAAAGTTAAAAAAAAGCTATGTTAACCTCCCTCAGCTATCCCATTATTATGCTATCAAATATCACTTCTGCAGACTACATGGCAGTACGGCAGCAGCATTAATCACACTACTGGGTGTACAGAAGGAGATGCAAATTGTTAAGGTAGCAGCTGATGTAACTGCAATTCAAATGGTAATCTAAATCAAAATAGGGTTTTCAAGTTGGGTTTTAAAGATGATTTTTACTACTGCATTAAACTTAAGAAGAAAAATCTTAAATTAATCCATGACAGAAATTGACATGCTGCAAATGCAAAAACCTGCTCACAAGGCGTGTCAGACAGTATTATGGAGCTAAACTGCTGTCTCTAAGACTGGAGAAATCAATCTGAAATAACTGAAAACTGATACAAAAATAATTAAAAGGGTTGACAACTATTCTGACAACCCCTTGTTAATTCTTATGTATCCCCTTGTGAAATAATAACAACTATACTCACCTCTCATTCCAACATCATTCCAGCAGTGTTTGCTCTGCCGGAGATTGCGTGACATTGTTATGTCCCTTGATTCCTTGAGCTAATCAACGCTGGCTTTACTCTCTTCATCTTTATACAAATCACATACATCTGGAGGTAGTCAAAGTTACTGCTCTCTCAGTTCCTCCAGATGTATGTAATTCAGCCGTAGGAGAGATGAATGCAGTGAATTGGCCACAGGGATCACGTGATGAGATCCCCAGCAGAACCAGTGCCAACACCGCCGAAACGGCTCCGGCACCAGAGGTGAGCATAAGTGTTATTATTTGCATAGGGAATCATAGAGATTTAGAAGAGGTTGTTTAAGTAACGGACAATCCCTTTAAGCAAAATTTTTATAAAACCTTTTTATCCACATTTTACAAATGCAGAATGTAGTTTTAGGCTTTTTGTTGTAGTTGAGCTGTTAATAGGGCCCAATGTGACTCAAAGAATGGTGTATAAATATTCAAGAACTTGGCACTCAAAATAGTGAAAAAGATGATTCCATTTTATTGGAATCCAGATAACATTTACTAAACGTTTACGGTCCAACTCTGGACCTTCATCAGACATTCTCTAAAGATTTGCTGTAAGAACACATACAAGAGAGAATAGAAAATTAATTCAATATCACACGATGCACAAAGTAAATGGAGAAAAATAGACAGAACAAACATAGTCTGTCGAATCAGCGTATTTTTAAGACTCGGACTCTTGAGACTCAGCCACAGGAATACGCAATCTACAGCTTATCTGTGAGGAATATTATATATATGTATGGATCGGTATTAAGGAAAAAACAACCAGTTATATAATTTTAGTGAACACTAAGTGAAAAGAAAGCTTCTATGAAGCAAGGAAAGGATATTAATGCTCCACAGTACTAGGTGCAGATTGTGCCAGAAAAGTATATGGAGAATGGAATCTCCAGCGCTGGACTTCAGTTAAAAATACATCATTTATTGTAAATTCTTAAAATAGAACAGAAAAAAGTATGGATAAGGACATACAGGCAGATGGGGTCTCTGGTGGTCTCCAACCAACGCGTTTCGACCTAGAGGGTCTTACTCATGGTTCACACTAGACCAATACTGACGACTACAAATAGTACAAAAACTAGTAAATCACAGGTGTTGGACAAAAGAATTAATGAAAATAGGGAGTATCCCTACCAGTTAACTCTTGCAAACACTCAGCCTAATGTGGAGCTGAAACAAAAACTTGTCAGAAAAACAAAAAAAAAAAAAAAAAAATCTAATAAAAAGATATCATAAGAATATAATAACAATCACAAAAATTATCAGAATAACCAGAATTGAATAGGACTAAGTAGAATGTAAATATACAGAAGAAAATATCAATCTAATTGCAATATTAAATCAAGTCGTTTGTTCAGACCTAATGGTACTCTTGTATTTAATTTAAAAATCCAAAAGGATTCACGATTTAATAATTTTCTCCTGAAATCACCTCCCCTAGTAGATCTATAGACTTTCTCTATTGCTATAATTTTGAGACTATCAGTTTTACCTCCATGAACAGTTTTACAATGATAAGAAACTGCTGAAATATTATAATTACTACTAGTAGCTTCTGACAAGTGTTTCCTAATTCTCTTTTTAAGAGGTCCTATTGTACAGCCTACATATTGTAGGTTACAAAAAACGCATTCAATAACATATATTACTCCTTCTGAATTACAATTTATGTGAGACTGAATAGGGTATGATATGCCAGTAACACTAGAAGTGAATCTGCTGGTTTTAACCACATAGTTGCAGACTTTACAGGGATGATGTCCACATTTGGAAAAGCCTTTATATGACAACCAAGTATTATTTTTAGTTCTCCTATTGCTGATAAAAAGACTGGGGGATAAGATATCGCTCAAAGCAAATCTTTTTATTAGATTTTTTTTTTGTTTTTTTTTTTTTTTGTTTTTCTGACAAGTTTTTGTTTCAGCTCCACATTAGGCTGAGTGTTTGCAAGAGTTAACTGGTAGGGATACTCCCTATTTTCATTAATTCTTTTGTCCAACACCTGTGATTTACTAGTTTTTGTACTATTTGTAGTCGTCAGTATTGGTCTAGTGTGAACCATGAGTAAGACCCTCTAGGTCGAAACGCGTTGGTTGGAGACCACCAGAGACCCCATCTGCCTGTATGTCCTTATCCATACTTTTTTCTGTTCTATTTTAAGAATTTACAATAAATGATGTATTTTTAACTGAAGTCCAGCGCTGGAGATTCCATTCTTTATTTTGCTTCAGTCAACACCCCTGATCAAGGTGACTCCGTGCGCAGGAGGATTATGGATCGCAACCGAGACTGGTGAGCTGACCTCCCTTCATTTTCCCTATCCTTCTATAATTATATTTATGATCTAGTCCTGCTCCCTTACTCTATAATTGTTGTGGACGCTTGTAAACACTAATTCTATGGACATGGATTTGGACAGAAATAGGCAGCATATCTTTGCAGCCATTTTTGACTCTACAGATGATGTTACTAATGTGAGCAGTGGGGTCTCTCAGGTAGAGTCTTTAGAAAACCTTTTTAATAAACTGGAAAATCGGAAAAATAAGGAAACCAGATTATGGTGGGACATGACCTCTCTAAAATCTTATCTGACGAAAAAACTTATCCCTAGGGGATTGAGACTGAATAAAAGACCTACCTTCATCTACTCAGACACTTTCAGATTAGAGTGGGAGCAGACTCTTACACAAAGTTCTTTCAAATTAATGGAGTTGATTATTAAATATGAGGAACTGGAGATGACTTGTGTTAAAGAAGAGATCACTAAGATGCAGACTTCTCTGAACAAACACAATAATGTGAAAGACTTTGACAAATTTAATTCAAGAATGGAAAAAAATCTTTCCAAACTGGAAGAATATATTGCAGATATAAAACGCAGTAAATTCACAAGAGACAAACGCGACTTTGAATTGAACCAGGTCTATTCCTGGAAGAAAAGCCGTCCTTTTCAAGAAGGTAAAAAACGATATCAGCATGTTTTTTCAGGCTTTCACCATAGAGATCGCAGGGTCAGCTTCACCAGGTCTCATGATTCAACAGTGTCTTCCAGTTCTAATCTGAATACGTCAGAAGAGTTCTTAGATGCTTCCTTCAACACTAATCATTCTGAGGATATCCGTAGTGATGGAATTATCGTAAGGAGATCAAAAAACGACGGAGAAGAGCGGGGAGGAAACATAAAAAGAAACTACCACTTCAGAAACAGGAGGAGATATCAACATGCCCTGTAATAAATCTTTCAAGCTATATCCTATCAGAAGCTCATATGACTCTCTTGAGCAAAGGCTTGGGATTTAGTCCAGTCAACAAATTTGATATTTATCAGACTCTTCTAGATGTGAATAAGTTTGCCAGAAATTTAACTTTGAAATGTCATTTTGACTACCAGTCCACCTCTTCAGAGACCTTGTCACTGTCTGGATCTACAAATATTCCTGAGTTAATTTTTCCCTATGGAAATTTTTCTTTTAAAGATCTTATAGGCTATTCCACTCTTAGAGACTTACAATCACATTCCTTACCAAAAAATAGGACTTTAAATGATCTCTTTAAAATGCCCAATCCAGGGTTTTATCCAGTTCAGTCCAGACCTGCTATTCTAGATATATTCCAAGAACTAATAGAGAAAGATTTAGTGGAGCTTGATAAAATAACAGAAATGACATATGACAATTTAACAGCACAAGAGAGAGCAGCTATGAAAGAGTTAAAAGATAATGCTGACATTCTGGTGAGACAGGCAGATAAAGGGGGTGGAGTAGTCGTGCTTAATGCTGGTCTGTATTATTCAGAAAATCTGCGCATTTTGAATGATTCTGCTACCTATTCCAAGATTTCTAGTGATCCCACGTCTAAATTTCAGTGTGATTTGTCAAAATTATTAAACGATGGTTTAGTCACAGGGGCCATAACACAGAAAATTTATGATTATGTTAATATCAAGAACCCTGTGATTCCCATTTATCATGCGTTTCCTAAAATCCACAAGGATTTGTTTCCCCCCCCCCTTTAGAACTATAATTTCGGGGATAGGGTCTTTTTCAGAGAAATTGGCAGAGTGGGTTGATCATTACCTACAACCTTTGGTCATTGATCTTCCAGGATATATCAGAGACACCAAAATGTTAATCTCTGCCTTGGATGATTATCATTGGTCACCAGAATATTCATGGATTACTTGTGATGTGGTGGGTTTATACCCGTCCATACCACACAATGTGATTATTTCTAGTCTCACATTCTTTTTGGACAAATATAGCACATATGTGATAGAAATTCAATCCTTCATTGTGGATGCAGTTTCCTTTCTTCTCTCACATAATTATTTTTCATTTGATGGAATTTTTTTCTTACAAAAACAAGGAGTGAGTATGGGGGGTAAATGTTCCCCAGCTTTAGCTAATATTACAGTAGCTGTTTGGGAAGAGAAATATATCTTATGTAACAATAATCCCTTTTCACAAAATATACAACTATATGGCCGCTTTATAGATGACCTGATTTTGATTTGGAAGGGAGACATCTCAGGGATTAGTGATTTCATTAGCTATATCAATATGAATGATTTTAATCTTTCATTTACATTTACAGTGTCGGATTTTTCTATCAGTTATTTGGATGTGACTTTGTCTGTGAATCCTGACAACCAAAAGGTCTGCGTTTTTCCTTTCAGAAAACCCACAGATACAAATTCAATTTTACAAGCTTATTCTTGTCACCCCAAGCACGTGGTTAAAAACATTCCAGTGGGAGAATTAATTAGGTTAAAAAGAAATTGCAGTTCACCTATAACATTTGCTAAAGAATCAAACAAAACCCTCTCTAGACTTAAGGACAGAGGATATGCTAATTGGATGCTAAGGAAAGCTGATAATATTGTCAGCAGGATCGATAGACACACCCTGCTGAATGAATCTCCTTTGAGCCTTGTACACACTGGAGTTACTGCTAACAAGAAAAAGAATCGCACACGGGCCCCCTGTAATAATTATGACCGTCCTATAGTTAGTTTTTCTACCATGTACAGTCCACAATTCAATAAGATAAAGGACATTGTCAAAAAATATTTACCTATTTTACACAATGATAATAAACTTGGTCAAATTCTGGACAATACCCAGATACGATACATAGCCAGGAAAGCTCCTGCTTTGAGCGATATCTTATCCCCCAGTCTTTTTATCAGCAATAGGAGAACTAAAAATAATACTTGGTTGTCATATAAAGGCTTTTCCAAATGTGGACATCATCCCTGTAAAGTCTGCAACTATGTGGTTAAAACCAGCAGATTCACTTCTAGTGTTACTGGCATATCATACCCTATTCAGTCTCACATAAATTGTAATTCAGAAGGAGTAATATATGTTATTGAATGCGTTTTTTGTAACCTACAATATGTAGGCTGTACAATAGGACCTCTTAAAAAGAGAATTAGGAAACACTTGTCAGAAGCTACTAGTAGTAATTATAATATTTCAGCAGTTTCTTATCATTGTAAAACTGTTCATGGAGGTAAAACTGATAGTCTCAAAATTATAGCAATAGAGAAAGTCTATAGATCTACTAGGGGAGGTGATTTCAGGAGAAAATTATTAAATCGTGAATCCTTTTGGATTTTTAAATTAAATACAAGAGTACCATTAGGTCTGAACAAACGACTTGATTTAATATTGCAATTAGATTGATATTTTCTTCTGTATATTTACATTCTACTTAGTCCTATTCAATTCTGGTTATTCTGATAATTTTTGTGATTGTTATTATATTCTTATGATATCTTTTTATTAGATTTTTTTTTTGTTTTTGTTTTTTTTTTTTGTTTTTTTTGTTTTTCTGACAAGTTTTTGTTTCAGCTCCACATTAGGCTGAGTGTTTGCAAGAGTTAACTGGTAGGGATACTCCCTATTTTCATTAATTCTTTTGTCCAACACCTGTGATTTACTAGTTTTTGTACTATTTGTAGTCGTCAGTATTGGTCTAGTGTGAACCATGAGTAAGACCCTCTAGGTCGAAACGCGTTGGTTGGAGACCACCAGAGACCCCATCTGCCTGTATGTCCTTATCCATACTTTTTTCTGTTCTATTTTAAGAATTTACAATAAATGATGTATTTTTAACTGAAGTCCAGCGCTGGAGATTCCATTCTTTATTTTGCTTCAGTCAACACCCCTGATCAAGGTGACTCCGTGCGCAGGAGGATTATGGATCGCAACCGAGACTGGTGAGCTGACCTCCCTTCATTTTCCCTATCCTTCTATAATTAGAAAAGTATATGGTAGTGCTCATTCTACATGTAGATTGGGTGCACTGGTCCTCCTAGGAGGAAACAAAAGAGAGACAAACATAAGGCCACATAATAAAAGATACTGTATACATTTAGTGGTTACCCTTGTGGAGAAAATGCCCAAGAAAAGTAATGAGAGGGTTAAATAAGAAATCCCTGCTTTTACCTGGATGCTGCATTGATAGGCAAAGGGTAATTAGCGCTTCAGTATGGCGACATATGTTGCTTATGGATATGCACTGGAACAAAAAGGGAATATATAAACTGAGTGTGCCATAATTATATGGGTAAAATGCTGTTGCAGTGGTTGCAACGCTGAGCCAGGAAGGCTGATGAGGAAGCCACTGCCCGGCTGTGGTTCTGGAACCGTGGGGCGGCCTAGTGAGTAAGGCACTGTCCAGGTCAGTGAGCCCAGTGCGGCCGTTTCCTCAGGAGAAAGAGACTGGTGTTTACTAGGATACCTCTGCTGTAGAGGGGTCCGAGAATCTGCGCCGCCAGCAGGTGACGGTTGAGAAAACCATTGTTGTACTGACCGGGGTCAGTGAGCAAGAGACTGGTGATTGCTATAGGGTGCCTCTGCGGATAAGAGGTACCCGAGAAGCTGTGTGGCTGACACAGGCAACAGACTGGTGTTCGTGTGGTACTGACCTGGGTCAGTGGGAAAGACTGTGTTCCTGGATGGTTCAGTGAGCAAGGTCCTGAAGGGTCAGTGTTGGGAAGATCCCTGGAGCACATGGTAAGACCTTGGACCTGGTGAGGCATAAGTGTTGGGCAGTCTCAGGCCGAGACGGATGTCTTGAATAGCACCCGCTAAGCCCTTGGACCTGGTGAGGCCAGTGTGTTGGGAAACCCTGGAAAGAGGGTCGGCTCCCTGAATAGCTCCCGGTGCGCCCTGTGTGTTGGACGGTCTCAGGCGGAGACGGTGCGTCCTGAATAGCACACAGACAGGACACGTGGGTATTGTGTTGGTGACACCGGTGTTGGGAAACCCTGGGAGGAGGGTCGCTCCCTGAATAGCACCCAGTGCACCCTGTGTGTTGGACGGTCTCAGGTGGAGACGGTACGTCCTGAATAGCACACAGAAAGGACACGTGAGTTTTGAGTTTTTTGCGTGGTGTTTTTCTTTTCTTCTTTTCTCAACTCAGCCGGCGGTGGCACAGTGGGAGTCAAGAAGGTGACAAGCGGCTTGATGTGGCTCAGTGGGGTCACAAAGGTGACAAGCGGCTTCTGGTAACTCGGCGGGGTTACGAAGGTGACAAGCGGCTTCCGGTGGATCGGCGGGTTCACAAAGACGGCGCAGCAGGAGCTGCAGTGACTCCAGCCACTGTGTGTGTGAACAGCAGCCGGTGGTGTCGGTGATCGGTGACAGCAGGAGCTGTGGTGGTGCCAACATGGACTTGTGGTATCGTTAAGACATAAACTGTGTTGTGTGAACTGTGGTCTGAGAAGACCGGTTTAACGGACATGGGGAGATCCCGAAAGGGGGTGGAGTCCCAGAAGGGGGCGGTGACCCAAAGCGGGGTGGTAACCAAAAAAGGGGTGGAGTCCCGGGGGGAGGCGGCATTCCAAAGTGGGGTGGTCATCCAGAAAGGGGCCAAGTTTGAAGGAATGACATCACTGGGTGACTCACTGGGTATGTCTGGAGTACCGTAGTGTATGTGTATGTCATTTCCGGAATGTGGGATATTCTTTCCGAATGATGATGGGCCGCAAGTGTGTACCGTGATGCTACACCGGGAAGGGATATCGGGACGGTTGGACTCAAAGAGTCAGGTGACTCTGGTAGGAACTCCTCTCACTCTCTGTCTGACCGAGAAAATGGTCCTGGTTCACTGTGCACATAGGGTCACAGTGAACTATGCGGTAGACAGAGTAATGTTTATGGAGTTTGGAGGCAGTAAGTGCCAAGGTGGCATTATACCACCAAACTTAGTTTATGCCTTGGAGTGCGGCCGGGATTTGGTCAGGTTTGATGACCTATGCCAGGAAGATAGAGACGTGTCTACTGTAGGGCTAGCAGACACTGAGACGCTGACGCCTCCTAACGTGGACAGGCCAGATGTAGGGGCGACCGGAGAAAGAATGACGTCGGACGAACTTACAGACTGGACATTACCTGAAGGGTACAACGGTGTGAATGAGAAGGGTGTGAGAAACAAAAAGAGCGGAGCTGACACACGGACAGAGAGTGCCCTGGGGTTTCATCATACGGTGTGGTGTGACTGTGACGTGTTGTTGCCAGTAGCCTCTACGAGGACAGAGTCTAGTGCTGTGCTGACTGAAACTCGTGACAGGACGGATGGTAACCTGGTCGAGAAAATAACGTGAGTAGAGACACAGTCAGAGGGTAACTTGGGGGTTCACTCGGCTGACAGGACTAACCCAGGGGTACCCTTAGACGATATGATTAAAGAAGTAATGGTGCAACACATACTGGCCAAAAGAGAACTAGAGAAGGAGATACAGTTAATAAAAGAGACAGAGAAGGAACAGCTCGAATGAGAAAGTGTGATGAGACAAACGGCCAAGCCCAGAGTGGAGGAGCTTGAGAAAGAAGTCCTTAAGGTCAGAGGTCACCTGTCAACGTGGCACAGTGTAAACAACACCTTAAGAGAGGATGTGGTAGGGCTTGAGAAAAAAGTCTTGGAGCTCAGTGGTCACCTGTCAATGTGGCAAAATGTGAACAAGACCCTTAGGGAAGAAATGGAAGAACTCAGAGGAGTAGTTAAAAGTCTTCTGCGGGAGAAATTGGACGAAGACTTACCGCGGGTGAGCGTAAGTGATAACAGGACAGAACGGCCAGTAGCCCTCGTGGCAAAGGGTCATGAAGTGATCAAATCGTGTGAAGGTGAGGAGTTAAGAGAGGAAAAAGACAGTCACCCGGTCGGGTCAACAGCAGTGAGGGAAGTGTCCGTGGTAAAGCTATAGCCTTCGGTCCAGGAAGAGAGGAAGACCACAACCAGTGGTTTTTTCTTTAATACCAATCTATACATATTTATAATATTCCATCACAGATAAGCTGTAGATTGCGTATTCTTGTGGATCAGTCTCAAGAGTCCAAGTCTTAAAAATATGCTGATTCGACAGACTATGTTTGTTTTGTCTTTTTTTCTCTCATTTTCTTTGTGCATTATGTGATATTGAATTCTCTGTGATATTGAATTAATTTTCTATTCTCTGTTGTATGTGTTCTTACAGCAAATCTTTAGAGAATCTTTGATGAAGGTCCAGAGTTGGACCAACAACGTTTAGTAAATGTTATCTGGATGCCAATAAAATGTGTGGTGTGGTAACCACTATGTCCGCTAGGGGGCGCTGTGTGGAGGTTCCAAGGGAGAGGATGAGTGGCAGAATCCTGAAGGATGGTTGTGTATCTCAAAGGGGGTGGCTTTGAGATGGAGACTTAGATATGCGTATTGATCAGCAATGGTATTGCTGAGGTGTTATTTCAAGGTATAAGGGAGAAGTCTCTAGGTAACTTGGGAGTTGGGCGGGCCAGTTACCTTCAAACCCACCCAGGGGTGTGTCTGAAAACGCCTGTTGTAAAAGGCTATGTGAATGCCTGAAGGACCTGTGATGAGGTCATAGTCACGTGACCCAGTGGGCGTGGCTATGGACCATATAATGTGGCCAGGGTAGGTCAGATGTGGTGAATGCTGGGACCTGATTGGTCCAGTTTGGAAGGTCTCATGCAAAGAGACGTCTGTCTTCCTAACAGCACGTGTGGTTCGCTGTGTAATGGCTGCCAGAGCCTGAGAGTTCCCTGGAGGGATATGGATGTCTGCTGCGTGAATGAAGCAGCTGTGAGAGAACCCTGACGGGGTGAGATAATACTGAGGCTGAAGGGCCTGTATGCTGGACATTTGCATAACCTATGTGATATAAGGATTACAGAGTGAAACTCTATGGGCGCTATGCAGTTGTTATGAAGTTAAGTTGCCTCTGTGATGGTTTATGGTGTTTAATAAACCGCATGGACTGTGTTATGGCTTATGAAGACCTGTGCTGGATCTGTTTTGTTCGCTGCAAGCGAGAATCCCCTAAGTAGATGACAGCGCTATCTCACAAATGGAATAATCTTTTTCACTATTTTGAGTGCCAAGTTCTTGAATATTTGTAATATGGGCTGGATACCCTACTTGTGCACCTTCTACGGACTTATTGATGTTTGAGTGCCTTGCTGTTTCTACTACAAAGAATGGTTTATGTCAGGAATATTTGGATTTCAGCAGATTGGGACAATAAACACTGCAGATCTTTTTACACTGCAGATCTTTTTCCGCAAAAAAATAGAATAGTGAAAATCAAAACCATAAATTACTGCCAAACAATAAAGTAGCAAAAAGAAACTGTTTAATATAATTCTCTTTCATCTAGCACTCACTGGCATTGCATGACTTGCACTGAGCTCTGTTATGAATCCTTAGTATAGAACTGCACTGACTCAGTATAGAGCAATGCAGTTTCTGTATATCAGACTTGACACATCTTTTCCATTCAGTTTATCATTTTCCCTGAATGACGTAAACCAACCACCCTTCTTAGTGTGTTCATCTAATATTTTGCTTTCTATGAAGGCCTTTGAAACTTTAGTTCCAGTAATTAAAGGGGTGAACTTGGAGATTACGGATATAGGAATTAGGAATGATGTCCAGAAGTAATATATTCCACATAGAGAAAATAAAAGAAAATATACATATTTAATTAGCAATACTTGGATAATATCCATTTTGATAATTAACAAAATGAAGGTGTCATTATTCATCTTTACCTTCGATGCAATCATCACTAGATATTCCAGTTTTTCATCATTATGTCAAATACACAAGAAAGGCTTCTAATTGGCATTCGCACTTGTACACATTCACAAGCAGATAACAGATGCAAAAAATGACAGTATCTGAATTCCTTTGATGAGACATAATACATTATAAATAGATCTTTCTTCTGATCAAGAGATAAATCCGCTAACACTGTGCCCTTGAGATGAAAACTGTTGTTAATTATGCCTCACATTTGTTTACATCAGCAGTTTGCCGATTTGTCTGTGCTGACGTCACTCTCACAAAATTACCTTCGAAAGCAATTTAACCTTGTTATATAGATTTTTGACAATTTATGTATCTATAGAGATTAAAAATAGTTATCATAAATAGATTTAATCATAAAGACTGGGGCTAAATCCTATATACCTATGTATTTTATGAAGTGGTTGGTGGGCATTCATGAATTATGTGCTAAGAGCCTTCATTTTTGTAAGTACTTCTTAGGCCACTTTCACGCGTCCATTTTTTTCCAGTACCGGAGATATATGTGTTCGTATGTGTGTCCATGTGTATACTCCGTATGTCATCCGTGTGTCATCATTGTGCCATCCGCGTCGACACGTACCAGAGAGAATTTTTGAAGTCTGAAAATTAAAGGGTTGGGCCTGTAATTAAAAGGGTTAGATGAGGAAAAGGTGCAATAATTTCAAAATTTGATTTTAAAAGCTGAATAAATATACTGATCTTGGCAATGTATCCTTAGTTATTTTGTTTTTTTCTATTGTTTGTGGGTTAGGTTTTTTTGTTTTTTTTTTTAAATGAGGCATAGATTTTTTACCATTGAATTTTAATTGACATTTCTGTACTTAAAAATAATATAAATGGGCTTCCCCTTGAAAATATTCATAGAATTTTTAATGTACTAATTAAATTATGTAGTGATTTATAAGTTTATATGTTTCAATTTATTTCCCAGTGTTGCAAAACTTATGTCATCCCTATTTCAAACATTATTTTTAATTGTATATTTTATACTGTGCATTTGTTCACTTGTGGCTACCTACCCAAAAAATATTTAGTAATGGTGATCCAACTAAACACAACAGGGACAATATTTTGTGATTTTTTTTTTAAACTAGTTTTATTAATAGTCAACAAAACAAAACGTGTTTTATTTTTCACACAACCTATGAAGAATAATGTGCATTCATGACATTTGTACATGGCATATATTTGCCAAAAAAATTAGCAAACATTTTAGCAATTTAAATTTTTATAAAATCATCCTGAGAAGACACTGATTCATGTGTAGCGTTTTCTTGGACTACACCCTCCGGGATGGCAGATTTTGGGGGCATTAGAGCTTGTGTTATTTGTGGCTGCAATGGTGGATTCTCGACAGATGTTCCAACATACATATGTCGGTATCCTGAGGTAGTAGAGTGGTAGCTTTGGGTTTCTAAGGAGGGGCCATAATAGTGTTGTTGTGGGTGGAGTGGTTGCTATTGGTAGTTTGCACTGACTGAATATTGTACAACCTGACCAACAGGTTGAATTTGCCTATGTGGCCTTAATATGTAACCTTGATAGGTTTGGTCAGTAGTTTGTTGTGTTGTTGGCAAAGGGGTTGGATGCACAAATCTAGGTAGGCAATGTCTAATTTTCCTTGATGGCACAGTGTACTGCTTTTGTACTTGAAATGTGTGTGCAACTTCACCCGGTGGCCTATGTATGATCTGTTGGCTGGATGCAGGGGGTGGTTCATGGACAGAATACAGTGCGGCCATTTGTGGGTATTCTTGGCTTGTTGATGGTTGTTCCGGGCCATAAGAGCTTGCAGGCACATGTTGCTCCTGTTGTGTTGACGCTGTAGTTGTCAACTGTTTCAGATTTTGGTCAGTATGCCACTGCTCTATGGGTGCAAGTACCTGGTGGGGCTCATTCTCTCCCTGGCAGGCAGCAAGGAGGGTGAGCATAGCTGCCCGGACATGCTCTTGTTGTGTTGTGGGTACTTTTGCCAGACAGGGAGACAGTGAGTGGCAAAACCGGTCAACACTGGTTTCTGGCATCAGGGAGTTCATTATATGCAGGACTCTGGCATCAATTACGTATGGCAACATCCTGATCTCCTCATGTCACCTGCTGTGTCTTCCTCTCACACTTGTTGCTATGTACTGTGGTCAAATGGTTGGTGATGCTTGTGAGGCCTGGGGTACTGGGGCGTTTGATGCCTGTGATGGTTGGTATGTTATTTGTCTGCTTACATTCACACCCTCAGTGGTTGTTTCACCAGCATCAGATGGCTGTTGGGGCTGTGTTTTTTCACTGGACTCAGCTGTGTGATCCATCTCCGATGCTGACGTACAAGGTGCAGAGGCTGCCGCTGTTGGGGATTCATCAGATTCATCCAAGTTGTCCTCAGTCCTATGATGAAATAAATGAACATTGTCACAAAAGGGGTCACATAAGCATATTATCAATATTCTCTTTAAAAATAACAAAATCTTAGAATTTTAACTAGCAATAGGGTATGTGAGATCATACCCTTCTAGTTCACCTTTTATTTTGGTCAACCTTGGTATTTTTATTAAAAAAAATTGACACTTTTTTGTTGGTTTTTGTTGGATTCATCTTGAACCTTAATTTTACAAAAAACACAAATATGCGTGTTACAAGCCATTTTACATGTGAATGTAAAATGATGCTTACTTGAGTATTGACAGTAACAACTACATAGTTAGCCTAAAACAATATTTTTGTAGGAGAACTAACAAAGAAAAATGAGCAGTTTGAAGCAGTACACTTACTGGTTGAGTTCCATGACTGGGCGCAGGAATTCTAACTGCCAAAAAAACACATATTGACACTTTCTAGTTGCCCCAGATGTAGAGGGAAGGCTATTATATTCCCAGCGGTACTGGTCACTTGCTGAGCACCAGCGTCGTTTCAACAAAGCCACTGTTGACAAAGTTTAAGTCAAAAATCATAATCTGACAATTTCCGCCTATGTAATATACGCAAATAGAATTATTAAAAGCATCATAAGCCTTTAATGCTAACTTGTTCAGTATGTTCACAAAAGGAAACAGCAGATTTGGATTTACTATACATCTAATTTTTGGAACTTAGATACCTCCTGCCATGCCTAAAGTTTACAACTGTACCCATCGCCATAATCTACACAGTGCTAGGGTTAGTAGTAAAAACAATTCATTTCTAAATTTGTGTGTAGAGTAGTAAGTATACACAGCCTTTACAATGCCTCACATACACCTGTAAGGGCAGTATTGGTATCTTATTTTTGCTGGGGTTTGGCAAAATAAGCAACTACAGCTGAAAGAAACAAGTGAAGAGGGAAAAAGTTCTGGCTCCACTAACACTTGTGTATGACCTACACTGAACAGGGGAGACTATACTTTGTGTTCATGCAGAATCATGGCTGTCCGGACCAGGCCCAACAGTAATGTGTGATAACATTGTGAACCCACATTTTTAAAAGGTTTTATAACGTTATTGTAAAAGACTATTCCAATATACATCCTGAAGGAGGTGTTTGGCATTCATCAAGCACATTCAGAAGTCTAGTGACTATGATACTGTTAAGGTCTTACAAATAACATGCTATTTTGATGGATCAATAACTGCATCACTAACACATCAGCACTGTTAGCACTATTTGAAAAATGAAATAAGTAAGTAAAGTTTGTTATGACATAGGAACATCCATGGGTGCACTCACCATATTTCGCTTGCTTGGATGGGGAATATGTTGACCAACCACTTTGTGCAAACAATGCTGCTGCTACTGCACACCATCCACGCTCTATATTCAGGTGGTCGTGGTATCCCTCCACACGAGTGTCCCAAAGTTCTGGGTGTTGTTTTATAAGAGATATTAGGCGCTCAGCATCAACACGACGTGCCATTATATCTTGTAAATACAGGAGAAGAACGCCACACATGTGCCTCCACACACAACTAGTTCACCTCACCAAAGAAAAGGCCAGACAGAGTTTATTTTTTTATCTGTCTCAAATTCAGGACACCTGTCTATAGTAATGATACAATATTTGCAAAAATGCACACGGACAGCACACAGATGCTCATCCGTGTGCACGTGTGCTGTCCGTATTGCGGTACGTGCTGCTGGAAAAAAACGGACATGTCTACGTGATTTGCACACAGACACACGGTCCATGTGAAAACACGTACATGTGCACAGAGACATAGACTCTAATGGGTGTACTTGGTACGTGTCTCCGGTACGTGTGAAAACTGTCACCACACGTACCGGAGACATGGACAAGTGAAAGAGGCCTTATTAAGCAATAACACAGTTTGGATTCATTTTTTTCAGTGTTTGCATATATCTTAGCTTATATGGAGTGCTGCTGTGTTTTCTTTTTCTATACAGTGTAATGCAGCTTTCGCAGCTTGCACCTGTTCACACTTGGGAGGTGCTGGTCAAGTTTTTTTTCTCTATTTTTCTATTAGAGGTGAGACTGCCTCCAGCCTGACTCTGCACTCCTCCCATTGACCAGCAGGTGATTTTCATCATTTATACTTACCCATTTGAATTGCAGGCTCATGGCCCAGGAGAGACATGTTTGTTCATTTAACTGTAGGCTGATAGCTCAAGAGAGGTAAGTACAGTAGAACAGGGACCCATCTGTGGGAGGTCACCTTGCTGTAGTTGATGGGCATACATGAATTGTCCAATTTATGCACTAAGAACTTTCATTTTTCTAAGTACATCTTTCTGAGTAATAGCACAGTTTAGATTCAATGTTTTCAGTGTTTGCATATATCTTTGCCTGTATAGAGTGCGGCTGTGTTTTTTTAGTAAGGCAAGTCAAGATACAAGAAATTGACAAATTGCAGTGACAATAGTTCATACAATATTATCGCATTCTCTCTTGGTTCTGTGGCTACCAGTTTAAGCCTAGCTCTTGCCATGGTACCCTGAACACTTCCCTAGAAAACAAAAAACCCTGCACTACCATATTGTGAACTGTGGCGCCCATACACTATTCGTCGATTAACAGTCTATGTCACTCTGTGACTTAGGTAACCACTGACTCTTAAGGTCCCGTTACATTTAGCGATGCACCAGCGATCCCGACAATGATACGACCCGGTCAGGATCGCTGGTGCATTGCTAAATGGTTGCAAGTGAGCTGCCAAACAGGCAGATCTCACCAGCGATGCAGCAGGGGCTGGCGGACGATACTTACCTGTCACACGCAGCGAGGGTGACGTCTTCCACCCGCATCCATGGAGTCGCTCGTCGGCACCAGCAGGAAGCCAACAACGAGAAATGGACCATCCCATTTTCGCATGATCAGCGATATCCAGCGGGGAACCGGGTCGGAGGTAAGTGTCACATGTAGCAAGATCGCTACCAATATCGCTGTTGCATCACAAAATTGTTGACGCTTTAGCGATATCACTAGCAATCTCGCTATGTGTGAAGGGGGCTTTAAACTACTAAACACTTTGCTGCTTAATTAACTCCCTGATGGGCAACCCACTAAAAGATATGTACTGTATATACTCGACTATAAGCCGACCTGAGTATAGGCCGAAGCCCCTAATTTTGCCACAAAAAACTGGGAAAACTTATTGACTCGAGTATAAGCCGAGGGTGGAAAATGCAACAGCTACTGGCAAATTTCAGAAATAAAAATAGATACTAATAAAAGTAAAATGGTGACCCCATAAGATGCTCGATATGATTATATGCCCCATGTAATGCTGCAGAAAGGTTAATCGTGGCCCCATAAGATGCTCCATATTAAAATGCACCCCATATAAGGATGCAGAAAGGTTAATAGTGGCCCCATAACATGCTCCATATTAATATATGCCCCATATAATGCTGCTGCGATTTTAAAAAAAATGACATACTCACCTCTCGTTGCTGCCTGCTGCTCCTCAGCATCGCCGGCTCTCTGCAGTGACTGTTCAGGCAGAGGGCGTGCACTAAACACGTCATCGCATCCTCTGACTTGAACGTCACAGCCAGAGGACCTGGGAGACTGAGCGCAGCGGTGGAACAGGGACAGGTGAATATGGCATGGCTCACCCTCCCCCAGTGCTACTCACCCTCCTGGTGTCTGCATATCAGGCTCTGCTACATCTCAGTCCTGGCATCTGCATCTCTCTTCCTGTCTTCTTCCTGTGCAGTCACATGGTGCCGCTCATTAAAGTCATGAATATGCTCTCTACCCCTATGGGCATGGAGAGGCGTCCATATTCATGACTTTAATGAGCGGTGTCACATGACCGCACAGGAAGAAGACAGGGAGAGAGAAGCAGACACCAGGTCTGAGATGTAGCAGAGCCTGATATGCAGGCGCTAGGAGGGTGAGTATGATGTCTCCTGCTCCCCCTTCCCCGACGGCTTTCTGGCGTATGACTCGTGTACAAGCCAAGAGGGTCTTTTTCAGCCCAAAAAAGGAGCTAAAAAACTCAGCTTATACATGAGTATATAAAGTATTAAGTACAATTATAGCTGAAGCATCAATATTCACTTAAGACATATACAGAGCACATGGGTATACAAATATCTGTGTAAATGCACATTAATGGATGATAGTACTCATCTAATGACATGTCAGCTGACAAAATCCAGGATGAATCCATATGGGCTTCCATCAACCTACTCCAACCATTAGGCCGCAAATCTCTGCCCAATCTCACACTCCGGGCAACAGACTCTTTTTTTTTTTTTTTCACCAAAGACTTTCTCTTGTTGTCTTTATTCTTCTAGAAGACTGTAGCCTTTCAACAAGCTTTCTTAGTCTGTCAAATCGAACAGTAAAATAGACATAAAGTAAGAAATCCATGTTTAGATTTCATGATCACACAATAGTGCCTTTGCTAATCCTATTGGGTCTCTGCTCACTCAATCAAACCTACAATGTCTTTTATTTTCAAATCAGTTATTTTCAAAACAGGACTTTTTACCCTATGGAAAGGTTCTGCACCCCTCTATTATAATCCACATCAAGTGCTGATCATTCATTCCTTAACACGTCCTACTATGGCTTGGCTGTCCGTCTTCTTCACAGTTGGTATAAGTACAGGAAACGACTGACTATCCCTCCTTACTTCTCTGACTTTTTTCTTTGCCTCTTGTGTCAAAGCAGGTCACGTGTGAATCCAGCCTCGTTTTTCCCCTGGACAGTCTCTAATCTTTTTGTTGGAGGTGCGTACATTGACTGTCTTTGGTCCCTAGATGGCCACTAGATCTGCCCACAAATGTTTCACAGGATATTTCTATTATATAAACCATTGCAAGTCATTTAGAATTCACAGAGTAATTAGAGCAGCCCTTACATGCTCTTTGATATTGAACTTGCAAGCCTTGTGCTAAAGCTGAATGGATTATTTCATCTGGCCAGTGTCTGTGCTCCTCTAATGCTGCAAAGACAATGCTCTCTTTACAGACAGCCTCAGAAAGTATGCAATTAAGCCTGCAGCCATGCCACTAATCTGAACTATTAACATGAGGAGTGCACCTTCCCCCTTTAACCAAGTAGCTAGGTGGCTTGGTAAGGCTAGTTTCACGTGTTGCATTTTGGTGCGGTCACCACACCGTCAAAACGACGCATGCGGCGGCAAACGTATACCTGCACACGGCCTGCGTACCCAATGCTAAAGATAGGGTACGCAGGCCGCATGCAGAGGCATGCACCCATAGGTGGAGCTGACCGGAGGAGGTGCCACAGGGGGCGGAGCCTCACGGCGAGCGTCCGCAGCCCAACGCTTCGCCTCCAAATGCAAATGTGAAACTAGCCTAACATTGTACTCCTGAAGACAGAACATGAGACAAACACACAACTCAATTAGTTTTGCTTCTCTCTCCTCTCCAAATTATCAAAAAATCTTTCCCCTCCCAGTTATTTATTAAAAGTTTCTCAGGCTCACTGCACCTGAACTCGACTCAAATGTGAAGGTTAGTATTTTCTCTTTTTATTAATCACAATTGTTTATTTAGCTTGTTTTATGAATGAATAATGCAAGGTTTGTGGAAATAAGTATGGTTGTTTTTTTTTCAGAAAAAAGAGAGTGACCTCTGAGGTACATTGCACCTTAGCATGTACTCTCTCTTTCTTGCTTCAGATATTCTGCTGCAATGGCAAGTAAAATATATGATTTATCTAACCTTTTTAAAGTTGAAGAATTTAAGAATATGCTGTTAAATGATGATGAGGGAGACCCCCCACTGATTGAAGATTTAGTGGAAGAGAGTGATATTTCATCTCAAGATGAGATGGAAGAATGTAAAAATGTTTCATGACGAGAGCAGGATGGTGAGGAGACTGATACAGATGAACAAGATACAGATAACACTTATTATTTGGACAAAGACAAAAAGAGCAATTGGAGTAAGAAGCGACTTCCAGTATTAGTCGAAACACCAAGCGCTGGCCATTGGTCATCTTATTTGCGATGCTGAATGTGGTTGATATAAATTCACAAGTGAATTACCTCTTCAATCAACTGGAACCACTGCATAGAAGAGTTTACCTAAAAAAACATTGTCTAATGAAGTAGTGAGTGAAGAGCTACGCCGACGAAGTCTGAAGATGAGTGCAATCCCGTCTAGCCTGAAAGCCCAGCTGAAAAGATTTAATCCCAAAGATGATTGAGAAAAATCAGCACTTCTCCTACCTCTCGAAAGAGGTAGTTCACACCACCTGCACTGTTGAAAATGGTGACAGATGGATCTCAAATTCTGAATGCAAATAATGTTAGAACTCGATCTGCCTGTCCCATTCATACATGTCAGCCATGCTTCTCTTAGTGTAACTGTTTTTCTTCTGCTGAACATGTAACCTATGAATCTGAGTGAATAGTAATCAAGTAATGTAGCATCTAAATGCGCTACCATCAAGTTTTTTTATCCTAATTTTAATTTTTAGTAACAGTTATGTATTGAAAACTGGAGGCTATTTGGCGGTAGATGAGAAATGTACTTTTTGTTTTAAAATGTTAATGGTTATTAAATGATTTTCTTTGGAATCTGATTTGGAGCACTCTCTTTTAATACATCCCTATGAAGGTCACTGATTATTTTGAGTGTTGAAATTGAGTTAATTAAATGTTATAGGTGGTTTTATAACCAGTATTTGTCAGGTGAGTGGGGCCCCCACTCCAGTTATTTTTAATTATTTAAATAAATAATTTAAAAAATTTAATTGGTTCCTCTTTATTTTTGATAACCAGCCAAAGTAAATCAGAGAGATGGGGGCTGGCATTCTCAGGCTGGGAAGGTCTATAGATATTTGACACTCCCCAGCCTAAAAATAGCAGCCCACAGCCACCCCAGAAAAAATGCATCCATTAGATGTGCCAATTCTGGTGCTTTGCCAGGCTCTACTCACTTCCTCTGATGCGCTGGAAAGCTGGGCAATATTTAAGATTAATTCTCAGTTGTGTATTGTCCGCTGACATTAAGCCTAGTGGTTAATAATGTGGTGGCATCTATTAGACATTTTAATTTCTAAATCAGTAAGTGAATAATTAAAAAAACACAAACAGGAAAAGAATACTTTATTTGAAGAGAAAACTCCTCACCCGACACTCCATTGTGTACCCATTTATCAATCTAATATATAAAGCTCAAGTGTGTGTATGTATGTATGTGTGTATGTCCAGGATTGGCATCCGCACCGTCGCAGATACAGCCACAAAATTTGGCACAGTCACACGTCTGGACTCCGAGAGTGTCCTAGGCTATGTTGTGAGGCGAAATTTTAACCCCACGCGTTCCAATTCACCAAACAATTTTGCCCATATCTACATATTGGGGAAAAAGTGTGTGTGTATCAAGCCCCGCCCCTCATTATGATGTCATAATGGTTGCCATGGCGACACTGATGTCATCATAGATTGCAAGCGCCGCCACTCATTATGATGTCATAATGGTTGACTATGGGATGGAGGATGTGTGATGGGTATATGGGCACTGGACTATGGGATGGAGGATATGTATGAAGGGTATATGGGCACAAGACTATGGGATGGCGGATATGTATGATGGGTATATGGGCACGGGACTATGGGATGGAGGATATGTATGATGGGTATATGGGCATGGGACTATGAGATTAAGGATGTGTGATGGGTATATGGGCACTCGACTATGGGATGACGAATATGTATGATGAGTATATGGGCATGGGACTATGGGATGGAGGATGTGTGATGGGTATATGGGCACTCGACTATGGGATGGAGGATATGTATGATGGGTATATGGGCACAGGACTTTGGGATGGAGGATAATTATAAGTTGCTATAACTAACCACAGTTAATTACTATGGCCGGGCAGCGCCGGGCTCTTCAGCTATTAGAAATAAATGCAGGCATTTATGACAGTAATCCAATAGTGAAAAGTCCCATGATGCCCATTGAATCCTGGGGATGGGAAAGTTCTCAGAACGAGACTTCATAGTTCACTCCCATTCAGCAGCCAGCACTGAAAATCTCACATTCCTGCCTGTCACAGTCTGTGAGTAACCCTGTTAAGCCTCATTCTCAGAGCAAGGTTCAATAAGATTTTTCACGGTCAGCAGCAAGCACAAGCATGAGAATTTACATGTCTGCCACTGTACAGTAGTGAACTATGAAGTCTCATTCTGAGAACTTTCTCAGAACGAGACTCCATAGGATTCGATAGATGTTGTGGGACATTTAACTATCCATGATTTATTTTTAATTAATAAATGGGTAAAGGAGTGTGTGGGGGAGTCTTTATTTAAAATAAAGTATTTTTTTCTGTGTATTTATTTAATTTTACTACTAGATTAGCAATGGAGGTGTCTGACTGACTCCTACCATTAATAACCCCTGTGCTTCGTAACTACTTATATCAACCCTAAAAACAATTACCCGATTGCCACCACACCAACACAATCAGGAAAGAAGAGGCTACGCATCCCAATTGGCACTGTAAATAGGATTTGTCTTTTGGGAATGACCCAATATCCATGGCGATTCCCAGGCAGGCTATTAATATACCTTAAAGGTTACTAGATTTCACAGCCTCCTGATGTGCGTTCCATTCATACATGCAGAGTCCATAGACAATATTCTGAAATTGAACAGTGAACTTGACTCTGCGAGATGAGAGTCCATCCTACAAACCAACACAGAGATTTAAATCTGAAATTAAAGAGAGAAAACAAAAAGAATTCCATAGAGACAGTGCAGACTTTAGGGAGAACAGAGTCTTCAACTTTCTGTAGGAAGACCAACCCTTAAAAAGAGGCAAGAGCAGCACTGATATTTCATCCACAGATTTATACGTACAGTGGGGAAAAAAAGTATTTAGTCAGACAGCTATAGTGCAAGTTCCACCACTTAAAAAGATGAGAGGCGTCTGTAATTTACATCATAGGTAGACCTCAACTATGGGAGACAAACTGAGAAAAAAAAAACAAGAAAATCACATTGTCTGTTTTTTTTTCATTTTATTTGCATATTATGGTGGAAAATAAGTATTTGGTCAGAAACAAGCAATCAAGATTTCTGGCTCTCACAGACCTGTAACTTCTTCTTTAAGAGTCTCCTCTTTCCTCCACTCATTACCTGTAGTAATGGCACCTGTTTAAACTTGTTATCAGTATAAAAAGACACCTGTGCACACCCTCAAACAGTCTGACTCCAAACTCCACTATGGTGAAGACCAAAGAGCTGTCAAAGGACACCAGAAACAAAATTGTAGCCCTGCACCAGGCTGGGAAGACTGAATCTGCAATAGCCAACCAGCTTGGAGTGAAGAAATCAACTGTGGGAGCAATAATTAGAAAATGGAAGACATACAAGACCACTGATAATCTCCCTCGATCTGGTGCTCCACGCAAAATCCCACCCCGTGGGGTCAGAATGATCACAAGAACGGTGAGCAAAAATCCCAGAACCACGCTGGGGGACCTAGTGAATGAACAGCAGAGAGCTGGGACCAATGTAACAAGGACTACCATAAGTAACACACTACGCCACCATGGACTCAGATCCTGCAGTGCCAGACGTGTCCCACTGCTTAAGCCTGTACATGTCCGGGCCCGTCTGAAGTTTGCTAGAGAGCATTTGGATGATCCAGAGGAGTTTTGGGAGAATGTCCTATGGTCTGATGAAACCAAACTGGAACTGTTTGGTAGAAACACAACTTGTCGTGTTTGGAGGAAAAAGAATACTGAGTTGCATCCATCAAACACCATACCTACTGTAAAGCATGGTGGTGGAAACATCATGCTTTGGGGCTGTTTCTCTGCAAAGGGGCCAGGACGACTGATCCGGGTACATGAAAGAATGAATGAGCCATGTATCGTGAGATTTTGAGTGCAAACCTCCTTCCATCAGCAAGGGCATTGAAGATGAAACGTGGCTGGGTCTTTCAACATGACAATGATCCAAAGCACACCGCCAGGGCAACGAAGGAGTGGCTTCGTAAGAAGCATTTCAAGGTCCTGGAGTGGCCTAGCCAGTCTCCAGATCTCAACCCTATAGAAAACCTTTGGAGGGAGTTGAAAGTCCGTGTTGCCAAGCGAAAAGCCAAAAACATCACTGCTCTAGAGGAGATCTGCATGGAGGAATGGGCCAACATACCAACAACAGTGTGTGGCAACCTTGTGAAGACTTACAGAAAACGTTTGACCTCTGTCATTGCCAACAAAGGATATATCACAAAGTATTGAGATAAAATTTTGTTTCTGACCAAATACTTATTTTCCACCATAATATGCAAATAAAATGAAACAAAAACAGACAATGTGATTTTCTGGATTTTTTTTTCTCCGTTTGTCTCCCATAGTTGAGGTCTACCTATGATGTAAATTACAGACGCCTCTCATCTTTTTAAGTGGTGGAACTTGCACTATTGCTGACTGACTAAATACTTTTTTTCCCCACTGTATATGACAGAGATCAAGGGGGTACAATTAGCGTGGTGGATTACAACAATTTCACTCGAAACCAGAGACGCTAGAGAGAGAAATTGGGAATATCAGGGAGAAGAAGATTTCCCCATGGAAAGGCAAAGGACTAATTTCCTACACAAAATGGACCATCGGTCTGAGGTACATCATCATCCTCTTGTTTTTTAGAGAGGAAAGACCTAGAAGTCCTCTGCAATTTGATGGAACAAACAGGCACCCTGCAATACTTCAACAAGTAGATAAGAATACAATCCTAAATCTATCATCATACCACCTATCTAATTGGGAGCTGTAAGCCCTACATAAGGGATTATTTGTGCCTACAAACAAGTTTAATGAATTTGACTGGATGAAGGGCAAACCTGTTTTCCAGGCACAGCTGAATGTATGACCTTGGGGATAGAAGAGGATGGTTTGGCTGATGTAGGATTGTTGGCAGATCTGATGGATTAAAGTTTTAGACATCTGGATGCAGACCCATTTACAGATCTGAAACCAGAAAGCAGTAAAATGCCTTCATGCTCTGAAAATACTTATTATTATTGTTAGCATTATTTATTATTAGAGTGCCATTTATTCCATCGCACTTTACATGTGAAAAGGGGTATACATAATAAAAACAAGTAAAGTAATCTTAAACAATAGAATTCACGACTGGTACATGAGGAGAAAGGACCCTGCCCGCGAGGGCTCACAATCTACCAAGGATGGGTAAGGGTACAGTAGGTGAGGGTAGAGCTGGTTGTGCAGTCGCTTGGTCGATCGGTGGTTACTGCAGGTTGTAGGCTTGTCGGAAGAGATAGGTTTTCAGGTTCTTTTTGAAGGTTTCCATGGAAGGTGAGAGTCAGATATGTTGTGGTAGAGAGTTCCAGAGTAGGGGTGATGCTCGGGAGAAATCTTATATGCGATTGTGGGAAGAGGAGAGAAGAGGGGAGTAGAGGAGATCGTGTGAGGATCAGAGGTTGTGTGTAGGTAAGTATCGGGAGACGAGGTCAGATATGTATGAAGGGGACAGGTTCTGGATGGCTTTGTATGCCATGGTTAGGGTCTTGAACTGGAGTCTTTGGGTAATGGGGAGCCAGTGCAGGGATTGACAGAGGGGAGAGGCCGGGGAATAGCGGGGGGCAGGTGGATTAGTTGAGCAGCAGAGTTTAGAATAGATTGGAGGGGTGCAAGAGTGTTAGAGGGAAGGCCACAGAGCATGAGGTTGCAATAGTCAAAGCAGGAGATGATGAGGGCATGGACTAGGGTTTTTGCAGATTTTTGGTTGAGGAATGTACGAATCCATGAAATATCTTTGAGTTGAAGTTGGCAGGAAGTGAAAAGGGCTTGGATATGTGGTTTGAAAGAGAGATCAGTGTCAAGAATTACCCCGAGGCAGCAAGCTTATGGGAATGAGGAGAGTGGGCAGCCATTTACATTAATGGATAGGTCCACAGGGGGAATCGAGTGAGATGGGGGAAAGATGATGAATTCTGCTTTGTCCATATTAAGTTTTAGAAATCTAGTGGAGAAGATTTCTCTACTTGTATGGGTATCTTTGCTAAACTGGTTATGATTGATTTCAAGAAATTGGGTACACAGACAACAAGAAAGAGCTCCAATTTGATTCTAATTGAATGAAGGGTATTAGATGAATTATCAGGGATTGACAGTCTGATATTCAAGGAATCAGACTAAGGTGGTAATTTAGTCATCATATATCATCTTAAATACTGAGAGAGGCGTGTCATTCTCCACAAGGAGAAATGATACTTCTTGGAATTCGGTCAGATGCCTCTCTCACAGCCAAACCAGATCTCACACTTTGCACTGACGAGGGGCAGTACCCTGAAACACAGTGTCTGCAAATTGAGATTCTGGCATGGCTTTTATCCTAAGTAATGTAACAAGGCTAGATAAAGGATCAACATTGACTTTTAGGATTGCTACTTCCAATAGGTGGCACTAGAGTTCTATTCCTCTTCCTCTTTGAAGAGACAATTTGCATAATTAGCATATTTCCCAGAGGAGCATTATGGCTTTAAGTCTCCTCATCTCGACATGCTTAGCATGTCATTCTCCACAAGGAGAAATGATACTTCTTGGACATTGGTCAGACGCCTCTCTCACAGCCCAACCAGATCTCACACTTTGCACTGACGAGGGGCAAAGTTTCCTGAATACCTTGAGTGCGGTCTCTTGGCCTTCCGGCATCGCCACTTCGGCAGCTTAATCCGGTCGCTGCTTTTTGGAGATAGCCAGGAGGTTTCGGGGAGGAGATCCTTGTAGTTGTGGATGATGGGAGTCCGACTTCAATTCTCTGGGACCGATGATAGCCGGGTCAAAAATGGATTCAGGATTGATATCGCTGAAGATAAGAAGTTGCATTTTTCCCTGGGATATTTGGTCAACATGGTGCTTTATGACATCCTGTAGATTTGGAAGTCCGATATAATATGCCTGCAGGAGTTTAGGAAAGAAGGCAGGTATGTACTGGTGCTATCTTCTATGGTAGCTTGCCAAAATTTGTTTACTGCCCTGAAAAATGGAGTTGAAAATCCTTTGCTGGAAGGTCTTACCTTTACTGTGCTGTACTCTAAGGGAGATATCCCACTTGGAGTTTTCATGCACAACCCTTTTGTTTCCCTGAAGGACATTGCTTTATTTTTGAAAAGACAATGCATTTATGTTCAGTACTCCCACAGGATCCTGAATGGAGAAAGGCTCTGGACTGGGAAGTACAAATTTTTTGTGAGATTTGGGATGGATCCCCAAGGCCCGGGAGGCATCCATTACCCCCCTCTTAATTTTTCAGTTGGGAAAAATAGTGCTTTTTTTTTCTTTCCAGATGCCACGATGTATTGCAGGAGGTGTAAAAATTTCGGGCATACCCAGGATAGTTGCAAGGAGATGCCAACTTGCAGGAATTGCAATGCTTCTGGCCATATGGCAAAAGAATGCACAAATCCTGTTATGTGTAATGCTTGTGGTGAGGAGGGCCATAAGTATCGGGACTGTAAGGCCAGAATCAGTCCTAGGTCTTACGCTGCGGTCTCAGGTGGGGCAGCTGCGCCCCCTGCTGCAGTTGTTGACATTCCACAGGTTTCAGACCCGGATCTTATTGAGGAACCAGAAATCATGGATGCACATGAGGAGGCCCTGCCCCAAACGGAGTCTCCCAGCCCAGAGGTGGCAGTTTTGGAACTTGCTGATGTTGAATGTGAGCTCCCTCATCATTCTGATGTCTGTGGGGAGGGTGAGTTGGAGAGTACTCTTGGCAATACCCCCAGTGTATCTTGGTTTGCTACTGAGTAGGAGTTGGCCAGTTGTGGAGATCAAGGTGACTTCACTCTTGCGAGGTCCTCTGAGGATGAGGAGCCTGGAACTTCCTGTAAGAAAGCCCAGAACGGATTGGGCAGACCCCCGTGAAGTTGTCTTAAGTCCGGTGAGTGAATGTAGTTACCCTCAGAATGTCTTCTCTCCTGACAACAATGCTTTTTTAGGCATTCCCGAAGATGTACAGATTCAGGGAGTTGCAGTTCCAGATGGAAGACGAAAACGGCTGAAGAAGAAGTGGCGTGTTTGTCGTCATGTAAATAACATAGTTATGTTATGGCTCCCCAAGCTGGTTGGGGCATTGCATCCCTGAATGTCAGGCAAATTAGAACCAAATTCAGGAGGGCAATCGTTCTAGATTATATTAAACAGCAGAATGCTCACATCTTTTGTCTTCAGGAATGTGGGATTGTGTACTCAAGCGATAAGGACTGGCCTTACGGACAGCATGTATGGTCTGGCTCATGTGTTAATAGGAATGATGGTGTAGGGATATTAATGGGTAACAGGGAGATTAGTTTAGATAGCTACACGGCGGTAGAGGTGGGTAGATGTATAATTGCACATGTTAGCTATAGGGGGTGGCGGGCTAGAATTATTAATATGTACTGTCCATCAGGACATGACAGGAAAAAGGAGCGTATGGCTCTTTTGGAAAAATTAAGTTTGTTTCTTCCGGGCAAAATGTCTACAGTTTTAGTTGGAGAATGTAATTGCGTCTCAGAAGGAAATTGTGTCATAACTGGTAAAAAGTTATCCAATCTTATTTCTGATTTTTCCCTTCTAGATGCTGCTGCTCTGAAATTTGCATCCCACCACCGCCAACGTACCATGCTGATAGGGGTGGTATTGCATCCAGGATAGATAAAATGTTGCTTTCCAAAAATATGTTGTGTATGAATTTTGAGCACAAACAAAAGAGAACATTCAGCTCACCCCTGAGATGTAATTCCAAACACAAGAAGGAGCACGGATTCCTCACTGCTGCATAGCGTCCAAGACAATAGGAAAAATAGAAGTGGATCCAGCTCACTCACAGGGCTTATTTAAAAATTAGAAAATTTGTATTGGATGATCCTTAAAAAATTCAAAATGACTAAACAGACATCTCAGATGGCACAGCAATGACAGGGGGTGGTGTGTAATGAGACCATATGCATTTCGAGCAACACGGCTCTTGAACACTGGTTACAATGTGAAATACAAACAAGGATTAAAATATACTAATGCACTAATGAGGAAACACAAAACACATGGGAAGGTATAAGGAAACAGACAATGACAGAGGAGCAAGGTGCACAATTGCAAGCAGCGCAGTAAGCGATTAAAAGATAAGTAAAGATATGTTACAAAAAATTCAAAATATACTTGATATGTATCAGAAAAATGTAGGTATATAATTTGATCTGGAAAAAAATCACCAAAAAGGGGAGAATAATAATAACCTGTAATGCATCAATACCAACATTTTTCACAATAGGAAACAGCCATTTTGTATTAGCAAAAAAACCAAAAATAAACATTTTTTGAAAATTAAAACAATTTTATATATATATATATATATATATATATATATATATACATATATATATTTATTTTTTTCGACTTTCTTCCCTCCTCTCCTTTTCTCTTCCTTTGCTAATAATGCAGCATAACTTCTCGTCTAAGATTTAACCCTGTGGGGGCATATGTACTCAGTAAAAAAATTCAGTATGCTTCTTTGTTACGTACCGCATCAGTGTGATTGCCACCTCGAATATGTTTGGGTGTATGATCGATAGCATAAACTCGTAAACTTGTAAGCCTGTTTTGCTGCGATTATGACACTCAATAAAGTGTTTGGATACATGTGACATATTTCTGGCAGTGGACTCCTCAATGTCATAAAGATGCTCTCTGATTCTTGTCTTGAGCTTACGGATGGTAGAACCAACATATTTAAGGTTGCAAATCGAACATTCCATAATATATACCACATGCTCACTGTTACAGTTTAGGAAGCTCTTAATGCTGAATTTTTTGCTGTGATCATGGTTGTAAAAATGGTTGGTTTTGAAAGCTACCATACAGGTTTTACATGGAGACTGACTGCATTTATAACAACCTTTGAGGGATAGCCATGTTTGTGATGTGGGCCAATTATCATAAGTTACATGTAAGCTAGGTGACAATGCATTTCCTAAGGTTTTTGCTTTCCTTGGCACTATTTTAATACCATCTTTCAAAATGTCTATGATAACTGGGTCATCCTATAAAATGTGTAGGTTACGCTGCACTATTTGGGAAATAGATTTAAAATATGAACTGTGTGTCAAAACTAAAGTTGGAATCTTGTTGGAATTATCTGTTGCTGGAATTTTTACTTTATTAAGTAAATCTGTCCTATCCTTCCTGTCAGCGATTCTGTGTGCCCTGTTCAGACTCCAGTTGGGATAGTGTCGTTTGGAGAGGCGTTGTTTGATGTTTTCAGACTCAATATGGAAACCAACAGCAGAGCTGCAGTTTCTTTTTGCTCTAATAAATTTGCCTACAGGAATTGCCTTAGCTACATGAGAAGGATGAAAAGAGTGTGCATCAACTATTGTATTACCAGCAGTAGATTTCCTGTAAGTTTTGCTGACAATACTGCAGCCATCTATACCATTAAGTTCTAAATCCAAAAAAGTGATTTTCTCACGGTGATGATTACATGTGAAATGGAGATTGAACTGATTATCATTTAAATAAAAAATAAAATGTTTAATCTCTGAAGTCTCCCTCGCCAAAACAATAATCATATCATCTATATATCTGGCATATAATTTTATAGATGAAGAAAAAGGATTGCAAGATGTGTACACATAGCACTCCTCCCACCACGCCATAGTTACATTGGCTACAGTCAGTGAAAATCTGGCCCCCATTGCCACTCCACTAATTTGTAGGAAAAACTTTCCATTGAACATGAAATAATTATGTTGGCGTAGAAAAGCGAGTGTAGATTTTATGTATTCCTTTAATTCGGCTGTGTATACACTGTACCTGTCTAAATGATGTTGGATGGCCAGAACTGCTATATGTTGTGGAATGCAGGTGAGGAGACATCACATGTAACATGTAATCCAGGTGTATTCATGAGACCATGTCAAATCTTGAAACATACACAAGACATCGCGTGAATCCTGCAAAAAAACAGGTATGCGATATACTAATGGCTGTAGCGCACTGTCAAACCATGCGCCCAGATGCTCACTTAATGAACCTATGCCTGAGACTGTAGGTCTGATAGAAACAGGTGATAAAGATTTATGTGTTTTGGGCAACGCATGCATGATAGGAATGACAGGAGATGTTAGCGTTAAAAATTCAGCTTCCTTTTTGGTAAAAATGAATTTTGAACAAAATGCTGTACCTTTTTCTGATCATGAGTGTTTGAGTCATAGAATCGTAGAGTTGGAAGGGACCTCCTGGGCCATCTGGTCCAACCCCCTGCTCAAAGCAGGATTCGCTAAATCATCCCAGTCAGATGTCTGTCCAAGGAGAACTCACCACCTCTCATGGCAACCTGTTCCACTCATTGATCTCTCTAACTGTCAAAAAGTTTTTTCTAATATCTAATCTGTGTCTCCTCCCATTCAGTTTCATTCCATTGCTTCTAGTCTTTACTAGACAATAATGACAATAAATGACAATAAAGATGATCCTTCTACAATGTGACAGCCCTTGAGATATTTGTAGACAGCTATTAAGTCTCCTCTCAGTCTTCTCTTCTGCAAGCTAAACATTCCCAAATCCTGCAACCTTTCCTCATAAGACAGGGTTTGCAGACCGGTCACCATTCTGGTCACTCTTTTCTGAACTTGCTCCAGTTTGTTGATGTCTTTTTTAAAATGTGTTTGCCCAAAACTAGACACAGTATTCCAGATGAGGTCTGACCAAAGAGGAGTAGAGGGCAATAATGACTTCATGTGATCTAGACTGTATGCTTCTGTCAATACATCCTAGAATTGCATTTGCCTTTTTTGCTGCTGCATCACACTGTTGACTCATATTCAGTCTGTGATCAATTAGTATACCCAAGTCTTTTTCACATGTGCTGTTTCTTAGCCCTATTCCTCCCATTCTGTATATGCTTTTTTCATTTTTATTGCCTAGATGTAGTACTTTGCATTTTTCCCTGTTAAAAACCATTCTGTTAGTTGCTGCCCACTGCTCCAGTTAATTTATACTTTTTTGAATCCTCTCTCTCTCTTCTCTAGTATTAGCTATCCCTCCAAGCTTTGTGTCATCAGCAAATTTAATCAGTTTACCCTCAATTTCTTCATCTAAATCGTTGATAAAGATGTTGAACAATACAGAGCCCAGGACAGAGCCCTGTGGTACCCCACTTGAGACATTCTTCCAACTGGATGTGGCAGCCATTTACGATCACTCTTTGGGTCCGATCACTAAGCCAGTTATCAATCCACCTAACAGTTGCCTTGTCCATTCCATACTTGGTGGGATGTATCGGAGTAGATTTAATGATTCAAACAGGCGTTTAGACTGGTTAAGGAAGTGTGGAGAAAGTAGGATGGATGTGTCTGATCTGCTTGCTGAGACAAAGAGTGAATTAAAGAGTGTTATGGATGAAAAAGGGAAAGAAATCATCTCTCGCACCAAAATAGAACATCTTGAGAAAGATGAAAAGTGCACAAGGTTCTTTTTTAAGAAAATGAATGGGAGAAAGGTTGATATGGATAAAATCCTGGATAGGAACGGTTTGTGTGTGTCAGGTGAGAATGTGATAAAGGAGGTGAATATGTTCCATAGCAAGTTATATAATAAAAAATGGATTGATTCTGGTCTTGTTTCAGAAGTGCTGAATGGGTTAGATAGCAAGTTGTATAGTGGAGAATGTGATATTTTGAATGAGGACGTAATTATGGAAGAAGTAGAAAACGTGAAGAAGAGTGCTAAAAAGAATAAGACACCAGGTAAAGACGGATTGTCGGTAGAATTCTATGAAAAGGCGTGGGATTTTCTGGGTGCTGATTTGACTGAGATATGTAAGTATAGGTGTGAGAGTGGTAAGTTGTGTGAATCAATGAAAGAGGGGTGGTTGTGCTTGTGCATAAGAAAGGTGAAAGAAAGTGTTTAGAGAATTGGAGACCTATAACATTGCTGAATGCAGATTACAAAATCTATAGCAAATTGTTGACGAATCGTATGCGTGAGTTGATTGGTAGTGTTGTGGATGAAGATCAAGTGTGTGCTGTGCCTGGAAGAAGTATGAATGACAACTTATTGTTATTAAGGGATTTGATTGGAGACTGCATGGGAAGGAAACGGAAGTGTATGGTTCTGTCAATTGATTTTGAGAAAGCGTTTGATAGGGTCTCACATGTGTTTTTGTTTAAAGTTCTGGAGAGTATGGGATTTCTTCAAAAATTTGTGAATGAGATAATGTCTTTGTATGATTGTGTGTCAAGTGAGTTTCTTGTTAATGGGTGGTTGAGTGAGAAAGTGAATATTAAGTCTGGTGCAAGGCAGGGGTGTCCCATGTCCGCTGTCTTGTTTGTATGCGTGACTGAACCCTTGTTGTGCTTGGTGAGATGCGATAAAATGACATGAGGTTTGTTGGTACCTGGGAGTGGTGGAAAGCATGTGAAAGTTCTTGGATATATGGATGATGTTGTGGCTGTGAGTGAAAGTGTTGTGTCTATGAGTAGGGTTTAGTTGCTTCTGGAGTTTTTCTGTGATGCGTCTGGCTTTAGAGTGAATTGGAGTAAATGTAGTTTTAAATGTTTTGGGGATGACAGGGTTAAAATGGAGGGGGTATAGTGTGAGGAGGGTGCTATCAAAGTGCTAAGAGTTTTATTTAATAAGGACTTGGAAGGTAAGGAGAGCTGGGAGGAGTGTGGATTGCGCATAGAGCGTAAGTTAAATTTTTGGCGACTGAGAAACTTGACCTTGAGTGGTAAGATTTTGGTCAGAAAAGCGGTGACTCTTCCGATTTTTCTTTTTATTGCAACAGTTTTTCCACCGTCATGTAGGAAAATAAAAAGAGTGGAAAAGTTAGTTTTTACTTTTTTCTGGAGCAGTAAAATAGAGAAACTTAAGAGAGAAAGTCTTTTTAAGGCGTGTCACCATGGTGGCATGGCCTTTCCAAACATTGAGATTTTTCTGGGGCTTCAGTATATCAAAACTGTTGTTATTTTGCTGAATAAAGGAAATAATGGAGCGTATATGGCAAGTTATTCTGCTGGTTGGATGTCATATGGCTTATGTTGGAGAAAGAGGGATGCTAGAGTGCCTGTTGCTTTCAAGTGTCCGGTCTGGTATGAGGTGATTGAGAAGTTTGTGAGGAAGCATGATTTACTGAGTGTGCCGAGTGTGCATTAAAGGTACATTCACCCCAATAAGCATTTGAACTGAGGTACTGGATGGCAACATGCAACCAAAGTTCCCAGTATTCATTTGGTACTCCCAAACTGTTTCTTTATGCATTGAATGCAAGGCCTGCACTGCACCAAAGTTACACCCACTCCAATAAGCATTTGAACACACGTACTGGATGGCCACATTAAACAAAAGTTCCCATTATTCTGATTTTTTAAAGTCACCAGAAGTTTGCCCATGAAGTAAATACAAGGTCTGCCCAAAATTTGCACACACTCCAATCCCTCAAGGAAGAAATGTGGAGGATGGTCTCCAAAAAATGTTTTCCCAAGTTTTACTAAGTGTATGGGCTGACAAACAGTTCCCCCTGGGGGGTACACATCAACCTACTGTGTAAATATTTTTTACAGCCATCATAAACACCCTTGCAAAAAACTATAGTGGCTGTTGCATCACGGACCACGATTACCCTGGTGATCTACTGGTGGTGTCGGAAGAGACTAGGAGGATGGCCTACTAAAACTGCTTTCCCAGTTTACAGGAGCGGGTCTCCTATACTTGTAATGCTCATACACTAAGTGTATGGGCTGACAAACATTTCCCCCTGGGGATACACATCATCTTACTGTGTAAATATCTTTTACAGCCATCATAAACACCCTTGAAAAAAACTACAATGGCTGTTGCATCAGGAAACACATTCACCTGTGTATTCTAGTGGTGGTGTCTGAAGAGACGTGGTGTATGGCCTCCAAAAAATGTTTTCCCAGTTTACAGAAGCAGGTATCCTATACTTGTAAAGCCCATACACTAAAGGGCCTGTCACACTAAGCGATATCGCTAGCAATATCGCTATAACGTCACTGCTTTTTGTGATGTTATAGCGATATTGCTAGCGATATCGCTATGTCTGATACTTACCTCCTACCGCTCCCCCGCTGGTTATTGCTGATCCCGCGAGAACGTCCTGGACTGTTGCTCGTCGTCAGCTTCCTGCTGGGGTTTCCTGCTGTGGAGACAAGCGACGCGTGGACGCGGGCGGAAGGACGTCAGGATCGCCTCGTCTGACAGGTAAGTAGCGACCCCCGACCACTGCTATGTCACTGGTGAGATCTGCCTGTGTGGCAGCTCACTAGCAACCACTTAGCGATGCACCAGCTATCCTGACCGCGTCATATCACTGGTCGGGATCGCTGGTGCATCGCTAATTGTGACAGTACCTTAAGTGTCTGGGCTGACAAATATTCCCCCTGGGGGGTACACATCAACCTACTGTGTAAATATTTTTTTTACAGCCATCATAAACACTCTTGCAAAAAACTATAGTGGCTGTTGCATCACGAAACACGTTCACCCGCGTGTTCTAGTGGTGGTGTCTGAAGAGACGTGGAGTATGGCCTCCAAAAAACGTTTTCCCAGTTTACAGGAGCGGGTCTCCTCTACTTGTAATGCCAATACACTAAGTGTATAGGCTGAAAAACATTTTCCCTTGTGGGGACACCCCAACATAGAGTGTAAACATTTTTGGAATGGGCATCATAAACACCCTTGCAAAAATTTCTAGTGGATATTGCACCATGGACCACGGTCACCATGGTGTTCTAGTGGTGGTGCATGATGGGGATAAGGAGAAGGAGGAAGATAATGGCAAATAGCCAAAATCAGGAAGCATATACCCATATGTGGGTGTGAAGAGGTGCATGGGAATATAACCCCCAAAACGACTCTAGATTTTAGGACAGGTTTCACTGTTATGAGGTGGTGTACAGAAGTCTGGCCCAATCCAGCCCTTGTTCATTTCTATGAGTCAGCCTGTCAGCATTTTCAGTTGACAGGCGGATGCGCTTAACAGTTATAATTCCACCAGTGGCACTAAAGATGCGCTCTGACAAAACGCTAGTGTCAGGACAGGACAGGACCTCCAAGGTGTGGAGAGCTAGGTGATACCACGTATCCAGCTTTGAGACCCAATAATTGAAAGGCACAGAGGAATCTTGGAGGACGTTGATACGGTCAGCAAGGGACTTCCTTACCATCTTCCAAAACTTTGCACTCCTTCTGAGAGTACCCTGCGCCTCAGGGTCACTGCGATGGGAGGGTCTGAGGAAACTCTCCCAGAACTTTGCCAGTGTTCCCCTGCCTCTGCTGGATTGAAGTAGTGTTTCTCTCACCTGTACTCCTTGGTTTTCCAATGAACTGTGACCTCTGCCACCAGCATTTTCGGATGGGAATTATTTTAATAATTCCACAAGGGCCTTCTGGTACTGCAACATTTTAGAAGAGATTGAAAGCTCTCCTTGTAGCATGGGTCTAGAAGTGTCACCAACCAATAATGACTATCAGACAAAATTTTGACAGTATGAGTTTCATGGGAAAGGCAGCACAACATAAAGTCAGCCATGCGTGGCAGACTGCTAACAGGCAAGACTTCTGTGTCCTCAACAAGAGGATGACTGACTATGCTCTCCTCCTCCTCCCTGTTCTCAGGCCATCCACACTGAACAGACGGTATGACAGTTGTGCTTGTAGTATCATCTATAGTGCATGAAAGTAGCTCCTGTTCTTCCTTCTCCTCTTCCTCATTGTCAACCAATCCACGTTGGGATGACATGCGACTGGGCTGTGTGTAATCACCCTGTATGCTTCCTTTCTCCATCTCATCATGCTCAGCCTCCAATGCCACCTCTTTGATTGTGAACAGAGAGCATTTCAGAAGACAGAGAAGTGCGAAGGTGATACTAGTTATGGCATCGTCACCACTCAACTTTTTGGTGAACTCCTCAAAGTTTTGTAGGATGGTACATATGTCTGACATCCATGTCCACTCCTGAGGTCTTATGTGTCGAGTCTGAACTGAATACCGATGGCCTTGTTGATGCTGGTAGTCAACAACTGCCCTCTTCTGCTCACAAATCCTTTCCAACATGTGCAGTGTTGAGTTCCAACACGTGGGGACATCACATACCAGTTCGTGAGCCAGAATCTGCAAATGCTGCTGAAGCACGGCAAGGGCGGTAGAAGCTGGAGCTGACTTTCTAAAATGGGCACACAGGCGGCATACTTTGACAAGCAGATCCAGCATCTCCGGGTAGCTTTTGAGAAACCGTTGAACAACGAGGTTAAGCACGTGAGCGAGCCATGGTACTTGTGTGAGCTCGCCTCACATCAGAGTCGCCACAAGGTTCCGGCCATTGTCACACATGACAATGCCTAGCTATAGGTTCAGCAGTGTAAGCCACAAAGCCACACATTTGCCTGCTCTTTCAGAGCTGTCCACAACTCTTCAGCATTGTGTGTTTTGTCACATAAGCATATTAGCTCCAGTACAGCCTGTTAACGCTTGACTAAGGCAGTGCTGCTATGCTTACAGCTTATGACTGATGTGGTCATTTCGGAGATGGAGGATGAAGAGGAGGAGGAGGATTAGGTGCAGGAGCTGTAGACTGTGGGAGCAATCCTGATAGATGAAGGGCCCTCAATCCTCGGCGTTGGGATGATGGGTTCCATCCCAAGGTCCCTCTGGGTCCTAGCTTCCACTATATTAACTCAGTGTGCCATCAGCGAGTTGTAGCATCCCTGCCCTCAAGCACGAGTCCATGGTTAGGTGGACTTTCCCAGTAACAGCATTGTTCAGGGCACAGGTAGTGTTGTGGAACATATGCTTGTATAATGTCGGGATGGCACATCAAGAGAAATAGTGGTGGCTGGGGACTGAGTACCTTTGGACAGCGGTCGCCATCAGGCTGCAGAAAGCTTCCGTATCCACGAGCCTAAAAGGTAACATTTCAAGTGCAAGCAGATGAGAAATGTGTGAATTTAGTAATGTGGCCTGTGGGGTGTTGGCTGCGTATTTACACTTGCGTTCCAATGACTGGGGCATAAACTACTGAAGGCTGCTCTGGGACAAGGACATGGACGTGCTTGAAGATGGTGGTAGTTGAGTGTGGGCAACAGGTGTAGGGCAGGAGGCATCTTCACATGCAATCTGGACAGGGGATTGGCTTGCAAGCACAACAATGGAAAAAGCAGTGTTTTCATCCATAGACAATGTTCCTGAAGCCTGGTGTTAGGCCCACAAAGTTGGGTGCTTTGCTGCCATGTGCCTGATCATTCTGGTGGTGGTCAGGCTGTTAGATTTGCTACCCCTGCTGATGTGGGCATGGCAGGTGGTGCAAAAGGCCTGTTTGGGGTTATCAGCAGAGTCTTTAAAAAACAACCAGATTCGGGAAAACCTAACAGTTGTACTGCCAACTTCCATCGTGTTAGTGTTACGAGGAACAGTTGCCTACCTTCTGTCTACGGACACCACACTGCTTCTTCCTGCCTGATGGGGTGATACGCCTCCCTCCCCCTGTGTGTTGCTGTCCTTTATCTGTCATTATCCACCTGTTGTGACATGTTTCCACTATCACCTTCATGTGAACGTGGCTGCTCAAATATTTGGTCATCGCTACATGCGATCTCATCTTGCCCCGCTTCAAATGAACTGGGTGAGAGGCTCGAATCTATAAATGTAAAAGTGAACAGCTTTTAGGAGTGTCCAAGTGTGGGATCAGTTGTCTCCGGCACTCAGCATGGTGGGAGGAAGAAGGAACAGGGTGAGGAATATGCGGTCCAGACTCACGGCTACTCAGACTTGACCGTGTGTAAGACAGGGTGCTAGTGGTGGTGGAAAAGTGAGTGTAAACATTATCCGCTATCCAACCATCAACCTTTTGGCACTGCTCTGGTTTAATAGTGCTGTTGTGCGGTCCCCTATGAATTCAGACAAGAAAGTCATGCTTGAATATGTCGGTGATAGCTGTGGCACAATTTCAGCCTGCCCACGGCCTCGGCCTCTGCCTCTGCATGTACCATCACTTCCACTTCCCCATCCCTTGCCACGCGCCTTGCCCATTTTAAATGGACTACAATATTTTCCACGTTCACCACAAATGGCTGAATTGGGAGCGAACTTGTATGTGATCTGTGTGCGGGAAAACCACACTTTAAAATATCTGGAATGTAGGTAAAAATCTATTTTTTTGTTATTAAACTGGTGTCAATAACTAGGGTAAGACACAGCAAAGGAGGCCTGAAATGCAACAATTTGTAACCCACTGATAGATCAGGCATCTGACGGAGATACCACACTGTTCAATATGTGGCCTGTATTTTTTTATGTTTTACCCCAAAATAGTCTATTGAACTAGGGTAAGGCACAGCAAAAAAAAGGTGAATGTAGGCCTAAAATGCAACAATTTGTAGCCCAGAAATAGATCAGGCATCTGACGAAGATAGCCCACTTTCAAATATCTGCCCTGTATATTTTTTTTGACCAGAAAAATTGTGTCAATAGGTATGCTATGACACAACAAAAAAAAAGTATTGAGGCCTGAAATGGCAAAATTTTGAGCGCAATATTTTTTGGCAGCAAAATGGTGTCAAAAAATTGTATAAGACACTCCAAAAAAAATTCTACAGTACCACAAAAAATGGCATATTTTTCTACGCACTCAGATGTGATGCCTGGGAAGGGCAAACCCGTTTATAATTGCTGGATTTTCATGCTGTACTATGAAAAGGATCTGGCTGTAGTCTGCAGAGTCAACAAGCAAATGGAGAAAAAAAGGGGTTCTGGATTGATATGGAATAAAATAATCAGGATTAAGATGCAAAAAAAATATTTCTAGCCACTGATACCTGGAGCTAGGTCTATACAGTCAATATACGTAATAAGCAGCAGCAGACTGTAATAAAATGGACCCTCTTGATGTATGCACTGATATCTATATACCCACATACAGTGCCTGCATGTCTTGCACTGCTATGAATATAGCCACATATACTCCCCTGCCTACCTAGCACTGCAATTTATACACCCCATAATTAGTCCTTAGAAGGACTGTAGGTTTAGTTGGATTTGTGGATTTTATGATGATATACCCACACTAACTTATAAACCAACACTAACTTATAAACCTCCAAATCTGACCCTATCTCAGCAGCAGCTCTCCCTACACTGTCTGATTCTGGAAATGACTGTGATAAACAGGGTGACGGCAGGTCTCTTATAGACCTGATGATGCTGTGTGGCCAGCCAATCACTCTAATACCGCAACAAAGATGGCTGACAGTGCGAGGTAGACAATCCCTGCATGTTGATTGGCGCTCTAAAGAGCGCCAAACTTGCAGGGTGGATACCTGAGCTCCTTCTGAATAATCCCGGAAATGCTTGGCGCTCGCTGAGTATCATGAGTACAGCGATACTCGGGTGAGTAACGAGCATTACCGAGCCTGCTCGCTCATCACTACTAGGCAACACCAATATTGCTAAATATCTTGCAGCTACTCCAAATATTACTTTCAGAGGGGGCAGATCCATCAGAGACCAGCTTGTGCACAGCATCTTTGCTCCACCAAAGAGGGCTGGCACATGTTTGGATCAAAGAAAAAATGGCACCTTCAAATATGGCAACTGCAATTTTTGTAAATTTGTTAATGTTGGCAATGAATTTGCTAGAACCAACAGGGGAATAAGCTATAAGAACAAGCATTTTGCTAACTGCAAAATGGTGGCGGTGATCTACTCTTTTCAGTGCTCTTGCCCTTATAATTACTTTTTAAAACCAAGAGGGAGTTTTGGAGGAGAAGAAGCGATCATGTGTGAAATATCAGGAACACCAGGGATACACCTATCTCTAGACATATGAGAAACATCTGTGAGATCTTGGATGTTTTACATTCTTGGTCATTAAAGTAATAGCCCCTTCAATTAGGAGAGGAAATTGGGATCAGAAAATTGTTGAAATGGAGCATATATGGATTTATAGGATGGACTCTGCTTTGCCTAAGTGACTGAAAGAACAGTTACAGTTTGGTTGCTATTAGTGATGAGCGAATATATTCGGAACTATTCGTTACTCGTGAATAATTAGCTATTTGCCTCGTTATATATGATTGACCCGCTCAGCATATTTGGTGCTTTATTTGCAGCCAATGAACATGCTGGGCTTGCTTGTTGGTCACATTAATGCTGGCACCATCTTTGGTGTGGCATTACTGTGATTGGCTGCCCAAACACTGGGTGTTTGTCATGCTGTCATGTGCATAACAGCACGGCAAACACCGCTTCTGATCATGATGCTGATATCACCGCAGTTCAGCCCGGCTGGGCGCAGCCTCAGTGACCAGCATTAACCTCAATGACCTCACCGCTAGTCACTGAGGCTGTGCTCACAGCCGCTCATTCACCAGTGGTTCTCATCCTGGACGGTCACATCTTGGCACCGTCCAGGTTGAAAAGTATTAATTGCCCAGGCATGAATTATGGTATGGGACAGAATGATGGAGAGGTGAGTGATATTGTTGTTTTTTTATTTTTGTTTTATTACAGGACACAAGGGATTCAGTGGAATTAGGTGTTAGGTGAATAGAACTATTTATTATTTTTAAATAAAAATGGAAAAGTGTGTTTTGCTTTATTTCTAATAAAAGACTTTATACTGGCTGTGTCACAGTTTACTATACAAATATAGGATTAGTAATGGATAGATGTTTAATAGACGCTTCTCCATTACTAGTCCATGGGCTTGATGTCATCTGTCAATACAAAGGTGTCAACAAACTCACACATATGAACCCCACTTGCCACCACTACAGGGCAAGTGGGAAGAGTCAGGCAAAGCACCAAGTTTGGGGCATCTAATAGATGTGCCATTTCTGGATGGCTTCAGGCTGCTATTTTTAGGCTGGGGGGTTAATATCCATGGCCCATTACCAGTCTGAAAATACCAGCCCCCATCTGTCTGCTTTAGCAAGCCTGGTTGTCAAAAATGGTGGGGAACCCCATGTAATTTTTTAAATTATTTATTCAAATAATTAAAAAATATGGCGTGGGGACCCCACTTTTCTTGATAACCAGCCTTGCTGACACTGACACCTGAGGATTGCAGTCCCCAGCTGTCAGTTTTGCCTGGCTGGTCACAAAAAATGCCATTTTTTTAATTTACTAATATATTTAAAGCGCAGGCGGCGAGTGAGGAATACTTCCATCAGTCACTCCTGCTGTCACTGTTATTAGCAGCAGCAGGTATAGGCTGATGGGAGTATTAGTCCCTAAAGCCGCCGACTGCTGTCATTGTTCTCACTTGAACACAACTCTCATCATTGTCCCTTACTCGTGCTGATCACTCGCAGAGCATGGGAGAATGATGAGAGTTGTCTTCAGCACCAGGTGCCAAGGAACAATGCTTATTGTACCGCTGCTTTCCTACCGCTCACCGTGTGGTACTGATGTGGCACACGGTTGCCACAAGTGTGCCATACTTATCACACACACGGACACTGGCATCTCTGGTACTGATTTGACATTAGTGCAAACGCCATGTGAAAATTTCAATCAGTGCTTGTGCTGACATCAGATAAGTCAAGTGAATTAATTGACTGTGAACTCCCAAGTCCTTTCTGATGGCACAGGGAGTGTGAGAACTTTCTCACACTCGCAGTCACATCAGACAGTTCTTACCAGTTCACCATGAGACACCGGGCAGCGGTAGCAGACACTGCTCAGTGTCTCTGCTGGATGGCAGGCTGTCTGGTTGCATCATGCAAACATGCAGCCTGCCATCTAGATGTAGCAGGGCTAGACCTGTTGCAGGACAAATGGATTATCATCGTCTCTGCGGAAAAGTGAGGAATATTGTTTTTTTTAAACTCTTTTGCAGAAGACAATGGTGTTGAGGGAATGGGCGAGGTCATAAGGGTAGTTTAATTAAGATTTATTAAAGGAGTTTGTGTCATTCTTTCAATTAAAGGATTTTATTCTGGGTGTCTGTTTTTATACAATATAACTATGGGGTTAGTAATGAGAGGATTGATGCCTTTCCATTACTAACCTTGGGGCTTGAAGTCACCTGACAATGCAAAGATGACATCAACACCCCAACTATCACCCCACTTGCCACCTTTAGAGGGCAAGGGGGAAGATTAAGACTAATTGCCAGAATTGGCACATCTTATAGATGAGCCTTTAATGGAGTAGCTGAAAGCTGATGTTTTTAGCCAAGGGGGGGCAATGTCCATGGCCAATTCCTAGGCTGTTAATATCAGCCTGCAGCTGTCTACCTAGCGTTTGTGGGTTATTAATTTATAGGGAGACCCTACATCATTTTTTTGGGGTTCCCCATTTTAATAGCCAGTAAAGGCTAAGTGTACAGCTGTGAGCTAATATTAATAGCCTGGGAAGCTTGTTGGGTATTACCCCCTTCCCAAGCTATAAACATCTGCCCTCAGCTGTTGGCTTTCCCTCGGCTGGTTAAGAAAATTTTGCGTGAGCCCACACAATTTTTTTTCAGAAAAATAATCTTTTAATAATTAATATTGTGTACTGTTGTACACCGATACCAATATGGTGTAACTGTTTTTCTTCATTATTATTATTTCGAACAAACTGCACTAGCACTTTTTTTAGTTGGTTTCATATATCTTTTGGCATTATATGTATTCTCAGTACTGACCTTTTCTATGTATTAATGGAATGCATCTGTAAACAGCATTAGCATTTTTCATCATCTTTTCTGATCCCTCCAGCTTAGAGGGTATAACAGAGAAGGATGGGTCTGCCACCAATGAGCAGGGGCGCAATCAGCGCAGGTCTAAAGTGACAACATCTGCTGTTAGGTAAGATAAAAAGTGAGAGACTGAATAGGGATAGATTAAAAAAGACATCAACAAACTGGAGCAAGTTCAGAAAAGAGCGACCAGAATGGTGACCGGTCTGCAAACCCTGTCTTATGAGGAAAGGTTGCAGGATTTAGGAATGTTTAGTTTGCAAAAGAGAAGACTGAGAGGAGACTTAACAGCTGTCTACAAATATCTAAAGGGCTGTCATATTGTAGAAGGATCGACTTTATTCTCATTTGCACAAGGAAAGACTAGAAGCAATGGGATGAAACTGAATGGGAGAAGACACAGATTAGATATTAGAAAAAACTTTTTGACAGAGTGATCAATGAGTGGAACAAGCTGCCATGAGAAGTGGCGAGTTCTCCTTCAATGGAAGTCTTCAAACAGAGGCTGGACAGACATCTGACTGGGATGATTTAGCGAATCCTGCTTTGAGCAGGGGGTTGGACCAGATGGCTCAGGAGGTCCCTTCCAACTCTACGATTCTATGATTCTATGATTCTATGTCCTGTTAGGGTTTTATACTGTAATTGGTGTTTGTCTTTTGCATATATATATTTTTTAATTATTAGATTAAAAGTTTTATGTCAATATTTTTTCACAGTACGACAATTGATGGTGAATTGGTTCCATAATAGTGTGTACTCAAATAACTAAATGCGCTGTGATTTTTTTTTGTCTTCAGGTGTTTCAGTAGCTGCAAACTCCAGAAACCTTAAAGTCTCCCTTAAATCTTCCCTTAAGGTTTCAGGGCCTCACAACTGCTGGGAGACTTGGGGACTGTAAACCCTGGTAACCGTTATGATTACCTGAGTTCACAGCCACCGGGTCTCCAGGCAGCTCACGTGCAGGACTGATGAATGCCGGAGTGTCGATTGGCGTACTTGAGGTTATTCATCAGTCCAGCATTAGTGCTGCCCTTGTAACAACCGGCCACTGTGAACTGAGATAAGCTTACAGACATTATCTCAGTTCACAGCAGCTGGGTATTGCAGAGTTGAGCACAAGACCAAGCAGCGGCTGCTGCTTAAGTCTATGGAGCTATGTGTTCTCTAAATGGGGCACCATAGATTGGTTGAAGAATACTGGGATCATCATGGGACTATGGATTATTATTTTTTTTTTATAAATAGGGGAAAGAGGGAAATTGTTGGGGATTTTTTTAAGTAAAAATTTTTTTACAGGGTGTTTTTACTTACTGAGGTACTAATGGGGGTGTGTGATAGATGCCTGACTAGGGCAATCAGGAATAATAGGGAAATCAGGAGGATAACTGCCAGAATTGGCACATATAATGGACCACTCACGGCGAAACGAACTGGGCTGCGGCGTGAAAGGGTTAACCCATTACAACATAATTCCTTTAACATATGGTGCTGACAGGTAAACCCTAAAATATAGTTGTGTATACTTATCTCTTTGCCACTATGTAAACCTATGAGTTGTGTTATTAAAATTACTATAAGAAGAATTTTAGATCAGTAGTATTGACAGCCATCCTCCCATGATAATGCTAAAGATTAAAGAACCCCCCCTACCATCTCTTTATGTGGGTCATACCTTAGTAAAGAATCTAGTGCATAAATGCAAAATCTCTATTATTGCTTTTTTTAAAATAAAATAGTAACTAACTAATCATATTTCCTGAAAATTTACATATTTTATATGTTTAGGAGAAATTAAATAAAACCTTACTATCACATCTACTCATTGCTCACAATTTGATAAAATCATTGTTTATCTGCTGCAGATCTAGCAGTTCTCTGAGGCTGGGGTCACACTTGCGAGTGTGATGTGAGAAACTCGCGTGAGTCTCTCGCATCAATACTCGGCATTGCCGCTGGCATTCGGGACCAGAGTGTGCGGCTGCATGTATTTCTATGCAGCTGCACACTCCGGTCTCGAGTGTCGGTGGCAGTGCCGGGTATTGAGTTGAGAGACTTGCGCGAGTTTCTAACATCACATTCGCAAGTGAGACCCCGGCCTGAATGTTGAACTCTGCATTACTTCAGCTACACCACTTACTGGAAGTTTTCTGCCCATGTACAGTGTAAAAACATCTCGGAAAAAGAAAAAATAGCAGCCGTACTTGCAATGCCATGTCCAGAAACAAATGCACAGCAGGATGAATCAGGTCCCCCTTGATAAAGCTTGTGGAAGCAGGACTTCCGGTTCCGGCGCCCGCATGTGAGGAGCAAGGCTTCCAGCGCTCCCCAACCCCCTGCTAAAAGGCAGCATCTACACCGCAAACTTGATCCCCGGATTACCGGGAACGGGAGGAGAGGAAGCCCCGGCCCTGCTGCACCGCTGCATGGACAGATACGTCCTCAGGAACAGCGGTAAAGAGGCAGCTCAAAACCGAGGGGGAGAGACACGCGCGCCTTCCAAGATGGCGCCGGCGCCGACCTCAGCGGCGGCAGCAGCTGCTTCAAGGCAGACGGTGAGGAGAGGGGAGCAGGGAGGAAGGAGAGACGGCAGGGCTGAGTCACACAAGTCTGGGAAATCCGCGATTGAGAAGCTCAGGGAGACCCAGGGCACCCCTAAGCCATGTACTCTTCCTGACGCGATTTATGCCCCTGCATCCCCCACTGCTATGGAAGACTGCGGTGATTGTGAGGAGCGTGACCCCCCTGGATCGCACATACCTGAGATGGACTATAAAAAGCTGGCAGGGGAGGTGGCAGGTCATTTACTGCCTGAGATTACGTCAAAGCTGAGGGAGTACATAGGAACGGCCTTGCATGATATGCAGAAGCATCTAGATGAAACCGCTGAGAAGGTGTCCGCAATGGAGACACGTGTATCTACACTGGAAGACAATGTATATGATGATCAGTCAACAATATCTAGATTATCTAAGGAAAACCTGATTTTGAGAGATAAAATTGATGATCTGGAAAACAGATCCAGACGGAGTAATATTCGGATTATAGGAATCTCTGAAAAATTCCCCATAAAGGACTTAAGAAATCTGTGCGAAAATATGATCCCCGAGGCTTTGGGGTTAGAGGCGGGGAAGATAATTGAGCGGGTACATCGCATTGGCCCCCAAAAGAACCCGTCCGAAATGGGCAACCAGATAAGACCTAGACAAATCATTACCAAGTACCTGAACTTTTCGGACAAAAATGATGTCATTCAGTCCTATAAAAGACTTAGACGACCCCTTGAAATTAGGGGGGAAAAAGTGCTCTTATTTGAAGACTTTTCTGCTGAAGTGACCAGGCAACGCAGAGCTTTCAGTGTGATATGCACAGAACTACACAAAAACAATGTGCGGTTCCAATTGAGATACCCGGCAACCCTCTACATTAGGCATCAAGATGGCTCTTCACATTCATTTTACAATCCCAAAGAAGCAGAGAAGTTTCTCAAGACCTTGAGAGTCGTTCACACAGAGGATGCAAGATCGCAGGGAAGCGCAAACAGTCCCAAAGAGCATCTAAAGGACTGGCCGACATACACGGAGGACAGAAGCCCGAATCTAGTATCGGATTCACCGAAGGCCCAGAGAACGTCCAAACAATCCGGGAAGGTTTGAAGAAGGGTGTATGGGTCGCTACTGAGGACAGATTGGGGTTTGACGTATAGTTGTTTTCTTCTCTTTCTGGGGTCTGATCACCTCTCGGACCGCCCGAGGGATTTGTATTCTATATGTCTGTTTATAACTGATCACGCAATAATGGGAGAGGGGAAAGGGGGGAGGGGAGCAAGGGAAGGAAAAGGTGCGGGGAAGAAGTGAAGTCAAAAATGGTATGCCAATCTGGACAAGGATCCTGGAGATGTTCTCCAGGCTCCTTAGGGGATAAAGGGGCAGGGAAAAGGTTAATCTTGGTTCAACTTGTTTGTGGGGGATATAACTGTATTTTTGATTTTGAAATTGGCTCACATGGACAGAGAAGCTTTGCTCGTATCCCAGTGTTGGGTGTCACTAAGTTAACTACAGTTGGCCCACCTAAAAAAAAACAAAAAAAAAAAAACAAAAAAAAAAAAAAATATATATAATAAATAAGAATTTATGAGGATAGTTACCTGGAATGTAAGGGGCCTGAAGTCCCCACAGAAGCGGTTAATGATTCTCAGACATCTTAAACGTATTAAGCCAGATATAGCCCTATTACAAGAGACACATTTGGAATTGTCAGACTTTAAGAGGATGGAAAAATTGTGGGTGGGCAAAACATATGGGTCACCAGCTATTAATAATAAGGCAGGAGTACTAATGTTGATAGATAAAAATTTCCAACACCAGGTGGTGAACACTAAAACGGATCATGAGGGGAGGCTACACTCGATTACCATAACGGCATCAGGCAGCACATACAAAATAATGAACGTATATGCCCCCAATGAAAATAATAAAGCATACTACCATTTTCTAGAACAGGAGATACTGAAAGATCCCATACATGACCTGATAATCGGGGGGGATTTCAACTCGGTGGTAAATGTCTCAGAAGATAGAAAAAACGAATCACAGGGGACACCGGGGCTGAGAGGCCAAGATAAAGTAATTTCCCCAATGCTAAAAAACACGGGCCTGACTGACACTTGGAGATATCTGCACCCGCAGGATAGGGAATTCACTTTCTATTCACCTGCCAGAGACGCGTGGTCGAGGATAGATCATTTCTTGGTCTCCCCGACTGTCCTTGGCAGGGTGTTGTCGTCTACAATACATGATCTGGTGATATCGGATCATGCGCCTGTGACAATAGAACTGGCAGATGCGTTCCCTAGAGGAACAGACTATTTATGGAGATTTCCTAGATATTTACATGACAACGAAGATTTCGCATTAAAACTGAAGGAGTGGTGGGGAGAGATAAGAGAGGATAATAGGTCTCACGAGTCTAACTCACCCCTATTATGGGAAACAATTAAAGTAGTCATGAGGGGAAAAATAATTTCATACACGTCAGCTTTAAAAAGGAAAACACAGGAAAAGTACACAGAACTCACGAACAGGCTCAGACAGACTTATACCCTGTTTCAAAGTCACCCCAACAAAATAAATAAGGATAACTGGTTAATGGAGCAAAGAGAATTTAATACTTGGATGGCTAAGAGGGAACAATTATTTAAATCATCTCACGAGGCCAAATTCCATAGATTTGGAAATAAAGCAGGAAAACTGATGGCCTCTATGGTCAGGAATAGATTCTTTGCACAAGGCCCTTTTCATCTAAAAGACCAAAATGGTAACATACAAATTAAACCAAAAGAAATAGCCAATATTCTGGGAAAATACTATAAGAACCTTTATATGGATAAGGTGGATCGGAGATTTCCGAAGACCACATTACTCGATCGACCAGATATCCCGAAGTTGTCAGATGAACAAAAACAACTCTTAAATACACTCATTACACAAGAAGAAATTAAACAGACAATTAGGAACTTGGGGAATGGGAAAGCCCCGGGCCCTGATGGCTATTCGGGAGAATTTTTTAAGATTTTACAGGATGAAGCATCCCCTGTTTTAGCAAAAATATTTAACGGGATACTAGAAGGGAAGCCCATGACGAGGCCCAGCAAATTAGCATATATCAAAGTTTTACCAAAACCAGGAAAGGATCCCCTGTCGCCGGGATCTTATCGTCCCATTTCCTTAATAAACGTAGATAATAAAATTATGTCTAAAATCCTGGCTGATAGATTGGCAGAAATATTACCAAACCTAATATCGGAATCACAGGCGGGTTTTGTTAAGGGTAGATCAGCAACGAGTAACTTGAGAAAAGTCATGTTGGTCTTGGACAGGGTAAACCTTAATCCCACTCCAAGTGAAAAACCAGCATTACTAACAATCGATGCTGAGAAAGCATTTGATAATGTCAGGTGGGAATGGCTTTTCAGGGTGTTGGTAAGAATGGGTTTTGATGGCTCCTTCCTGACCTACATCACAGAGTTATATTCAAGGCCGGAGGCCCAGATCTACATTCCGGGTTTCCTCTCGGACAGGTTCCCACTGTCCAGGGGGACAAGGCAGGGGTGTCCTTTGTCGCCTCTGCTATTCAATATAGCTCTGGAACCTTTGGTTAGAGAGTTGTCTGACCCGCAGCGGTTTCCTGGCATTCAGATCGGTGGGGAGACAGTGCGTGCTACTTTCTTTGCCGATGATATTTTGCTTTTCCTTAGGGATCCCTTTGCGCAGGTGGAACCGGCTATAGAAACGATAAATACATATGGGGATTATGCGGGTTTTAAAATTAACAAGATTAAATCCGAACTGCTTCCCCTGGGAAGGTGGGATGAGACGAATAGACAGAAATTAAATAGAGCTCAATTGGGGGTGGGTATGGCGAAATCTTATATTAAATATTTAGGCATTAAAATAGGGGGAGAGCCATCTTCTATATACAAATTAAACTACCCTCCTTTAATAACAAATATAGTAAATGATCTAGTAAAGTGGAAAGATCTGCCATTAAATTTGACAGGGAGAATACAACTTATCAAAATGATGAGTACTTCGAAATTAATGTACCACCTTCAAACAATCCCACTCCTGCTGAAACACACGGATGTAAAAGCATTGACTTCTGCGTTCTCCAAATTTATTTGGAGGAACAAAAAACCACGCATAAGTCTTAAAAAGATGATGAATCCAAAGACGGAAGGGGGCTTAAACTTATCAAGTATTAGAAATTATAATATAGCGTGTCTGACAAGGTACTTTTTAAATTGGTTGCATGGTGAGAGTAAATATTCGGCTTATGTCATAGAGAAGGAATATGCCCAACCTTGGGATCTTAGGTCCTTGTTGCATGCAAGATTAAAGATGCTCCCAGCCAAAATCAAAAATTCTTTGATATTCCGGGATACTATTGCCACCTGGAAGACGGTGAGAAAAAAATATAAACTTTCGTTCCGAATATCTAAATACCTCCCAATGTGGAACAACATAGAGTTTTTACCGGGAGTAGAGAATAAACTGTTTAAGGAATGGAGAGATAGGGGTATACAGGAGATAGCTCATCTGGTTCATCCTACAGAGAACAGATGGCTAAGACAAAACGAAATAATAGAAAAATTTGATCTCCAAAAATTTCAAACGTTACAATTTGAACAGATTAGGTATCATATCATGTCCCACTTAGTAGACACGCAGGCGGAGTTCACATGCAACGAGTTTGATAAAATGGTTGATGCAGCAAAAAATTTTTCGTCTATTACATTGCTGTATAACACGATGAGAGGGGTGCTCTTAGATAGTCATCCAGATACCTTCTATAAAAAATGGGAATCGCAGCTGGAGGACATGGCTATTGGAGACAAAATAAGGAAGGGGTGGACTAAAGCTCGACAGTCCCTTATTAATGAGAGTTGGAGAGAAACTCAATTCAAAATAATACATAGGGCAATATACGCCTTCCAGTTTCCAAGGAGTTCTGATAAGCCAGATAGAATCACGCAGTGTCCCAAGTGTAATGTCCCATTTACTGACTTACTCCATGGCCTACTGACTTGCAAGCACGTGGCGGATATGTGGGGTGCGGTTAGGAAATATATAAAGAACATATGGGATTGGGGTGATGAAATCCCGAGAGATTTGATCTTATTTCATTATTGGGAGAAGTCCCCCGTTGCTCATGAAGGGGGGGGAGGACCCCCGGATGTCGTCCATATAATCATAATGCTCATGAAAAAAATATTACTAACAAATTGGCTGCAAAAAGACATGCCCACCATAAAAGAACTCTCGGGTCGCCTGAAACATGTAATGCTAATGGAAAGGTTGGAAGCAGAAAAGAGGAAGTCTTGCGAAACATCTAGATTTTTTACAAAGTGGAGGCATTATATTGTGGAACATTGTAACAAGGAGGAAATTCAACGCATAGTTATTCCTTTCAGGGACACAACATGGTACCACAAGGAATCTTTGGGGGGAACACTGGGAAGATTAAAACTGAACTGAGGCAAATGATTTCTGTGAGCCAATGAAAGTCAATTATGGAGAGTCATAGAGCCTGTGAGTGGGTAGGCTCTCCACAAAGCAAGGGAGGAAAAGGTTATAGGGTGTTGGGGGGGGGGGGGGGGAGAGACTGTTGGGGAGGGAAGAGGGTAGCAGAGTTAAAGCTGTTCTTTAAATATGTAATCTTAAGGAAGAAGTGGACGCCATCGACTTTTGGACAGATTGTTACTAGAGATACATGCTCTTGATTAGAGCCGTGATGTTGCGTCTCTCTGGAGAATGCAAATTTGTAACATGATATGTATTTGTATGGCTTTTTCTTTCTGTACTTTCTTTTGTTGTTAACAAAGAAAATTTCTAATAAAAATAGAGTTTAAAAAAAAGCTTGTGGAAGCAGAGGTGAAAAATACTAATAAAACAAGCACTTCCTATCTCACCAAACATCCGTGAGGGGGCTGCTTAGTATTCAAAATGCACAAAGGCAAACATAGTGTGCCATTCACATTCATTACGTGATATGCACCTCTGTCTGTATAACAGCCCATTAACAATGCCCCTACTATTACATTAGGTGGGCTATCAATACTATATATGCACCCACAGGCCGGACACCCCACATTATACAGCCACCACCGGAGGGTCCTGGCCTGCATTCAGCATAAAAAATGTGCAAAAAAGATATATATAGTGTATTGGTTGATATTTTGCCCAAAATACACAAGCTTGCAATCCATGCCAAGGGTCCTCATTATCTTGAGAGTCCTTATACTAAATTCAAAAGCAATTCACTGAAAAAAGGACAAAAATTCAAATAGAAAAATCACTGAAAAAGAAAAATAGCAGCTATACTTGCAATACCATGTCCAGACATAAATGCACAACTGAATGTTGCAGGTCTCCCTTTATCTTGGGGGTACAATGTACATAGAAATCTCCCAATCACTGGTGGAAGTGGGGTTATATAGGGCTCCTGAATTTGCTTGATTACAGGGCAGTAGGTTTGCTAGTCCTCTAGTGATAATCTCTTTCTGAAAAAAAAAACAGTGTTCTTGTGCTCAATATCACATTTACAGCCAAGAACTATTACTTTACGTCACTTACTAAAAAGTAGAACTGTGCTAAACCCATGAATAGTGTTGAGCATTCCGATACCGCAAGTATCGGGTATCGGCCGATATTCAATGTATCGGAATTCCGATACCGAGTACCGATATTTTTTCAATATCGGATACCGGAATCAGAAGTCCCCATAATGCAATGAGTCACTGTTGTGGCTATGATTCGCTGCTGAAATGATGTCATCATGATGCGTGGTCTGTGCGCATCATGATGCGCGGTCTGTGCCGACTGCGGGGGTCCATGCCGACTGTCTGGGGTCTGTCAGGGCCTCTCGGGCATCTGTACAGGCCTGTCGGGGGCCTGTGCCGGCTGCCTGTGGTCTGTACGGGCCTCTCAGTGGCCTGTGCCGGCTGCCGGTGGTCTGTACAGGACTCTCGGGGGTCTGTACAGGCCTGTCGGGGGCCTGTGCCGGCTGCTGGTGGTCTGTCCGGGCCTCTCAGGGGCCTGTGCCGGCTGTTGGGGGCCTGTGTCGGCTGCCGGAGGTCTGTACGGGCCTCTCGGGGGCCTGTGCCGGCTGTCGGTGGTCTGTGCCGGCTGCCGGGGGCCTGTGCCGGCTGCTGATGGTCTGTACGGGCCTCTCGGGGGCCTGTGCCGGCTGTTGGGGGCCTGTGCCGACTGCCGTTGGTCTGTACGGGCCTCTCGGGGGCCTGTGCCGGCTGCCGGGGGCCTATGCCGGCTGCCGGTGGTTTGTACGGACCTCTCGGGGGCCTGTGCCGGCTGCCGGGGGCCTGTGCCGGCTGCCGGTGGTCTGTGCGGGCCTGATGGGGGTCTTGTGTGTGTGCAAGCATCGTCCGATGGGACTGCAAGTCCCATCGGGCGGTGCCTGCTGCGATGACAGTGATTGACACATTAGCCAATGATGGGACAGTAGTAGTCCCATCATCCGGCTAATGTGTTGAATGTAAAAAAAAAACATACTACATACATACTACATATATACAACATACATACTGTACATACTACATACATACTTCATATATACTACATTCATACAACATACATATATACTACATACTACATACATGCTACATATATACTACATTCATACAACATACATACATACTACATACATACTACATATATACTACATTCATACAACATACATACATACTACATATATACTACATTCATACAACATACATACATACTACATACTACATACATACTACATGTATACTACATTCATACAACATACATACATACTACATACTACATACATGCTACATATATACTACATTCATACAACATACATACATACTACATACATGCTACATATATACTACATTGAGACAACATACATACATACTACATAATACATACATATTACATATATACTACATTCATACAACATACATACTACATACAAGCTACATATATACTGCATTCATACAACATACATACATACTACATGCTACATATATACTACATTCATACAACATACATACAAACTACATACATGCTTCATATATACTACATTCATACAACATACATACACACTACATACATGCTACTTATATACTACATTCATACAACATACATACTACATACTGTATATACTACATTCATACAACATACATACATACTACGTACTACATACATACTACATGTATACTACATTCATACAACATACATACATACTACATGCTACATACATGCTACATATATACTACATTCACACAACATACATACAATGTTGGCCAAAAGTATTGACACCCCTGCAATTCTGTCAGATAATACTCAGTTTCTTCCTGAAAATGATTGCAATCACAAATTCTTTGGTATTATTATCTTCATTTAATTTGTCTTAAATGAAAAAACAGAAAAGAGAATGAAGCAAAAAGCAAAACATTGATCATTTTACACAAAACTCCAAAAATGTGCCAGACAAAAGTATTGGCACCCTCAGCCTAATACTTGGTTGCACAACCTTTAGCCGAAATAACTGCGACCAACCGCTTCCGGTAACCATCAATGAGTTTCTTACAATGCTCTGCTGGAATTTTAGACCATTCTTCTTTGGCAAACTGCTCCAGGTCCCTGATATTTGAAGGGTGCCTTCTCCAAACTGCCATTTTTAAATCTCTCCACAGGTGTTCTATGGGATTCAGGTCTGGACTCATTGCTGGCCACCTTAGAAGTCTCCAGTGCTTTCTCTCAAACCATTTTCTAGTGCTTTTTGAATTGTGTTTTGGGTCATTGTCCTGCTGGAAGACCCATGACCTCTGAGGGAGACCCAGCTTTCTCACACTGGACCCTACATTATGATGCAAAATTTGTTGGTAGTCTTCAGACTTCATAATGCCATGCACACGGTCAAGCAGTCCAGTGCCAGAGGCAGCAAAGCAGCCCCAAAACATCAGGGAACCTCCGCCATGTTTGACTGTAGGGACCGTGTTCTTTTCTGTGAATGCCTCTTTTTTTCTCCTGTAAACTCTATGTTGATGCCTTTGCCCAAAAAGCTCTACTTTTGTCTCATCTGACCAGAGAACATTCTTCCAAAATGTTTTAGGCTTTTTCAGGTAAGTTTTGGCAAACTCCAGCTTGGCTTTTTTATGTCTCTGGGTAAGAAGTGGGGTCTTCCTGGGTCTCCTACCATACAGTCGCTTTTTATTCAGACACCAACGGATAGTACGGGTTGACACTGTTGTACCCTCGGACTGCAGGGCAGCTTGAACTTGTTTGGATGTTAGTCGAGGTTCTTTATCCAACATCCGCACAATCTTGCGCTGAAATCTCTTGTCAATTTCTCTTTTCCGTCCACATCTAGGGAGGTTAGCCACAGTGCCATGGGCTTTAAACTTCTTGATGACACTGCGCACGGTAGACACAGAAACATTCAGGTCTTTGGAGATGGACTTGTAGCCTTGAGATTGCTCATGCTTCCTCACAATTTGGTTTCTCAAGTCCTCAGACAGTTCTTTGGTCTTCTTTCTTTTCTCCATGCTCAATGTGGTACACACAAGGACACAGGACAGAGGTTGAGTCTACTTTAATCCATGTCAACTGGCTGCAAGTGTGATTTAGTTATTGCCAACACCTGTTAGGTGCCACAGGTAAGTTACAGGTGCTGTTAATTACACAAATTAGAGAAGCATCACATGATTTTTCGAACAGTGCCAATACTTTTGTCCACCCTCTTTTTTATGTTTGGTGTGGAATTATATCCAATTTGGCTTTAGGACAATTCTTTTTGTGTTTTTTCATTTAAGACAAATTAAATGAAGATAATAATACCAAAGAATTTGTGTTTGCAATCATTTTCAGGAAGAAACTGAGTATTATCTGACAGAATTGCAGGGGTGTCAATACTTTTGGCCAACACTGTACATACTACATATATACTACATTCATACAACATACATACATACTACATACATGCTACATTTATACTACATTCATACAACATACATACAGTTGTGGCCAAAAGTATTGACACCCCTGCAATTCTGTCAGATAATACTCAGTTTCTTCCTGAAAATGATTGCAAACACAAATTCTTTGTATCTTCATTTAATTTGTCTTAAATGAAAAAACACAAAAGAGAATGAAGCAAAAAGCAAAACATTGATCATTTCACACAAAACTACAAAAATGGGCCAGACAAAAGTATTGGCACCCTCAGCGTAATACTTGGTTGCACAACCTTTAGCCAAAATAACTGCGACCAACCGCTTCCGGTAACCATTAGAGTTGAGCGATACCGTCCGATACTTCAAAGTATCGTATCGGATGGTATCGGCCGATCTTTAAAAAAAGTATCGGTATCGCCGATTCCGATACCGGAAGTCCCATTCAAGTCTATGGGACTTCCGGTATCGGAATAAGAAAAACCCTTTCCTGCCCTTGTACAGCCTCTCTGGGGTCTGTACGGGCCTTTCGGGGGGCTGTGCCGGCCTGCCAGGGGGTCTGTGCAGGCTCCGGTGGTCTGTGCCGGCCTGCCGGTGGTCTGTGCAGGCTCCGGGGGGCTGTGCCGGCCTGCCGGGGGGCTGTGCCGGCCTGCCGGGGGGCTGTGCCGGCCTGCCGGGGGGCTGTGCAGGCTCCGGGGGGCTGTGCCGGCCTGCCGGGGGGCTGTGCCGGCCTGCCGGGGGGCTGTGCAGGCTCCGGGGGGCTGTGCCGGCCTGCCGGGGGGCTGTGCCGGCCTGCCGGTGGTCTGTGCAGGCTCCGGGGGTCTGTGCAGGCATCGTCCGATGGGACTACAAGTCCCATCGGGCGATGCCTGCTACCATGACAGTGATTGACACATTAGCCAATGATGGGACAGTAGTAGTCCCATCATCCGGCTAATGTGTTAAATGTAAAAAAAAAAAAAAAAAAAAAAAATTACATGCTACATACATACAACATGCATACTACATACATGCTACATTCATACTACATACTACATACATGCTACATTCATACTACATAAATACTACATGCAACATACATACTACATATATACTACATGCATGCTACATACATACTGCATGCTACATACATACCACATATATACTACATACATACTACATGCATGCTACATGCTACATACATAACACATATATACTACATGCATGCTACATACATACTACATGCTACATACTACATATATACTACATGCATGCTACATACTACATGCTACATACATACTACATGCATGCTACATACATACTACATACATACTACATATATACTACATGCATGCTACATACATACTACATGCTACATACTACATGCATGCTACATACATACTACATGCTACATACTACATATATACTACATGCATGCTACATACATACTACATACATACTACATATATACTACATGCATGCTACATACTACATGCTACATACATACTACATATATACTACATTCATACTACATACTACATATATACTACATACATACTACATACATACTACATACATACTACATGCATGCTACATACATACTACATGCATGCTACATACATACCACATACATACTACATGCTACATACATACCACATATATACTACATACATACAATACATTCATACAATACATACATAGACATACAGTACATATAACATAGAGTAACATACTTACCAATACTTGTCACATTGTTCCCCGAAGCCATTGTCTATTCCGGGATAAATATTAACATAACAAACCACAAAAATACTCACCCACGATCCGAAGCAGTCCACGAGTGTGTCCCACGACGATCTTGGGTAGAGAACTGCAGCATCAGATGATGCTGCCGTTCTCTACGGGCTGCAGGAATCCAATGACGGAAGGTAGGTATCCTTCCGCACTGTATTCCTCCGCCACTTAAAAAAAAAAAAGTCCCTAGTCTCACTTTATGCCATTGCTGTGTGGGAAATTCCCACACAGCAATGGCATAAAGTGAGACTAGGGACTTTTTTTTTTTAAGTGGCGGAGGAATACAGTGCGGAAGGATACCTACCTTCCGTCATTGGATTCCTACAGCCCGTAGAGAACGGCAGCATCATCTGATGCTGCAGTTCTCTACCCAAGATCGTCGTGGGACACACTCGTGGACTGCTTCGGATCGTGGGTGAGTATTTTTGTGGTTTGTTATGTTAATATTTATCCCGGAATAGACAATGGCTTCGGGGAACAATGTGACAAGTATTGGTAAGTATGTTACTCTATGTTATATGTACTGTATGTCTATGTATGTATTGTATGAATGTATTGTATGTATGTAGTATATATGTGGTATGTATGTAGCATGTAGTATGTATGTGGTATGTATGTAGCATGCATGTAGTATGTATGTAGCATGCATGTAGCATGCATGTAGCATGCATGTAGTATGTATGTAGTATGTATGTAGCATGTATGTAGCATGCAGTATGTATGTAGTATATATGTAGTATGTATGTAGTATATATGTAGTATGTAGTATGTATGTAGCATGCATGTAGTATATATGTAGTATGTATGTAGCATGCATGTAGTATGTATGTAGCATGTAGTATATATGTAGCATGCAGTATGTATGTAGTATGTATGTAGTATATATGTAGTATGCATGTAGTATGTATGTAGTATGTATGTAGCATGCAGTATGTATGTAGCATGTATGTAGTATGTATGTAGTATATATGTAGCATGCATGTAGCATGCATGTAGTATGTATGTAGCATGCAGTATGTAGCATGTATGTAGTATGTATGTAGTATGTATGTATGTAGTATGTATGTAGCATGCAGTATGTATGTAGCATGTATGTAGTATGTATGTAGTATATATGTAGTATGTATGTAGTATGTATGTAGTATGTATGTAGCATGCAGTATGTATGTAGCATGTATGTAGTATGTATGTAGTATATATGTAGCATGCATGTAGTATGTATGTAGCATGCATGTAGTATTTTTTTTTTTTTTTTTTTAACATTTAACACATTAGCCGGATGATGGGACTACTACTGTCCCATCATTGGCTAATGTGTCAATCACTGTCATGGTAGCAGGCATCGCCCGATGGGACTTGTAGTCCCATCGGACGATGCTTGCACAGACCCCCGGACATCAGCACAGCCCCCCGGCAGGCCGGCACAGCCCCCCGGCAGGCCGGTACAGACCCCCACAGGGTGCACAGACCACCGGCAGGCCGGCACAGCCCCCCGGCAGGCCGGTACAGACCCCGGGCAGTCCACACAGCCCCCCGGCAGGCCGGCACAGCCCCCCGGCAGGCCGGCAGAGACCCCCGGAAGGCCCGAAATGACGGCGCATCATGATGCGCACACACCGCGCATCATGATGACGTCAGGCCGTCAATCAACTGAACTTCCGATTCCGATGCCGAATTCCGATATTGAAAAAATATCGGAAGTCGGTATCGGAATTCCGATACAGCAAGTATCGGCCGATACCCGATACTTGCGGTATCGGAATGCTCAACACTAGTAACCATCAATGAGTTTCTTACAATGCTCTGCTGGAATTTTAGACCATTCTTCTTTGGCAAACTGCTCCAGGTCCCTGATATTTGAAGGGTGCCTTCTCCCAACTGCCATTTTTAGATCTCTCCACAGATGGTTCTATGGGATTCAGGTCTGGACTCATTGCTGGCCACCTTAGAAGTCTCCAGTGCTTTCTCTCAAACCATTTTCTAGTGCTTTTTGAATTGTGTTTTGGGTCATTGTCCTGCTGGAAGACCCATGACCTCTGAGGGAGACCCAGCTTTCTCACACTGGGCCCTACATTATGCTGCAAACTTTGTTGGTAGTCTTCTGACTTCATAATGCCATGCACACGGTCAAGCAGTCCAGTGCCAGAGGCAGCAAAGCAACCCCAAAACATCAACGAACCTCCACCATGTTTGACTGTAGGGATCGTGTTTTTTTCTTTAAATGCCTCTTTTTTTCTCCTGTAAACTCTATGTTGATGCCTTTGCCCAAAAAGCTCTACTTTTGTCTCATCTGACCAGAGAACATTCTTCCAAAACGTTTTAGGCTTTTTCAGGTAAGTTTTGACAAACTCCAGCCTGGCTTTTTTATGTTTTGGGGTAAGAAGTGGGGTCTTCCTGGGTCTCCTACCATACAGTCCCTTTTCATTCAGATGCCGACGGATAGTATGGGTTGACACTGTTGTACCCTCGGACTGCAGGGCAGCTTGAACTTGTTTGGATGTTAGTCGAGGTTCTTTATCCAACATCCACACAATCTTGCGTTGAAATCTCTTGTCAATTTTTCTTTTCTGTCCACATCTAGGGAGGATAGCCACAGTGCCATGGGCTTTAAACTTCTTGATGACACTGCGCATGGTAGACACAGGAACATTCAGGTCTTTGGAGATGGACTTGTAGCCTTGAGATTGCTCATGCTTTCTCACAATTTGGTTTCTCAAATCCTCAGACAGTTCTTTGGTCTTCTTTCTTTTCTCCATGCTCAATGTGGTACACACAAGGACACAGGACAGAGGTTGAGTCAACTTTAATTCATGACAACTGGCTGCAAGTGTGATTTAGTTATTGCCAACACCTGTTAGGTGCCACAGGTAAGTTACAGATGCTGTTAATTACACAAATTAGAGAAGCATCACATGATTTTTCAAACAGTGCCAATATTTTTGTCCACCCTCTTTTTTATGTTTGGTGTAGAATTATATCCAATTTGGCTTTAGGACAATTCTTTTTGTGTTTTTTCATTTAAGACAAATTAAATGAAGATAATAATAACAAAGAATTTGTGTTTGCAATCATTTTCAGAAAGAAACTGAGTATTATCTGACAGAATTGCAGGTGTGTCAATACTTTTGGCCACAACTGTACATACTACACACTACATACATGCTTCATATATACTACATTCATACAACATACATACATAGTACATACTACATAGATACAACATGCTACAGACATACAACATACATACATACATACTACATACTGCATACATACTACATACATACTGCATACAATACATTCATACAATATATACATATAAACATACAGTACATATAACATAGAGTACATACTCACCGTCACTTGTCACTTTGATCCCCGAAGCCAGTGTCATCTATGAAAAAATATGAAAATAACAAACAAGCCATATACTCCCTGATCTGCAGAAATCCACGCGTGTCCCAAGCCGATCTCCCGTGGAGAACAGCAGCATCAGCTGATGCGACCGCTCTCTAGGGGCTTCAATAATCCAATGACGGGAGGTAGGTATCCTTCCGCACTGTATTCCTCCACCACTGTAAAAAAAAATAGTCCCTAGTCTCACTTTTGGCATTGCTGTGTGAGAAAGTTCCCACACAGCTTTTGCCATAAAGTGAGACCAGGGACTATTTTTTACAGTGGCGGAGGAATACTGTGCGGAAGGATTCCTACCTTCCGTCACTGGATTCCTGGAGCCCCGTAGAGAGCGGTCGCATCAGCTGATGCTGCTGTTCTCCACGGGAGATCGGCTTGGGACACGCATGGATTTCTGCGGATCAGGGAGTATATTGTTTGTTTGTTATTTTCATATTTTTCCACAGATGACATTGGCTTTGGGGATCAAAGTGAGAAGTGATGGTGAGTATGTACTCTATATTATATGTACTGTATGTCTATGTATGTATTGTATGAATGTATGAATGTATTGTATGCAGTATGTATGTAGTATGTATGCAGTATGTACTATGTATGTATGTAGCATGTTGTATGTATGTATGTATGTAGTATGTATGTACTATGTATGTATGTTGTATGAATGTAGTATGTATGTAGCATGTATGTAGTATGTAGTATGTATGTATGTTGTATGAATGTAGTATACATGTAGTATGTATGTAGTATATATGTATGTTGTATGAATGTAGTATATATGTAGCATGCATGTAGTATGTATGTATGTTGTATGAATGTAGTATATATGTAGCATGTATGTAGTATATATGTATGTTGTATGAATGTAGTATATATGTAGCATGTATGTAGTATGTAGTATGTATGTATGTTGTATGAATGTAGTATATATGTAGCATGTATGTGGTATGTAGTATGTATGTACTGTATGTTGTATGAATGTAGTATATATGTAGCATGTATGTAGTATGTATGTATGCTGTATGAATTGTGATAAAACACTCCGGGATCGCCTTTGCTGGGGTGAAAGGTCACGTGCATTCAGCATGAAACTCAGGCGCAGAGCCGGGATCTGGGTATAACTGACACTGTCAGGTTTATTAACGGTGAAAGCAATGCATAAAGGATGTCCGGCACTAACTAAACAAGGTACAACCTAACTACCAACTGGTGGGCTTCTCCCATCCAGCCAAACCACAGTTGCAGTGGGCACTGCTTTCACTCACTTGTGTCTCTCACACAGACAGGCTCTCTGTGTTCCCAGGCTGAGACACTCACACAACCACCTGGCATCTTTTTATATCCGCCCTCTCATTATTCATCAGCAACCAGGTGAGATACTGACCAGACTAGGCCACATTGGAAAGGTATCTGGGCGAGATATACCTGCCCTCATCCACAATTCCCACATGATTCTCACATATCCCCCCCTCTGCTCATTCCACTCCGGTCGAGCAATGACACCCGCCAAACAATGCACTCGGGACAGGGCATCTGCATTCCCCATCTGTGCCCCTGGGCGGTGCTCCACCGTAAAAGTGTAGGCCTGCAGGGCAAGGAACCACGGCTATTCCGTTCTTTGTGTAAGTGCATCCACTTGAGAGGGGCATGGTCAGTGATCAGCCTGAACTTTCGGCCCACCAGGTAATATTTGAGGGCCTCTAGAGCCCACTTAATGGCTAGGCACTCTTTTTCTACGACTGCATACCTTTGCTCATGTTTATTCAGCTTCCTGCTGAGATAGAGGACTGGGTGTTCCACTCTGTCCCTCGCTTGTGACAGTACGGCCCGGATACCGGTATCAGAGGCATCCGTTTGTACCACAAACTCGCTGCAGAAGTCCGGAGTCACCAGTACGGGTTGAGAGCAAAGTGCCCGTTTTAGGCTATGGAAGGCTTCTTCAGCCGCTAAACTCCATTTAATCATGACAGAGTCTTTCCCTTTTGTAAGATCCGTCAGGGGGGTAGCGATGGCTGCAAAATTGGGTATGAACCGGCGATAATAGCCGGCGATCCCCAGGAAGGCTTGCACCTGCTTCTTGTTGACAGTTTGTGGCCAGTCCTGAACCGCCTGAATCTTTTCGAGCTGGGGTTTAACAATACCCCTCCCAATTACATACCCCAAATACCGGGCTTCTTCTAGCCCGATGTGACATTTCTTGGGGTTCGCGGTTAGACTTGCATCCCACAGGTCGTCAATCACAGCTTGTACTTTCTGGAGATGAGTCTCCCAGTCCAAGCTGTAAATGACAATGTCATCCAAATAGGCCGAAGCGTACTGCCTATGTGGCCTCAGGACTCGATCCATCAGTCTATGGAAGGTCGCCGGTGCTCCGTGCAGTCCAAACAGCATATACACATACTGAAATAGACATTCCGGCGTAGCAAATGCCGTCTTTTCTCTGGCAGCCTCCGCCAGAGGGATCTGCCAATACCCCTTTGTTAGGTCTAGGGTCGTAATATACCGGGCTTTTCCTAACCGATCTATTAACTAGTCGACCCGGGGCATAGGGTAGGAATCAAATTTTGAGACCGCATTCAGTTTCCTGAAGTCATTGCAGAACCGGATGGTGCCATCCAGTTTAGGAATTAGCACAAACGGGCTGGACCAAGCACTGTGCGATTCCTCAATGACTCCTAACCCTAACATTGCCTTCACTTCTCGGGAAACAGCTTCACGGCGCGCTTCCGTGATTCGGTAGGGTTTTACGTGAACTGTGACACCAGGTTCCGTTATGATGTCATGTTTCATTAGCGTAGTCTGCCCGGGTTTTTCTGAGAAAAACTTTTGGTTGTGAAGTAGAAACTGCCTGACCTCAGTCTTTTGCCGCTCCGATAGAGTCTCGGCAACCCGTACCTCCGGTACGGTATGCGAGCAGACGGGACGGGCTAGCTCCGCTGACAAGGCAGGCCGATCTTTCCAGGGTTTTATCAGATTTACATGATAAATCTGTTCAGGTTTCTGTTTACCTGCCTGGTATACTTTGTAGTTTACTTCATCAACTCTTTCCTTAATCTCAAAGGGGCCCTGCCACTTGGCTAGGAACTTACTGTCCACCGTGGGAACCAGGATCAACACCCTATCTCCGGGTGCAAACATACGGATCTTGGCGCCCCTATCATAGATTCTTTTTTGGGCTCCTTGAGCCTGCATCATGTGTTCTTTGACGATAGGCATAACAGCCGCAATACGGTCCTGCATTTGGGATACGTGATCTATCACCGTTTTAAACGGAGTGACCTGACCCTCCCAGGTTTCTTTGGCGACGTCTAACAGTCTGCGAGGACGTCGGGCGTACAATAACTCGAAAGGCGAGAATCCCGTGGAAGACTGGGGCACTTCCCTGATTGCAAAAAGCAAATACGGAAGTAAATAGTCCCAGTTCTTCCCATCCTTGTCTATCGCCTTTCTCAGCATCTGCTTCAGAGTTTTATTGAACCGATCGACCAACCCGTCTGTTTGAGGGTGACACACGGATGTGCGTAACGGTTCGATTTGTAACAGTCTGCAGAGCTCCTTCATTACCCTGGACATAAAGGGGTCCCCTGGTCGGTGAATCTGTTTTGGTATACTGACCCGACTAAACACATGCACCAGTTCCTTGGCAATCATCTTGGTAGCCATGTTACGCAAAGGGATGGCCTCCTGGTAATGAGTGGCATAATCCAAGATGACCAGGATATGTTGGTGTCCACGTGCAGACCGTGGGAGGGGCCCAACTAAATCCATCCCAATCCTCTCAAACGGGACCTCAATAATAGGTATGGGTACCAAAGGGCTACAGAACTGGGGCTTAGGCGCCGAGGCTTGGCAGTCAGGACAAGACTCACAATATACACGAATATCGTGATGCATGCCTGGCCAAACAAAACAGTGTAATATCCTTTCGGTGGTTTTCTGGACTCCCAGGTGACCTCCCATCATATGTCCGTGGGCCAGGTCCAGCACCTGCCGCTGGTAGGGTTTTGGCACGACTAATAGTTGCACCGTGTCTTCCCCCTTTTTCTCTATTTGATAGAGTAAATCATTCTCCAGGACCATGTAAGGATATGCCAGCCTAGAGCCCGGTTCCACGGGTACCCCATTTATCACTTTTACATTTGTCCTAGCCTGAGAATGGGTAGGATCCTTTATTTGCTCGCTTTGGAAGTCATCTTTCTGAACTTCCAAATCCAGCAAACGGGGAGGTGGACGGCTGTCGGCCTCCTCCTCTTCCCCGGTCTCCTCCGTATCACCCGCCATGACTGAAAATGGGAACTGCAGGTCATTTCCAGCAGACTCTTCCCCCGAGGCTTTCGGGGAGACCTCTTCCAGGGGTTCAGGACCCACGCGCGCCCTGGTAGAAGAATCATGTACACTATTACCCTGGGGTATCAACTGATTCTCCCACAATTGCGAGAAGTGGGGAAAATCCCGGCCCAAGATAACATCATGCAATAACCCAGGGACGAGTCCCACTTTATGTTGCACAGACCCATAGGAAGTAGTAATGCATATGACCATGGTGAGGTATGAACAGGTGTTTCCATGCACACATGTTACAGAAAATTTGTCTGATGGTCCAGTCGGGGCTGACACCAGACTGGCCTTCACCAGAGTCACCACACTTCCCGAGTCTAACAATACCAGCACATTTTTGCCATCAACAGTTAAATCACACAAGTGTTTCTCCACATCCTTTTGACCGGCATTCACACTCACTACCCGTGCAACCATAGACATGCGGTTTTTAGAGCCTGTGACGTCGCACGGCATGGGTTCAGTAGTGACCGGACAGTTCACAGCAATGTGGCCCATCTCTTGGCAGCGGAAACACCTAACGGGTCCCTTGCTTAGATCAAAGTTCGTTACTCTCGGCCTCGCAGTGCTGGCAGTCCCGTTTTCCTCCCCCACTGTTTCAGGGATTTTTCCTTCTCCTCTACTCCCTGGAACAGTCTTACTGCTTCCACATGGAGATGATGAAGAACGAGGTGGGGTAGCGTCATCTCAGAGTCCTGCCACGGAGGAACGTTCAACCAGATCCACAAGTTGATCTGCTGTCATAGGATTTCCATGGCTTACCCACTTCCTCAGGGCTGGCGGTAGAGCTCTCAGGTACTTGTCCATGACAACTCTCTGGATTATCTCTGGCGCTGTCAACACCTTGGGTTGTAGCCACTTCTTCGTCACGTGGATCAGGTCGAACATCTGTGACTGCGGTGATTTATCCGGCTGATAAGTCCATTGATGCACTCTCTGTGCACGGACAGTGGTCGTCACTCCCAGCCGGGCCAAGATTTCGGCTTTCAGTTTGTCAAAGTCCTGCGCAGCTTCAGGCTCTAAGTCATAATAAGCCTATTGGGCCTCACCGGAAAGAAATGGGGCAATCAGGCCGGCCCATCGTGCCTTCGGCCATTTTTCTCGCACCGCCGTCCGTTCAAACGTGGTCTGGTATGCCTCGACGTCATCTTCGGTCGTCATCTTTTGACAGTACCGACTCACGTGAATCACTCTCGACTCTGCTTCCAGGTTAACCTCAGGTAAGCTTGCCAGGCGCTGCGCCACCTGCTGGAGAAGCGAACGATCGGTAGCTGCCATGTCCACCAACTCCTTCAGCTGGGCCATCATCACCCGATTAGCTTCTTGCTGGACGGCGGTGGACTGTACCAGCGCTTTCACCACGTCCTCCATGCTCATGCTTCCAACGTGATGCCAGCGTTCTCCACCACAATGTGATAAAACACTCCGGGATCGCCTTTGCTGGGGTAAAGGTCACGTGCGTTCAGCATGAAACTCAGGCGCAGAGCCGGGATCTGGGTATAACTGACACTGGGTCAGGTTTATTAATGGTGAAATCAATGCATAAAGGAAATAAAACATAAAACAAATCCTTGCCTGTCCGGCACTAACTAAACAAGGTACAACCTAACTACCAACTGGCGGGCTTCTCCCATCCAGCCAAACCACAGTTGCAGTGGGCACTGCTTTCACTCACTTGTGTCTCTCACACAGACAGGCTCTCTGTGTTCCCAGGCTGAGACACTCACACAACCACCTGGCATCTTTTTATATCCGCCCTCCCATTATTCATCAGCAACCAGGTGAGATACTGACCAGACTAGGCCACATAGGAAAGGTATCTGGGCGAGATACACCTGCCCTCATCCAATGTTCCCACATGATTCTCACAGAATGTAGTATATATGTAGTATATATGTAGTGTGTATGTAGTATGTATGTTGTATGAATGTAGTATATATGTAGCATGTATGTAGTATGTATGTATGCTGTATGAATGTAGTATATATGAAGTATGTATGTAGTATGTATGTATGTTGTAAGAATGTAGTGTATATATTATTATTATTATTATTTATTGTTATAGCGCCATTTATTCCATGGCGCTTTACATGTAAGGAGGAGTATACATAAAAACAAGTACAATAATCTTAAACAATACAAGTCATAACTGGTACAGGAGGAGAGAGGACCCTGCCCGCGAGGGCTCACAATCTTCAAGGGATGGGTGATAATACAGTAGGCGAGGGTAGAGCTTGTCGTGCAGCGGTTTGGTCAATCGGTGGTTACTGCAGGTTGTAGGCTTGTCGGAAGAGGTGGGTCTTCAGGCTCTTTTTGAAGGTTTCGATGGTAGGTGAGAGTCTGATATGTTGTGGTAGAGAGTTCCAGAGTAGGGGTGATGCGCGAGAGAAATCTTGTATGCGATTGTGGGAAGAGGACATAAGAGGGGAGTAGAGAAGGAGATCTTGTGAGGATCGGAGGTTGCGTGCGGGAAAGTACCGGGAGACGAGGTCACAGATGTATGGAGGAGACAGGTTGTGGATGGCTTTGTATGTCATGGTTAGGGTTTTGTAATGGAGTCTCTGGGCAATTGGGAGCCAGTGAAGGGATTGACAGAGGGGAGAAGCTGGGGAATAGCGGGGGGACAGGTGGATTAGTCGGGCAGCAGAGTTTAGAATAGATTGGAGGGGTGCGTGAGTGTTTGAGGGGAGGCCACAGAGCATGTATGTAGTATGTATGTATGCTGTATGAATGTAGTATATATGTAGTATATATGTAGTATGTATGTACTATGTATGTTGTATGACTGTAGTATATATGTAGCATGTATGTAGTATGTATGTATGCTGCATGAATGTAGTATATATGAAGTATGTATGTAGTATGTATGTATGTTGTATGAATGTAGTATATATGTAGCATGTATGTAGTATGTTTTTTTTTTACATTCAACACATTAGCCGGATGATGGGACTACTGTCCCATCATTGGCTAATGTGTCAATCACTGTCATTGTAGCAGGCATAGCCTGCACACACACCTGCACACACACAAGACCCCCGTCAGGCCCGCACAGACCACCGGCAGCAGGCACAGGCCCACGAGAGGCCCATACAGACCACCGGCAGCTGGCACAGGCCCCCTGCAGCCGGCACAGACCACCGACAGCCGGCACAGGCCCCTGAGAGGCCCGTACAGACCACCGGCAGCTGGCACAAGCCCCCGGCAGCCAGCACAGACCACCGACAGCTGGCACAGACCCCCGAGAGGCCCGTACAGACCACCGGCAGCCGGCACAGGCCCCCGGCAGCTGGCACAGACCACCGACAGCCAGCAGAGGCCCCCGAGAGGCCCGTACAGACCACTGGCAGCCGGCACAGGCCTCTGACAGGCCTGTACAGACCCCTGAGAGGTCCGTACAGACCACCGGCAGCCAGCACAGGCCCCCGACAGTCGGTACAGACCACCGAGAGGCCCATACAGACCAAGGCAGCCGGTACAGGCCCCTGACAGTCAGCACAGACCCCCGAGAGGCCCGCACAGAGCCCGCCCACACACACAGACATGCACAGTGTCTGCCCACGCACCGCCCACACTCTTCCCCCCTCCCAAACAGGATGTACAAGGCAAGAAAGGGTTTTTTTTAATTCCGATATTTCTGTCCCATTGACTTGAATGGGACTTCCGGGATCGGAATCGGTGATACCCGATACTTTTTTCATATCGGCCGATCCAATCCGATATTTTTCAATATCGGGTGGTATCGCTCAACACTACCCATGAATGTTTCTGATTGTAAAGAAGTTATGCAGTTGTGCCTCTCCGCTGTGTAATTAACAAGCCTGCTAAGTGAATTACTGTAACAATGCAGAGTATTGCCTGTACGAGACAACCATAGAGACTTTACCTTTTAAGAGAGTAAATTTTAGTTCTACAGTTACTACCCCTTTTTCCACTGTTCTTTGCTGCCATACTGCACCATACTTTTGAGAAGCAATCACCACCAGACCCCTCTCCTCCAAGCTCTGCATTCCCTGAATTAACCATCTTACAGAAGGACATGTTTTGAGCAATTGTTCTTTGCAAACTTAATACAATGTTGTATAAATGTTTTGGAATTGTATTTCCTGTTGTTTTAAGGTATAGAGTCTTACTTATAAAACAACTGTCCAATAATGGATGTTTTAAGTTTGATTGTTCTAGATCAAAGTCAAATTGAGACACCTGAAATTTGGAATGCATTTGATAGTTTTTTGGTCAGTAAGAGAATGTGCTATTTTTCACCCATAAAAAGTTAATTTAGCAGAAGAATAAAAAGATCTTTTGAAAAAGATGAAAGACAAGGATCATGCTGGGTCTAAGGTATTAAGGCAGGCAGGAAGGGGTAGACATAGCCAGTCACAGTGCTCTTATCTACTGTCACATTCTGTATTCCTACATACCCTTATAGGCTTTTAAGTAAAAAGAAAAAAAACAGCATTGTATGAAATCGCTTTTGCTGTATAATAATATCTATTTATATTTGCCATTTGTATTAGACAAAAAATATACAGAATAAAAAGCAATTCTACATAAAAATAATAAAACCTGCATGATCAATGTAATCTGCTCTCAAACCAAGACTTAGTATATACTATACAAATCAAAAATTAGTTTAATCAATCAAAGACAAATTACAGCCAAACATGTAAAAATAGCCAAATATCCTATATCCATAATATGATGCTCAGACTTCATTTTGCTGACAGCTACATCTGCATAAGTATTTCATTTAAAGGTTCTGAGATAATTTTTCTTATCAGCTATCCTGCCCTTGTAACACAGCCTTAGATTTAAACGTTAACATTTTGTATGCTGAATTTGCCACTGGGTGTAGACATTCCCACTAGTTCTTAGCACCCTGATTTGCATTTAATAATACATTGTAGTGCACCAGGTATCCAATCACCTTCAATATTACCCTCTAGCATCAATGACAGCTTGAAGTCTTTTGTGGTAGAGGTGGATGAGGTTCTTTATTTTCTCAGATGGTAAAGCTGCTCACTCTTCTTGGCAAAAAGCCTCCAGTTAATGTAAATTCCTGGGCTGTCTTTCATGAACAGTGCACTTGAGATCTCCACAGACTGGCTCAATGATACTGAGGTCAGGAGACTGAGATGGTCCCTCCATAACCTTTACTTTGTTCTGCTGTAGCCAATTAAAGGTCGATTTGGCCTTGTGTCTTAGATCATTGTCTTGTTGGAATGCCCAAGTATGTCCAATGCGCAGCTTCCGGGCTGATGATTGCAAATTTGCCCCCAGTATTTGCTGATAACATGATGCATTCATCTTTCCTTCAACTTTTCCCAAGTTTCATGTGCCTTTGTAGCTCACACAACCCCAAAACATCAGCGATATGCCTCTGTGCTTTATGCAGGAATGGTGTTTCTTTCATTATAGGCCTTGTTGACCTATCCCCAAATGTAACAGTTGTGGCCAAAAAGTTCAATTTTGGTCTCATCACTCCAAATTACCTTGTTCCAGAAGTTTTGAGGCTTATCTCTGCGCTATTTTGCATATTGTAGGCAAGATACTTTGTGACATTTGCACAGTAATGGCTTTGTTCTGGCGACTCGACCATGAAGCCCAATTTTTGAGGCCAGTGCTTGAACATTAATCCCTGGTCCTGTTGCTCCCAGTCCTGAATTTGAAGTCCCCTGATCCCGATATGGCTAGTCCTGTTCCCAAAGTCCCCTGGTCTCAGTTCCACCAAAGCTACCTACAGGCCAGCCTGTATCACTATCAAAAGCCCCACTGAACACTTATTATCTTGACTTTTTCCTTTTTCACAATTGGGGTAAAGTCGAGATTTCCTAGAAGCATTTTTAGCCTTGATGTAGCCCCTGTTAATACTGTTACTGTATCCTCTTCCTTTGAATCTTTCCTTGAGGTCTTGTGCTTGGGTTTCCAATGTATTGTCAGTGGAACAAATCCTTTTGGTTCTCATGAATTATCCAATTATAATGCCTTGTATGGTTCATGGCAGAAGTGATGATCATCCCTGGAGAAAAGAGTTAACTGCCGTGGATTTGCAGTGAACATCTTTAACAGTTTTACCATTGTCAGGCTAGTTTTAAAGTCCAGAAAGTGAAATTGTCTACCACAATTACATATAGGTGAGTTTCACATTGATGTTATTGTTGTTAAAACAAGTCATAAACTATTGTACTACAGACTGTGTACCCTCCCAAATAAACTGCTAGTCCGATTCCGCCCCCTCCTGTGATAACCAGTTCAATATCATGGAGAGCCTGGTGTGGGAAAGGGAAACTGCTTCATGATAAATTTAAAAACTCTGATTGTGTCAGAACTGCTGCACCCAGTAAACCAAGTATTTTATCAATAGATCTGGGGTTTCTTTGCCTACATCATGCTAGTCTCATATGAGAGAAAAAAATACTGACAGATTCTCTTTAATGATGGGCGAGTACTAAAATGCTCGGTTGCTCGGTTCTCAGGTCGAGCAAATTGGAATACTTGGGTGCTCGGACAGAACAACGAGCCCAATGTAAGTCTATGGGAGACCCGAGCATTTTTACCGTGATCCCCCCAGGGGTCCTTTTAAGGTCTAAAATCGTCTGAAAATGGTGGACTCACTGCTCAAATGACACAGGGACATCATGTGGATTGCCCCTGGAAGCATTCCTGACTCCTAGTTCACAGCTTTAAACAATGTTGTCAGAGTTTCATGCCATTTTTACCAGTGCACCCAAAAACATACCAAAATGAAACCAAAACGGATTTTGCTGGGAAATATGTAAAGGTACATGCTATCCAGGTTGATGACTTGTATATAAGGCAAAATAATTAACCCCAGACCAAAATGTTCCTCCCCACTTGGGCTATGTTCAGACGCAGCATTTTTTAATCGTTTTTCAACTTTAACATTGCTTTCAACCAAAACAAATGCATTCACTTGGAAATATCATTGTAACATTTAACAACCTTAGCTGGCCATGTGGTGTGTGACACATAAGCAGACACATGTTGTTTCATTTATTAATGAGGGACCCAAAGTCACAGAGCCTATTTTTATTGGGGCATCAGGAGGCATTAAACTTCTTAAAGGGCCATTATTAAACAGTGGGTCTCTTAAACTGTTATTGACTATGCAGTGAATGGATAGGCTGCCAACAATTACGACGCACCACAATACTCTTTTCATGAGAGGTACAGGAGGGACTCCAGAAAAATGTTGCATTGAATGCAAGGCCTGGCTTTCCCCAAAGTTACATACACCCCAATAAGCTTTTCAAGCCACATACTGGATGGGCACAGGAAAATCCACTTCACATTATTCATTTTGTACTCCCATTCTGTTTTCTTATGCATTAACTGCAAGGCCTGCCCTGCTACCAAGTCATATGCACCCTAATAAGCCTTTGAACCCACATACTGGATGGGCACAGGAAAACCCACTTCACATTATTCATTTTGTACTCCCATTCTGTTTTCTTATGCATTGACAGCAAGGCCTGCCCTGCTGCCAAGCCATCTACACCTCAATATGCCTTTGAACCCAGGTACTGGATGGGCCCAGGAAGATCCACTTCACATTTTTCATTTTGCACTCCCATTCTGTTTTCTTATGCATTGACTGCAAGGCCTGCCCTGCTACCAAGTTATATGCACCCTAATAAGCCTTTGAACCCACATACTGGATGGGCACAGGAAAATCCACTTCACATTATTCATTTTGTACTCCCATTCCATTTTCTTATGCATTGACTGCAAGGACTGCCCTGCTACAAAGTCACATGCACCCTAATAAGCCTTTGAACCCACATACTGGATCGGCACAGGAAAATCCACTTCACATTATTCATTTTCTACTCCCATTCTGTTTTCTTATGCATTGACAGCAAGGCCTGTCCTGCTACCAAGTCATATGCACCCCAATAAGCCTTTGAACCCACATACTGGATTGGCACAGGAAAACTCACTTCACATTATTCATTGTGTACTCCCATTCTGTTTTCTTATGCATTGACTGCAAGGCCTGCCCTGCTACCAAGTCATATGCACCCTAATAAGCCTTTGAACCCACATACTGGATGGGCACAGGAAAATCCACTTCACATTATTCATTTTGTACTCCCATTCCGTTTTCTTATGCATTGACTGCAAGGACTGCCCTGCTACAAAGTCACATGCACCCTAATAAGCCTTTGAACCCACATACTGGATCGGCACAGGAAAATCCACTTCACATTATTCATTTTCTACTCCCATTCTGTTTTCTTATGCATTGACAGCAAGGCCTGTCCTGCTACCAAGTCATATGCACCCCAATAAGCCTTTGAACCCACATACTGGATTGGCACAGGAAAACTCACTTCACATTATTCATTGTGTACTCCCATTCTGTTTACTTATGCATTGACAGCAAGGTGTTGCACCCGGTCCCTGTCCTGGTGTGGCGCCCAGGTCTGCCACTGTTACACCTGGTCCCCGTCCTGGCGCTGCATCCAGGTATGCCGCTGCCCCCTGTCCTGGGCACTCACCTCGAGCCTCGCACGCTGTCCTTAGGCAGCAGCTGGGCTCCTCTGTGTCTCATGCTGCTACTCAGCATTCAGGTCACTCTCTTGCCTCCACCTCCTGGCGTCCTGCTGGCAGATCTGTAACTAAAGCTATTAGGGCACTCCCGCCCGCTCTCCTGCCTTCTTAAAGGGACAGCATGCATTTTTCAAAAGCGCACTGGCTGCTATTTCTGGCCTCTCCTCCATAGGGAGAGCGCCGGAGCAACGAGTATCAATCATTGCTACATCCAGTTCTCTTGCTAACCTGTCTGCGCTGCGTCTGCAGTTTCTGTGCATTCTCTAATGCTGTCTGTCTCCACAGAGTATCAGTATCCTGTGCTTCCTGGTTATATCTGCAACCATCTGGGCGAAAGCCATCCCGTTCCGCCAACAGCCATCCGAGTCCAAGGACTGGGTGAAGGTCACTGGAACCAACTACTTACCAACTACCTGGATCCAGGACCCGTCTCTTTACAGACTGCTGTATCTACTGCTATCCCTTTTGGTCCCGCTGGGACAGCTTCCATGGGTCCGGGGTCTAACTGGAGGTAGCACCTGTGCCCTCTGGGTATTCCATTCTGGCCCTGTCTGAGGAGCTTTACTACAGGTACCCAGGGCTCACCAGTCAAGCCCCCTTTGGTCCCCCGGGACCGTGGTCCCGAGATTCCACTTTAAATATAAAAACGAATGTGAACGTCACCATCTCTGCCTCCACTTTCATTCGTTACACAAGGCCTTCCATGTTGCCAAGTCATCTGCACCCCAATATGCCTTTGAACCCAGGTACTGGATGGGCTCAGGAAAATCCACTTCTCATTATTCATTTTGTACTCCTATTCTGTTTCCTTATGCATTGACTGCAAGGCCAGTCCTGCTACCAAGTCATATGTACCCCAATAAGAGTTTGAACCCACATACTGAATGGGCACAAGAAAATCCACTTCACACTACTCATTTTGTACTCCCATTCTGTTTTCTTATGCATTGACTGCAAGGCCTGCCCTGCTACCATGTCATATGCACCCCAAAAACCCCAATCTTTCCTTGGAAGAAACATGTAGGAGGGCCTCTTAACAAAAAATGTTCCAGTAAAAAGGAGCCGGTCTCCTTGTAATGGCCATACACTATGTGTTTTGAGATGACAAACATTTTCCCCTGTGGGGTACATCTCTACCTTTTCCATAACAAGTATTTAACGCTCAGCAAAACCCCCCAACCTTGTTAGGATTTCAACACTGGCTGTAGCAGCACGGAACACGTTAATGCTGGTGATCTAGTGGCGGTGGATGGTGAGACTTAGAGGAAGACCAGATTAAAAAATAGGTCCAATTTCTAGGAGCGAGTCTCCTAGACTTGGAATGCCCATTCACTTAGTGTATGGGCTGGCAAGCATTTCCCCTTTGGAGTGTACATATTTTTTTGTATTTTTTGTGACGAGAATCATATCATCCTTGCCAAAACATAGAGTGGCCAGAGCATGACTGAATATATTCACCCTGGTTGTCAAGTGGAGGTGGATGGTGAAGATGAGGAAAAGGAGGAGGAGGACACCAAATAATCAAAATCAGGAAACGTATATCCATGTTTGGTTGTGATTCAGGATAGAAAAATGTGGTCAGTCAATCCGCGCTGCGAATCACTAAAAACTCGGATTATTAATACAGTGGTCTTATTCTACATGTTTCAGAGTCTCACAGATCTCCTTCCTCAGAAAAAAAACACCTGTTTTTTTTCCAGAGGAAGGAGTTCTGTGAGACTCTGAAACGCGTAGAATAAAGACCACTGTATTAATAATCCGAGTTTTTAGTGATTCGCAGTGCGGATTGACTGACCACATTTTTCCTATCCTGAATCTTATATGTTGGTCCCTCATGGATCTGTGGTTCTGCAGCAGCAAATCCTCCATTGCCTGTTACAAAACTCCATTTGGTGAGTGTATTACTTGCAATTGTTATCTGCACACCGAATAATGCACTATTGCGCTATTTCTCTTTTACAACAATCTTACCATGTTTGGTTGTGAAGAGGTGCATGGGAATACACCTCCCAGAAAAATACTACATTGGAGTTTATGCTTTGCTGTCATCATTTGGTGGTGTTGAGAAGTCCCTTGTCATGCGCCTTGCCCATTGTAAATGGACTAGAATATTATACATGTTCACTACAAAAGGGTGATTTGGGAGTCAACTTGTATGTGATACGTGTGCTTGAAAACCACACTTTCACCTATCTGGACTTTAGCTAAAAATGTTTTATGCCTTGTCAAGTGTAATAAGTACGTGAACAGACTGCAAAAAACAACAATGTTTTGCCCTCAACTGGAAAAACTTTGAGCACGCATAGATATCAGCTGGCACGGAGATACCACACCTAAAAATTTGTGGCCTGTATTTTTTATTTTTTTGCTAACTACTGCTGAATATAAGTACAGTGACACTCAGGCCAAAAAAAGGAAAATCAGCCTAAACTGGCCAAACTTTGAGCATGCACAGATATCAGCTGACACGGTGATACCACTACGACAAATGTGTGCCTTGTTTTTTTTTTATTTTTGGGCTAACTAGTGCTGTATATCAGTACTGTGACACCCAGGACAAAAAAAGAAAACCGCCGTAACCTTGCCAAACTTTGAGCACGCACAGATATTAGCTAGCAGGGAGATATCACACCCAAAAATGTGTGGCCTGTATTTTTTTTTGCTAACCACTGAGTACAATGACACCCAGGCCAAAAAAAGGAAAACCGGCCTAAACTGGCCAAACTTTGAGCATGCACAGATATCAGCTGGTCTGGCGATACCACTACGACATATGTGTGCCCTGATTTTTTTTTTGGGGGGGCTAACTTGTACTGTATCTAAGTACTGTAACACCCATTACAAAAAAAAGTTAAACCGGCCTAAACTGAGCAAACTTTGAGCACGCACAGATAAGATATCAGCTGGCACTGCGATACCACTACGACAAATGTGTGCCCTATTTTTTTATTTTTGAGCTAACTAGTGCTGTATATCAGTACTGTGACACCCCGGGCAAAAAAAGAAAACCACAGTAAACTGGCCAAACTTTGAGCACGCACAGATATTATCTGGCACGGAGATACCACTATTACAAATGTGTTTTTTTTCTTTTTTTGCTATATAGTGCTGTACATAAGTATAGCTTCACCCAGGACATTAAAAGAAAACCGGCCTAAACTGGCCAAACTTTCAAACTTTGAGCACACACAGATATGAGCTGGCATGGAGATACCACACCGAAAAATGTGTGGCCTGTATTTTTTTATGTTTTTGCTTAATACTGCTGTATGTAAGTACAGTGACATCTAGGACAAAAAAAGAAAACCGTCGTAAACTGGCCAAACTTTGAGCATGCACAGATATGAGCTAGCACGGAGATACCAATCCAAATAATGTGTGGCCTGCATTCCAATTACACCTGGGGCTAGCTATATACGGCCAATATATCCTACAGGTAGCAGCAGCAGCACAGAACACAGGAAGGGAATGGACCCTCTTGATGTATGTAATGATCTATATACACACATACAGTGCCTGCAGGCCTTGCACTGATATGTACAGAGCAACGTACACTACCCTGCTTACCTAACACTGGAACCTATATACTCTGGAATTGGTCCTTAGAAGGACTGTTGGTTTAGCTGGATTTGAGTAGTTTAGGATGGTAGACCCCACACTAACTAATAAATCCCCAATTCTGACTCTATCTCTGCAGCAGCTATCTCAATCTGAAGCTGAATGTGCCAAGCAGGGCGGCGTCTGGTCTCTTATACCCCTGATGATGCTGTGCGGCCAGCCAATCACTGCACGATCACAACAAAGATGGTTGCGGCATTTCATTGCCTGGCAGACGATCTCTGCATCATGATTGGGTCTGTAAAGTCCACCAAAAAAGCTGGGTGGAGACCCGAGTTCCTGCCGAGTAATCCCGGAAATGCTCGGTGCTCGCCTAGTGCACCAAGTACCGTGATACTCGGGCGAGTAACGAGTAGTGGCGAGCACGTTCACACATCACTAATTCTCTTTAAGCTTATTGTATAAATCTAAATGTATTATGCTTTGTGTTAAAAATATATATATTATTGACTAATTAATTAAGGATTTTTAATTTAACCGAACACCCTATGAGGTAAAAAAATTTGTTTCCTGCATGTATCTTAATTAGGCTGCAAATTACAGTTGTGACAAACTTCAACTTGACAGCTAATGCATTACGGTGTAGGGATGAGCGAACTTGCTCCTTGATACTCGGATATCACTCAAGTATCTGGGTGCCAGGATGTGCTCGCTACTTGACGAGCATTGGGCGATGCTTGATTTTAAACCCTGCATGTTTATCTCCTGTTACACAGCCAATGATAGTGTGGGAATCGACTGCAAATCTCTGTATTGCAATTGGCTGGGAAACTATGACATCATCAAAAATTATAAAAGGATCGACGCTGTCAGGCTTGGCACACTGATGCCATTGCATAGCTCTGTGACAGTTCTTGTCCAGGCATGTGTATGCACAGAGTAACGAATTAGAGTCCTGTAGTCTTCAAACTGGTGCTGAATCTGAACTATCATACTAAGAGTCATTGAAATGGCTAATCATTTGCTTTGCCATTTGTATCACAAACATTCGGCATTTAGTCTAGGGAGGGAGAGAGAGTTGCAGGAGCAGGGACAGTGACAGATTCCAATCTGAAGACAGGGATTAAGGCTTTGAAGTCACTTGCAAAATATATAGCTGCAGTAGGTTTTTTGTGGAAAAAAAACTAATATATTGTGTGATCCATAGAGTATTATGTGCTTTGTGGTATATTTTGGTGTTATACTGTATATTATTCCAAGAAAGTGTTGACATTATTATCTAGATTAAGTTAATCAGCCATAGAGTATTCCGTGCTCTGGGGAACATTTCTGTGATATCTAAAACTCAAAAAGAGCTTAAAAAAATTATTAAGTTAAATAACTTACCCATACAGTATTCTGTAGTCTCAGGTACATTTCTGTAATATTTAATGCTCCAAAAAAGGGTTAACATTTTTTGCTTTTTAAGTTACTCCCACATACTGTATTCTGTAGTCTTGGGTACATTTCTGTGATATCTAACACTACAAAAAAAATTATCTTTTTTATTTATTCAATTAGTTATCCATACAGTGTAACATTCTTAGTGGGTGACAAAGATGGTAGAACTATGCAATATTCCAGAAAGAGTGACAGGAGGAATATTGTTCCAGAGGAAGCTGGTACAACAGCAGAGGTGGCAGGAGCCTGTTGTCTGGATCTAGCCACTTTTCCAGAACCATCAACTCCCAAACATAGGCTGCAACCTTTACCGCTGGGATTCTTGTGGACTGCGAATGGGAGAGCCAAGATGCATGAACTGGTGAGCGGATTGTGGGGCCTAAGCAGCTCAGTAGTGACAAGGAGGTGAGCCAAGACTAGGGTGTAAAAATGCTATAGGGCTTGCTAGTCTCCAGGTACCAACAGTTAGCTTCCCAAGAGACAGTGCACATTTCATTCAACCATCGGGCAATAAAGACAGAACATTTGCCTCGAAGGCTGCAAGACCTGATGGTTGGAATGAGGGTCATATTTCTCAACATTGCTGGCATGTGGTGGATACAATACCAGAAAGAGGGAGCAGCGATTCGAGATGGGGCTGCTATCACCCCCAAGAGATCACACTGTCCTTGAACTACCCCACCATCTATGCAGGAGCAGGTGATGGTGCAGGTGACACAGAGTGTTGTCACCCATTTCTCTATGTTGGGGGCTCCAGCACTATCAGAAGCTGGGTCATTCACTGCCCAGGCACCTGGCAATCCGGCTCGAGGAAGAAGTTGGAGGCAGTCCCCTCATCCTACTGAGGTAGGAGAAGAAGAAGAGAAAGTTTGAAGGGGAATACTTTATTACCCTGCTTATAATTTTTTCCTGGCCTTGAATTTTATGCAAAGTCTTTATGAGTGTAAGAATACAGCAACTACTTTTTAAAAATATTTTAATGAGGCCTCCCTGTTGTTGCCTTTCAGGAGTCTATGGTTGACCACGTTATAATTTTTTACTGCCTTTGTACTTTATGCAAAGGCTTTATGAGTGTAGGAGTACAGCAACTACTCTTTAAAAATGTTAGAATGAGGCCTGCCTGTTGTTACCTTTCAGGGGTCTATTGATGACCATCCATATAATTTTTTGCTGGCTTTGTGCAAAGCCTTCGTGAGTGTAAGAGTACAGCAATTACACTTTAAAAATATTTGAATGAAGCCTGCCAGTTGTTGCCTTTCAGGGGTCTACGAATGAAAGTCCTTATAATTCTTTCTTTGAACTTTGTGAAGAGCCTTTATGGGTGTAGAAGTACAGCATCTACACTATAAAAATGTTTGAATGAGGCCTGCTAGTTGTTGTCTTTCATGGGTCTTTGAATGATCATCTTTATAATTTTTGCCTAGCTTCTCACTTTCTGCAAAGCCTTCATGAGTGTAGAAGTGCATCAACTACACTCAAAAGATTTCAATAGTTAAGTTAAATACATTTTTTATTAACCCCTTCACCCCCAAGGGTGGTTTGCACGTTCATGACCGGGCCAATTTTTACAATTCTGACCACTGTCCCTTTATGAGGTAATAACTCTGGAATGCTTCAATGGATCCCGGTGATTCTGACAAAGTTTTCTCGTGACATATTGTAATTCATGTTAGTCATAACATTTCATTGATATAACTTGCGTTTATTTGTGAAAAAAACAGAAATTTGGTGAAAATTTACAAAAATTTTGCAATTTTCCAAATTTGAATTTTTATGCTCTTACATCACAGAGATATGGCACACAAAAAACTTAACAAATAACATTTCCCACATGTTTACTTTACATCAGCACAATTTGGAAACCAACATTTTTTTTTTTTAGGAAGTTATAAGGGTTAAAAGTTGACCAGCGATTTCTCATTTTTACACCATTTTATTTCTAGGGACCACATCACATTTGAAGTCACTTTGAGGGGTCTATATGATAGAAAATACCCAAAAGTGACAACATTCTAAAAACTGCACCCCCTCAAGGTTCAAGATGTTTATTAACCCTTCGGGTGCTTCACAGGAATTTTTTGAATGTTTAAAATAAAATGAACATTTAACTTTTTTTCACAAAAAAATTATTTCAGGTCCAATTTTTTTTATTTTACCAAGGGTAACAGGAGAAATTGGACTGCAAAAGTTATTGTGCAATTTGCCCTGAGTATGCTGATAACTCATATGTGGGGGAGAACCACTGTTTCGGCGCATGGCAGAGCTCAGAAGGCAAGTAGCGAAGTTAGACTTTTTCACTGCAAAATTGGCTGGAATTCAGATCGAACGTCATATCATGTTTGGAGAGCCCCTGATGTGCCTAAACAGTGGAAACCCCAACAAGTGACCTCACTTTGGAAACTAGACCCCCCACGGAACTTATCTAGATGTGTGCTGAGCACTTTGAACCCCCAAGTGCTTCACAGAAGTTTATAACGCCCGGGCATGAAAATAAAAGAATCATATTTTTTCCACAAAAACGATATTTTTGCCCCCAATTTTTTATTTTTCTAAGGAGAAACAGGAGAAATTGGACCCCAAAAGTTGTTTTGCAATTTGTCCTGAGTAGGCTAATACCCCATATGTGGGGGTAAAACACTGTTTGGACGCATGGCAGAGCTTGGAAGGGAAGGAGCACCGTTTGACTTTTTCAACGCAGAATTGGCTGGAATTGAGATCAGACGCCAAGTTGTGTTTGGAGAGCACCTGATGTGCCTAAACAGTGGAAACCCCCCAATTCTAACTCCAACCCTAACCCCAACTCACCCCAACCCTAATCTCAGCCTTAACCCTAGCCCTAATCCTAGCCCTAACCCTAGCCCTAATCCTAGCCCTAACCCTAACCCTAATGGGAAAATGGAAATAAAGACTTTTTTTATTTTTTTATTTATTATTTTTCCCTAACTAAGGGGGTCATAAAGGGGGGTTTGATTTACTATTTTAGCGTGTTTTTATGTTTGGCAGCTGTCATATGCTGAAAGACGCTTTTTATCATATAAATACAGTAGTTTTTGCATCACCACATTTTGAGATCTATAATTTTTCCATATTTTGACTCACCAAGTCTTGTGAGGTCTTATTTTTTGCAGGATGAGTTGACATTTTTATTGGTACCATTTTCAGGCATGTGACTTTTTTATCACTTTTTATTCAGATTTTTGTGATGCAGAATGAACAAAAACCAGCATTTCATGAATTTCTTTTGGGGGGTGCGTTTACACCATTCCGTGTGAAGTAAAATACAGCTATACCTCATTTATGTCTTTTTTATGTTTTGGTACTTTTATACAATGAAAACAATTTCATATAAAAAATATTTATTTTTGCATCACTTTATTCTGTGAGCTAGAACTTTTTTACTTTTTTGCTGATGATGCTGTGTGGTAGCTAATTTTTTGTGGGACAAGATGACGTTTTCAGCGGTACCATGGTTATTTATATCCGTCTTTTCGATCACGCGTTATTGCACTTTTTGTTCTTCTTTTTGTATGATGATAAAGGATTGCCCTTTGCTTTGTTTTTTATTTTTATTTTTTAAGGGGTTCACTAAAGGGGTTAACTAGTGGGACAGTTTTATAGGGCGGGTCATTATGGATTCGGCGATACTAAATATGTGTAATTTTATTGTGTTTTTTATTTCCAAAATATTAATTTATTAGGGAATATACATTTTTTTTGCATTTATTTAGGGATTTTTTTATAAATTATTTTTACACTTTATTTTAGTGTCCCTGGGGGGAACATTACTGTAATGTGTCAGATCGCTGATTTGACAGTTTGGACAGCACTCTGTCAGATCAGCGATCTGACAGTCACTGCACAGGCTTCCTCAATGCCTCCTCTCTACAGGCACTGAGGAAGCCGCCTCCCTGCAGGCCCCCACGGCCATCTTGGATCCAGGGGCCTGCAGGGAAGGAGGACCCCAGAGCAGCGCAGCACATCGCGCTGCTCTGGCAGTCTTATGGAAGCATGGAGGGAGCCCCCTCCCTGCCGATGCTTCCCTAATCCCCGGTACACTGCGATCATGTTTGATCGCAGTGTGCCAGGGGATAACGTGCCAGATGTGGTCCGTGACCGCCCCTAACACATAGTGCCGGGTGTCAGCTGTAATAATCAGCTGACACCCAGCCGCGATCAGCAGCACCCCGCCTGGGAGCGCCGCTGATCGCTTAGATGTACTATCCCGTCCCCGGTCATAGGGGCCTGGGTAACGTGAATGGGATAGTATGTCTCATGTCAGAAACGGGTTAAAGTAGTCATTCATACAATTTAAGGCGGTTATTGTTACATTACGATACTATGTAAAACTGCAAAAAAGAGTTGAAAAATATTTCTGCATTCAATTACTCATCTATAGAGCATTACATCTGGGGTACATTTTCGTGTTATATCACCCTCTAAAAAAGCATTCAAAAATGTATCTGGATTTAATTACTCTTCCAATATACTGTTATGTGCTCTGAGGTACATTGTGGTGGTATATAACCCTCCTAAAAAGTGCAGAAAAATGTATCTGGATTAATTTACTCTCCCATGTTCTATTACATTCTCTGGGGTATATTTCACTGTTATAAAACTCTTCAAAAAAGCATTCAAAAATTGTTCAGAATTCACTTACTCATTCTTATGTTGTTATGTGCTCTGGGGTACAGTGAAGTGGTATATAACCCAACAAAAATGAAATTAAAAATGTATCTTGGTTCAATTGCTCATCCCTATATTTGTACATGTTCTTGGGTACATTTTGATGGTATATAACCCTCAAAAAATATTTCAAAATTTTGTTGATTTTATATTGCTCATCCATAGAGTACTACATCTTCTTGGGTACATTACAGTGGTATATAACCTTCAAGAAAATTGTTAAAAAATGTATTGGTATAATTTTGCTCATGCATAGAATTTATTCTCATGTTCTTGGGTAGATTTTTTTTTGGTATACAGCCATCAAAACAAATTGTTAAAAATTTTTCATTATTATATTGCTCATACATAAAGTAATATGTATTCTTGGGTACATTACTATGGTATATTAACCTAAAAAAAAGTATCAGTATTATGTTGCTCATCCATATTGTATTTCATCTTCTGGGGCACATTTCGGTGGTCTATAACTGTCAAAAAAATTATTTAAAAATGTATAGTCATTAGATTGCTCATCATAAAGTATTACTTTATCTTTGATACATTTCAGTTTTATATAACACTCAAAAAAAGCATTACAAAAATGTTATGAATTGAATTAGTAATCCATACAGTGTAACATGCTTAGTCGGCGAAAGGCAATGAAAATTGCGGAATCTCGCAAGACTCCCAAGGGATAGACCGGAGGAATATTGGAGCCAGACCAAGCTGATGCACAGCGGAGATGGCAGTAACCTGTGGTCCATAACCGGCCGCTTTTCCAGAAACACCAAGACTGCAATTTTTACCGCTGTGGGTTCTTGCGGACTGCAGACAGAAGAGCCAGGAACTGGCAGCTAGTGAGGGGACTGCAGGGCCTAGACTGGTAGGAAAAGACAAGGATGCGAGCAAGGAGCTGGCAGGAGAAATGCTAGGGGGCCTGCTAGCCGCAACACACCGCAGTTAGTATCCCTGGGCACATCATTTAATTTAGATTGTGATCCCCATTGGGGACAGTTATGATAATGTATGTAAAGTGCTTCGGAATATGAGAAGGGATTACCACCCCTGAGAGATCATACTGTTCTTGACATTCCCCGTCTCCTTTGGTGCAGGTGTCACAGGGAATCCGGCTCCAGGAAGGAGGTGGAGGCAGTCCCACCAGCCTCCAAAGGAAGGAGAAGAAACGGACACCTGAAAAAGATTACTGTATTTCCTTCCTTTATAATATTTTCCTTACTTTGCACTTTCTGCAAAGTGTTTAGAAGGGAAGGAATATATGAAGTACACATGTTCAAAAAAGAAGTGGACACGCGAAGAAGATTGCTGTATTACCTTCCTTTATAATTTTTCCAGACTTTGCACTTTTTTCAAAGTGTTTAAAAGTAAAGGAATATATGAAGTACACATTCAAAATATTTACGTTCAAAAGCTCTTTCTGGATTCCAATAATCATCCATACAGTGTAACGTAGTTTGTTTAAATTTACAGTGGGTTAAAAAAAAATTTAAACGCTTGGTCTAGTACAGTTCACAAAATATTTTTGGTCTAAAAATTTACTATTGTCATGTATACTGTAGAACATGATTTGTGAGAAACTTTATTGGTTTGAAATAAAAGCAAAAATTGGCCTGCTACAGGTATAGAAATTTGGTTGTTCAAAAGTTCACTATTGTCACATACACTATAGAACTTGGATTGTGTGAAATTTAGTTGGTTTCAAATGTAAAACAAAAAATGTCCTGCTACAGGTGTCCATCTTTGGTCCCTGGGCTCTCGGTTGCCAGTCGCATCTATTTCTCCTGTTGTGGCATCCCTGCCTTGTACCAGCATGTGTCCAGGAGCATCAACCTTGTCCTTTTCAATATTGTTACTGGGATTGCGCACTGAACAACTGACATGTGTACAAGTACTTGTGCATGACAGCACACTGAGTGAACATTGTGGAAGCCGCTGCCAAGTCCTACCCTGGCACAGCTCATGTGCTACTGATGATGAGGACTACTGGTCCTACTTCTATTAGGGTTTCCTCCAACATCTACACCAGTTTCTGCACCCCTCCTCCTTAGGCCTCTTTCACACATCAGGTTTTTGCCGTCAGGCGCGATCCGGCGCTTTTGACAGAAACCGGATCCGGCGAAATGCAATGCCGGATCCAGTTTCCCCCCCATTGACTTGCATTTGCGCCGGATCGCGCCGGATGGCCATGCGTTTCATCCGGTTTTCGCCGGATCCGGCAATGTGTCGCGATCCGGCGTCTGGAAAAAATGGCTACTGTAACGTTTTTTGTCTCCGGCGAAAAAGCCGGCGTGTCCGGCTTTTTCACACAATGAAAGCCTATGAGCGCCGCAATGCGCCTGATCCGGCGAAAGCCGGATCCGGTGGCCGGATCCGGTTTTTTTGGTCTGAGCATGCTCAGTAGCTCTGCCCACAAGACATATATAAAAGCAAGACAGTGGGACCCACAGCCACACCCAACATGCCACCCAAGAAAGCAACCAAGCGCAGCAGGAGAAGGCAGGAGACCACTGCAGCACCATCAGCACCACCACCACCCCAAATGGAGCAGCAAATGGAACATGCTGAGGAGGGGAGGCCAGCAGCAGATGAGAGACGGTAATTATCAAATCCCCCATTCCTCCAAGCTAGGGCTATTGAATATCAAGATATTCATTGGCCCTTTGTTTCTCTTTATTCAACAGCCGCCCAATAGATGCAGCAGCAGCAGCAGCAGCAGCAATGGCAGCAGCTGGAACACCACCCACAGGCATGGAGTGTGGCCACCAGGAAGACAGCACATCATCTTCTGGGAGCCCTCCCTCGCATCGTCAGCGTTTGACGGTAAGTTTTTATTTCCAAAATCCATCATCTCTGTAATATATGTCTATTCATTGCCTTTTATTTCAAAACAGGATTCACAAGATGAAGAGGAGCTCCCAGAAGAAGAAGGAAGGGGTGGACAGACACTTGGAGTGGGCTCACAATTGGTAAGTTTTTTGCATCAAACGCAGAAACACAACATCACACTACACACAACACATAGAAAACAATGTTCTGCAGACCACACACAGCAAACAAATGCCTACATCCAAAGACATAACATTTTTTGTTTTCTTCTCTAGTCTTCCCAATCTGGTGCTCAGCCAAGAGGTCCTCGCAGTGCCTCCCAGGGTCGTCGGCGACAGCAACGCGGCGGTCACCAGCGTGTAAGTATAAATATTTTTGCTTTGTTTTTTTGCACTTTTTATTTCATTTCTTTTGTGGAGGCTAATTATGTTATTTTTGTCTTTTTCTTTAACAGCCTTCACAGCGTGCTCCCAACTCTGATGGTGAGGATGGAGGACTCGATGTGGACCACCTCATCGATCTCGTCAGAGAAAGGGAGCCGCTCTGGAATATGGCTGACCGCCGCCACGCTGACCTTATCGTTACCCGACGACTCTGGGAGGAAATCTGTTTGCTCCTTGTGGGCCGCTGGGAGGACCTCGATGTTCGGGCCCAGATTAAAGAGCGTAAGTATATACAGTACCGGTTGCTTGATGTAAACCAGTGTTTCCCGAACTCCAGTCCTCGTGGTCCCCACGGATCATGTGTTCAGGATTTCTATTTACTATGGAAATCCTGAAAACATGACCCCTGGGGACCATGAGGACTGGAGTTTTAAAAGGTAAAAAGGTATTCAAAACCAGGTATATAACTGTGGGTAAATTTTAGCTTTTTGCCACAGTTGTGTTCCTGGTTGTGTTTGAAGCAAAGTATTTCACCTGAAAAGTTGTGTTTATTGTTGGTGATTTCCTAACAATGTACACAACTTTTGTTAAAAGGTGAAATACTTTGCATAAAACACAACCAGGTACACACCTGTGGCCTAAAGCTAAAAATAGTAAGACCATGACAAGATAGCCAACTTTGGTTGGCAAAGGTATATACTGTTGGTCCAGAAGGTACACAAGTTTGGTTAGGGCCCAAATCTTTCACACTCTGTCATCCTGCCAGTGTACTCTGCCTTGAGGTGACATAAAGTATAGTGCAAAATTGTCCCTCATTACTGAAACCGTCACAGAACTTCTAGTGGTAATATTTCCAATGACAACATCCATCTTCGCCAGTAACTTGCTCTTCTCTCCAACCTGCACTTTCTCCTCTACAACCTGTCAAAGAAGGGCTGTAGGAACATGCTATATATAGTTTTCCAGTAGCCAATCCCGTTCGGAAGGCCACAAGGGTCAATTTTAAAAACCAGATCCGGCGTAATCCGTCGAAAAACGGATAGAAAAACGGATGAACCGGATGAGACGGATCCGGTTTTGTTTGTCAAGAACAAGACGGATCCGGCAGAAAACCGGATCCGGCACATCAGGTTTTACAAAACATTTGCCGGATCCGGCATTCCGGCATGACGCCGGATCGCGCCTGACGCCGAAAACCTGATGTGTGAAAGTAGCCTTATCCTCAGCCTCCATCTCTGATGTACTATCTCAGAGCATGTCGTCCACATCAGCTAAAAGCTGGAAGCTCTACAGCTTTGCCTCAGCAAAGCAGCAACAGGCTCTGCTGAAGCTAATTAGACTAGGAGACAAAATGCACACCATAGTAGAATAATTGAAAGGAATAACAGACCAGACAGATTTGCAGCACTTGCTGCTGAATCTCCAGCAAGGCATGGTCGTGTGTGATAATGGCCATAATCCGGTGGCGGCTATGAAGCTTGGTAAGCTCACATAATGCTGCAGCAGCGCATGCAAGTGCAAGCTCACCGACTGGTGTGCAACCTACCCACCCGCTGGAACTCCACACTGTATTTGCTGGCAAGGTATTGTGAGCAGCACTGGCCAGTTATGAAATACCAGCTCCAACATGCCAATCTGTATTCTGGTAAGCCTCAACACATAACAACTGAAGAGTGGGCATGGATGTCTGAGATTTGTGTGGTTCTCCAAAGCTTTGTGGACTCCGCAAAAATGGTGAGCTGCAATGACACCATCATCAGAGCAATGATACTGCTTCTGTGCCTACTAAAACAGTCACTGACAATGAAACATGAAGCTTTGCATGCAGAATAGTTGGAGACAAAGGAAGACAAGTGACAAAAAGATACTACCCAGCCCAGTCTTATCCCATGTGCTCAGTGTGTATTGGGTAACCATGAGGAGGTGGAGGCTGAGGAAGAGAAGGAGGAACAGGTGCTGGCTGATAGTGCAAAAGAAGCTAGTATCCACAAAAGCTTCATCCAATCATTCCTACATGGATGGCCAGGGAAGGGGAATTAGGAGGAAGAGAGAGAGGAGGAGATGGAGAGTGACTTGTCTTAATGGTAGAGACTGTGAAGTGTTGGCTGTAGGGACCTTGGCACATATGGCAGACTCTATTGTACCACTGCCATTTTCATGACCTTCATGTTACATTCATCTTGCACAAAAAAGCGTATTACTTGTTACTAATGCTAGACACATACTACAAGGAGAGGTCTTGTAAAATGGTGCTATACCATAAGGCAATTGTGGAAAATATGTTAAAAATATTCCCATCAGACAACGCTAGTGGCAGGGTGCTAGCTTCCTTGCTGAACCAAGGAGAAAAGGTGAGGTAAACACTCAGCAGAGGCAGGGGTACACTGTCAAGAGCCTGAGCCAATTTTATGACACCCTGTCAGTGACCATGCGCTGATGACTGGGTATTTTTAGCAAGGAGGGAAATGTTTTTAAAGATGGTCAAGCAATAACTGGCTAACAAAATCAATGTATTCCAAAATTACTCTGTGACCTTCCGCTACTGGGTCTCAAAGATGGAGACCTGGTATAAGCTGTCCCTCTATGCCTTGGAAGTGTTGTGCTTCCCTGATGATAGCATCTTGTCTGTGTGGGTTTTTAGCGTGAATGGGGGGTCATAATAGACAGGTGCTTTCATCTGTCAACAGAAAATGCTGACAGGCTCACTCTGATAACAATGAACAAAGCCTGGACTTCATCCAACTTTTCACACCATCAGATGACAGCAGCACATAAAGCAGCCCATAAAGACCATCAGATTTTACCTTCCAGTGGAAGGCTGAATGACCCTACTCATAATTTTTCCTGGCTTTACACTTTTAGCAAAGCCTTTATGATTGTAGAAGGACCACAACCACACTTTCTTAATTTTTTCCATGAGGCACTACTGTTAATTAGTGATAAGTGAGTATGCTCGTTGCTCAAGTTTTCCAGAGCATGCTCTGGTGATCTCTGAGTATTTGGAAGTGCTCGGAGATTTAGTTCCTGTCACCGCAGTTGCATGATTTGCGGCTACTTGACAGCCTGAATACATGTGCGAATTCCCTAACAAACAGGCACTCCTCACATGTATTAAGGCTGTCAAGTAGCCACAAATCAAGCAGCTGCGGAGACAGAAACAAAATCTTCAAATACTCTGAGCACTTCCAAATACTTGGAGACCACCCGAGCATGCTCGGAAAACCCGAGCAATGAGCATACTCGCTCGTCACTACTGTTAATGCCTTGACGGGTGTATGGTTGACCCTTCATTTAATTATTGGCAGACTTTGAACTGTGTGCAGAGCTTTTATGAGTTTAAGGCTGGTTTCACATTTGCGCTAAAACAACGCTGCGCCCTGCGTCGTTAAGCCCCGCCCCGAGCCGGCTCCCTGCCCGCCCCATCCGGGTTCACCGCCTACTTTTGCATTTGCACGCATGCGATCGGCGCACCCTATCTTTAGCATAGGGTGCACAGATCATGCGCTGCCAGTGTGAAAGTAGCGTGCTGCGCACTTTTGACGGTGCGCCGTGCGCGCCGAAATGCAGCATGTTGCATTTCGGCGCGCACGGCGCACCGTCAAAAGTGCGCAGCACGCTACTTTCACACTGGCAGCGCATGATCTGCGCACCCTATGCTAAAGATAGGGTGCGCCGATCGCATGCGTGCAAATGCGAAAGTAGGCGGTGATCCCGGATGGGGCGGGCAGGGAGCCGGCTCGGGGCGGGGCTTAACGACGCAGGGCGCAGCGTTGTTTTAACGCAAATGTGAAACCAGCCTAAGAGTACCACAACTACACTTTGTTCACAATATTTGTTTAAGGCACTACAGTTGGTGCCTTCAAGGGCATATGGATGATGCTGCTTGCAATTTTGGGCAGGATTTGCACTTAATGAATAGCATTTATGAGTCTATGAGTACCACTACATGACAACTTGAACAGAATGTGTATGAGGCCCTCCTTTATTTGTAATACAGGGTATATCTGAGTTCCTAGTTTTTGTTTGTGCTTACTTCATTAATTACACTGATTATTTACAATTTAAAAAAAAAAAAAATCAATTTTGGTTTATTTAAATAATATTTTTTTAATACTTTGTAAATGTATCTTTATATACAATTCATTACATAGGAAAAATATTTCTTAAACTCCAATTTCTTTTCGATTTTGAATGTTTTATTGTCAGTCCTTAAAGTGGAGTAAAAGTGTGACACTTCAAAGTTCTCAGCAGGGATCATGGGGTCTGAGATGCTTCCACGGGTCTTCCCCAGGCTATTCTACTCCCATTTAGTACTTTTTCCTTTGATTTCAACATTTTCCCTGCCACAGAGTTATTTGAAGCGTCTGCCGGGCTCCCATTATACTTATTACTTGAAACAAGCACCCAAGCATTAGAAATTGCTTGATTCGAGTAACGAGCATCCAAGCATTTTTATGCTCACTGATCTCTTTTTGGGTGTCGATTTAAAGACCTGTTTTTGGAATAGGCCATTAATATCTGATTGGTGGGTGTGCCAAGTGTCGCACCCCCATCAATCAGTTGTTTCCATAGTGGGCCATATGTGTGTAGTTACAGATCTTTCATCTATTCCTCCATCTAGAATCTCTGGCTCCTGATGAATCATTTATGGTAAATGTGTTGAGGCAGGTAATCAGGTAAGTAACCCCAAAGATTTCATTGCAATGTTCAGCACTGACATGCTATTGCTATTTAAACTCTTCAAGACTGATTGTTGCTAAATATTATTGATTCTCTAGGATAAAGTTAGGTATTGATGACCAGTTACATTAAATGATATCATCATTTACTTATATTATATATTTTAGAGGAATAGGTAATTATTATACTTTTTTGTACACTCCACTACCTATCGTTTAGGCTTATTTTATATATTTAATCACTGTGTTATAGTCTATATAACGCTATTACCCATCAGTATAGGGTTATACAGAAGCAGCCTTGAAGGAGCACCATCGATAGCTGACTTTAGGATAGCAACCTCCACAATCAAGCAGATATAATTTAATAGAATAACAATTTAGGGTGAAATATTATGGCCAGTGTGATGAACAAAGCAGGATTTAGGGCTCAAATGTTGAATAGCAAGGCCTTTTAGTATTATAATGAGATAAGGCCCAAAACAGAACTTCAATGCTTGAGAAGGAGCCACGTCAGCATGGGGTAAGAAGGTGCCTGGGGGCGTCTCCCAGCTGCTCCGGCTCCATCCTAGGATCATGGATTATGAGCACATCTTTTGAGTTATGGACTCATGGAAAATATCCGAGTGACCCTGAGGAAATCGTGCATCTGGCAATGTGACTCCTGAGGCGGTGAGGGTTCTGGGACCTGAGATGCATAGATTGGCCCTCCACAGTGACCCAATGGGGCCATGTTTGCTCTCCACACGACAGGCAAAACAAACCACATTCACTGGTACCTCTCATGTCCTGATCCGATCATGCTGATGAAAGTTACCCCCTTTCTTAGATATTGGAAATAAGTTCTGCAGGGAGCTCCAGGGTGGAGATTATTAGCCCACCCTCTGACACAGGGGGAGGGACCTAGCATGCTTAAGAACTATCAGTCCATGGCAGAGGGTCTCTCTCACAGAAAAAAACAGACAATGATGATCTAAGAAGGAACTGGGGGACAGATCTGCCAAGGGGAGCAGCAGCCCATGCTTTGGGGTCTGTCCGGCAACTAAGATTCTTGTACATGTGGACTGCAGAGCTCCCAGCTCCCACATGCAACCGACAATCTGGTAAATTGACCTCCAGCTTAATATCTCTAATTCTTGTACTCTTATTGTTATATTTTACTCTGACTGCAAATCCACTGTAATTCCATTGTATAGCTTACTGTATATTTCTGTAATTATCTAGTGCGCCCTTAAGGCAATTAAACCATAAAATTAATTTTGGGCTGATGCTTTTACTCTGATTACGAATCTTAGAATACCCAGCGGGTAACAGGACATCCTCCCCGGTGTCCATTTGCTCTAGGTGCACTTCCCTTACTGACCTGAGAGACAAAGGGGGTGCCGGAGAGCTGTGCCTGTGCAGTTACGTCACATTGGTGACGTGGGAGGAACGGGTCCTGATTCCTCCACAGCCAGCTTGCCAATATTTTCCTGAATTTTCCCAAAGTGAATTTAAAAAAAAAGCAGATTTAAAAGAAACTATATATTTTGCAATGTTTGAGGTGAATTCATTCAGTACACTCATCTTTATTATTTCTATGTTACATCACTTAATACTCTTAGCAAAACTTAGCAAAATCCCAGAAAAGTGTTACTATATTGTGTCATTCACTGGATTATTGTTCAGTAAATTAGAGAAAGCATTTTTTTTGCTATTTACAGTATTAATTATAAGGGTATGGTCCTTTCCAAAATTTTAATTGATGGCTACTAGAGCTATCCTAGCCAAATTCACAAAAGGTGTTTGTTTAAACATACAATGCAGTTACACATTTCTTGTCCTTCACACAAAGCATGACTATAATCAAACTTTCATCAAACTTACATACAGATTTGTTTTTTATTTCCATTTTTTTTAATTGTTTTTCAACTTCCAGGATGCAAAATGAATTCCAAGATGTAATACAAAAGCGTAATACTATTTCCATTGGCACAACTATCTGAAGTAATCATTCAGTGCTGATTATCTACCAAATTGCTTCCTACACTCAGTCATCTGCAATACTTCTCAATAATCCCACTGCCACTACTCATGCATCCCACTCTATCACAATTTGTGCCGCTCTTAATCATGCTTCACCCAAGATGCCAAAATTTGTTTCACCCACATTAAGTCCTTGGATTGTTTCCATATTAAAACTTTGAAAACAAAAATTTAAAGCTCTGAGTATTTAACGGACTGATGTTAGGACAAAAAGCCTTTTTATGTGGATTTCTACAGCAACTGTTTATTTTTTTGGCAAACTAAAACTATTAAGGCAGGAAACAACTATATGGACTTAAATATACTTCATAACACATCAGCAAACTTTTGGGATTGTAGTAAGGTGTTGTTTGTGTAAAGCAGGTGACTGGGATGCAACATCCAGACAATGACTAGGCGGAATAACCAAGTTATGGGAGAAATGTCCACAGTCATAGAATCATAGAATCGTAGAGTTGGAAGGGACCTCCAGGGCCATCTGGTCCAACCCCCTGCTCAAAGCAGGATTTGCTAAATCATCCCAGTCAGATGTCTGTCCAGCCTCTGTTTGAAGACTTCCATTGAAGGAGAACTCACCACTGGCAGCTAGTTCCACTCATTGATCACTCTAACTGTCAAAAAGTTTTTTCTAATATCTAATCTGTGTCTCCTCCCATTCAGTTTCATCCCATTGCTTCTAGTCTTTCCTTGTGCAAATGAGAATAAAGTGGATCCTTCTACAATGTGACAGCCCTTTATATATTTGTAGACAGCTATTAAGTCTCCTCTCAGTCTTCTCTTTTGCAAACTAAACAATCCCAAATCCTGCAACCTTTCCTCATAAGACAGGGTTTGCAGACCGGTCACCAGTCCTAAAGGCACCATTATAAAGATCTCCTTTATATACAGTAGTAGGCAATAGCAGGGGACTCTGGTTCTTCCCGCTAGGATGCAAGTCCTTTTGACAATGTCAATCAATGTTATCAATGCTCTCTGTGCCTCTCACACACTGGACCACTCCGCTTGCTGAACCACCCCAAACTGACCCCTGTACCGTGCATCAGTATGGAAAGCAATGGCTCAGCTCTGTCTTATAAGAAGGATAGGTCATCAATGTCTGATCAGTTGTGGTGTGACACCCAGCACCCCGATGATCAGCTGTTACAGGTGTCGGTGACGACTGGAACTGTTCAGTTTCAGGGCTGAAAAGCATAGCTCTGTTCACTGTATAGTGGCCGTGGATAGGTGCTTCACTTCCGCCAGCTAGCCAAATCAATAGGGATGAATGTGCAGTACCCAGCCATGGCCACTATTCTGTCATTGGAGATGTGCTGTGCAGCTCCATAACTGAGCAGATACGGTGGCCACCGGCATTGGGAAAAGCTGATTGTTTGGGGTGCTGAGCATCACACCCCACTGATCAGACACTGATGATATATCCTAAGAATAGGCCATCAATGGTAATGTTTCGGGCCACCCTGCCACAACACTTTGATTTGCACAGATGTAAAAGTTTGAAAGCTGTCCCAGTTGCTGATATCAGATATTCTTTTAAAGAAAAGATAATTTCCTTTAAACATTAGGGGAAACGAATAAGAGAATGAGAAGAAAAAAAAGGTGATTCATATAAAAGTTTGTCTTTTAATATCTTCACAGTGTCTGTATGTGTCTAGTTCTAAGAGCCCAACCAGATTCTTCCATTGAAATATATACACATTTTATGGCACCCACCTGCTGTGCTCCACCTGCTCCTTAAAGAACTGTCTGCATCACTTCACAGAGAGAGGCATAATGTTATTACCATTGTACATCTATTCTCTAAAGAATCTGTCTACATCAAATCACCCAGCATCCTTGTGAGATATCTTAGGTGACTCAGACACACTTATCTTATGTACTTTCCAGTAATTTTCATCTATTAGATTTGTGACTTACTCCACCATATTTTATCTTTACCTTTCGAATGTCAAATAAATGCAGAATTGAATGAATGATCTTTAAACTTCTCTGTGATCTCGGAGAAAACAATATATCAAAAGAAGTGTATTTTACACTGCAGCTGCTACTTTGTTTTGCTTTTGACTTTTATGCATTTACTATCGCTTACAATTCACTCCATTGTTTTTAGGTTCTAAAATTGCGGACGGAGGCAGAGCTCCGTCAGCTCAAACAATAGAAAGTTATTGCAATGAATGCACAGTCAAGCACACTCATGGTGACAGCTATAGCGCTATATTTTTGTTTCACTAATTTCAATTTGACAGACGTTGAATGGAAAGAAAGAAATGTTTTTGCCATGGTTACCATGTTTGTTTCAGTGAATGATTCATTTTTTAGTAAGCAAAACAGAACAGAAAAGTCAGCTCATCCATGTTTTCTCCTAATAAAATGCATATACTTATTGGTGCACAGCATCTACATACAGTATATAATCGTCTTATCATGTCTGGCTGTCTGCCTGTCTGTAACCGAAATCCCGAGTTGCTGATAGGTCGCGGCCAATCAGCAACAGACGCAGCTGTTTGTAACGGTAAGCTGCGCCTGCTGCTGATTGGTCGCGGCCAATCAGCAGCAGGCGCAGTCGGGCGCAGCGCTCAATCGGGAGCAGCGCATCTGTTAAAAATAGAATTAAAATAAAAAAAGGTTATACTCACCTTCCGAAGGCCCGTGATCTCCACTCCACACGCCCAGCTTCGCAGTCCCAGTAATGCCTTGCGCCTTAGACCGGAGATGACGTCAGTCTCGCGAGAGCGCGACGTCATCAGCGGTGTTTAGCGCAAACCATTACTAGGACCGTGAGGCCAGGCGCGTGGAGTGGAGATCGTGGGCCGTCGGAAGGTCAGTATATAACTATTTTTTATTTTAACAGAGACCATACATACCAGGAAAGGGGGGTGGCGGGACCATGCATACCAGGAAAGGTGGATGAGGGGGACCATGCATACCAGGAAAGGGGGGTGAGGATGATCATACATACCAGCAGAGGGGTGAGGGGGACCATGCATACCAGCAATGGGAGGGAGGGGGACCATGCATACCAGCAAAGGGGGGTGAGGGTAAAAAGACACAATGGAGGATAAACTTTGTAGGTACTCATTTATGATATGTGACTCTATCTTACCATTGAACCCCTATCTGTTTGCACCTGATTTGACAAATAGTGTATGACTGGCAGTTTTTTGTTAGAATATTGGCCAGTTTTTTTAATTTTTCACAGCAGAAGTTAAAAGCTAAGTTTTAGCTGATTCATTGTACAGTTTTTTGTGTAAAATATTAATATAAATTTGATTTTAGGATGTAATTATTTACTTTCAATGGAAAAAAATAACCAAGTGTAACTCCAAAATGTGTTTACTCATGTAACATTTTATGATATTCTACATTACTTAAAAGTTTAAAGGAAATCTGTTGATAGATTTTTGAGAGCTCCATGATGTAGGGACACAGAATCTGATTTCAGTGTTGTGTCACTTACTAGACTGCTTGATGTAGTGTTTACAGAATCCCTATTTTTTGTGTTGTAAATGTAGCAGTGCTATGAATGCTGAGTTTTGTATAACCCCGCCCACACCACTGATTGGCAGATTCATGTGTACACTGTACATTGGCAGGAAGTTGCCAATCAGTGGTGGAGGTGGGGATTATATAAATTAGTTGTACAATCTGGCAGAAAACACCTTATTTTCGAATGATAATCTCCTTATGATAGCACACTGATTATATTGAAACTACAGCACCTAGCCTTATAAGTGACAAAACACTAGAATCAAGCTCTCTGCTCCTACTTTATGGTGCCGTCAGTTTAAATAGATAAACCTGATGACAGCTTCCCTTTAAATTATCTGTGTTCATTGTCATCTGCTATTTCTGATATCATTGCTGGGTATTGTAGGATGTAGATGCAGGTGTGTTCAGTAGTCTAAATATTAAACCATTCTTTTTTGCTCCTTGACCGAACAGCCCCTTTCTCCAATTTTTCACACCAATGACCAGGTTTTCTGCCTGAATCTAACTAAGACGTTGGATATGTGACTAAGGCTTGATTTATTGGCAAGGCTCGGTGCCGAGTCACGCACACCCAAATGAATCTTAGCTATATTATCTGTATAATTAAATGATAAAGGAAATCCTAAATGGTAATTACTTTTGTAACTTAGTTTAGCACTTTCAGTACTTTATCATTATTAATCAGAAAAGAATAAAAATGACATTTCTGCCCAGAATAACCAGTCAAAAAAATTCAATGCTTGCTAGTTTCTACTCCTTTGTCAGTTCTGCATTTGTTGGTTGCCAGCTCTGGAGAATTAGTAGCCTATAAGCAAAACCTATGAGCAAAACAGCAGATGGCATGCTTGTGAAAGGTTATTTCTTAACGTTGTCAAGGATGGAATCGGATGAAATGCAGGACATTGTTGCTGTCAGTGTCAAACTGCGCTGCTGTGGAAGTCAGCCAAATGACAGCTGAAGGGCAAAGTGCCTAGAATGTTAGAAAAAATGCTTTTATGATACAATACAACATAAAAAGATAACGTCTATCATAATACACATGGATTGCCGTTGGTTCATATTAAGTTTGGGCAATGCATATATATTGGGTTATTAATTTATTAAAATCATTTTGATTAAAATAGTAAAAGACTTAGCCTGCTTAAGAACATCATTTCTCAAAATTAACAGTCATCTTTTAATACACCATAAAATACACAAAGTGCTGGAGGAATTGCATTATTAACCACCATCCGTTAGAAGAAGAAGAGCTGTTGGTTCCTGCTATTTGATTGTTTCATTAGAAAAATTAGAAAAAGTTTAAAGTGAACCATCCCCAAAGTAACATTATCACAATAATGTACCTGTACTGAAGATTACTTCCATACCTTTATATTGCAAATCTGTTAGGCCTCTTTCACACATCAGGTTTTCGCCGTCAGGCGCGATCCGGCGCTTTTGACAGAAACCGGATCCGGCGAAATGCAATGCCGGATCCGGTTTCCCCCCCATTGACTTGCATTTGCGCCGGATCGCGCCGGATGGCCATGCGTTTCATCCGGTTTTCGCCGGATCCGGCAATGTGTCGCGATCCGGCGTCTGGAAAAAACGGCTACTGTAACGTTTTTTGTCTCCGGCGAAAAAGCCGGACACGCCGGATCCGGCGCGTCCGGCTTTTTCACACAATGAAAGCCTATGAGCGCCGCAATGCGCCTGATCCGGCGAAAGCCGGATCCGGTGGCCGGATCCAATTTTTTTGGTCTGAGCATGCTCAGTAGCTCTGCCCACAAGACATATATAAAAGCAAGACAGTGGGACCCACAGCCACACCCAACATGCCACCCAAGAAAGCAACCAAGCGCAGCAGGAGAAGGCAGGAGACCACTGCAGCACCATCAGCACCACCACCACCCCAAATGGAGCAGCAAATGGAACATGCTGAGGAGGGGAGTCCAGGAGCAGATGAGAGACGGTAATTATCAAATCCCCCATTCCTCCAAACTAGGGCCATGGAATATCAAGATATTCATTGGCCCTTTGTTTCTCTTTATTCAACAGCCGCCCAAGAGATGCAGCAGCAGCAGCAGCAGCAGAAATGGCATCACTGGCAGCAGCAACAGCAGCAGCAATACCCACAGCCATGGAGTCTGGCCATCAACAGGACAGCACATCTTCTTCTGGGAGCCCTCCCTCGCATCGTCAGCGTTTGACGGTAAGTTTTTATTTCCAAAATCCATCATCTCTGTAATATATGTCTATTCATTGCCTTTTATTTCAAAACAGGAATCACAAGATGAAGAGGAGCTCCCAGAAGAAGAAGGAAGGGGTGGACAGACACCTGGAGTGGGCTCACAATTGGTAAGTTTTTTGCATCAAACGCAGAAACACAACATCACACTACACACAACACATAGAAAACAATGTTCTGCAGACCACACACAGCAAACAAATGCCTACATCCAAAGACATAACATTTTTTGTTTTCTTCTCTAGTCTTCCCAATCTGGTGCTCGGCCAAGAGGTCCTCGCAGTGCCTCCCAGGGTCGTCGGCGACAGCAACGCGGCGGTCACCAGCGTGTAAGTATAAATATTTTTGCTTTGTTTTTTTGCACTTTTTATTTCATTTCTTTTGTGGAGGCTAATTATGTTATTTTTGTCTTTTTCTTTAACAGCCTTCACAGTGTGATCCCGACTCTGACGGTGAGGATGGAGGACTCGATGTGGACCACCTCATCGATCTCGTCAGAGAAAGGGAGCCGCTCTGGAATATGGCTGACCGCCGCCACGCTGACCTTATCGTTACCCGACGACTCTGGGAGGAAATCTGTTCGCTCCTTGTGGGCCGCTGGGAGGACCTCGATGTTCGGGCCCAGATTAAAGAGCGTAAGTATATACAGTACCGGTTGCTTGATGTAAACCAGTGTTTCCCGAACTCCAGTCCTCGTGGTCCCCACGGATCATGTGTTCAGGATTTCTATTTACTATGGAAATCCTGAAAACATGACCCCTGGGGACCATGAGGACTGGAGTTTGTGAAACACTGATGTTGTATACTAACCACTCCTTTCTCGTTTCAGGGAACATAATTGTGAATCGGTGGTGGTCTGTGAGGGATCGTTTCAAGAAGGAGTTCAATAAAGAGATGCGGGCCCCGAGTGGATCTGGAGGACGCAGGAGCAAGTACAAGTACGCACAAGCCCTGTCGTTCCTCCGGGAAACAATGGTCACTAGAAGGTAAATATTACACACCACATGTGAAAAAAAATGTTAGATGTAACTTTTTTTTTTCAGCCAGGGCCATACCATGTCAGTATTTTAATTGTTTTTTTTTCTCTTTATTCCACAGCACGGTGAGCAGCACTCGGGAGCCTGCACGATTGGACCCTTCTGAGGCGATCCCTGAGGAGACCGGCACCGAGGGACACTTCGACCGCCCCGGTACATCTGCACCTTCCCAGCCTTCCCACACATTCGACCCATCTGTCCCATCCACCAGCACAGGAGCATCGTGGCCGCCTACATTACATGAAGCTGCTGGTGAGGAGATCGCTTTCCCTTTACCCCACCCTTCTGCCCCTGCCACCTCTAGTACACCTGCGGGTACTGGGCGACAGCGGCAGAGGGGTCAGGAAAAGAGTTATGCGCAAGAGTTCTTGCATCTGAATGCATCTTTCCAGAACTGTCTAAAAGTCTTGTCAGAGCAAATCTCCGCAGGCTTTCAGCAGATCAACTCCAGCATTCTGGAGGTGAAGACACTTCTGCAAACCATGCATTCAGAAGCAAGATCTTCGCCAAACCACACCTTTTTCAGGTCTGTTGTGGAGCGCATGGCAACACTATCTCCTACCCAGCAGATGCATGTAATGCATTCGTGCCACGGTGCTCTACAGCAGGTTACCTCCCAACCTCCACCTCCCACCACTGTAGTTCCTCCACCTGCACCCCCTCCAGCCACTTTCCATCCTCCCCCTCCTATTACATCTGCACCCCCTCCAGCCACTTTCCATCCTCCCCCTCCTATTACATACCAGCAACCTCACCAGTACCAGCAATCTCCCCAGTACCAGACATCTCCCCACTTCCAGCAACCTGCCCCGTACCAAACTCCTTCCCCGTACCAAACTCCTTCCCCATACAACTTTCCATCAACATCATCTGCTCCTACAGTCCCTGCCCAACCCTCCACTCCACCGCCCACCACCTCTTCTGCCTCCCACATGTCCACCCATTATGTAGCTTTTTCCACACCTTCACCTCTAACTGTTCCTTCCCCACCACGATCCCAGTCCTCTCTCCACACACCCAGTGTCGAAGTGTCCCGCTGCCCCTCCAGCAGTATTTCCACCCCACACTACACAGATTTGTAATGTGTGTTTTTTAATAAAAATGCCCATTGGGTTTAAAACCTTTATTAAAAAAGTTTTTTGCACTTTAAAAACATTTTACAAAAAAAAAAAAATTTTTAAATAAAAGTTAAAATATCGTTTCACAATGGTTGTCTGTCATTTCTTTCTGCGGCGAACTATGTTTAAAAAAAAGGTTAAATACCGGGTATTTCAAAGGTAAAAAGGTATTCAAAACCAGGTATATAACTGTGGGTAAATTTTAGCTTTTTGCCACAGTTGTGTTCCTGGTTGTGTTTGAAGCAAAGTATTTCACCTAAAAAGTTGTGTTTATTGTTGGTGATTTCCTAACAATGTACACAACTTTTGTTAAAAGGTGAAATACTTTGCATAAAACACAACCAGGTACCCACCTGTGGCCTAAAGCTAAAAATAGTAAGACCATGACAAGATAGCCAACTTTGGTTGGCAAAGGTATATACTGTTGGTCCAGAAGGTACACAAGTTTGGTTAGGGCCCAAATCTTTCACACTCTGTCATCCTGCCAGTGTACTCTGCCTTGAGGTGACATAAAGTATAGTGCAAAATTGTCCCTCATTACTGAAACCGTCACAGAACTTCTAGTGGTAATATTTCCAATGACAACATCCATCTTCGCCAGTAACTTGCTCTTCTCTCCAACCTGCACTTTCTTCTCTACAACCTGTCAAAGAAGGGCTATAGGAACATGCTATATATAGTTTTCCAGTAGCCAATCCCGTTCGGAAGGCCACAAGGGTCAATTTTAAAAACCGGATCCGGCGTAATCCGTCGAAAAACGGATAGAAAAACAGATGAACCGGATGAGACGGATCCGGTTTTGTCTGTCAAGAACAAGACGGATCCGGCAGAAAACCGGATCCGGCACATCAGGTTTTACAAAACATTTGCCGGATCCGGCATTCCGGCACGACGCCGGATCGCGCCTGACGCCGAAAACCTGATGTGTGAAAGTAGCCTTACTCAGTTGTCTTGTAATACATTGTCAGATTCTTATGCAAATGAGTTTATAATGACAGCGGCTTGTGCAGGACTGCTCTCCAGCTTCTCCAGCATCTTTCTCCTCCTGGCTCCGGCCTCCAGTCAGTGATTGACAGGTCCATCTTCTCTGTAATCTACTCTCCTTAGCTGACTTCTTACACAGACGACATTAATCCCGAGAGTGGAGATTGCACAGGTAAACATTCTGGCTCTAGCAATGTCATCAGGACATTACAGGGCATGCACTGCCCCTGAAAAGACAATGCCTGAGTGAGATACCAGCCAAGGGGTGAGCAGGGCAAAGATGTCCTGTCAATCACTGTCAGGAGTCCAGCACTGGGAGAAGAAAGAAGTAAGTGGGGACCAAGCCCCTGCAACTCATTTGCTTAAGAATTTGCCAATGGATTACAAGACAACGGAGATGAGGACTTGTAATATATTAACTGTAATAATGTTAATTCCCTTTAATGTATTTCTGCAAGCCAAATGTTCATTGATTATATATGTGATATTAAAGAGACTGTCAACTACTCAGAAAACACTTTCTCATTCCCCATGCTTGGCCCTGATAAAATAAAAAAGCCTATACCCCCCTCCCATGCCTGCGCCGATCCTGTGGTGTCATCACTCACGGTCCCGAGGCTCTAATGCGGCTGCATGCCACATGGTGCCCAGATCCCATTCAGCACTGTCATTACTGTCCCCACCTTCTGTCGTATTGAGCATGAAGAGGAAGTCAGAGATCAGCTGCAGCTCAGACATCCTCTTCATGTTCATTTTGTCCGAAGGTGGAAATAGTGACACCAGCGCTGATTGAGCTCCGGGCACCACATGTCATACAACCGCACAAAAGTCCTGGGACCATGAGTTCTGGCACCCCTGGAATGGCGCCAGCACAGGAGGGGAGTACAGGTTTTTTTGTTATGAATGGGTCACCGAGGAGGAAAACAAAACCAAGCTAAGTCACAGAAAACCAGAGATGTTGGTAACTATGCGGATTGCAGACCCCTGATCCTAACCACACAACTAACAGCAGCCGTGGAGCGTACCTGCGATGATTACAGATGCCTCGTCACAGTCGGAGGACTAAATAAGCCTAAAGCAAGAAAAGGGGAAATCTAAACTGCCCCAGAGCAGACCCAAAAGGAATAGACAACCCCCACACATGTATTGAAGGTGAGACAAGATGAAAGCACAAACACAGGTAGGAAAATAGGCTGAGCAAACGATGGGGCCCACACTAACTAGAAAGGACAGGAAAGGAAAGATACTGTCTGCAATCATGCCAAAAAACCCTGCAAAATTGTCCAACACTTCTGATAGCAAAAAATAGCCTGAAGTCACTAGACTTCTCCCACTATATCAGCACTCGGGCATATTCTGAGAACAGAGCAAAAGGAGGTCAATCTAATAAGGGACAAAAAGCAAACTGGCACATACAAAGACATAAAAGTGGAAATTCAGCACAGCCCCAGCCGGGGCTGGCTGACTACACAAAAAAACTGAATAAACCAAATCAAATCAAATGTGAACATAAGCAGAGACAACTTAGCTTGAGAAGGCAGGAACTGAGCTGGAAACTAAGACCTCAGGAGGCAGGAAAAAAATCACCAGCATGGGAATAGGGAGTCAGCTGTCTTAAATCCAGTCTGAGACTCCATATGTCCAATCTTCTTCCTCATTATCAGGTGGCAGGTCTCTTTTAATTAGATCAGCTTCATTACCTCCTGCCACCACCAGAGGGAGCCTGAAAAGAGAACTCACAACTCCTCTGTCAGCACAACCAGCTCCCTCACCAGAAACCCGAGGCAGACCAGAAAATGGGTTCACAACAGTACCCCCCTTGAGGAGCGGTCACCGAACACTCATCCACGCCACCAGGCTGATCAGGATGGACCCAGTGAAAAGCACGAACCAATCTATTGGCATGAATGTCAGAGGCAGAGACCCAAGAATTATCCTCATGGCCGTAACCCTTCCATTGGACCAAATACTGGAGCCTCCGTCTAGCCAAATGAGAATCCAATATTTTCTCTACCTCATATTTCACATTGCCTTCAACCAATACAGGGTCAGGAGGTGCCGCCACAGGAACTACTGGCTCAACAAACCTCTTCGACAGAGATTTGTGAAATACGTTATGGATATTAAACGTAACTGGAAGAGCCAATCGAAAAGAAACAGGATTAAGAATCTCCAAAATCTCATAAGGTCCATTAAATCTTGGCTTGAACTTTGGAAATGCAACCTTCATAGAGATATTCTTTGAAGACAACCAAACCATATCACCCACTTTAAACCGGGGACCAATAGTCCTATGCCGGTTGGAAAACCGCTGGGCCTTTTCCTGAGAGAGGGACAACTTATCCACCACTTGGTCCCAAATCTGCTGCATTCTCTCTACCACAGTGTCCACACCTGGGCAGGCTGAAGATTCCACTTGCACTGAAGAAAATCGAGGATGAAACCCAAAGATACAGAAAAAGGGCGACATCAAAGTGGCAGAACTAGCTCTATTGTTTAGCGTGAATTCGGCCAAGGGTAAAAATGAGACCCAGTCATCCTGATCAGCAGATATAAAACATCTTAAATAGGACTCCAAAGTCTGGTTTGTCCTCTCAGTCTGCCCATTCGTCTGAGGATGAAACGCAGAGGAGAAAGATAGCTGAATTCCCAGATTGGAACAAAAGGCTTTCCAGAATCTGGAAACAAACTGGACTCCTCTGTACGACATAATGTTCTCAGGAATCCCATGCAACCGAACCACCTGTTGTAAAAACAAGGGCACCAACTCTGAGGAAGATGGCAACTTTGGGAGTGGTACAAGATGGACCAGCTTAGAAAATCTATCACATATCACCCAGATAACAGTCATTCACTGAGAGACAGGAAGATCAGAAATAAAATCCATTGAGATATGGGTCCATGGCCTCTTTGGCACCACCAGGGGCATCAGCAACCCACTAGAACGAGAACAGGGTTTAGACCGAGAACAAGTCCCACAGGACTGCACAAAATTCCTGACATCATGAGATAATGCAGGCCACCAAAAAGACCGACTCACCAAATCTCTGGTACCAAAAATACCTGGATGACCAGCCAATGCGGAGCAATGAACTTCAGACAACACTCTCTTCCTCCACTGGTCAGGAACATACAATTTTCCCATAGGACAACGCTCAGGTTTATCCTCCTGAAATTCCTCCAGGGCGCATCTCAAATCGGGCGAAATGGCAGAAAGAACTACCCCCTCACCTAGGATGGTAGTAAGCTTGGTCACAATAAGAGAATCAGCAAAGAAACTCCTAGAAAGGGAGTCTGCCTTAACATTCTTAGCGCCTGGAAGAAAAGAGACCACAAAATTAAAATGCGTGAAAAACAAGGCCCACCTAGCCTGTCTAGGATTCAAGCGTTTGGCCGACTCCAGATAAATTAAATTCTTGTGGTCAGTGAGGATCACAACTTGATGTCTAGCTCCTTCCAACCAATGTCTCCACTCTTCAAATGCCCATTTCATGGCCAACAATTCCCTATTCCCCACGTCATAGTTGTGTTCAGATGGGGAGAACTTTCGAGAAAAGAAGGCACAGGGATTCATTTTAGAAGTCACAGGATCTTTTTGGGACAAAACAGCGCCTGCAACAATCTCAGAAGAATCTACCTCCACCTGAAATGGGACTGACACATCAGGTTGCCGTAAAACCGGAGCAGAAGTGAATCTCCGCTTAAGCTCCAGAAATGCCGAGACAGCCTCTCGAGACCAATTCAGCACATCAGCACCCTTCTTGGTCAGATCAGTCAGTGGTTTGACAATACCAGAAAAATTACCCATAAATTTATGGTAGAAATTAGCAAACCCCAAAAACTTCTGGAGAGCCTTCACAGAAGTGGGCTGAACCCAATCATAGATGGCCTGTACCTTGGCGGGGTGCATTTCAATAGTCGATGGAGACAAAATAAATCCCAAAAATGAAATTCTCTGTACACCAAAGAGGCATTTCGATCCTTAGCAAACAGGGAATTCTCCCTCAAAATCCGGAACACAGTCCGGACAAGTTCCACATGAGAATCCCAATCACTGGAAAAGATCAAAATATCATCCAGATAGATGATCAAAAACTTATCCACAAAGTCCCAGAAAATATCATTCATAAAGGATTGGAAGACAGAAGGGGCATTAGTGAGCCCAAAAGGCATCACCAGGTACTCAAAATGTCCCTCCGGAGTATTAAACGCCGTCTTCCATTCATCCCCATTAGAGTTGAGCGAAACGGGTCGAAAAAATTCAAAAGTCGCCGACTTTTAGCAAAGTCGGGTTTCATGAAACGAAACCCGACCCTAGGATGAGGTCGGCCACGAGGTCGGCGACTTACGCGCCAAAGTCGCGTTTCAAAAGTTTGTTTTGCGCTCTTTTTCAGCCAATCAGGATCCACGGACACTGTGGGCAACGTGATGACATAGGCACGGGTCACCACCATCTTTCAGAAGGGCATGCAAGTGATTGGCTTGCTTTGGTGGGCGTCACAGGGGGTATAAAAGGGCGTGCACGCCGACCGCCATCTTACTTCTGCCGATCTCAGTATAGGGAGAGGTTGCTGCTGATTCTGTAGGGAGAGCATTAGGCAGGGAAGAAGACCAAAAAACTGCTTCTGCTGCTAGCGATTTGGCCTGCACAACACACCAGTCACTGTGTGTGCAGTGCAAGGGGAGGCTATATAGTGGTGTATCAGTGGTGTTGGTTGTTGGGCTGCCTTCTAAGGCTTCCTGACAGGCTGGCATTGCTGTTTACCCACTGCTCCGCAAACTGCTTTTTTAAAAGCAATCCAATCACCCTTATCCTCTAGTCACTTTGGTCACAGCTGTGCCATCGAGCCTGTCACATAGCGCTCAGATATTCATTGGGCCTCAAACTGCTTTTTTAAAAGCAATCCCAATTTTTTTTTTTGTCCTGCTGAGAAGAAAAAAAAACTGCTTCTGCTGCTGATAGCAATTTGGCCTGCACAACACACCAGTCACTGTGTGTGCAGTACAAGGGGAGGCTATATTGTGGTGTATCAGTGGTGTTGGTTGTTGGGCTGCCTTTTAAGGCTTCCTGACAGGCTGGCATTGCTGTTTACCCACTGCTCCGCAAACTGCTTTTTTAAAAGCAATCCAATCTCCCTTATCCTCTAGTCACTTAGGTCACAGCTGTGCCATCGAGCCTGTGACATAGCGCTCAGATATCAGTGGGCCTCACACAATCCAAAAGTGTCCAGTGTCCAAAAGTGTGTGCAGAGATTCAAAATCTCACTTATCCTTTAGTCACTTAGGTCACAGCTGTGCCATCGAGCCTGTCACATAGCGCTCAGATATTCATTGGGCCTCACACAATCCAAAAGTGTCCAGTGTCCAAAAGTGTGTGCAGAGATTCAAAATCTCACTTATCCTCTAGTCACTTAGGTCACAGCTGTGCCATCAAGCCTGTCACATAGCGCTCAGATATCAGTGGGCCTCACACAATCCAAAAGTGTCCAGTGTCCAAAAGTGTGTGCAGAGATTCAAAATCTCACTTATCCTCTAGTCACTTAGGTCACAGCTGTGCCATCGAGCCTGTCACATAGCGCTCAGATATAAGTGGGCCTCACACAATCCAAAAGTGTCCAGTGTCCAAAAGTGTGTGCAGAGATTCAAAATCTCACTTATCCTCTAGTCACTTAGGTCACAGCTGTGCCATCGAGCCTGTCACATAGCGCTCAGATATTCATTGGGCCTCACACAATCCAAAAGTGTCCAGTGTCCAAAAGTGTGTGCAGAGATTCAAAATCTCACTTATCCTCTAGTCACTTAGGTCACAGCTGTGCCATCGAGCCTGTCACATAGCGCTCAGATATTCATTGGGCCTCACACAATCCAAAAGTGTCCAGTGTCCAAAAGTGTGTGCAGAGATTCAAAATCTCACTTATCCTCTAGTCACTTAGGTCACAGCTGTGCCATCAAGCCTCTCACATAGCGCTCAGATATTCATTGGGCCTCACACAATCCAAAAGTGTCCAGTGTCCAAAAGTGTGTGCAGAGATTCAAAATCTCACTTATCCTCTAGTCACTTAGGTCACAGCTGTGCCATCGAGCCTGTCACATAGCGCTCAGATATCAGTGGGCCTCACACAATCCAAAAGTGTCCAGTGTCCAAAAGTGTGTGCAGAGATTCAAAATCTCACTTATCCTCTAGTCACTTAGGTCACAGCTGTGCCATCGAGCCTGTCACATAGCGCTCAGATATTCATTGGGCCTCACACAATCAAAAAGTGTCCAGTGTCCAAAAGTGTGTGCAGAGATTCAAAATCTCACTTATCCTCTAGTCACTTAGGTCACAGCTGTGCCATCAAGCCTGTCACATAGCGCTCAGATATCAGTGGGCCTCACACAATCCAAAAGTGTCCAGTGTCCAAAAGTGTGTGCAGAGATTCAAAATCTCACTTATCCTCTAGTCACTTAGGTCACAGCTGTGCCATCGAGCCTCTCACATAGCGCTCAGATATCAGTGGTCCTCACACAATCCAAAAGTGTCCAGTGTCCAAAAGTGTGTGCAGAGATTCAAAATCTCACTTATCCTCTAGTCACTTAGGTCACAGCTGTGCCATCGAGCCTGTCACATAGCGCTCAGATATTCATTGGGCCTCACACAATCCAAAAGTGTCCAGTGTCCAAAAGTGTGTGCAGAGATTCAAAATCTCACTTATCCTCTAGTCACTTAGGTCACAGCTGTGCCATCAAGCCTGTCACATAGCGCTCAGATATCAGTGGGCCTCACACAATCCAAAAGTGTCCAGTGTCCAAAAGTGTGTGCAGAGATTCAAAATCTCACTTATCCTCTAGTCACTTAGGTCACAGCTGTGCCATCGAGCCTGTCACATAGCGCTCAGATATCAGTGGTCCTCACACAATCCAAAAGTGTCCAGTGTCCAAAAGTGTGTGCAGAGATTCAAAATCTCACTTATCCTCTAGTCACTTAGGTCACAGCTGTGCCATCGAGCATGTCACATAGCGCTCAGATATTCATTGGGCCTCACACAATCCAAAAGTGTCCAGTGTCCAAAAGTGTGTGCAGAGATTCAAAATCTCACTTATCCTCTAGTCACTTAGGTCACAGCTGTGCCATCAAGCCTGTCACATAGCGCTCAGATATCAGTGGGCCTCACACAATCCAAAAGTGTCCAGTGTCCAAAAGTGTGTGCAGAGATTCAAAATCTCACTTATCCTCTAGTCACTTAGGTCACAGCTGTGCCATCGAGCCTGTCACATAGCGCTCAGATATCAGTGGGCCTCACACAATCCAAAAGTGTCCAGTGTCCAAAAGTGTGTGCAGAAATTCAAAATCTCCCCTGTCCTATAGACACCTTGTACCTTGTTTTACATACTATATAGTTTGTTGGATTTTGTCTACATTTTTACCAAAAATAAGGAAGGCTGGTGGAAGAGGCCGTGGAATTGGGCGGGGGTTGGCAGCTGGTAATGATGGTGTTGGTGGTGGATCTGATGGTAATGGCAAGAGCAAAATAGGACCGAATGCAGGAGGTGTTGAGCCTGCGTCATCGTCTGGCTACATAAGGCCTCGAACGCTTAGTTTTCTAGGAGTTGGCAAACCGCTTTTAAAGCCAGAGCATCAGGAAAAAGTTTTGTCTTACATTGCTGACTCAGCCTCCAGCTCTATCGCCTCCTCTTCTTCAGTTGTAAAAAGTAAAAGCACTGAGTCGTCATTGGAGGCTCATGTTCATGAACCACACCTTTCCTTGTGTCCTTCACCCCAACCAAGATTGAAGGATGACGCAGGCCATACTACTGATTACTCCATGGAGCTGTTTTCACATACCATGCCTGGATTATCAAGTGAAATGGTGAATTACCCAGGCCAAGATGAATCTGACATGGAGTGCACTGATGCACAGCCGCCGATGGATGATTCTGCTGGTACATTCACTCAGAGCACTACATTGTCCTCGCAGTGTACAGAGTCAGATTCTGACCCTGATGAGACTCAGGTGCCCCTTCCCGCACACTATACCACCATACACGGTGACACAGAGGAAGGTGCACATGACATAGAAGAGGAGGTGATGGATGACCCAGTTGTTGACCCAGATTGGCATCCATTGGGGGAAGAGGGTGCTGCTTCCAATAGCTCAGATGAGAAGCATCCACAGCAGACATCGACATCGCAACAGCTGTTATCTGGCAGGCCCGGAGCACTCCAAAGACAGGTTCCAAACATCAAAAGAGTTGCTGGACAGCTTGTCCAGAGGGTCAAAAGATCACAGCGTGCTAGGCCGCAAAATGTCTGCCAAAGTAGGAAGAGTGCAGTGTGGCACTTTTTTGAACAAAATCCTCATGATCAGGCCAAGGTTATCTGTAAGAAGTGCGCAAAGACCTTTAGCCGAGGGAAAAATCTGAAAAATTTGAATACCAGTTGCATGCTTAGACATTTAACCAGCATGCACTTGCAAGCATGGACACAACACCAAACCTCAAGTGCCACATGTGCAACTGATCACAACGAAGGTAGTCATCAACGCTACATTGTTTCCCCCACTGTAAGCCCACCGGTTAGAACAGCAGCAAATGTTGAGGTGTCGTTGCAAGGCCACAGCAGTCAGGGAATCCCACTGTTATATCAACGAAAGACTGATTCTAGGCCATCAGAAAGAACACCAACTCCATCACCATCATCAACCCCCTATCGAGCAGCTAGTGGAAAGCGTCAGCAGGCTGTGTTGCAGATGATGTGTTTGGGCGACAGACTTACCGCCGAGGTGCTGTCCGAGTACTTGAAGCGACAAACTGAGTCATGGCTGGGCAGTGTACATCTTGAGGCAGGCAAGGTAGTTAGTGATAACGGCCGTAATTTTGTGGCAGCCATAGCCCTTTCAAAACTCAGCCACATACCTTGCTTGGCTCACACCTTGAACCTGGTGGTGCAGTGCTTCCTCAAAAATTATCCGGAGTTAACAGCCCTGCTCCAGAAGGTGCGAAGACTGTGCGCGCACATCCGCCGGTCGCCTGTACACTCCATTCGTATGCAGAAGCTGCAGCGATTGCTCCACCTTCCCAACCACCACCTCATTATCGACATTGCAACAAGGTGGAACTCCACCCTGCACATGGTGGAGCGGCTGTGCGAGCAGAGGCAGGCCATAATGCATTTGTGGGAGGATACACGGCCAGGCACTTTGAGAGCAGACATGGAGTTGACAGGTGTGCAGTGGTCGAAGCTGAATGACCTCTGTAAAGTCCTTCAGTGTTTTGAGGAATGCACACGGCTGGTAAGCGCAGACGACGCCATCCTAAGCATGAGCATCCCACTTATGCGTCTGCTCATGCAAACTTTGACGCACCTTAAGGAGCAGGCGTCTGCAGCCAATGTTGATGAGGAGGAAGAGGAGGAGGGAATCCTTGATGACATTCAGCCATTGTCTGCTCAGGGACCTCTCCTGGACGAGGTGGAGGAAGAAGAGGAGGAGGAGGAGGATGATGGGGATGATTACTTAGGGGAGGAGGATGCATCTCGTGGGGCAAGTGAAAATGTTGGCGTGGCAAGGTCTGGTACAGGGTTTGTGCGTGACTGAAGGGATGTGAAAGTGCTCCTCCAACCAGCACTCGCAGTGCATCATTGACACCGGGAACATTGGCCCACATGTCAGATTATGCCTTGCGGATCCTAAAAAGGGACCCCCGCATTGCCAAAATGATGAACGATGACGACTACTGGTTGGCCAGCATCCTGGATACACGCTATAAAGGCAAATTACAAAACATCATGCCACAGGAGAACCTTGACCTAATATTGGCTAATAAACAAGCAACTCTGGTAAATCGGTTGCTTGAGGCATTCCCAGCACACAGCAGCGGTGATGGTTCTCACACGAGCCGTATGGGCCAGGGGCAGCTTGGCAGAGGTGTTCGTGGTGCACACAGCAGAAGTGGCGTTGGAGACAGGGGTTTCATGACAATGTTGTGGACTGATTTTTCAAATACCGCTCACACAACTGGTAATACTGCATCGATGGAAAGTGACAGGAGACAGCAGTTGTCAACCATGGTTACAAACTACTTTTCCTCCCATATCGATGTTCTCCCACACAGGTCATTCCCCTTTGACTATTGGGCCGCTAAACTGGACACCTGGCCTGAATTGGCACAATATGCCTTACAGGAGCTCGCTTGCCCAGCTGCAAGTGTGCTATCGGAAAGAGTCTTCAGTGCAGCTGGATCAATCCTGACAGAAAAAAGGACCCGTCTGTCAACCCAAAATGTGGATGATCTAACCTTCATTAAAATGAACCATGCATGGGTTTCCAAGGATTTTGTCCCACCTTCCCCTGATGACACATAGGGTGACAGAAAAATGGCTTGCTTTGGTCCACCTCTTCCTGGGACTTGACCTATTTCGCCTTTTGCATCAGCTGAATGTCCAACATCAACATATGCCACTTTCTAAAACTCCCTAACTGTGCTGCCTCCCCCCCCATGGCCGGGGTCACCACCTAGCGCACGACACCGTGCGAGTGCCGTTGCCCTGGACAGGTGGGTAGGCCGACTCTTGGGCGCGGGCACTGGCACAGGGTCCCTCATAGTGCAATCAAGTGTCTCTGACGGTGGTGGTGCACACCCGCCGTCAGACACACCGCTGTACTTTGAGGGGCCCAGTGCCAGTACCGACGCCCACGAGTGGGCCCCCCTTGCTTGGGCAGGGCCCCAGCATTTGCAATCTTTACCTCTCCCTGCTCCTCCGCTGTGTAATCTGGGCCGTCAAATCCATACTGTGCCTGACACCGTCTGAGCCTGCCTCCTGAGACATATATTTTGAATGTGTACGCTATCCATACATGTTATCCGGGGATACGGTACCCTTTCTAACCTTTGTGCAATCACGTGCAATCCATACTGGGCCTAACACCGTCTGAGCCTGCCTCCTGAGACATATATTTTGAATGTGTACGCTATCCATACATGTTATCCGGGGATACGGTACCCTTTCTAACCTTTGTGCAATCACGTGCAATCCATACTGGGCCTAACACCGTCTGAGCCTGCCTCCTGAGACATATATTTTGAATGTGTACGCTATCCATACATGTTATCCGGGGATACGGTACCCTTTCTAACCTTTGTGCAATCACGTGCAATCCATACTGGGCCTAACACCGTCTGAGCCTGCCTCCTGAGACATATATTTTGAATGTGTACGCTATCCATACATGTTATCCGGGGAAACGGTACCCTTTCTAACCTTTGTGCAATCACGTGCAATCCATACTGGGCCTAACACCATCTGAGCCTGCCTCCTGAGACATATATTTTGAATGTGTACGCTATCCATACATGTTATCCGGGGAAACGGTACCCTTTCTAACCTTTGTGCAATCACGTGCAATCCATACTGGGCCTAACACCGTCTGAGCCTGCCTCCTGAGACATATATTTTGAATGTGTACGCTATCCATACATGTTATCTGGGGATACGGTACCCTTTCTAACCTTTGTGCAATCACGTGTAATCCATACTGGGCGTGAGAACGGCTGGCGAGCTGTTAAGCAAGCTACAGCACCTGTGGTTTGCACACGTAAGTTTTTCATTTTTTCAGGAATGACGGTTAGGCCTAATTCCGGAACTGCAGTTGACCTGCACTTACAGGGAAATCATTGTTCGCGGGTAATAATTGTAATCAGTGATCCCCATCACTAACGTTGTTCAGCGGGTTATCTGCACCTGTAAGCGACAAACGCTGGCCTTTTCAGTGTAGCGCACATGCAGCCACGGACATGTAAGGGCATGACACACCAGTTATTGGCCAATCTCATGTTCCAGAGCCTCACGTGTCCCTCTAGTAAGCCGGACTCGGACCGCGGGGCATGACGGAGTCTCGTTCGTTAACGGAATTAAGCTTGCAATGTGTGCATCTGTTCTGTAGCTGGCATGGTTGAGGTTTCCCAGGTGGAGTCGAATTTAACCGTAGGCTCCACTCCTGGTGGTGCCCTTCTGGACATTCCTTTAAGGTTCAGCTTTGCAACCATACTGCCCACGTTAAACAAACACTTTGCCTTCATGAACGCTGTTTGGAGGGTCATGACTCGTGGGAATAACGCCGCCCAATCAGTTAACCTGCTAGAGAGATCCTTCGTTGCTTCCAAGCATGACATCACACTCCCTAGGAAGAAGGTAATGCCACTGTGGCGACCGTACTCCTGGGGGTGACACAAGTGCACTGATGCCCAGCCACTGCTCGATGAATCTGCTGGTACATTGACCCAAACCACTACATTCCCCTCGCACGCTACACGGCCTGAATCTGACCCTGATGAAACTCAAGTTACCCTTCCCATATACAGTTCCATCTTACACGGTGACAAAGAGGAAGCTGCAGATGAAAGTGTAGGTTCGGCCCACCCGCCATCAGACACACCACCGTACTATCAGAGGCCCTGTGCCAGTGCCGTCGCCAACGAGTGTGCCCCCCCTGCTTGCTCAGGATCACTGCACTTGCAAGGTTGAAATACTGTGCAGTGAGATGGAAGATGTGGACGACGAGGAGTCCAGACTAGTACAGGGATTCCCTAGCGAGGAGACTTATTTGATTGTTTTCAATGTTGGGACAGCAATTTTTGGGGAGCACTATACTCTGGAGAATGATAGATGGGGCCCACCATACACTGGAACATTCCAAAGGTGGACATCAGACACTGGAGCAGCATTTACAGGGCCCATTATACACTAGAGCATTAGAAATGGGGCCCATTATGTTTGGAGCATTATTTGGGCCCATAAGACAGTGGAGCTTCATCCATGGGGACCAACATATACTGTAGCATTATGTGGAGCTCATCATATACTGTTTCAAACATTACATGGGACCAATGATTCTGTATGGAGAAATAGATGGGCCTTGTCATGAGATGTAAAAAGTGAAGTATTTTTCATTGTACTATACCGCTATTTCTCTGCCGTATCCGACCATGATGAGTTGTGGTATGTGTGAAAGGGGCGCTCTTTCGCCCAGGGCACATGAAAACCTGGAACCAGCCCCCCCCACAACTTTAGCCAAATAACCCCCATTTTTCAGTGCGTAACTTGTATTATGAAGTTAATTAAGGTTGACAAGCTTAAGTAAGAAGAATTGATGCTTTTGGCATTCAAATGGGCACTGTAGGTGTGTTTCCTGTCCTCCTCTCACTGCCGACTTTTATTCCCCATTGACTTACATTGGGTTTCGTGTTTCAGGACGACCCTGACTTTTCCCTATAATCGGACGATCTTGCTCGACCCGACTTTTGGAAAAGTCGGGTTTCACGAAACGAAACGAAACGCGACCCTAAAAAGCCAAAAGTCGCTCAACTCTAATCCCCATGCTTAATGCGAATAAGATTATACACCCCCTGAGGTCAAGCTTGGTAAACCAGCAGGCACTTTTAACTCTGGAGAATAAATCAGACATCAGGGGCAACGGGTACTGATATTTGTTAAGGGAACGATACTCAATGCAAGATCTTAATGAACCATCTTTCTTGGCCACAAAAAAAACCCCAACACCGAAGGGTGAAGAGGATGGACTATGCCCCTTCTCCAACGACTCCTTAATATTGGATTGCATAACATCATGTTCGGGTACTGATAAGCTGAAAAGCCGACCCTTGGGAAATTTACACCCAGGCATCAACTCAATTGCACGATCATAACTCCTATGAGGAGGCAAAGATGCAGACTTACTCTCACTAAATACATCAGAAAAATCAGCCAAATAATCGGGAATATCATGAGACTGAGGAGAAATGGAGAAAACAGGAGTGTCCCGAAGAACACACTGACAACCCCAACTCACCACAGACACAGATTTCCTATCCAAAACTGGATTAAGAGTTTGCAACCAGGGAAAACCCAGAACAATAGTATAATGCAAATTATGCAGCACCAAAAATTTACAATTTTCTTGGTGGTCTGGGACAACTCGCATTATCACCTGGGTCCAAAATTGAGGTTTATTCTCCGCCAAAGGAGTAGCATCAATACTCATCAAAGGAATAGTCGTCCGCAGAGGTATCAAAGGAAAACCACAATGTTTAGCAAAGTCCAAATCCATCAGATTCAAAGCTGCTCCTGAATCTACAAAAGCCTTAGCGGAAAATGTGGATAAGGAGCAGATCAGAGTAATTGCCAAAAGAAACTTAGGTTGTACACTGCCCAGAGCAAATGTGTGTGCAAATCGTTTCTCTTGTTTAGGGCAGACAGAAATAGTATGAGAGGAGTCTCCACAGAAAAAACACTGCTTATTATTCCTTCTCAACTCCTGATGTTGCGCCCTAGACAAAACCCTATCACATTGCATAGGTTCAGACTTTTGTTCAAAAGGTGGCAACGCCTCTCGTGTAGTTTTACGTTCACGTAAACACCGATCAACTTGAATGGCTAATGACATAGAATCATCAAGACCAGAGGGAACAGGAAATCCCACCATAACATCTTTTATGGTCTCTGATAAACCCTTCCAAAAGAGAGCTGCCAATGCACCATCGCTCCATGTAGTAAGGACCGCCCACTTTTGGAATTTTTGACAGTATAACTCTGCAGAATCCTGACCCTGGTTCAATGCCAATAGGGTTTTCTCAGCTTGATCAATAGTATTAGGTTGATCAAACAACAACCCCAAGGCTTGAAAAAATGTGTCCACATTAGTCTGAATTGGATTTTCAGGTGTCAGAGAAAAAGCCCAATCCTGAGGATCACCGCGCAGCAAGGAGATGACAATTTTAACCTGCTGCACAGAGCTCCCCGATGAGTTAGGCTTCAAGGCAAGAAATAATTTATAATTATTCTTAAAATTCAAAAATTTAGACCGATCCCCAGAAAGCACATCAGGAGTAGCGATCTTTGGTTCAACAGCATGTGACTGGACGAAATAGGCGGAAATTCCTCGCACCTCAGCAGCAAGCTGCTCCACACGATCAGAAAATTGCTTAATCTCCATTAGAGAAAAAAATCCTCCTATGGCCCCAGAGAAAATGAGGAAAAAATACATAAAAAAAATTCTGACACTTTTTTTTCTTTTTTTTTTAACAATTCTTTCCTGCTTTTGAGTATCCTAGAATCTGCATTATGGCTGGTGATTCTGTTATGAATGGGTCACCGAGGAGGAAAACAAAACCAAGCTAAGTCACAGAAAACCAGAGAGGTTGGTAACTACGCAGATTGCAGACCCCTGATCCAAACCACACAACTAACAACAGCCGTGGAGCGTACCTACGATGATTCTAGACGCCTCGTCACAGCCGGAGGACTAAATAAGCCTAAAGCAAGAAAAGGGGAAATCTAAACTGCCCCAGAGCAGACCCCAAAGGAATAGACAACCCCCACACATGTGTTGACGGTGAGACAAGATGAAAGAACAAACACAGATAGGAAAATAGGCTGAGCAAACGATGGGGCCCACACTAACTAGAAAGGACAGGAAAGGAAAGATACTGTCTGCAATCACGCCAAAAAACCCTGCAAAAATGTCCAACACTTCTGATAGCAAAAAATACCCTGAAGTCACTAGACTTCTCCCACTATATCAGTACTCTGGCATATTCTGAGAACAGAACAAAAAGAGGCCAATCTAATAAGGGACAAAAAGCAAACTGGCACATACAATGACATAAAAGTGGAAATTCAGCACAGCCCCAGCCGGGGCTGGCTGACCACACAAAAACTGAATAGACCAAACCAAATCAAATGTGAACATAAGCAGAGACAACTTAGCTTGAGAAGGCAGGAACTGAGCTGGAAACTAAGACCTCAGGAGGCAGGAAAAAATCACCAGCATGGGAATAGGGAGTCGGCTGTCTTAAATCCAGTCTGAGACTGCATATGTCCAATCCTCTTCCTCATTATCAGGTGGCAGGTCTCTGTTAATTAGATCAGCTTCATTACCTCCTGCCACCACCAGAGGGAGCCTGAAAAGAGAACTCACAACTCCTCTGTCAGCACAACCAGCTCCCTCGCCAGAAACCAGAGGCAGACCAGAAAATGAGTTGACAACACTTTTATGTTATTGGAACCAAGCATGGGGAATGTGAAGGGGTTCTCCTAACCATCCAGACATTATAGACACTTTTCATTGAGCTAGGACTTACTGGGATGGTTTAGTTTATAATATTTTCTGCACAAATAGTGCATGTGATGCGCTTATCAGGGCAGTTGGGTACCCGGAGTCATACCGGACAGTTATATGGGGGATTATCTTGAAACAACTTCGCACTCAATTGGTGAAACAATTTGACAGTTCTTTTATTTGCATCCAGACAACCAAAAAAAATTTTTTGAACGTTTTTGGTCATACAATGGACCTTCCTCAGAAAATTATTTTCATAGAAGATTACTAGAAGAGGAGCTGTGAAAGCAAACCCATATTTTGATGGATCAATTGTCCATGAAAGATATCCTGTGATGCTGGATAAGCTTGAATTTGTAGTGTGGGCTATCTTGCATTTGGCAGAAAGTGGGACACAGAAAAAGGGTGGCACTGTGAGGTAGCCAGAGGAAAAATGATCCCTTGTTGAATGGCTCAAAAAGGCAATCAGTGGAAGTGCGCTTCTATGGCTGGCAAACGTATTGCATATGAATTGTGCTGTAGTATAATTTGACAGTAGCAGGAGCCCAACTGAATACCGTGGACCAACAAGTAATAAAGCCACATTCATAGGAATGACAACAGTATTGCCCCAGAATGGCGCTTAAGTCAGGATCTGGAGGAGATGTTTGCTGCTCTGTGTGGAAACGTTTCATATGCATACGTTCAGAATTTTTTTTTTCGTTTGATGCAAATAAAAGAACTGTGAAATTGTTTCACCAATTGAGTGCCAAGTTGTTTCAAGATACCTTATGTTTGGTTGGATAACTGACTTAGGCACCTTCGTCTCACTTTCATTGATTGTCGTGATCTACTCATACAGTTCTATGGGGGGGGTAACGGGACCGTGATCCGTTTCCGTGTCCCTGGCAGTGTCATAAAATAGAGGATAGTTATGTGGTGTTTAATCGTGATTCCAACCGTGGTGTTCCGCAATTGGGGGCCGATTCTGTGGTTTTGGTCCACTGGGGCTGATGGTGACACAGCAAAGATGGTTCAGCTCCCCACGGGTAGAGCAGGGCCCCAGGACTAATATATTTGATTGTTCAGATGGTGGTGAACGTTGGAGTGCAGAGAATAAGTGAAGGACACAGAGAGGTGCAATTTTCTTTACCTTTTACTTGAAAGTAGATGCAATCTGGAGTATCAATTGCAGATGACGGATTGAGTCCAGCTTGCCTTGAGGCATTCAGGGGATCCACCCTGCCAGGTGGGGTTGGGGACCTTCCTTCTGTGCTCTCTTTTCGGGTCCCTGCCGCTTGTAGCTGAGCTGCGGCCCTCTCCTTCGTGATGGTTTCTAACCTGTATGGCAGACAGCGTGAGCCTATATCACGGGCACTGTCCTTTTCACTGTCAGCCCCGGGCTCTTGGTCTTCTGCCATGCCTTCAGGTGTTCGGTGTGGCCAGGGAGCTTGAAGTACCCCGCCCTCCAGATTCAGCTGTCAGGGCATACAGCACCCGCTCAGCCAAGGACTCTGGCATCCCTTTTTATCAGCGCTCAACTCTGCGTTCAGCTATATGCAATTTTAGTTCCCTAGAGCCCTTGTCTCTGTTCCTGTCCCTTCCCTCTCCACAAACCAACTTCCAACTCTCCTCTCTCACTGTCCTCTCACTGTCCTGTCACGAGCTCCAGCTGGCTCCTATTTCCATGACAACTCTCCTCTTTACTCTTTCAGCTGACTTCTTTCTGACTCACTAACCCCACCTGCTGGCCAGAATTCATAAGGAAGCTCCCCTTTCTGGCCTGAAGCAGGAATTGACATGCACACTGTGTTAAATGGCATTGGGACCCACTGCCTCCAGGCATGACATTACCCCTTAGAGGGAGGTAATGTCATCGTGGCAACTGGACTCTGGGGTGCTACATTCCCCCCCAGTGAAATTTAGTACTCTCGGACTGAGGTAACATAACAAGAACTGTTAACAACAAAAATAAATGAAAATATACAAAGTCTTAAAAATGTAAAAATTATTAAAACCTAAAAAAAAAATCACACAGTTACTGCAGCAACCAGTCCTTGCTCTGCCGTCCAAGAATTGTCTTTGTCCTTGTACCTAGGGTTTAGTTGGTGGGAACTGCCTTAGCCCATTTTGTGTGTCGTCACTTGGCGTGGCTACAGGGCACTTTGTAAATGGGCCTGGTTTTTCGGCCACGCCGTTGGCTTATTTTCAAGGCCAAGTTGGGGTAACTATTTACAAATAAAATCCTGACCACAAATAGTCCCGTGGCCCAATTGTCCTTCAACTGGTTATTACAAATACTTAAAAAGTTCATAAAGTAAATCTCTGCTCTCATGTAAGGCTCTCATGCTTATTGGTTACAACTATACATTCTTATTAACTTATTTACATTATGTATTCTCTATAACGGACAGGGATCTGACATTTGGTACTACGAGTGGATCTATGCACTACAGGTATCTCCCATGGCCTGACTTGTTCTCTAGTGTCTACTGCTGGTGCAGCGAGTGCACTAGTCACTACACTATCAGTGGACCTGTGTAGTATTGGTATTCTGGACTGCCTTCTCCTGACTCTTAGACTCACCAAGGGACTGACAGATTTACCGCTAGCAGGGGCAGATTTCTGCATTCCACTGCAGATGTGGTACCTGCTACTGGAGCTGTTTCATTAAGAGTCTCTGCATCATCCAGTGCAGTAGGCTGGTGAAAGGTTAGGACTGGTACTACAATAGCCTGATTCACTTGTGTCAACGGCCGAGGAAATTCTCCAAGGATAGTATGGATCTTCTTTTCCACCTCTACTGTGTGTCGAGGGGTGTATTGGACCTCCTCTTTGTCTTTCAGTTGATTAGGCACACTTTTAGATGATCGCTTGAGACTGCCTCTGAGGTTTCTCCTCCATCCTTGCTGATGAGGCATACCTTAGTGTTATTAAAGTCTGAAGGTATAACAGTATATGGCTCAGCCTCCCACTCGTCATCTAGTTTGTGAACTCTTCTCTTTCTTTTGAGTACTTGTTCTGGTGTCAAGGGAACTGCAGGGGTGATTCCTTTCCTGCCTCTGTCTTGCCGGGGACAAACTTTTCTACACACATTCTAGCAGTTTGCGGTATTGTTGCTGCTGCTCCGTATCCCGTCTGCATCTGGTGATTTCGTCTCAGGTGTTAAGGCTCCCATGTCCAAATCAATGGGTGACTTGCCTGGTTTTGCCCTCATCAGGTAGGAGTGCAATTGGTGGAGTTTACCGGTATATGATTATATAGATCTACCAGATCTGGCAACTTCTATGGCCACTGGTTTCGTTATTCTGGAGGTAAGGTCTTCAATAAGTCAATTACCACCTGGTTCATCTTCTCACGCATGCCATTTGTCTATCGATGGTATGTCATCCTCCTGATTTTCTTGCAAACATACATGTTACAGAACTGGAACACTTCTGCCTCAAAGGCTAGACCTTGGTCGGTGAGCACTTGTTCAGGGTAACCGTGTGGTCGAAAAAAGTGTTGAAATGCCTTGGCTGCTGTCTTCGCTGTTTGGTCTTTGACAGGCACGACTACCAAGAACCTTGAGTAATGGTCAATGATGGTCAGAGCGTAGGTATAGCCAGTCCTACTCGGAGTCAACTTCACATGATCCAAGGCTACCAGTTCAAGCGGCTCCTTTGTGATGATTGGCTGTAATGGGGTTCGCTGGCTGTTATGGACTTTCCTGTGCAGGTTGCATAGGCCACATTCTCGGTAACACTTCTCAATGGCTCTCCTCATGCCAACCCAGTAGAATCTTTCATGAAGTAGGACCTCCAACTTTTTCCACCCGAAGTGTCCTGCTGCATCGTGGTATGCCTCCAAGATCATTGGCGCATCCCGCTTCGGGACTTAGCACCTGCCAGACCAATTCGTATGTGCGCGAGTTGATATTCCTCCAACACAGCTTACCCTCATAGATGAACAGCTTGCCTCTCTCCTTCTATAACTGCTGTGTTTCCTGTGGGGCAACAGGACCAGGGTGTGAATCAGCTTGTGTTAGCAACTCCTTTACTAGGCAAATGACTGGGTCACTATCTTGCGTCTCTGCCCACTCATGTTTGGGCAATGGGTTCAATGTTGCCTCTCGTACGATATATTCCTCACCCTTTGGGAGTGCTGGGCCACAACTGGATGGTGGAAGGCTTGTAACTCGATTTCTTCGAGTTCTTCTGGATCTTCTTCCATGTCTGGTGAATTGGGCATCCTGGACAGCGCATCAGCATTAGCGTTCTTATGTCCCACTCAGTATTTGATGGTAAACTTGTAGTTGGACAGCCGGGCCAAATGCACCTAGCTTTGCCATTTCAAGGTGGGTTAGCGGATTATTGTCCGTGTAGATAGTGAAATTTGCTGAAGCCAAGTACTGCTTGTAGCGCTCCGTTACCGCCTAGACAATGTGAGGAACTCCAATTTAAAGGAATTGTAGTTGTCGGGGTTCCTTTCAGTGGGACGAAGCTTTCTTCTGGGGTAGGCAATCACTCTCTCTGCCTTTCTGCACTTGTGACAGAACTGCTTCCAATCCCACGTTGCCTGCGTCAGTGTAAAGTACAATTGGTTGGTCAAAGTCAGGGTAGGCCAGGACCTCATCTCCCATGAGGGTCAATTTCAACCTGAAGAAGGACTCTTCTATCCTTTTGTTCCACTTGAACGGAAGACTCTTGTTCTTGGTCTTCTTGGATTGGCTCACTAGAAGATCTTGCAGGGGTGCAGCTATTTTGGTGAAGTCCTTGATAAATCTCTGGTAGTAGCCTACCAACCCAAGAAATAGCCTTACTTCATGAATGGTGCTGGGTCTTTGCCAGTCCCGGATAATGGTGACTTTTTCAGGGTCTGGTGCCACACCTTCCAAGCTTACCATATGGCCTAGGTACTGCACCTTGGGCTTCAAAAGGTGACATTTGGATGGCTTTACTTTGAAGTCAAAGTTGGACAGGGCTTTGAATACCTCAGCTAGGTGCTTCAATTGGTCTTCATAGGTTTTGGAAAAGATGATGATGTATTCCCGGTACAGCAGAAAGGTTTCAAAGTTTTTATGTCCAAGGCAGCATTCCATTAATTGCTGAAATGTTCCCAGTGCATTGCTGAGCCTGAACGGCATGTAGTTAAACTCTCAGAGACCCATTGGTGTCATAAACACTGTCTTTTCTTTGTCTGCCTCTGCCACGGGAACCTGCCAATTCCCACTGGTGAGATTTAAGGTAGAGAAATAGTTAGCGGTTCTCAGTGCAGCTAATGATTACTCAATTCTAGGTAATGGGTAAGCATCCTTATGTGTAATGCTGTTAATCCACCTGTAATCTACACACATTCTCATAGTACCATATTTCTTTTTAATGAGGACTAATGTAGCTGCCCAGTGGCTACAACTATCTCTCATTACCCCAGCCTCCTTCATCTCCCGTAGCATACCTTTGGCACATTGATAGTGTGCTGGGAGTACAGGTCGTTACCTCTCTTTAATGATGATCTCCAGTGGTGATTTGGTGTTGGACCCCTTTTGCCTGCCCAAAGACTAGAGGATGTTTGCTGAAGACCCATTCAAATTCTCGAACCACCTGGTACGTCCCATGCTTTTGGTGCGAAGGGTTGGAGTCAGTGCCTACGTGTAGCTGCTGACACCAATCCTCCAGCTGCCCCTCAGAGCCATTGTCTTCCACCTGGTCAGACAGAAGCATGGGTTCTGCTGCCTCTATTGCATTGTTACTGACAGTAAACAGCTAAGCAAGGGTGGCATACCGGGGTAAATGGACCTCTCTCTTTTCGGGTCCCTGCTGCTTGTAGCTGAGCTGTGGCCCTCTCCTGAGTGATGGTTTCTAACCTGTATGGCAGACAGCGTGAGCCTATATCACGGGCACTGTCCTTTTCACTGTCAGCCCCAGGTTCTTGGTCTTCTGCCATGCCTTCAGGTGTTCGGTGTGGCAAGGGGGCTTGCAGTACCCTGCCCTCCAGATTTGTCAATTTTATGCAAATTTAGTTCCCCAGAGCCTTTGTCTCTGCTCCTGTCCCTTCCCTCTCCACAGACTAACTGCCAACTATCCTCTCTCACTGTCCTGTCACGAGATCCAGCTGACTCCCATTTCCATGACGACTCTCCTGTTTACTCTCTCAGCTGACTTCTTTCTGACTCACTAACCTCACCTACTGGCCAGAATTTATCAGGAAGCTCCCCTTTCTGGCCTGGAGCAGGAATTGACATGCACACTGTGTTACCTGGCATGGTGACCACCCTGCCTCCAGGCATGACATCAACCCTTAGAGGGAGGCAGCGTCACCATGGCAACTGGACTCTGGGGTGGCATACATGTTGTTAGTATATGTGGCATATTTTGAAACTCCTTTTAAAGGGAATGTCTCATCAGAAAATGACTTAATGCTTAAATCAAGTATTTACTTTACAGGAGTTTTACACTTTAAGAATAAAGGACCCTAAACACTTATCAAATATGTGACATAACAAACAGAGCATGAACTGATGCTTCCGGAGTTCACAATGGCTCTCCACTCCTGCTTCAGTCTCAGTGTTTTGTCTTAAGCATGAGGCTTGTGCCATCTCCACTGACAGAGTTGCTGTGGACAGTGATTGGCTGCAACAGTGATATGAGCTGTTGACATGTCCAAATTGCTGCAGCCAAAGCACTGAGCACACAGGCGTGCAAGATAGTCAACACTTTCCCTGAAGAGAGTGAGTATCCGCTCTACTTATGTCACATATACGAAAGTGTTTGTGGCCAATTTTTTTTAAAGTGGGAAAACCACTTTTTTCATTTTTGTTTCTGTATATTAAAAAAAGGTTTGCAGGCCCCTGGTGCAGTGGTTACATATGTAGAGTATTGTTATGGGCTGGCGGAACGCACCAAATAATATAGTGATAGTAAGATGCGTTCGCAACCCAGGGTCCACCGTGCAGAGGTGGTAAACTGCTGCTTAGTATTGGCAGATGGATATGGCGGTATACAAAAGGTCACACTTGGGTTAACATCACCCGGTGTGAACAGGAGTGGACTCTGTTATGTCACAGAGCCGCAGTACCGCGAAACTTAAATGCCAGAGTCTGTTGTAACTCACAGAGCTCGGCAAGGGGGAGCTCAGAATGTGGTCACAGAATTCTGCCCCAAGGACACGGGGTCAGAGTCCCTCTAGACCTTCTGAGCACGTGGCACCTGCGGACACCACTATAGACACTGACCATGGAGGGGTGTCGAGCACGTGCACCGTGGCGTGCAGAGCCACCGGTGAACACGGATACTAGTTTCTGACTCAGCCTCTACCTACACCTAGACCTGGGCGCTTGACGGGCTAGGCTGCACAGCACATGCGTACCAAGGGTAGGGGTTTCCAATGAGTCATTCACCAGAGACATTCATACATGCATACAACACTCACTCCACATGGTCTAACCTTTGTCTATACTAGTGCATGGCCGTGCGGCCATGCGACTCTTTTATAGCAGCGTCCTTCCGGGATCTTCCTGACCTTCCTGTTGTTCCATTCCGAGCTGGAGAAGGACCTGAGCATGTGACCTCCGATCTCCAAAGAGAGATTGTTGTCCCATGGGAATGCTCAGTGTACCGAAAGGAGGACTTAGTCCCTGGAGTAGCTTGCTGGTGACTAGCATGCATTGCTATAGCTGGCCCAGAGGTGGCAGCAGCAACCAACCCTACAGAGCTGGTCTGAGCAGAGCACCTGGATCGCCGAGTCTGCTGAGCAACCTCCTGTGCGGCCTGAAAGGAATCGGAGACCGCCGAATGCAAGCCTCTGGATTCCTGCTGTGCAGCGACTGGATCCCGACGCCTAACGGAGTATCATTCCTGGACAACAGAGCCGCAAACCTCCTACTACCAGCGGCTTTCCCTCTGCCTCTTTTAATTAGGAGACCACATTATATTTTGCTGCATCTCGCTGGACATAATGATGTTACAGGTAATGATGCCACAGGAATATATACATGCACTATAAAGCTCGGATTAAATATTACGACATTTTCTGATGGTACCTTCAATATAACCAGGTCTCCTTATGTAGACATTTTCAAAATTGTTCATTGGCTAAAAAGGTGTATAAATCACTAAATAAAGCAAATATATGACATATTCCCTAGTTCTTTGCTTCCACTTGAGGCACAAATTTGGTACATTTTGCTGAGTGAATTTTCCCCTGATTGTGTAATAATCATTCCAAATATTTGACTATTTAGAATAAATAATGTTTTGAAAAGTTGTTAGCGAATGAAATAACAGTATGGGCCAAGTCAGTTTTGTCAGTGATGTGGAACATTCTGAGGGGGATTTTCAAATAATGCTTAGTACAAATCCTAGGCTGACCCTCTGGTTTCTGCCACAGATTTGCAGTTTATCATGCTCGGTATTCGCATTAAAGACAATCCCATTAATGAGTCTAACATAATTGCTGCTACCTGCCATGGTTTCTCTGTATATGTGGAAATCACTTATATAAATCTCGACATTTATTGTTTTGCCACGCTGCTAATTTCAAAATTGGTTTAGAAAATTCTGTACCATATGAATGGTGATGCTACTTCTCCACTGACATCAATCAGATGTGGTTTGTGGCCGGTTTTTCTGACAAATTAGTCAAAGAACATGTCCAAAAACAGGCCATTCATCTTCAAAACAGCTTTTAATTTTAAAAGTGCAGTGACATTTATTTTCATAGAATACTAAGAGCTGTCAAACAAGAACAACATCTAGTTCTGAAATAATATAAAAATGAAACAATAGAACGCTCATTATTAAAGGGAATCTGTCACCAGGTTGCTTCTCCTGTTCCAAGAGCAGCATGTTCTAGAAACAGAGACCTAGATTCCAGTGATATGTCACTTGCTGAGCGGCTTATGCAGTTTTGATAAAATGACTATTTTATCAGCAGGAGATTATTGCTAGAGGACTGCCTAAATCTGCTGCCGTGCAGTCGGCAATTCTCGTGAGCTCTGTATAACCCCGCCCCACTACTGATTGGCAACTTTCTGCCTATGCACAGTGTATACAGAGAGCTGTCAATCAGAGGTATGGGCGGAGTTATACAGAGCTCAGCATTCAGAGAACTGCTAGCTCTGCAGCAGAAAAAAATGATTTTATCAAAATTACATTAAGCAGCACATAATTTCATACATCGCTAAAATCAGGGTCTTTGACCTTATAGTACATGCTGCTCTCAAATGGGACTAGCAATAACCTGGTGACAGATTCCCTTTAAGTCAGGATTGTGCTGTAATATTACAAGGTTGGATATATACAAAATTAAACAATGGAGATTTATTCACGGACATGATATAAATAGTAGTTATGATTAAGTGAGGGCCATTTTGCTCTAATTGTGGATGTCAGTGGATATTAAGATGTTGTAGGAGATAGAGCTAAAGCCATTGATTTCAGCAGAACAAAGTACAACAAACATAAATAATTCCCTTCCTATGTAAAATATTGCAACTATGCAGTGTAGTGCTTATGCTAATGATACGATTGTCCATTTTATCTGTCACTGCCATACATATGAAGAAATAGCACATTTGCATACTAATAAAAATGGGCATAGAGGGCATTTCATTATTAAGATATTTAAAAAAATGGTTGAGTTTATATAGCTTTTATACACTCTACATGATTTAAGTAAACACAATTTGCAGCACTGACCTTGTTTTTAGAATGAGTCGCTCTGAGTAATACATGTAGGCCACGCTCACACATTCAGTATTTAGTCAGTGTTTTGCATCAGTATTTGTCAGGAGTGGAAGAATCAGAGGAAAAATATAATAGAAACATGTCACCACTTCTGCATTTATCACCCACTCCTGATTTTGGCTTACAAACACTGATGGAAAATACTGAACGTGTGAAGGTAGCCTTAAAGCTACACTTTGGTGCTACATAAAAAGGCCAGCTTTGGCGTCTACACTCATCTTGATAACGAGGACCCTCCAAAATCTCCTTCCATCTGATTACTAGGTTGTTTCTTATATTCCCATTGATGTGTAGACAGAGATTTATGGACACAGAGGACAACTCTAAGTTCATTCTCTACCGGGATGAGGTGGCTGATTGCTGCTTCACCAAGTGGCAGTGGGGGTCAAGGAAGAAGTACTGGTCCAGGCGGAAAAATGTACACATCCTGTGGATATACAATTAATGTCTGAAGTGGAAATACCCCTTTAAAACCTAATTGTATGTCAGTTTGTGAAAATTTTCTTCAAATTAATTAATTTTAGGCTAATATAGTAAACACAGTTAAAAAACATTAATAAATCCAGGCATATATCAAGTCATATCTTTTTTCCTTAAAGGGAATCTGTCACCTCATTTTTGGCCTATGAGATGCGGCCACCGCCATCAGGGGCTTATCTACAGCATTCTGCAATACTGTACTCTGCCCTCCACAGTGCTGATAAAGTACGCCTGTGCAAGAGCCGCGGCAGAAGTAAGAAGGAGGACGTCATCGCCAGAAGATGGGAGGCACCGCACCGGACCACGCCCCCCGGTGAGTATAATCTAACTAGTTTTTCTTGTCTTTCAGGTTACATCGGGGCTTATCTACAGCATTACAGAATGCTGTAGATAAGCCCCTGATGGCGGTGGCCGCATCTCATAGACCAAAAATGAGGTGACAGATTCCCTTTAAAGGGTTATTCACATGATTTTACATTGATAAAATTGCAAATCAAGTAATTTTGCAGCCTGCTTATTTTTAAAGATAATTTCTATTCTTAAGAACAGAGTGATTTTTAATTGTATTATTTATCGCTAATTGCCTAGGTTACCTGCCACTGCTGCAGGTTAGCAGTGGTGACAAAACGTAAACACTGCTTACAAACCGCTTTCAATAAAACATAATCTTAGCTCCAAATCCCAAACAGCTTCAGTGACACTGTGCCTTCTGAATTATGCTACTGCGCAGGCTAGGTCAGCGCCATATTGAGGAAGAAATTGTTTTTTTCCCTCAACAAATGTATATCTAATATATAAAGCTCAATGTGTGTGTGTGTGTGTGTGTGTGTGTGTATGTTTGTATGTATGTATGTGTTGTGAGGTAGCGCTGTCATTTAAGTAGGGGATCACTTGCTTGGCAGCCACAAAATCAGATCTGGCACAGGTTTCCCATAAACCAGTATAGTCCATGAGGTTTATTAAACATCATAAACCATGACCAGCAATATATAAATGGCATAGCGTCCATGACAGAGCTTCAGTCTGTTAGCAATGTCCAATACGCAGGCTTTACAGCCTCACAGTTATATCTCACCCCGTCAGGGTTCTCTCATCGTTACTTCTCCATACTGCAGACATTCATTCCCTCCAGGGAACTCTCAGGCACTTTCAGCCATTACTCACAGCGTCCACACGTGCTGTCAGGCAGGAAGCCCCATCTCAGCGGGACCTTCCACACTGGACCAACCGGGTCCAAGCATTCACCACCTGTGACCTACCCTGGCCACATTATATGGTTCATAGCCACGCCCACCGGGTCACATGACTCTGACCTCACCACAGGTCCTTCAAGCATTTACACACTCTTTCCAACAGTGCTTTAAACACAGCCCCTGGGTGGGTTTGTAGGTAACCTTGCCCGCCCATCTCTCTAGTTACCTGGAGACTTCTCCCTTACACATTGAAACAACACCTCAGCAATATCATTGCTGAACAACACATAAGTCTCCATCCCAAAGCCACCCACTTTGGGATACATAACGGCCATTCTGTATTCTGCTATTTATCCTTCCTCCTGGGACATCCACACAGTGCCCCCTAGTGGACTCAGTGGTTACTACACCACATACCTCCCCCCTCTGTTCAAACTTGTGGGGTTGAACACAGAACATTACACCAGTGTCTTGCGACCAGGCACTCATTACACCTTGCCCCACAGGTCGAGAGAACCATCTCCATCTATCATATGGCCTCATCTTTACGTTAGGCCTCCCCCGCCCCCAGCGGTCCGAATATCAGCCTTGATCTTTGGCCGTCCAGTCACAGCCTGTCTGTGTCATCAGACAATGTCTAGTCACCACATTCCTCTCACTGTTTGTTCCGTTCGCCGACCAGCTCCCCTGGTTGGTACGGTCATCAGTCTTAGTTTGGCCTACTGTCTGGCCTGAGTCTGACCCATTCAGCATCTCACAGGAACTAATGTCTCTCAGCCTCGTATGGCCCGTCGAACTGCCACTTGCTGACATTCTTCGGCCACTTGCCACGTCACTACTTGGAGGAACCCTTCGGGTCCTTACATGTTGGGTTGGAGGCGGCCGCCACCTGGTATTCCATACTTCTTTATTAATTTGCTGGCGGTCCAGCCTCAACTGCTCAATCTCTTGCAGGTACCCCACTCGATACTCCAAGAGCATCCAAAAGTTTCTCAGGCTTTCCACGGAGCCAACCACCAGGACGGGAATCCTACCCTCTTCACTGGATACCTGGTCTTCATCATCAGGAGGGATCCTCACCCTCACCACACCGGAGATATTCACAAGGTATTGCATTACCTTCCCAGATCTTCCAATGATTCTCCCAATCAGAGCTTTGGGTACCGGAACCACATCTTTCCGCAAACCCAGCCGATCCATAGCCTCCCTTGCTAACTCTAGGCGTCGAGCAGCCTTCAGATTACTCTGCCTGACCAGCTGTTTGGCGTGGAGACATTGTAGATGCATCTCCTTCAGGACAGCTACTCGGTTTGATGTATCTTCTCTGGCTGATACTATCACCAACTGCCGAGTCTCAGGCGCCCAGTGCACCTTACACGCTTTGACCGCCTCTTTGAAAGCCTCATACACACCTTCCTCAGCACAGGCCTCTTGCATGTCTTTTGGTACATCAATCACAAACTTGAAGGTCGTGGCCTTGCTCTCTTCCTGGCCAGGAGACTCTGGTTTTACCACGGACACTTCCCTCACTACAGTTGACCCGATCGGGTGACTGTCTTCTTCAGTTCTTAGCTCCCCAACTTCACGAGATCTCATCTCTTCATGACTGTCTGCCAAGATGGGCACCAGCAGCTCCGTTCCACCACCAGTCAGACCCGGCCGCTGTTCATCACTGTCCTAGTTCTTCTCCCGCAGAAGACCACTTACAGTTTCTTTGAGCTCCAAGACGTCTTTCTCCAGCTCCTCAACCCTGTGCTCAGCCATTTGTCTCAGGACTCTTTCCCGTTCGAGATGTCCTTCCACTGTCTCTTTTATCAGCAGTATCTCACGATCCTGTTCTCTTTTGGCCAGCATGTGTCTCACCACTACCTCTTTAGTTATATTGTCAAAGGGTACCACTGGGTCAGTCACACCAGTCGAATGAAACCTCCAGTTACTGTCCACCACCAATGTGTCTAGTCCAGTCTTCTCATCTCCCACCCCACCATCTGTCTTGTCGCAAGACGTCAGGTCAGTCAGTTGGGCAGATGTACCTCTTCTTCCGGTCAGTTCTACCTCTGACCTGTCCACTTTAGGAGCTGTCACTGTCTCAGTGTCTGCTGGCCCCACAGTCGAAACGTCTCCATCGTCCGACCATATGTCATCAAACAATACAAAGTCCCTGCCCCTCTCCAAGGCATAGACTAAGTCTCGTGGTATCCCACCCCCTTGGCACACACGACCTTTGGTCCCCTCAAACATTACTCGGTCTACTGCATAGTTCTCCGTGACCCCATGTTTACAGCGAACCCTGGCGTTTTTTTCGGTCAGAGATAAAACGAGCGGAGTTCCTGTCAGAGTCACCTGACTTTCTGAGTCCAGTCTACCAGAGACTGCTTCCCGATGCAGCATCACGGTACACACCTGTGGCCCGTCATTATCCGGAAAATACATACCGCACTCCTCAAAACTCATACAGACACACTGCGGTCCCCCAGACATACCCACTGAGGCTACCAGTGCTGCCATTTCCTGAACCACCCCAATTTGGGTCGCCGCCCCCTCCCGGGACTCCACCCCTTTTTGGGTTACCACCCCAATTTGGGTCACCACCCCCCTCTGGGAACCACTTCTTTTTGGGTTAACAACCCAATTTGGGTTACCGCCCCCCTTCTGTGACTCCACCCCTTTTGGGTGACCACCCCGATTTGGGCCACCGCCCCCTTTTGCGATTTCCCCATGTCCGTTATACCGGTCTTCTCAGACCACAGTTCACACAACACAGTTTGTCTCTTTTACGATACCCCACAAGTCTTTGTTGGCACCATCATCACAGCTCCTGCTGTCACTGATCACAGACACCACCGGCTGCTGTTCACACACACAGCGGCTGGTGTCCTCTTCGTAACCCCGCCGAGTTACAGGAAGCCGCTTTTCCCCTTCGTAACCCCGCCGAGTTACCGGAAGCCGCTTGTCCCCTTCGTAACCCCGCCGAGTTACAAGGAAGCCACTTGTCACCTTCTTGACTCACACCGAGCCACCGCAGGCTGAGTTGAGAAAAGAAAAAAAACACCAAACACAAAACTCACGTGTCCTTTCTGTGTGCTATTCAGGACGTTCCTTCTCCCCTCCTGAGACCGTCCAACACACAGGGCGCACCTGGTGCTATTCAGGGAGCGACCCTCCTCCCAGGGTTTTCCATCACACCGGCCACACCAACACACCACACAAAACTCACGTGTCCTGTCTGTGTGCTCTTCAGGACATTCCGTCTCCTCTCCTGAGACCGTCCAATGAACAGGGCGCACTGGGTGCTATTCAGGGAGCAGCCCTCCTCCTAGGGTTTCCCAACACACACAGGTTCAGGTGCTTAGCGGGTGCTTTTCAGGACATCCATTTCCTCCTGAGACTGCCCAATGCTCAGGCCTCACCAGATCCAAGGTCATACCACTTGCTCCAGGGATCCGATTCTTTTCCTAGAATCTCCCAAGACTGACCCTCCAGGATCTTGCTCACTGAACCCTCCAGGTACACAGTCTTTCACACTGACCCAGGTCAGTACAACACAAACACCTGTCCGTTACCTGTGTCAGCCCCACAGGTCCTCGGATACCTCTTCTCCACAGAGGCCCCCTATCAATCACCAGTCGCTTTCTCACTGACCCCGGTCAGTGCAACACGGTTTTCACGACCGTTACCTGCTGGCCGCACAGGTTCTCGGACCCCTCTACCGCAGAGGTATCCTATAAGTCTCTTTCTCCTGGGGAAATGGCCGCACTGGGCTCACTGATCTGGACAGTGCATTACTCACTAGGCCGCCATACGGTTCCAGAACCACAGCCGAGCGGTGGCTTCCCCAACCATCAGCCCTCCTGGCTCAGCCTTGCCAGCACTGTAACATATGTCTTCGGAAAACGTTGCCCTTAGCAATCAAAACTTTGCAGTCCTTTTCCGTTGCCCCTAGCAACAAGGCTACAATATTGCGCTTTGCAATTCTCCACCACATGTGAGGTAGCGCTGTCATTTAAGTAGGGGATTACTCGCTTGGCATCCACAAAATCAGATCCGGCACAGGTTTTCCATAAACCTGTATAGTCCATGCGGTTTATTAAACATCATAACAAATGACCAGCAATATATAAACGGCATAGCGTCCATGACAGAGCTTCACTCTGTTAGCAATGTCCAATACGCAGGCTTTTCAGCCTCACAGTTATATCTCACCCCGTCAGGGTTCTCTCATGGCTGCTTCTCCATACTGCAGACATTCATTCCCTCCAGGGAACTCTCAGGCACTTGCAGCTATTACTCACAGCGTCCACACGTGCTGCCAGGCAGGAAGCCCCATCTCAGCAGGACCTTCCACACTGGACCAACCGGGTCCAAGCATTCACCACCTGTGACCTACCCTGGCTACATTATATGGTTCATAGCCACGCCCACCGGGTCACATGACTCTGACCTCATCACAGGTCCTTCAAGCATTTACACACTCTTTCCAACAGTGCTTTAAACACAGCTCCTGGGTGGGTTTGTAGGTAACCAGGCCTGCCCATTTCTCTAGTTACCTGGAGACTTCTCCCTTACACATTGAAACAACACCTCAGCAATATCATTGCTGAACAACACATAAGACTCTGTTATGAATGAGTCACCGTAGGAGGCAAAAGCAGAAATACAAGCTAAGTCCAGAAAACCAGAGAAGTTGGCAACTATCAGATTGCAGACCCCTGAACCTATCAACACAACTAGCAGTAGCCGTGGGGGGTTCCTACGATGCCCTAGACCCCTCGATCACAGCCAGAGAAATACATAGGCCTAAAGAAAGAAAGGGGAAATCTAAACTGCCCCAGAGCAGACCCCAAAGCAATAGGCAGCCCCCAACATATAATGACGGTGAAGCAAGATGAAAATACTAACACAGACAGAAAGATAGACTGAGCAAAGACGGGGCCCCAAAACTACCTAGATAGGAAAGGAAAGGAAGGCTGCTGTCTGCAATCTGCCAAAACCCTATCAAAGACATAAGCCAACCAGCTGATATGAAAAAGGCCCTGAAGCAGCTAGGCTTCAAAAACTGAATCAGCACTCAGGTATTTTCAGAAGACAGAGCTAAATGAATTCAGCACACCCCAGCAGGGAATGGCAGAAATCCAGAAAAACAAAGCAAAAACAAAGTCAAAGCACAAAAGCAAAAGGCCGAGCAGCAAACTTAGCTTTGGAGGAGCAGGAATTCAGACTGGTCTCCAAGGATCCCACAGAGAAATCACCCACAGGGCAGAAGGGCGTCGGCAGCATTATATCCAGTCCGTAACTCCACTCAGCCAGTCACAATCATCAGCCTCAGGTGTTTGACAATCTGGCTCACTACCTTTCTTTACCAGAAGAGGGAGTTCCTCGGGCCTCAGTAATGAAGGGGAAAATGAACTCACAACAAGACTCCATCCCAAAGCCACCCACTTTGGGATACATAACGGCCATTCCGTATTCTGCCATTCATCCTTTCTCCTTGGACATCCACACAGCACCCCCTAGCGGACTCAGTGGTTTCTACACCCCAGTGTGTATGTCCAGGATTGGCATCTGCACCGTCGCAGCTACAGTCACAAAATTTTGCACAGTCACACGTCTGGACCCCGAGAGTACCATATGCTATGTCGTGAGGCGAAATTTTAACCCCTGCACGTTCCAATTCACCAAACAATTTTGCCCCTAGGTACATATTGGGGAAAAAGTGTATGTATGTATGTATGTGTGTATGTCCGGGATTGGCATCTGCACCGTCGTAGCTACAGCCACAAAATTTTGCACAGTCACACGTCTGGACCCCAAGAGCGTCATAGGCTATGTTGTGAGGAGAAATTTTAACCCCGTGCACTCCAATTCACCAAAAATTTTTGCCCCTATCTACATAATGGGGAAAAAGTGAAAGGCAAACTGTTGGAGGCAAATTGACAGCTGCCAAATGTGAACAAGGGAGACTTAAAGAATGAGATCGATGTCGCCAAAGAGTATATACCTTACAGTTGCTAAGGTTGGGCCCTGACATGGGATACTCACCACACACGGTGATATGAACACACACAAAAAATGCGCCACACACTACCACGTGCTTCAACGCATATACCACCCTCAGCACACATTTCACCACACAAACACCAACCTCGCCACATAAAAGTCGAAACACAAAAGTCGCCACTCAAAACTCGCCATGCTGTCCCAGAGCTGTTTAAAAGATGAAAAACGAGCTGTGATTGGTTGCTATCAGCAACAGTTTTCTTTGTAGATAGTTGTGGTAACTGAGGCCTCTTATTCTTATCATTTCTATGGTGCTATCGTCCTTCTGTAAAGCTGGAAATAACACAATTAATTACTGTGCCATCACAGACCACCCTCTGACACAGACTGCAGGGGGAGCCCAGTATCTCATAGGATAGGATTAGATACACGGCTCAGCAGTCAGTATCACACAGGATAGGATTAGATACACAGCTCAGCACACAGTATCCAACATATTAGTATTAGACACACGGCTCAGCAGACAGTATCACACAGAATAAGATTAGATACATGGCTCAGCAGTCAGTATCACCCAGGATAGGATTAGATACACGGCTGAGCAGTCAGTAACACACATGATAGGATTAGGTACATGGCTCAGCAGTCAGTATCTCACAGGATAGGGTTAGATACACGGCTCAGCAGACGGTATCACACAGGATAAGATTAGATACACTGCTCAGCAGTCAGTATCACACAGGATAGGATTAGATACACGGATGAGCAGTCAGTAACACACGATAGGATTAGATACACAGCTCAGCAGAAAATATCACACAGGAGAGGATTAGGTACACAGCTCAGCAGACATTATCACACAGGATAGGGTTAGATACACAGCTCAGAAACAGGATGTGACAAAGGAGAGGACATTTTAATTCCAAGAATTCCACTCATTCCATCTGATTTGTTTTTTGATTTTAAATGCCTCCAGTTTCCAGTTCAACTGCTATTTGCAATGTCCATTAACAATGCTCAGGGACTGTCCTTGAAAGTAGTAGGGATCGATTTAAGTAGTAGGGATCGATTTGCAATCTCCATGCTTTTCTCATGGTCAACTTTACGTGATCTGTTCAAGAGTTGGAACTGCCAAAAACTGTTCATTTCTGCACCGAAAGGAAAAATCAAACATGTTGTTTATCAAAAGACTCTTGAATGAGTTGAAAATAAAATACTATCAAAACTTGGGTAATCGTTAATTTGTGTTGCAAATCTGTAGTGTTGAATATATGATGTGAAATGTTTTTATGTGCAATATAATCATTATTGTCATGATCCAGCGTGGATCTGACAGTTTAAATTGATAAGTGAACTTTTTTCCTTTGGCTAGGTGCCAAATTGATGTGATTGCCCCCGGTGGCCATTAGAATTATTACACGTGGTGTCGTTCATTCTAAGTTGCCCCGGTGGTGGTGAGTGGTAGTGCACTTTAGTTTCTTTGGTTTAGTGCACGTAATTATAAATCAGGTGTGAGGCTCTATAAAAGAGAGCCAGGTGTGTTCAATCACTGTTGGTGATATTGTGTTCGTCATTTGGGAAGCATGCCTGGGTGATGAAGGAGCTAAACATGAGTCCTGCGCAGCCCCGCCAGAGGGGACGAGTGGCAGCTAGGTGGTCTGCAAGAAGGGCTGGCATGGCATGGTGGATTCACAGTTTATGGTGTCAGCAGGAAGTGCTTGCATGGCTTGGTGGAGTGATGACTATGGAGAGAGTTGCACTCAGCATGCGGGACTTGGTTGCTGAGAGCTGGACTCAAGCATGCTTGACTTTTGGGGCAGGAGCTGAACTCATCTTTGGGACTCAGTTACTGGACAGCTGCAACTGTTGGTGGACTCTGCTCCAAGGCTGCACTATGGTGAAGGATCCAGTTATGGTGATGGATCCGGGTGGAGGAGAAGATGCACACAGGTGGTGGGCTCTGTTGCTAGGAGCGTACGCAACAGAGCAAAGCTAAGTGGTGTTTCCCCTGTATTGTCTTTTTCCCTTATGTGTGTTTAGTGCAGTGGTGGGATTAGTTTCCGCACCGACCAATTCCCTAGTGAGGGTTTAGGTTTAGGGCGAGCAAGGGTTTTTAGGTTCCTGTGCGTCGCCCGGTGCGGAACCGGCATAGGGAAGGTTAGGAGTGCAGGGACACTGGCTCAGGGGAGTTCAGGAGGTCTCCACTTCCCTATTTCCTATTGCAGGGCCCACCATTGTTAATGTTACCCAGGTTCCCCATTTATTATTTAAATTCGCCTTACTGGAGGCGGGGTTTCCAGATTTACGAGTAATATCTAAATTCGCCAGTTGGAGGCGGTTTATCCAGCTGCACGTCCTATTATTTAAATTCGCCCAACTGGAGGTGGTGTATCCAGGGTCACGTGTGTCATATAGGTTCGCCTTGCGGTACTCGCTGCGTCCAGACACACGTGACCGTGACATTTATAATTTGTTATAACTAACCATAGTTGGTTACTATGCCCAGGCAATGCCGGGCTCTTCAGCTAGTCATTAAATAAAATGAATATATGGACATTATTTATCCAATCATGCTACAGCTCAGGCGCCGCCACTGGCACCTGCATGATGAACGTAATCTTTTTATTTTTTTTCCAAACAATAAGATATACAGTATGTAAAATAAGGGGCAGGTCACTGAGGGATTAGTGACCTGTCAGAAGCCATCAATATGAATACATAAGCAGAGCACCACATGAAGACCCCCCTACAGGCCGCCCTGGAGCACGAGCATATCATTAACTGAAAACTTCAAATACAAAATAAACAACAACCACAAGACAGATTTCATCAAACAAGGTATCATAGTAATCAATATAACGGCGCCGACCTGACACTTTAGGTTACTCAGCACAGTCCTGCTGACAGGTTCCCTTTAACTGACTCTGAAAAGTCAAAAATTGTTCATATTCCTACAGAGGAATGCAGCACACTTGAAATTACTTATTTGGGCATTTTCACAGAGCCATCAACTATTTTGTTGCCAATAGAATAGTCTTTTCAAAGGTTTTATGGACTGATGATATGAGACTCACCCTTGATGGACCTGATCAATGGGACAATGACTGGATCAGTAACAGGCACAGACTTCCACTCTGATGCCCGCAAGGTAGACGGAAAGTACTGATATGGGCTGATATTATTATTATTATTATTATTATTATTATTATTATTATTATTATTATTCATAAGCTAATAGGACTTTTTCTGGTTGAAGAAGCACTCAGAATTAACTTCCAAACCTATTGATAGTTTTTAGAACATACTTTCTTAAAGCAGTGGTGCAGGAAAGAGCCTGTTTCTTTCAAGAAAACCATGATTGTTATTCAGGACAATGCTCCATTACAAGCTTTAAATTGCTCAGCTGTTTAGCTAGTCAGTATAGGCTACAAGTCTCATCGGGCGATGCCTGCTACAATGACAGTGATTGACACATTAGCCAATGATGGGACAGTAGTAGTCCCATCATCCGGCTAATGTGTTGAATGTAAAAAAAAAAAAAAACATGCTACATACATACTACATATATACTACATTCATACAACATACATACATACTACATACATACTACATATACAGTGGGGCAAAAAAGTATTTAGTCAGTCAGCAATAGTGCAAGTTCCACCACTTAAAAAGATGAGAGGCGTCTGTAATTTACATAATAGGTAGACCTCAACTATGGGAGACAAACTGAGAAAAAAAAATCCAGAAAATCACATTGTCTGTTTTTTTTTCATTTTATTTGAATATTATGGTGGAAAATAAGTATTTGGTCAGAAACAAAATTTCATCTCAATACTTTGTGATATATCCTTTGTTGGCAATGACAGAGGTCAAACGTTTTCTGTAAGTCTTCACAAGGTTGCCACACACTGCTGTTGGTATGTTGGCCCATTCCTCCATGCAGATCTCCTCTAGAGCAGTGATTATTTTTGGCTTTTCGCTTGGCAACACGGACTTTCAACTCCCTCCAAAGGTTTTCTATAGGGTTGAGATCTGGTGGTGTGCTTTGGATCATTGTCATGTTGAAAGACCCAGCCACGTTTCATCATCAATGCCCTTGCTGATGGAAGGAGGTTTGCACTCAAAATCTCACGATACATGGCCCCATTCATTCTTTCATGTACCCGGATCAGTCGTCCTGGCCCCTTTGCAGAGAAACAGCCCCAAAGCATGATGTTTCCACCACCATGCTTTTCAGTAGGTATGGTGTTTGATGGATGCAACTCAGTATTCTTTTTCCTCCAAACACGACAAGTTGTGTTTCTACCAAACAGTTCCAGTTTGGTTTCATCAGACCATAGGACATTCTCCCAAAACTCCTCTGGATCATCCAAATGCTCTCTAGCAAACTTCAGACGGGCCTGGACATGTACAGGCTTAAGCAGTGGGACACGTCTGGCACTGCAGGATCTGAGTCCATGGTGGTGTAGTGTGTTACTTATGGTAGGCCTTGTTACATTGGTCCCAGCTCTCTGCAGTTCATTCACTAGGTCCCCCCACGTGGTTCTGGGATTTTTGCTCACCGTTCTTGTGATCATTCTGACCCCACGGGGTGGGATTTTGCGTGGAGCACCAGATCGAGGGAGATTATCAGTGGTCTTGTATGTCTTCCATTTTCTAATTATTGCTCCCACAGTTGATTTCTTCACTCCAAGCTGGTTGGCTATTGCAGATTCAGTCTTCCCAGCCTGGTGCAGGGCTACAATTTTGTTTCTGGTGTCCTTTGACAGCTCTTTGGTCTTCACCATAGTGGAGTTTGGAGTCAGACTGTTTGAGGGTGTGCACAGGTGTCTTTTTATACTGATAACAAGTTTAAACAGGTGCCATTACTACAGGTAATGAGTGGAGGAAAGAGGAGACTCTTAAAGAAGAAGTTACAGGTCTGTGAGAGCCAGAAATCTTGATTGCTTGTTTCTGACCAAATACTTATTTTCCACCATAATATGCAAATAAAATGAAAAAAAAACAGACAATGTGATTTTCTGGATTTTTTTTTCTCAGTTTGTCTCCCATAGTTGAGGTCTACCTATGATGTAAATTACAGACACCTCTCATCTTTTTAAGTGGTGGAACTTGCACTATTGCTGACTGACTAAATACTTTTTTGCCCCACTGTATACTACATTTATGCAACATACATACATACTACATGCTACATGTATACTACATTCATACAACATACAAACATACTACATGCTACATACATGCTACATATATACTACATTCATACAATATACATACATACTACATACATGCTACATTCATACAACATACATACATACTACATTCATACAACATACATACTACATACATACTACATGTATACTACATTCATACAACATACATACATACTACATACTACATACATGCTACATATATACTACATTCATACAACATACATACATACTACATACATACAACATGTATACTACATTCATACAACATACATACATACTACATTCATACAACATACATACATACTACATACATGCTACATATATACTACATTCATACAACATACATACATACTACATATATGCTACATATATACTACATTCATACAACATACATACTACATACTACATTCATACAACATACATACATACTACATACATACTACATATATACTGCATTCATACAAGATACATACATACTACATACTACATACATACTACATTCATACAACACACATACATACTACATACATGCTACATATATACTACATTCATACAACATACATACATACTGCATACTACATACATGCTTCATATATACTACATTCAAACAACATACATTGTACATACTACATACATACAACATGCTACAGACATACAACATACATACTGCATACAATACATTCATACAATACATACATAGACTTACAACATACATACATCATACAAACTACATACATACTGCATACAATACATTCATACAATACATACATAGACATACAGTACATATAACATAGAGAACATACTCACCATCACTTGTCACTTTGATCCCCGAAGCCAGTGTCATCTATGAAAAAATATGAAAATAGCAAACAAGCCATTTACTCCCTGATCCGCAGAAATCCACAGGGGTCCCATGCCGATCTCCCGTGGAGAACAACAGCATCAGCTGATGCGACCGCTCTCTAGGGGCTTCAATAATCCAATGACGGGAGGTAGGTATCCTTCCGCACTGTATTCCTCCACTGGGGGCCTGTGCAGGCCTGCCGGTGGTCTGTACGCTCTCTAGGGGCTTCATTAATCCAATGACGGGAGGTAGGTATCTTTCCACACTGTATTCCTCCACCACTGTAAAAAAAATAGTCCCTAGTCTCACTTTTGGCATTGCTGTGCGAGATTCCCACTCAGCTTTTGCCATAAAGTGAGACCAGGGACTATTTTTTTACAGTGGCGGAGGAATACAGTGCGGAAGGATACCTACCTCCCGTCACTGGATTCCTGGAGCCCCGTAGAGAGCGGTCGCATCAGCTGATGCTGCTGCTCTCCACCGGAGATCGGAGTGGGACGCGCGTGGATTTCTGCAGATCAGGGAGTATATTGTTTGTTTGTTATTTTCATATTTTTCCACAGATGACACTGGCTTTGGGGATCAAAGTGACAAGTGATGGTGAGTATGTACTCTATGTTATATGTACTGTATGTCTATATGTATGTATTGTATGAATGTATTGTATGCAGTATGTATGTAGTATGTATGCAGTATGTATGTATGTATGTTGTATGTCTGTAGCATGTTGTATGTATGTATGTAGTATATATGTACTATGTATGTATGTTGTATGAATGTAGTATATATTGTAGGGATGTGACTCGCTCAAGTGCAGCGGGAGACAATCATGAGGCAGGTTCTTCCCAAAGTTCATGAGGTTTATTTGCTCCATAAACCATAAATCTGCATATCACCAAAATAGCCTCCAGCTTAGGCAAAAAAGAACATAAACGTCCGTGGCTTCAGACTCGGACCGAGAGTCTCAGCACATGCTGGGAGCTGTAGTCCTCCCCATATACACTCTCTGTAGTGTCCCACCTGGACACATGGAAGTCTGTCCACACTCTGCCAGACTCCCCCACACTCTCTCACATGTGCTAGACACCTCAATTACATAGCCCTGTAACCACACCCACAGGTGATCACCTGGCTATGACCTCACTAAAGGTTCTATTGCACACAGACATATACAGGCTTCCCTGACACAGTGTAGCAGAAATATCAGCAGTACCTCTGCTGATCAATACACCCTGGAGCCTGCATCCCAAGGCCACCCACCTTGAGACCCATAATGGTCATTTAGGACCCTGCTCCTGTTACCACACTGAATGTGGCTGTACACCCGTCCTGGGACACCCACACAGCGCCCCCTAGCTGACATAGTAGTCACTACACCACATACCTCCCCCCTCTGTTCAAACTTGTGGGGTTGAACACATGACATCACCCAGGGATCTTGAGACCTGGCACCCATGTCACCTTGCCCTACAAGTCGAGAGGACCATCTCCGTCTGTTTTGGTAGTCATACTGAATCATATTTACGTTAGGCCTCCCCCGCCCCCAGCGGTCAGTATCTCGGCCTTGGGCTTTGGCCTTCCCGTCAACGTCCATCAGTGTGACCAGACACTCTTTAGTCTCCACCTGTCTGCAGTGCGCTCCGTCACCTGACATTTCTCTCACTGGCCGGCTCTCCCAGTTCGTACTGTCATGAGTCCCACGTCCAGTTGGGCTAACTGGCTGGTCTGAGTCTGACCCTCTGTCGCTATGTCCACCACCGGGTCTCGTGCGTATGTCACTAAGATTAGAATGGCCACTTGCGGACTCTCGACGTTCTTGCCTTCGACTACCTGTCCTTTCATTCCTTGGAGAATCCCTTCGGGTCCTTACACCTTGGGTTGGAGGTGGATGCCACCTGACGTTCTCTATCTGCTTATTCATCTGCAGTCGATCCTGTCTTAGCTGCTCAATCTCCTTCAGGTACGCTACCCGATATTCCAGGAGCATGCGAAGCTTCCCAATGCTTTCCACCGAACCAACCACAATGACAGGAACCATGTCATCTTCAACGACTTGGATTTCACCAGCAGGTGGGATCCTCACTCTCTTCACACTGGATCGATTCACCATCTCCTGCATCACCTTTCCAAGTCTGCCAACGACTTTCCCCACCAGATTTCTGGGTACCGGAATTATGTCTTCCACAAAGCCCAGCCGACTTTGAGCTTCCCTTGCAAGCTCCAGACGTCGAGCGGCTTTCCTATTACACTCCACGAGTATCTGTTTCATGCGGAGACATTGTAGGTGCATCTCCTTCAGGACAGCCACCCTTCTCTCTGTGTCTTCTGTTTCTGCCAGCATCACCAAATGGTCTGTTTCTGGTGCCCAGCTCACACTATAGGCCTTTACTGCCTTTTTAAAGGTCTCATGCACACCTTTGCTGGCACACGCTTCTCGCACGTCTTCAGGTACCTCCATCACGCACTTGAAGGTCATGGACTTGCTCTCATCCTGGACAGATGGCTCTGGGTTCCCCACGGACACTCCCCTCAAGGTATCTGCCAAGACCGGGTGACTGTCTTGTGCAGCTCTTGGCTCACCATCTTCCTGAGATTTACAGTCTTCAGGACCCTTTTCCAAGATGGGCTTTGGCAGTTCTGCCTTGCTATCAGTCGGGCACGGCTGCTGTACGTCTTCGCCCATCCACTTCTTCTCCCGCAGAAGACCTTTTACTACTCCACTGAGTTCTTGCAGAACTTTATCTCGCTCCTCTGCCAGGTAGCGACGCTCATCCTCTCTCCTGAGAATCTCCTGTTGATGCTTCTCTTGGGCCTCTCTGAGCACCTCCATATCCTTCACTATAGCTTTGTTCCTAGTTTGACACGCTGACAGGTGACCTCTGAGCTCAGAGACTTCCTTCTCCAGCTCATCCACTCTGTGCTCAGCTGCTTGCCTTAGGATTCTTTCCCGTTCGACATGTTCTGTTACAGTCTCCTTTATCAGCTGTATCTCACGATCCTGCTCTCTTTTGTCCATCACGTGTCGCACCACCACTTCTCTAATTATATCTTCAACGGGTACCACTGGGTCAGTCACACCAGTCGAGTGATCCCTCCAGTTACCATCCAGCACCAATGTGACTAGTCCAGTCGTCTCATCTCCCAGCCCACCATCTGTCTTACCACGAGACGTCAGGTCCGTAAGTTGGGCAGATGTCCTTCTTCCGGTCAGTTCTACCTCTGACCTGTCCACGTCAGGAGCCGTCACTGTCTCAGTGTCTGCTTGCCCCACAGTCGAAGCATCTCCATCGTCCGACCAAACGTCATCAAACACAAGAAAGTCCCGGACCCTCTCCCAGGCATAGACTAAGTCCCGTGGTATCCCTCTACCTTGGCACTCACCACCTTTGGTCCCCACAAACACTACCCTGTCTACTGCGTAGTTCACCGTGACCCCGTGTTTACAGCGAACCCTGACATTTTTCTCAGTCAGAGAGAAAACGAGAGGAGTTCCTGTCAGAGTCACCTGACTCTCTGAGTCCAGCCGACCAAAGGCTCCTTCCCAGTGCAGCATCACTGTACACATCTGTGGCCCATCATTACTACCCAGAAAGGATATTCCACATTCTGAAAAAGACCTGCACATACACTGCGGTACTCCAGACATACCTACTGAGTCACCCAGTGCTGTCACTTCTTCAAACTTGGCCCCTTTCTGGACCACCACCCCGCTTTGGGTTGCCACCCCAATTTTGGTCACCGCCCCCTTTTGGGACTCCACCCCTTTTTGGGTTACCACTCCAATTTGGGTCACCGCCCCCTTTTGGGACTCCACCCCTTTTTGGGTTACCACTCCCTTTTGGGATTTCCCCATGTCCGTTCTGCAGAACTTCTTATGCCACAGTCCACACCACACAGTTTGTCTCTCACGATACCAGACAAGTCCTTGCTGGCACCACCACAGCTTCTGCTGTCACAAACCACCGGCACCTCCGTCTGCCGTTCACACACACACAGCGGCTGGTGTCACTGCAGTTCCTGCTGTGCTGTCTTCGTGGACCCGCCGATCCACCGGAAGCCACTTGTCCCCTTCGTAACCCCGCCGGGTTACCGGAAGCCGCTTATCACCCTCAAAGATAAAAAAACCCACAAAAGTGCGCCCATAGGGCCTTACCAGTGCAGGTATAATGGGTTATGAAGCAATAATACAGGGTACTCACCCTCAATAGTTGTGTAAAGCCACAACTACTGTATCCGCTTAGTCACATGTAATAAGCTGCAGCAGGATGGTGTAGACAGACAGCGTCTGCTACCAATGCTCCCAGGGCAGATCCCAAAAAGAAAACACCAGGTCCCTGTGCTGCGAGACCTTCGTGACCCCACTGAGCCACAGCAAGCACCTTCAGGTTTTGCAGAGAAAAAAAAAAAAAAACACATGCACAGTCTCTCACGTGTCCTGTCCGTGTGCTGTTCAGGAGGTACCGTCTCCGCCTGAGACCGTCCAACACACAGGCGCACACCGGGTGCTATTCAGGGAGCCGACCCTCCTCCCAGGGTCTCCCAACACACCGGCCTCACCAGGTCCAAGGTCATATCACGTGTTCCAGGGATCCGATTCCTCTCCCAGAACCTCCCAACACTGACCCTCCAGGACCTTGCTCACTGATCCAGGTCAGTGCAACACGGACTCTTGTCTGTTACATGTGTCGGCCACACAGGTTCCTGGACGCCTCTTCTCCTCAGAGGTATCCCACAAATTTTAATACAGTCACTTTCTCTGACCCCAGTCAGTATTACTCATGGTTGTCAGACCGTCTGCTCTCCTGGCTCAGAATCGCCAGCACTGCCACACGTGCTTCTGGGAATCGCTGCCCGCGTTCTCCACCAATTGTAGGGATGTGACTCGCTCAAGTGCAGCGGGAGACAATCATGAGGCAGGTTCTTCCCAAAGTTCATGAGGTTTATTTGCTCCATAAACCATAAATCTGCATATCACCAAAATAGCCTCCAGCTTAGGCAAAAAAGAACATAAACGTCCGTGGCTTCAGACTCGGACCGAGAGTCTCAGCACATGCTGGGAGGTGTAGTCCTCCCCATATACACTCTCTGTAGTGTCCCACCTGGACACATGGAAGCCTGTCCACACTCTGCCAGACTCCTCCACACTCTCTCACATGTGCTAGACACCTCAATTACATAGCCCTGTAACCACACCCACAGGTGATCACCTGGCTATGACCTCACTAAAGGTTCTATTGCACACAGACATATACAGGCTTCCCTGACACAGTGTAACAGAAATATCAGCAGTACCTCTGCTGATCAATACACCCTGGAGCCTGCATCCCAAGGCCACCCACCTTGAGACCCATAATGGTCATTTAGGACCCTGCTCCTGTTACCACACTGAATGTGGCTGTACACCCGTCCTGGGACACCCACACAGCGCCCCCTAGCTGACATAGTGGTCACTACACCAGAATATGTAGTATGTATGTATGCTGTATGAATGTAGTATGTATGTAGTATGTATGTATGATGTATGAATGTAGTATATATGTAGCATGTATGTAGTATGTATGTATGTTGTATGAATGTAGTATATATGTAGTATGTATGTAGTATGTATGTATGTTGTATGAATGTAGTATATATGCAGCATGTATGTAGTATATATGTATGTTGTATGAATGTAGTATATATGTAGTATGTTTTTTTTTCTTTTTTTACATTCAACACATTAGCCGGATGATGGGACTACTACTGTCCCATCATTGGCTAATGTGTCAATCACTGTCATTGTAGCAGGCATCGCCCGATGGGACTTGTAGTCCTATCGGACGATGCCTGCACACACACAAGACCCCCGGCAGGCACGCACAGACCACCGGCAGCCAGCACAGGCCCCCGGCAGCTGGCACAGGCCCCCGACAGTCGGCACAGACCCCCGAGAGGCCCGTACAGACCACCGGCAGCCGGCATAGACCCCCCGACAGTCGGCACAGACCACCGAGAGGCCCGCACAGACCCCGCCCACACACACAGACATGCACAGTGTCAGCCCACACTCTTCCCCCCTCCCGAACAAGATGTACGAGGCAAGAAAGGGGGTTTTTTTATTTCCGATATTTCTGTCCCATTGACTTGAATGGGACTTCCGGTATTGGAATCGGTGATACCCGATACTTTTTTTGTATCGGGCAGATGCAATCCGATCTGATATTTCTGAATATCGGATGGTATCGCTCAACACTAATAATGACATTGCTCCCTAATCACCCAACCTAAAATCTGCTGAGAATTTGTGGACTCTTCTTAAACAGGAAATTTATGGTAAAGAAAAACAGACACCTCACTAAACAGTGTCTGGGGAAGCTTTGGTTGGTGCTGCTCAAAAAGTTGATAATCCACATATTAAGAAACTGACAAACTCCATTAATGTAAGACTTATAATTTTTATTGAAAAGAAGGGGGGCTATTTTGGTTACTGGTGTTTTTTTTTAAATGTCAGATATATATTTTTGTACATTTTGATTTGTTGATTATTCTCACTTTAAAACATGAAAATAAACTATTGAAATGAAAACATTTACATTTTTTCAAATAGTTGTTTAATAATTCTGCACAGTAATAGTTTCCCAAAAATATTGCCAACGTAGATAGTCTATTAAGAAAGACCAAACCTTACTTTTTTCAATTTCCAGGTTTCAGGTTTCTTAACATTTTCGATTGTCTGACAGCACTGTAGTTGCTCAATAATAAATTAATCATCAAAAATAATGCTTAATAATTCTATACACAGTGTAGACGCAAAGTTGGCTCATATAACAGTATCATAGAGCACATAGATTAGACCATAAGCATAAAAACACCACTGGTCAGAGTTGTCATTCAAGCAGGAGGTCACTGCCTCCCGACAAGCAGAAACAACATTGAGTTGATCAGCAATGAAAAAGACTCCAATGAAAAATATGTCACTCTAAAATTATTCCCATGTGGAGGCCCCAAAAATTATTTGAGGATTTCACCTTTGATTGACAGGTCCTACTGTTGTTTGTGTGTCCTATATTTTATAATAGGGCCCATTAGGGCAAAGAGGGACAGCTGCTGAGGAGCAGGGGAGCCAAAATCGCATATCACGGTTGCCACCCTCCGCTGGTAGGCAGGAGCACATCCCTATTTGTAGTGCGTCTTGTGTTTTACATGTTGTTAGTCCTCTTTAATATTGACATTCATTAAAAGTTATATTTTATCAATTTTAGGGTCTTCACATGTGAGCCATTATAGATAAACCCTGATCCTCTTTATGAATTACTGAACTTCATTGACTCTAAAATTGACATTAATTTAAAAGTGGTAGGTCCTGTGTGGCCAATGCAACCTACTGCTATAATCTATTATCAGTGCTAATAAAGTATCTGAAATGTTGTTCTTTATTTCTGCACCAACACAATATGGTGCTAGATAAAGAGGTAGTCTCACTGTCATGCCGCTATCACCCGGGGCCGGGACTCTGCGCCCGACGTCACCACTTGCCGAGGCCGCTCCTGGGATCCCATCGGGTGCGCACGCGCACCTCTCACACTTGATCCTATGGCTGCACTGTCTTGCTAAGCATGCAGGTGCTCTACTCTCTGCCCTGACTGCAGCCACGCCATCTCTATGGTCCTGGATGACCTGATCCGGAAGTCCCAGCGCTCATGCCCTATATTAGGCTACCTTTTCCTATGGGAGATGCCAGATTATTGTTGTGCTTCCTTGCTAGGCCTGCTTGTTCCCTGCTTGGCCACGCTCTGTATTCAGGTCACTTGCTCTGTGCTCTGCCGTGCTTCTAAGCACGCGCTCTGCTCCGGCCTTGTGTCCTGTCATGCTTCTTGCAAATAAAGTCCATGGAGCCTCATTTAAGAGTCTCAAACACGGGACTAGCCAGATTTTCCTCCAGGGAAGGACCCAGCCAAGGGGTGGCTCCTTTCGGAAACCACCATTACCACCATTTTAAGTGGCCCTTTAAGTCAATATCCAGCTCTTTATGAGTTTACAGATATGACAAGGGAAATACCAAGGCCTGGTATCCATCCACAGACAGCTGTTTCGGGGTGTTGCCCCTCATCAGTGTGAAGTAGGATTCTGGCTTGGTGGGAGCAATGCCTAGTAGACCAACATCACAAAACAATCAATGACCTCAGGGAGACCAGTCAAAGAAAACACTGCGGCAGCCGGCAAAGGCGCTCAATCAGTGAAATCCTAGGTGCAATGCTCCCTGGGAAATATGAATATGCAAATAAAGTCCGTGGAACCTCATTTAAGAGTCTCAAACAAGGGACTAGCCAGATTTTCCTCCCTGGAGGAAAATCTGGCTAGTCCCGTGTTTGAGACTCTTAAAGGGACTAGTCCCATGTTTGAGACTCTTAAATGAGGTTCCACGGACTTTATTTGCATATTCGTATTTCCCAGGGAGCATTGCACCTAGGATTTCACTGATAGAGCGCCATTGCCGGCTGCCGCAGTGTACTCTTTGACTGGTCTCCCTGAGGTCAGTGATTGTTTTGTGATGTTGGTCTACTAGGCATTGCTCCCACCTAGCCAGAATCCTACTTCACACTGATGAGGGGCGACACCCAGAAACAGCTGCCTGTGGATGGATACCTGGTATTGGTATTTTCCTTGTCATATCTGTAAACTCGTAAAGAGCTGGATATTGACTTAAAGGGCCACTTAATATGGTGGTAATGGTGGTTTCTGAAAGGAGCCACCCCTTGGCTGGGTCCTTCCCTGGAGGAAAATCTGGCTAGTCCCGTGTTTGAGACTCTTAAATGAGGCTCCACGGAATTTATTTGCATATTCGTATTTCCCAGGGAGCATTGCACCTAGGATTTCACTGATTGAGCGTCTGTGCCGGCTGCCGCAGTGTTTTCTTTGACTGGTCTCCCTGAGGTCAGTGATTGTTTTGTGCTGTCATGCTTCTTAGCACACCCTCTGCCTTGCCTTGCACCCAGGCATGCTTCCCAGCACAAGCTCTGTCTAGCCTTGTACTCAGGCGTGCTATCCTGCACACGCTCTGCTTTGCTTCATACCCGGGCGTGCTTGTCACTACACGCCATACGCGCTCCTGTACCCTGTGTGCTCCCGTGTACGCGCCTTGCACTACCCAGTACCTAGTGTGCTCCCGTGTTCATGCCCTGTACTGTCCTGAACCCTCCGTACTCCCTTGCACACGCCCTGTACTATCCCATACCTCGCGTGCCCCTGTGTCCAAGCTTTGCACACTCTTGTATTCTGCATGCTCCCTGTTGCATCTTGCTAGACACACTCACTCGTGTCTTCTGTGAGCCAACCACCTGATTCCAGCAGTCATGGTACTTCACCCCCTGGGTCTGGCCCTTACACTCCCTGTATATGGGGTGGTCCTCACTAGGTTAGCTTGCCCTGGGTGGGTTGGTATCATGACCCAGAGGGTCAAATCCAGTAGTCATCACACTCACCTTGTGTGTTCATCATCACACTGTTGAACAGCCTTTTACTTTCTTGCTTCTGGGGGTTGTCAGAGAGGTGATAGATACCGGATCCTCTTTCTTGAGTGAGAGTTCTGGTCCAGTTGCTTTCTTTCTGATCAGCATATTCTGCTATTGTGACACACTTAGGTCTCTCAGTGTTCTTATGCTGACTGGATAATGTTATCACTATATTTGCATATAGAGAAAACAGAAGCACATGTCTAGGAAGGTGAGAGCTGTGATTAGGAGAATTACTATATAAACTATATTGGTAGCTGGGTGATAGGGTCCAGAAATCTTACAGGATAGATAACAGACCAAGAGTTGAGAGAGAGGGCAAGGGACGTGAGCAGTTAATTGTTGTATGGAAATCAATGGTCTGGAGAAAGATGCATAGCATCTCTCCTCAGCCTGAAATGAAGCTAGTACACATACTCATCCAGACTCTGGTTGACGAATCTCCAAGACAACAAGCTGCACTGTATATAAGATAAAAGTTCTCATGGCAAAAGAAAGACAGCAGATACAAAAGCAAGTCAATTGCAAACTTGCTTATTTTCATGCTGTCTAACAAATAAAGCAATTCAATAACGTGAGCGTACCATTTTATGCGAAAATATTCTTACTGCACTCACCAGTTGCTAATGGTTCAAGCCTTTCAGGAATCTGTTTTACATAATAGAACCAGTGGCAGCGATAAGGCTCTCAACAGTGTGCTGCATGGCGACAAACTGACATCTGTATCTCATTCTTGAAATATTTAAAGTGAAGTCCTAGTTTTGCAAGACATCATCTATTCGCAGAATTCACAAACTGCTGGGATACAGAGAATTAAGCCCTGAAGTGCCATGTCAGAATGGATTGGTGGCCCCAGCATGCATGCCACATCTGCATTCATCTGCACTCAGCTATTTCCATTAGTACCATAGATATTAAATAGGGCAGTGGTGCACATGGGCAGCTAATTGACCCTTCGAATGAGGCATTTTTAGAATCCCATTTATGGGCACATTTGGGTCTTGGTGTTTGGACCCACAGCGATTAGAAAGTTATCAACCTTTAATACATTCAGGGGCAAAAAATTATAAAAAAGCAGTACCATTCTTTGGTAAGACACCTTATCTTCTTCCTATCAATATTCTAAGGTGATGCTGAGGTCTGATTCTTGCAAGATAATAAAACTTTTGCACTTGTCCTCTCGGCTTACATGGCCGTAGGTTTGAGCTGAAAAATAATGCACTTCCCATATCTGGAAAAATAAAATCTCTTTACTTTGGAATAAATTGGCTATATGAGAATACTGTTGGGTTATAAGAGGGATAGCACATTACATTTTTTAATTTTATATTTGGTCTATAAAATACAAGCATGTTTATCTCTGTTATTCCTTGTCACGTCTTTTACTAATGACACTTTATACTATATAAAACTACATTTACACCATCCTAGCTACTTTGTGCATTGCGGCATCCTGCTATTAAAAAGGAATAATGATTCAAGCGCAATGCATGAAGGTCAGCAAGGCAACATTTAATACACAGAGCCAACAAAACAAATTCAGTATGGTGGTCAGGTCCTAGCAATCAGAGAAACAACCTTGTGCTCAGCAGTGCCCAGCGAAGCATGGAATGATCCGGTATAGTTTACTCATTTTTGCCATTCACTGTATGTTTCCTAAAAGCTATTCTGGAAGCATTAGGACAACAATGCAGATGTAAAATGGACCATTATCTTCTGTTTCGGGGATTTTTTTGTCTTCTTTCTATTAAAATTAGTTGATGCAAAATGTTAAATATTTAATAAAATGAAATTATAAAAATGCAAAGATTATTGGGAAATGATATATACTGCTGTGTATAGCATTGCTTTTGTATTATATATTTATATCTTTGCTTTTGCACTATAGTGACCATGTTGCATTCAGTATCTGTTCTGTTCTAATGTCAACGGCTTCATTTACCCAACGGAGACAAAAGAAAAGGAAAAGATAGGATAGTAGCAGCAACGTCATCATTTCTATATTCAAATATTAATGGATTTATTAATTATTTACTTTTTTATTACTTTTTTCTTTTTTTTTTTTGTAATAGCAATTTATATGACTTTGAGATTGTTCCAATATAGTCCACTGCTGTTTTCTGTAGCAAATCTCGCAGTCTTGACTTTTGTTGCTGGTGTGATTTCTGTTATTAGAGGTTTGGGAAATAAAACAGAAATAGCATTGATAAAAATTGAACTTTCAGCTTTTCGGAATGTTATTTTTCAAGGAAATAACTAATATTGACGTAAGTGGGAACCCTTAAAGCTATGGGGACGATGTAAGCAATGTTTTAGCACAGTACAGTGGACACCGTTTGACTTTAGGCGTGCACTTTTTAGTGCTCATGGCTATGTGTTTTCTACATGGGATGCAATATAGTGTTAATGTGTTGCATTGTCTTGGCACTGTGTAGCCCACATCACGAAACATGGTCAATGTTCATCAACGGAATGTAAGAACTATGCCAATATAGTTTTTAAAATTTACGTCAATATGATCATTACTAGGGTTGAATCAGTGTCTGAAAAATATGATGCTCCTTTTTACTCTTTAAAAAAGGCAGCAAGAACATGCGTGATAGACTAAAACGTAGCTTATTTTGGTATTAGGAAGTGTTTGTGTTACTATAAATCTGATTTTCACGTACGAGTGCTTTCCATCGTGTTCACAGAAAGCACAGCACTCGCACCTGTGATCATCTATGGGGTCAGTAACATATCTGATATTTTCATGGACCAAGCAGTCTGCGGAAAATTGCAGAGACATGACCGATTCTGATCCGAGGGTCGGCTGTGCTAGTCAATGGATTCATGAAGAAAAGACACCGCTCTCAGATGACATCCAAGTGTGGTACAATTTTCACGGACTGTCTTAAAGGAGAAGCTGCAGAAACTTTTTTTTTTCTCCACGAACATGAAAAACTGATGAATCACAGATGACAGTCTAATAAAACTCTGATCAATGTCTGATCAAAATCGATCCGTTCTTCTCGTATGTGAGAAAAAATGGATATCTGAATGAGGCCTTATACGCAGATTTAGTAAAGTATCTGTAGATGCTTCAATGTCACTGCTACAGATACAGTAATACCAATACTGTTGCATATACCCTTACAATCTAATAATTCCATCAAAAAGAATTTTCATTTATGGCATAAGAAGAGTTTTCATCTTCCAGTTGAAAGAGCTACAGCTGTGCCTTGGTTGTTTTATAAAGTGACATTGGAAAAGGTGGCACGAACCACTATTTATAAGGGCACTCACTGTTATCTAACCACACACAAAGACCAGAAGACATTTTTCACGTCTGTTTTCATATGTGGTTTTCACACATTTTTGGTGTTTTCCATAGCCAGAAATGCTTTAACCCTTTACTACTATCGGACGGAATAGTACATCCGATGGCAGCACCCCCGCTTTGATGTGGGCTCCAGCGATGAGTCTACCTCAAAGTCGGGACATGTCAGTTGTTTTGAACAGCTGACATGTGCCCGCAATAGCCTCGGGCAGAATCGCGATCCACCCGCTGCTATTAACTAGTTAAATGCCGCTGTCAAACGCTGACAGCGGCATTTAACAATCACTTCCTTCCATCCGGCTGGAAATGCGCTCACCAGTGACCCGTGTCACATGATTGTGGGTCACCGGTGTGTCGGCATGCCAACCAGAGGTCTCTTTGAGACCTCTATGATTGTTGATGCCAGATTGCTGTGAGCGCCACCCTATGGTCGGCGCTCATATAGCAATGCAGTAAATCTGCTACATAGAGGTGATCTGAGCATCACCTCTATGGAGCAGAGGCGATCGAGTTGTGGCAGCTTCTAGCTTCCCATGGAGGCTATTGAAGCCTGCTAAAAGTAAAAAAAAAAAGTTTTTAAAATTATGAAAAAAATACAAAAAACATAAAAGTTCAAATTACCCCACATTGAAAATAAAACAATAAAAAAAATCAAACATAGTCATATTTGATATCGCCATGTTCAGAATTGACAGATCTATCAACAAAAAAAGGATTAACCTAATCACTAAATGGCGTAGCGAGAAAAAAAAATCAAAACATCAGAATTACATTTCTTTGGTCACCACAACATTGCATTAAAATGCACAGTGGGAGCGCTGTTAATACATCCACTCCTGACTGTAACTGACTGGGAAAAAAATGGAGTAGCCGGCGCATGCTCAGTAACTAGCTGTGCCGTCATCGCTCATCACTGAGTGCGCTCTGCTCCATTCATTCCCCAGTCAGTTACAGTCGGCAGCAGCTGTATTAGCAGCACTCCGACTGTAAATATATTAACCCACGAGATGGATTTACGCTGTGGGACGTGACTGAGCGCCGGACAGGTAATGTATAGATTTGTTTTATTATGTTCACCTTTTTTTCAGAAGAACGAGGACTTTGCAATGGAATTAATAGTATAATAAAGATAATAAAAATGTGTGTGTTGTATTTTTTCATTAAAATAATTTATTCTTATTGTATGACTGTGTTTATTTAACAGTTTCTTTACTGTAGGATTAGTAATGGATCGGTGTCTTATTGACACCTCTCCATTACTAATCCGGATTTAATGGCACATGGGAAGAACCGGGCAAAGCTAATAGATGCACCTTTTCTGGGCAGCTGGGACTGCTGTTTTTAGGCTGGGGGGCCAAGATCAATGGCCCCTTACCAGCCTGAGAATATCAGCCAGCCCTCAGCTGTTGGCTTTAGTCAAGTTGGTTGTCAAAAATAGGGGGGAACCCAATGCCATTTTATTAAATTATTTATTTAAATAATTAAAAAAAAAACAGCGTGGGGACCCCTCTATTCTTCACAACCAACCTGGCTGAAGCTGACAGCTGAGGGTCGCAGCCCCCAGCTGTAAGTTTTCGTCTGGTTGGTTATTAACATGAGGGAAAACCCACGTAGGGATTTCATTCTGCTCTCGTGCTGGCAGAGCAGGAGAGCAGAATTACAGTTGCGGTCAGCATTAGCCGCTGGGAACAGTGCTTACTGTAGTGCTTCTTCAAGGTGGCATCCGTGTGGTCCTGATCTGGCACACTTGCAGCACACGGTTTCCACAAGTGTGCCACACGGAGGTACCACGTGTCCACATGGACACACGGACATGGATAGCTCCGGTACCAGATTTTCCGGTGTCTGAATTATCTGGACGTGTGAAACCGCCCTAAGTCTGACAGGTTGCTATTTTTGTATTTGTAATTTTGCCGTTTCACATTGGAAAAAGACAGTAGTTTTTCTGCTCTTCTATCAGAGCTGACATGACAGTCAGTCTGCCATCTTGGTGTCATGCACCATACTCTGTTAATAGTAAACAATTTACATAAAGGGTTTTGTCGGTTCAGACAGCAACTTTGGCTGTAACTGTATCATGTCTATCAGAATGTAATATGCCCACTGTTAGGATATGAGCTGGTTATCCGTTCAAGTTGTCGCAACGGGACCACTCAAATTAATTGGCAGTAATCTGCGAAGTAACACCTCATCTGCTTCTCTCAAAAGAACAAAGAACATTGAGAGAAGCAGGAAGAGAAATTAGTTGGCATGTGACCACAAGAATCAAAATCTCTTATGAGTAGTGATGTGATGACCACTCAGACAGACAAGTAAAGCCAAATCCTAACAGTGTGCATATTATACTCTGTCAGGACTCGGCATGGTACAGTCACTGCTGAAGTTGCTGCCCTGGCCCATAAAAGTAAATGTTGTACCATGTCTTACTATTGGAGTGTGGTGCATGACAGCATGATGGCAGACCTAAACTGCCATGTCAGGTTTGTCAGAAAAATGGAAAAACTGACCGTTTCCAATGTCAACTTGCAGAATTACAATCACATACATACATGTATTACTCATAAGATTTCACACAATTGCACATATTACATTAACATTGTACTTACACACATGCAACACATATTATATAGAATATATTATACTTTCCTATGTTAAAGCCTTTTCATACACGGGGCTTCAGAGAACCAGTAGGTAGAGAAGCTGAGTACATGACACCATTCAGCCTCCTCAGCCTGACAGTGCGATGCATGCACCTATTCCTCATCTATTTAGTTTGGGTGCCAAGCTGACAGAAGAGTGTGCTGGGGCACCAAGTGGGGGGATAAACTGACCCCACTGCAGTCTACAGCCAGTGCCCTTTGGTACCGCACAGAGCTAAGGCCGGTAATGCTGTACTGTATCAGTATCAGTAGATTCTCTATACCGTGTAGAAATTTAAAAAAATGTCTCTTAAAGATGTGCAATACTTCAGATTCCATCAGCTAGTAATTTAGGAAAGGATATCAAAGTGGAAAGATTTTACATATTTTATTGTGACAGTTTAGAAATAAAGCCCAAGGCACATTGGATTCATAGGCTGTTCTAAAAGGCCTTAACCATAGACATTACAATGTACCGGTGATTGAATGCATTATAGTCCAATTTCATGGTACATGAAATGGAGTTTGTATAAAAATGGTCTGTGTTTAAATTGATAGTGCATGCAGGTCAGATATCAACAATCGCAATTGGATGCTTTTACGCTGCCACAATATTAACTGTGATTTTGACTAGCCATGTCTAAAGCAAATCTATAGCATTTTTCCATTTTGTCAGTTTAGTAAATGTCACTTTGCAAACTGTTCTGGAACAGCACTTGTTTTCTCTTCAGTGTGACAGGCAGTCTTTGTAGTGCATCACCGGGGATACTTTCTGAATAGCAAATGTTAAGTCACTTTCTTTGATTAGGCACCACAGTATAATGCGACATATGTCCTGCTATAAATCCCGAAACAAGTACTTCTTCTCCAGGTTGTAGATATTGGGCAAGCATAAATAATGCGCTTGCTTTTTCTGTTATTTCTACTTATTTAGCATAAATACGTTTTCTGGCAACCGTGTTAGTTGTTAAAAATGAGCTTATCAGGTATTTGTACATTTGACACTAATCTCTTTCTGCCACATCATACTTGCAAAATTATTATTTGTAACCAGCAGGGAAAAACACTGAGTACAAAATTTCTGTATATAGGGCATGGAGCTGATTATGGAAAGGCTTGTTTGCCGCATGTGGAATGTGATATCATTGTCTTTTCTCTTTTCTGCTGTACAGTATGTGAAAAATGCTGCTTAGAAGACCATTAAACCCAAAGTCTGAAGTTTATTAAAGCAAAGCTTATAAAAAAAAAAAAAGCTTCTGACATCATTTGAATATATGTATGAAACATTTTCTAAAAGTTGTCAGAACTGGGCAAAGAGCAGCAATCATTGGGGCAGAGTTTATTTTGGACTACATCTACATTCTAATGATCCCATTACAAAATTCCACAATTAGCCTTTTTGTCAGCCTGAAGTAGTTAAAGAATGTTTGCATTCATTCTCTTCTCATAGAAACATAAGAAAATATATATTTTATCACTGATTATAGCTCTGTTCTAGATAGCTGAAGCTGCGGTGTTAAACTTTCCACTGGATTTTTTGATGCTTCTCTACTGATTGTGGAACAATTTTTGTTTTTCTTCTGTGCTCCTCAGTTCTAAAGTTATGCAACTCAGTAATAAAGATGGAAATTTTCCTTTCAATCAACCAATGTGCAGCACAGAATTTCTCTGCAGGTGAGTCCCAGCTTTAATTGGTCAACATCAGAGGAGAAAGGGCAAATGCGCACATGTAATATTCACATTCAGACCAGTTCATATCGCCTCTGTTTCCCCTTCAGTCACTGGGTAGCACCGCATATTCTTTGTTGCGGGTGATAAGGAGATGAGGCAGTGCTGTTAAATTTACTGTGACTTTTGGTAATGGAGTTATGGGGTTAATTCCTAGTTGCTTAGATTTTTCCTTTCTGTGAGCCCTGAGTGGGCTTCTTTATTGTTAATCTTATCTGCCCTCCTGGTGCTGACCGGTGGTGACCTGAATATCTGACTACTTTTGCCTGCCTTCAGCTGACTTCATCGCCACAATACAGGGAACCCTATCTCAGTCGAGATCCCTGTACAAGGGTTAAAGAATGAAGGCCATAGCAACCTCTGGGATCTGCTAAATGGAGTTAGATGCATTAAATCTGTCAATGGTAGCCATTTTTAGAGCTGATATGTGACTATTTGAGAGGGTGTGAGCGAGCTGTCATGTCCCTCCCACGAAGACTTCATTGAGTTAATGTTAAAATATGTCTTATTGAGTGTTAAGTTAATATAAAAAGTATGTTTCCCTATGGCCATGGTGTGTGTCAGGTTCCTGCAGTGTTAACTGCAAATCCGGCCCCTGGTTGGAGGCGGATTTCTTGAGGGACCAGTGGGGAGATTTTAGGGATTTAGGAAGTGATGAAGAGTGGTGGGAGTCAGAGTTGGGGAGGAGGTGAAAGGGAGAGCACAGGTGGACCAGTGGTGGAATATAAAAGATTCAGTAGGAAGAGAGACCAGTAACAAAGGCGGCAGTCATCACAGGCAAGTGGGAACCTCCTGCAAAGAAAGGCCAGAAAACGTAATTTCCAGTGGAAAGGAAACCTTAAGGGAAAGGGTAATAGATCCCTGCTTTGGTACTGAGGCTTTTATGACTAGATTAAGCAAAGAAACAGGGTAATAGGATCATAGTGATACACCTGGACCCATATGACCCTATACCCAGGTAAATTGCTGTACCTATTACCAGGATCAAAATGCTTACTTTAACTCTTGGGCAGTAGCCAGTGTAGTTTATGGTAGGCGATGAAAAGTGCATAACCTGTTACTCCCTGTTCACCAGTTTGGCTGTGCATAAAAAGTACATTGTTTGTAAAAGTTGGTTTGGCTCCCTGATTGAAAGGGTTAAACGAAGCAGTACTGCACCAAATTTATAAAAAAGGAAGATGGAGGTATCAGATTCTGAAGTAATCTCGCTCTTACACACCCTCAACACTCAACTTTCTGTAACTTGCTCTAGAGTGGAAAAGGCGGCCCACTCACATGACTACTGCCTTGGGTCCAGTTACATACCAAAAGAGCCCTGTAACACCACTGAGAAGTTTTGTGTTACTGAGTGTATTTAGGAGAACACTTTTCATTTTTTATTTCTGGTGGGGGGAATCATTTTGGAATGGATGAGCACAAAAAAGTAAAACTGCTCCAGAAGCAGTACAGTAGCACCAATTGGTTGAGGTACTCAGCTTAAAAAATCCAATGAACGATAATTTAATTTTGACTAGGAGAGCCAATCTGTATATACTGCCAACAGCCAATAATGTTTAAAAAGCTGCTGTTAATGTCTCACAGTGTAAGAAAATGCTATCAATCAATGTCAGATTTGTGGGAGACTGACAGAAGGTGGCAGTGTGCTATATATCGTGTTGTCTTTATTTTTCTTTTCTTTGCAATTACATGGTCATTGGCTATTGATTTTACGAAATAACAATAAACATTGCACCTTCCAAATCGAGAAAAATTTGAGTCTAAAGGCACCATTACATTTAGCGATGCACCAGCGATCCCGACAACGATACGACCTGGTCAGGATCGCTGGTGCATCGCTAAATGGTCGCTAGTGAGCTGCCAAACAGGCAGATATCTCCAGCGACGTAGCAGTGGTCGGCGGTCGTTACTTACCTGTCAGATGGCAGCTCTGATGACAACTTCCTCCCGCATCCATTAGTCGCTCGTCAGCGCCAGCAGGAAGCCGACAACGAGAAATGGACCAGGACAATCTCGTGCGATCAGCAATATCCAGTGAGGAGCCGGGTCAGAGGTAAGTATTACATGTAGTGAGTTCGCTAGCGATATCGCTGTTGCGTCACAAAATAGGTGACGCTTTAGCGATATCGTTAGCGATCTCGCTATGTGTGAAGGGGACTTAAGGAGCATAGAGCTTACCCTGCACCTTACCACTTTCAGTGACAAGTGAATTTTGAAATCCATAACCTATTTATCTCTTATTGCACCGCTTGCCTTCATCAAGCTTCCTCCTTGCCAGGAATCTTTACCTAGGAGACCATCCACTGATATAGACCACAGAATTATAATAAAAAAATAAAAATCCTGCCATCCTTGAGACCAGAGAGAATTCTTCACAAGAGTTAAATTGCAAAAATATTTGTTATTATAAGCTCTTTCCAATTGTAACTATTTGTTATGGTGACAAAACCCTTAATAAACAATGGTGAGTTTAACTATGTCCATAACATGCACCTTACTGTTTTGCTTACTAGACATACAAAACGTTATCATCTGGAGCATTATAGTCCAACAAAATCTTCTGTATTGAAATTTGGGGGCATATTTTCGGAATGTTTAACTTCTTCCTTGAGTTATGGCTAAATATGTTTTGAGAAATATGCCCAACATGATAAAAACCTGGCATACATAGACATGGTTTACAGAACTGACCTCCATGAATTTGACATTGAAACATACAATACTGTGGCACAGAATAAAGCATCATGTATATGCATCAATATTTATGTAGCATTCACTTACAATAGCCCAGCAATAATGTTTCAGTAGTCCTTCAGCTTTCTCACCTAAAGTGAACTGATCAGATTTAGCAAACAGTTTAGACAATGTCAAAGACAGGTTCACGTCTCCACAAGACCATGGTCAAATATAGCAGAATATACAATACATAATAAGAATTCTTAAGCATGTAGAGCAAGTATTTCCCATTACGGTAGCTATAAGTATTTAAAACTTTGATCTTTAAAGATTTTAATAAAAAACACCCAGGATTCATTGTATCTTTAAGACACAATTGTTTTACAACCTAAAAGATTATATGAACAGAAGCAATTTGAAAAAGTCATACATTTGTGTGACCTTTATTGTACCTTCAAACTGAAATAAAGAGTTTTACTTCAGTGAAGATAACAGCGCTACATGTCTCTCCATGAACCATTGGCTGCAATGAGCTTACTGATAGAATAAAAGATAAAATCAATGAAGATTATATCATTAAGGATTATTATAATCACAGCAACTGCAGATCCAGAGCATGTAGAAAGCAGAAAGAGGCAGAACAGGTCTCCTTTTCAAATACATTATGTAATGAACCATTCACCGAGCAAGGTGGATTAGGCAATTTAACAGAAAGAAAAAATACATAATTTTTTGCCTATGTAGATGCTAAGCTGAAAAGTAGTTCTGTACAGAAAACTTCATTTTGGACACTTTTTGTACTTAAACTTTTGTCTAAAGTGTTTTTAATATTTTTAATGTTAAATTTACATTTTACTTTAAATAAGAATTCTCACTTATGATTTTATTTACTAGGGTTAATATAGGGGGGAGCAGTATTATTTGTGGATATATGAACCCATTGGTGTTGTTTATTTCCCATAAGGCCAGTTCCCTTTGTGCAATTCTTCACCAGTGTACTGTGGTAATTCAGGAAAAAACACCTTTGACATCACCACTCGCCTTTTTAGGAGAGCCATTGATGTCTGAATATTCAAAAAGCATAGCCTTCAGCTACCACATGTCACGATCCATTTTTGGATCTGTGTCAGAGTCTGGACTCTCTTATATAAACCTTTTTCCTTTCTGGCCCTCGGGGGTTAATATGGGTTTTTGACCGCGGTGGCCGCTGGTGTTACTACAACTGTAGTTGGTCGGCTGCTGGGTTCCCCCCCGGTGACCGCTGGTGTTACTACATGTTTAGTTAGTCAGCAGGTGGTGACTATTCCCACTTCCCTTTATAAGGTCACCTCGTGCTGCAATTCACTGTTGGTAATACTGGTCATTTGCTAACCAACCTTGGTGAAGGCTGGACCTACCTGGTGCAGAGGGGGTTCAGCTTATCTGGAGCAGTGGAGATGCTGCTGAATGCTGATCGGGTGCATTACTCTGCTGCTTGGAGCATTGGCAACAGATAAAGCTAAGTTTTGGTTTTTAGTTGCTTTAACCCCATGGTGTCTGTTTTATATTTTCCTTTCTTGTTATTTGTGCAGTTCACTTTATTCTCTGTCTCACCTCCCAGGGAGGGGGTTGGGGGTTTAGTTCAGGGCTAAACAGGAGACAGGGACAGGTCGGGGACTTGGGCCTCACTACCATCAAGTGTACCCCCAAGTTAAGGAAATTCAGGGCACCTCCTTAGCCTGAGGGGCAGTTCAGGGGCCCAGGTTCCACGTCTCCTGTTTTCCCCCTACTGCCCCGTGACACCACATGCACTCCATGAGTTTGCTTCATTATCCACTTCTCTCAGCTGTCTAATCATCTCTTCAGCAAACACTAGCTTGCTGTTTCATGATCCGGCACTACTTCCTAGCTCAGACCTGAAAATCCTATTGCACTCTCAACTTTGGCTCAACAATTGCCTGGTAGCGAAGTAATTCTGCTAATACTGGTAAAACTCTGCTACAACAGGTGCCTGATAACAAACTCTTATCTTGTACTACGGGTGCTGCTCACACTTCCATCTCTATTGACACAGTGTGTAATCTTCTCTGCAAGCAAATACCAGTTTACCTATTATTCACTACTGCCTGTGAATAACCATTTGTCTACTTATTGAGTAAAGTTCTGACATTAACCATTTGTCTGCTTAGTTTCTTTTGGTGCTTCCTGCGCCTAAGCGTCTATATGAGCATGTAGGTCATAGGAAGCTGAATAAAATGATACCTTGATATCTGTGATCTGATGTGTTATTCCAGTGGAATCCACATTTTTCTTATTAGTAAATGGGCTGTTAAGGGCTATCTGTGGTCAAGATACAGATCTCCCTTAAAATCTGCCCCCAGAGATTAGTGTAAATGAAAGTGGGAGTCACAGGTGTGAGACCTGGGACTAACACAGAACAATAGAACATTGTCTCAAAAGAAAAATATTAGCATCTGCAGCTCTCACAGCTCTGCTGTATTGCAACCCTGTCTGCCTGTGAGATGGAAGCTGAAGCTGAGTGGACCCTAAAGATGTGTCAGTTATAATCACACAAAACTCTGCAGTGAGATCAGGGGAAAAGAAATTGGCCATTGCACATCACTTTGGAAATGCCCCCATCATGTAATATAATTTCTAGAGGTAGATTTTTATGTACAGTAGATCGGTGTCCAGCCCATAGATCTTAACAGCTCAATTACATATAAGAAAAACGTGGATTTTTCTGGAATAAGACATCAGATCACAGATATCAAGGTATCATTTTGTTCAGTTTCCTATGACCTACACACCCCAAAAAACGGCTAAGGAGAATTGATCCTCCGAACAGATTCCCTTTAATCAAGTAGTTATTAATTAAATGAAAACCTTTCTAATCTTGTCATCAAGAACTGTACCTGTGCCTTTAGAACCCCACCATTTTTGCATCTGAAATCTGAATATTTAGTTGTAATTAGAGTTGAGCGACTTTTGGTTTTTTAGGGTCGCATTTCGTTTCGTGAAACCCGACTTTTCCAAAAGTCGGGTCGAGCAAGATCGTCCGATTATAGGGAAAAGTCGGGGTCGTCCCGAAACACGAAACCCAATGTAAGTCAATGGGGAATAAAAGTCGGCAGTGAGAGGAGGACAGGAAACACACCTACAGTGCCCATTTGAATGCCAAAAGCATCAATTCTTCTTACTTAAGCTTGTCAACCTTAATTAACTTCATAATACAAGTTACGCACTGAAAAATGGGGGTTATTTGGCTAAAGTTGTGGGGGGGAGGGCTGGCTGCAGGTTTTCATGTGCCCTGGGCGAAAGAGCGCCCCTTTAACACATACCACAACTCATCATGCTCCGATACGGCAGAGAGATAGCGGTATAGAACAATGAAAAATACCTCACTTTTTACATCTCATGACGAGGCCCATCTATTTCTCCATACAGAATCATTGGTCCCATATAATGTTTGAAACAGTATATGATGAGCTCCACATAATGCTACAGTATATGTTGGTCCTCATGGATGAAGCTCCACTGTCTTATGGGCCCAAATAATGCTCCAAACATAATGGGCCCCATTTCTAATGCTCTAGTGTATAATGGGCCCTGTAAATGCTGCTACAGTGTCTGATGTCCACCTTTGGAATGTTCCAGTGTATGGTGGGCCCCATCTATCATTCTCCAGAGTATAGTGCTCCCCAAAAATTGCTGTCCCAACATTGAAAACAATCAAATAAGTCTCCTCGCTAGGGAATCCCTGTACTTGTCTGGACTCCTCGTCGTCCCCATCTTCCATCTCACTGCACAGTATTTCAACTTTGCAAGTGCTGTGATCCTGGGCAAGCAGGGGGGGCCCACTCGTTGGCGATGGCACTGGCACAGGGCCCCTGATAGTACGGTGGTGTGTCTGATGGCGGGTGGGCCGAACCTGCACTTTCATCTGCAGCTTCCTCTTTGTCACCGTGTAAGATGGAACTGTATATGGGAAGGGTAACCTGAGTTTCATCAGGGTCAGATTCAGGTCGTGTAGCGTGCGAGGGGAATGTAGTGGTCTGGGTCAATGTACCAGCAGATTCATCTAGCAGTGGCCGGGCATCAGTGCACTTGTGTCACCCCCAGGAGTACGGTCGCCACAGAGGCATTACCTTCCTCCCAGGGAGTGTGATGTCATGCTTGGGAGCAACGAAGGATCTCTCTAGCAGGTTAACTGATTGGGCGGCGTTATTCCCACGAGTCATGACCCTCCAAACAGCGTTCATGAAGGCAAAGTGTTTGTTTTACGTGGGCAGTATGGTTGCAAAGCTGAACCTTAAAGGAATGTCCAGAAGGGCACCACCAGGAGTGGAGCCTACGGTTAAATTCAACTCCACCTGGGAAACCTCAACCATGCCAGCTACAGAACAGATGCACACATTGCAAGCTTAATTCCGTTAACGAACGAGACTCCGTCATGCCCCGCGGTCCGAGTCCGGCTTACTAGAGGGACACGTGAGGCTCTGGCACATGAGATTGGCCAATAACTGGTGTGTCATGCCCTTACATGTCCGTGGCTGCATGTGCGTTACACTGAAAAGGCCAGCGTTTGTCGCTTACAGGTGCAGATAACCCGCTGAACAACGTTAGTGATGGGGATCACTGATTACAATTATTGCCCGCGAACAATGATTTCCCAGTAAGTGCAGGTCAACCGCATTTCCGGAATTAGGCCTAACCGTCATTCCTGAAAAAATGAAAAACTTATGTGTGCAAACCACAGGTGCTGTAGCTTGCTTAACAGCTCGCCAGCCGTTCTCACGCCCAGTATGGATTACACGTGATTGCACAAAGGTGAGAAAGGGTACCGTATCCCCAGATAACATGTATGGATAGCGTACACATTCAAAATATATGTCTCAGGAGGCAGGCTCAGACGGTGTTAGGCCCAGTATGGATTGCACGTGATGGCACAAAGGTTAGAAAGGGTACCGTATCCCCAGATAACATGTATAGATAGCGTACACATTCAAAATATATGTCTCAGGAGGCAGGCTCAGACGGTGTTAGGCCCAGTATGGATTGCACGTGATTGCACAAAGGTTAGAAAGGGTACCGTTTCCCCGGATAACATGTATGGATAGCGTACACATTCAAAATATATGTCTCAGGAGGCAGGCTCAGACGGTGTTAGGCCCAGTATGGATTGCACGTGATTGCACAAAGGTTAGAAAGGATACCGTTTCCCCGGATAACATGTATGGATAGCGTACACATTCAAAATATATGTCTCAGGAGGCAGGCTCAGACGGTGTTAGGCCCAGTATGGATTGCACGTGATTGCACAAAGGTTAGAAAGGGTACCGTTTCCCCGGATAACATGTATGGATAGCGTACACATTCAAAATATATGTCTCAGGAGGCATGCTCAGACGGTGTTAGGCCCAGTATGGATTGCACGTGATTGCACAAAGGTTAGAAAGGGTACCGTTTCCCCGGATAACATGTATGGATAGCGTACACATTCAAAATATATGTCTATACATCAGGAGGCAGGCTCAGACGGTGTTAGGCCCAGTATGGATTGCACGTGATTGCACAAAGGTTAGAAAGGGTACCGTATCCCAGGTAACATGTATGGATAGCGTACACATTCAAAATATATGTCTCAGGAGGCAGGCTCAGATGGTGTTAGGCCCAGTATGAATTGCACGTGATTGCACAAAGGTTAGAAAGGGTACCGTTTCCCCGGATAACATGTATGGATAGCGTACACATTCAAAATATATGTCTCAGGAGGCAGGCTCAGACGGTGTTAGGCCCAGTATGGATTTCACGTGATTGCACAAAGGTTAGAAAGGGTACCGTTTCCCTGGATAACATGTATGGATAGCGTACACATTCAAAATATATGTCTATACATCAGGAGGCAGGCTCAGATGGTGTCAGGCACAGTATGGATTTGACGGCCCAGATTACACAGCGGAGGAGCAGGGAGAGGTAAAAATTGCAAATGCTGGGGCCCTGCCCAAGCAAGGGGGCCCACTCGTGGGCGTCGGTACTGGCACTGGGCCCCTCATAGTACAGTGGTGTGTCTGACGGCGGGTGTGCACCACCACCGTCAGAGACACTTGATTGCACTATGAGGGACCCTGTGCCAGTGCCCGCGCCCAAGAGTCGGCCTACCCACCTGTTCAGGGCAACGGCACTCGCACGGTGTCTTGCGCTAGGTGGTGACCCCGGCCATGGGGGGGGAGGCAGCACAGTTAGGGAGTTTTAGAAAGTGGCATATGTTGATGTTGGACATTCAGCTGATGCAAAAGGCGAAATAGGTCAAGTCCCAGGAAGAGGTGGACCAAAGCAAGCCATTTTTCTGTCACCCTATGTGTCATCAGGGGAAGGTGGGACAAAATCCTTGGAAACCCATGCATGGTTCATTTTAATGAAGGTTAGATCATCCACATTTTGGGTTGACAGACGGGTCCTTTTTTCTGTCAGGATTGATCCAGCTGCACTGAAGACTCTTTCCGATAGCACACTTGCAGCTGGGCAAGCGAGCTCCTGTAAGGCATATTGTGCCAATTCAGGCCAGGTGTCCAGTTTAGCGGCCCAATAGTCAAAGGGGAATGACCTGTGTGGGAGAACATCGATATGGGAGGAAAAGTAGTTTGTAACCATGGTTGACAACTGCTGTCTCCTGTCACTTTCCATCGATGCAGTATTACCAGTTGTGTGAGCGGTATTTGAAAAATCAGTCCACAACATTGTCATGAAACCCCTGTCTCCAATGCCACTTCTGCTGTGTGCACCACGAACACCTCTGCCAAGCTGCCCCCGGCCCGTACGGCTCGTGTGAGAACCATCACCGCTGCTGTGTGCTGGGAATGCCTCAAGCAACCGATTTACCAGAGTTGCTTGTTTATTAGCCAATATTAGGTCAAGGTTCTCCTGTGGCATGATGTTTTGTAATTTGCCTTTATAGCGTGGATCCAGGATGCTGGCCAACCAGTAGTCGTCATCGTTCATCATTTTGGCAATGCGGGGGTCCCTTTTTAGGATCCGCAAGGCATAATCTGACATGTGGGCCAATGTTCCCGGTGTCAATGATGCACTGCGAGTGCTGGTTGGAGGAGCACTTTCTGGCAAATCCACATCCCTCCAGTCACGCACAAACCCTGTACCAGACCTTGCCATGCCAACATTTTCACTTGCCCCACGAGATGCATCCTCCATCCCTAAGTAATCATCCCCATCATCATCCTCCTCCTCCTCTTCTTCCTCCACCTCGTCCAGGAGAGGTCCCTGAGCAGACAATGGCTGAATGTCATCAAGGATTCCCTCCTCCTCTTCCTCCTCATCAACATTGGTCAGAATCTGGCTCTGTACACTGCGAGGACAATGTAGTGCTCTGAGTGAATGTACCAGCAGAATCATCCATCAGCGGCTGTGCATCAGTGCACTCTATGTCAGATTCATCTTGGCCTGGGTAATTCACCATTTCACTTGATAATCCAGGCATGGTATGTGAAAACAGCTCCATGGAGTAATCAGTAGTATGGCCTGCGTCATCCTTCAATCTTGGTTGGGGTGAAGGACACAAGGAAAGGTGTGGTTCAAGAACATGAGCCTCCAATGACGACTCAGTGCTTTTACTTTTTACAACTGAAGAAGAGGAGGTGATAGAGCTGGAGGCTGAGTCAGCAATGTAAGACAAAACTTTTTCCTGATGCTCTGGCTTTAAAAGCGGTTTGCCAACTCCTAGAAAACTAAGAGTTCGAGGCCTTATGTAGCCAGACGATGACGCAGGCTCAACACCTCCTGCATTCGGTCCTATTTTGCTCTTGCCACTACCATCAGATCCACCACCACCAACATCATTACCAGCTGCCAACTCCCGCCCAATTCCACGGCCTCTTCCACCAGCCTTCCTCATTTTTGGTAGAAATGTAGACAAAATTCAACAAACTATATAGTAATGTAAAACAAGGTACAAGGTGTCTATAGGACAGGGGAGATTTTGAATTTCTGCAGACACTTGTGGACACTGGACACTTTTGGATTGTGTGAGGCCCACTGATATCTGAGCGCTATGTCACAGGCTCGATGGCACAGCTGTGACCAAAGTGACTAGAGGATAAGGGAGATTTTGAATCTCTGCACACACTTTTGGACACTGGACACTTTTGGATTGTGTGAGGCCCAATGAATATCTGAGCGCTATGTGACAGGCTAGATGGCACAGCTGCTGTGATCAAAGTGACTAGAGGATAAGGGAGATTTTGAATCTCTGCACACACTTTTGGACACTGGACACTTTTGGATTGTGTGAGGCCCACTGATATCTGAGCGCTATGTGACAGGCTAGATGGCACAGCTGCTGTGATCAAAGTGACTAGAGGATAAGGGAGATTTTGAATCTCTGCACACACTTTTGGACACTGGACACTTTTGGATTGTGTGAGGCCCAATGAATATCTGAGCGCTATGTGACAGGCTCGATGGCACAGCTGCTGTGACCAAAGTGACTAGAGGATAAGGGAGATTTTGAATCTCTGCACACACTTTTGGACACTGGACACTTTTGGATTGTGTGAGGCCCACTGATATCTGAGCGCTATGTCACAGGCTCCATGGCACAGCTGTGACCAAAGTGACTAGAGGATAAGGGAGATTTTGAATCTCTGCACACACTTTTGGACACTGGACACTTTTGGATTGTGTGAGGCCCAATGAATATCTGAGCGCTATGTGACAGGCTCGATGGCACAGCTGTGACCAAAGTGACTAGAGGATAAGGGAGATTTTGAATCTCTGCACACACTTTTGGACACTGGACACTTTTGGATTGTGTGAGGCCCACTGATATCTGAGCGCTATGTCACAGGCTCGATGGCACAGCTGTGACCAAAGTGACTAGAGGATAAGGGAGATTTTGAATCTCTGCACACACTTTTAGACACTGGACACTTTTGGATTGTGTGAGGCCCAATGAATATCTGAGCGCTATGTGACAGGCTCGATGACACAGCTGTGACCAAAGTGACTAGAGGATAAGGGAGATTTTGAATCTCTGCACACACTTTTGGACACTGGACACTTTTGGATTGTGTGAGGCCCACTGATATCTGAGCGCTATGTAACAGGCTCGATGGCACAGCTGTGACCAAAGTGACTAGAGTATAAGGGAGATTTTGAATCTCTGCACACACTTTTAGACACTGGACACTTTTGGATTGTGTGAGGCCCAGTGAATATCTGAGCGCTATGTGACAGGCTCGATGGCACAGCTGTGACCAAAGTGACTAGAGGATAAGGGAGATTTTGAATCTCTGCACACACTTTTAGACACTGGACACTTTTGGATTGTGTGAGGCCCAATGAATATCTGAGCGCTATGTGACAGGCTCGATGGCACAGCTGTGACCAAAGTGACTAGAGGATAAGGGAGATTTTGAATCTCTGCACACACTTTTGGACACTGGACACTTTTGGATTGTGTGAGGCCCACTGATATCTGAGCGCTATGTCACAGGCTCGATGGCACAGCTGTGACCAAAGTGACTAGAGGATAAGGGAGATTTTGAATCTCTGCACACACTTTTAGACACTGGACACTTTTGGATTGTGTGCGGCCCAATGCATATCTGAGCGCTATGTGACAGGCTCGATGGCACAGCTGTGACCAAAGTGACTAGAGGATAAGGTAGATTTTGAATCTCTGCACACACTTTTGGACACTGGACACTTTTGGATTGTGTGAGGCCCACTGATATCTGAGCGCTATGTCACAGGCTCGATGGCACAGCTGTGACCAAAGTGACTAGAGGATAAGGGAGATTTTGAATCTCTGCACACACTTTTAGACACTGGACACTTTTGGATTGTGTGAGGCCCAATGAATATCTGAGCTCTATGTGACAGGCTCGATGGCACAGCTGTGACCAAAGTGACTAGAGGATAATGGAGATTTTGAATCTCTGCACACACTTTTAGACACTGGACACTTTTGGATTGTGTGAGGCCCAATGAATATGTGAGCGCTATGTGACAGGCTCGATGGCACAGCTGTGACCAAAGTGACTAGAGGATAAGGGAGATTTTGAATCTCTGCACACACTTTTGGACACTGGACATTTTTGGATTGTGTGAGGCCCAATGAATATCTGAGCGCTATGTGACAGGCTCGATGGCACAGCTGTGACCAAAGTGACTAGAGGAAAAGGGAGATTTTGAATCTCTGCACACACTTTTGGACACTTTTGGATTGTGTGAGGCCCACTGATATCTGAGCGCTATGTGACAGGCTCGTTGGCACAGCTGTGACCAAAGTGACTAGAGGATAAGGGAGATTTTGAATCTCTGCACACACTTTTAGACACTGGACACTTTTGGATTGTGTGAGGCCCAATGAATATCTGAGCGCTATGTGACAGGCTCGATGGCACAGCTGTGACCAAAGTGACTAGAGGATAAGGGAGATTTTGAATCTCTGCACACACTTTTAGACACTGGACACTTTTGGATTGTGTGAGGCCCAATGAATATCTGAGCGCTATGTGACAGGCTCGATGGCACAGCTGTGACCAAAGTGACTAGAGGATAAGGGAGATTTTGAATCTCTGCACACACTTTTGGACACTGGACACTTTTGGATTGTGTGAGGCCCAATGAATATCTGAGCGCTATGTGACAGGCTCGATGGCACAGCTGTGACCAAAGTGACTAGAGGATAAGGGAGATTTTGAATCTCTGCACACACTTTTGGACACTTTTGGATTGTGTGAGGCCCACTGATATCTGAGCGCTATGTGACAGGCTCGTTGGCACAGCTGTGACCAAAGTGGCTAGAGGATAAGGGAGATTTTGAATCTCGGCACACACTTTTAGACACTGGACACTTTTGGATTGTGTGAGGCCCAATGAATATCTGAGCGCTATGTGACAGGCTCGATGGCACAGCTGTGACCAAAGTGACTAGAGGATAAGGGAGATTTTGAATCTCTGCACACACTTTTAGACACTGGACACTTTTGGATTGTGTGAGGCCCAATGAATATCTGAGCGCTATGTGACAGGCTCGATGGCACAGCTGTGACCAAAGTGACTAGAGGATAAGGGAGATTTTGAATATCTGCACACACTTTTGGACACTGGACACTTTTGGATTGTGTGAGGCCCAATGCATATCTGAGCGCTATGTGACAGGCTCGATGGCACAGCTGTGACCAAAGTGACTAGAGGATAAGGTAGATTTTGAATCTCTGCACACACTTTTGGACACTGGACACTTTTGGATTGTGTGAGGCCCACTGATATCTGAGCGCTATGTCACAGGCTCGATGGCACAGCTGTGACCAAAGTGACTAGAGGATAAGGGAGATTTTGAATCTCTGCACACACTTTTAGACACTGGACACTTTTGGATTGTGTGAGGCCCAATGAATATCTGAGCGCTATGTGACAGGCTCGATGGCACAGCTGTGACCAAAGTGACTAGAGGATAATGGAGATTTTGAATCTCTGCACACACTTTTAGACACTGGACACTTTTGGATTGTGTGAGGCCCAATGAATATGTGAGCGCTATGTGACAGGCTCGATGGCACAGCTGTGACCAAAGTGACTAGAGGATAAGGGAGATTTTGAATCTCTGCACACACTTTTTGACACTGGACATTTTTGGATTGTGTGAGGCCCAATGAATATCTGAGCGCTATGTGACAGGCTCGATGGCACAGCTGTGACCAAAGTGACTAGAGGAAAAGGGAGATTTTGAATCTCTGCACACACTTTTGGACACTTTTGGATTGTGTGAGGCCCACTGATATCTGAGCGCTATGTGACAGGCTCGTTGGCACAGCTGTGACCAAAGTGACTAGAGGATAAGGGAGATTTTGAATCTCTGCACACACTTTTAGACACTGGACACTTTTGGATTGTGTGAGGCCCAATGAATATCTGAGCGCTATGTGACAGGCTCGATGGCACAGCTGTGACCAAAGTGACTAGAGGATAAGGGAGATTTTGAATCTCTGCACACACTTTTGGACACTTTTGGATTGTGTGAGGCCCACTGATATCTGAGCGCTATGTGACAGGCTCGTTGGCACAGCTGTGACCAAAGTGGCTAGAGGATAAGGGAGATTTTGAATCTCTGCACACACTTTTAGACACTGGACACTTTTGGATTGTGTGAGGCCCAATGAATATCTGAGCGCTATGTGACAGGCTCGATGGCACAACTGTGACCAAAGTGACTAGAGGATAAGGGAGATTTTGAATCTCTGCACACACTTTTGGACACTGGACACTTTTGGATTGTGTGAGGCCCAATGCATATCTGAGCACTATGTGACAGGCTCGATGGCACAGCTGTGACCAAAGTGACTAGAGGATAAGGTAGATTTTGAATCTCTGCACACACTTTTGGACACTGGACACTTTTGGATTGTGTGAGGCCCACTGATATCTGAGCGCTATGTCACAGGCTCGATGGCACAGCTGTGACCAAAGTGACTAGAGGATAAGGGAGATTTTGAATCTCTGCACACACTTTTAGACACTGGACACTTTTGGATTGTGTGAGGCCCAATGAATATCTGAGCGCTATGTGACAGGCTCGATGGCACAGCTGTGACCAAAGTGACTAGAGGATAACGGAGATTTTGAATCTCTGCACACACTTTTAGACACTGGACACTTTTGGATTGTGTGAGGCCCAATGAATATGTGAGCGCTATGTGACAGGCTCGATGGCACAGCTGTGACCAAAGTGACTAGAGGATAAGGGAGATTTTGAATCTCTGCACACACTTTTGGACACTGGACATTTTTGGATTGTGTGAGGCCCAATGAATATCTGAGCGCTATGTGACAGGCTCGATGGCACAGCTGTGACCAAAGTGACTAGAGGAAAAGGGAGATTTTGAATCTCTGCACACACTTTTGGACACTTTTGGATTGTGTGAGGCCCACTGATATCTGAGCGCTATGTGACAGGCTCGTTGGCACAGCTGTGACCAAAGTGACTAGAGGATAAGGGAGATTTTGAATCTCTGCACACACTTTTAGACACTGGACACTTTTGGATTGTGTGAGGCCCAATGAATATCTGAGCGCTATGTGACAGGCTCGATGGCACAGCTGTGACCAAAGTGACTAGAGGATAAGGGAGATTTTGAATCTCTGCACACACTTTTAGACACTGGACACTTTTGGATTGTGTGAGGCCCAATGAATATCTGAGCGCTATGTGACAGGCTCGATGGCACAGCTGTGACCAAAGTGACTAGAGGATAAGGGAGATTTTGAATCTCTGCACACACTTTTGGACACTGGACACTTTTGGATTGTGTGAGGCCCAATGAATATCTGAGCGCTATGTGACAGGCTCGATGGCACAGCTGTGACCAAAGTGACTAGAGGATAAGGGAGATTTTGAATCTCTGCACACACTTTTGGACACTTTTGGATTGTGTGAGGCCCACTGATATCTGAGCGCTATGTGACAGGCTCGTTGGCACAGCTGTGACCAAAGTGGCTAGAGGATAAGGGAGATTTTGAATCTCTGCACACACTTTTAGACACTGGACACTTTTGGATTGTGTGAGGCCCAATGAATATCTGAGCGCTATGTGACAGGCTCGATGGCACAGCTGTGACCAAAGTGACTAGAGGATAACGGAGATTTTGAATCTCTGCACACACTTTTAGACACTGGACACTTTTGGATTGTGTGAGGCCCAATGAATATGTGAGCGCTATGTGACAGGCTCGATGGCACAGCTGTGACCAAAGTGACTAGAGGATAAGGGAGATTTTGAATCTCTGCACACACTTTTGGACACTGGACATTTTTGGATTGTGTGAGGCCCAATGAATATCTGAGCGCTATGTGACAGGCTCGATGGCACAGCTGTGACCAAAGTGACTAGAGGAAAAGGGAGATTTTGAATCTCTGCACACACTTTTGGACACTTTTGGATTGTGTGAGGCCCACTGATATCTGAGCGCTATGTGACAGGCTCGTTGGCACAGCTGTGACCAAAGTGACTAGAGGATAAGGGAGATTTTGAATCTCTGCACACACTTTTAGACACTGGACACTTTTGGATTGTGTGAGGCCCAATGAATATCTGAGCGCTATGTGACAGGCTCGATGGCACAGCTGTGACCAAAGTGACTAGAGAATAAGGGAGATTTTGAATCTCTGCACACACTTTTAGACACTGGACACTTTTGGATTGTGTGAGGCCCAATGAATATCTTAGCGCTATGTGACAGGCTCGATGGCACATCTGTGACCAAATTGACTAGAGGATAAGGGAGATTTTGAATCTCTGCACACACTTTTGGACACTGGACACTTTTGGATTGTGTGAGGCCCAATGAATATCTGAGCGCTATGTGACAGGCTCGATGGCACAGCTGTGACCAAAGTGACTAGAGGATAAGGGAGATTTTGAATCTCTGCACACACTTTTGGACACTTTTGGATTGTGTGAGGCCCACTGATATCTGAGCGCTATGTGACAGGCTCGTTGGCACAGCTGTGACCAAAGTGGCTAGAGGATAAGGGAGATTTTGAATCTCTGCACACACTTTTAGACACTGGACACTTTTGGATTGTGTGAGGCCCAATGAATATCTGAGCGCTATGTGACAGGCTCGATGGCACAGCTGTGACCAAAGTGACTAGAGGATAAGGGAGATTTTGAATCTCTGCACACACTTTTAGACACTGGACACTTTTGGATTGTGTGAGGCCCAATGAATATCTGAGCGCTATGTGACAGGCTCGATGGCACAGCTGTGACCAAAGTGACTAGAGGATAAGGGAGATTTTGAATCTCTGCACACACTTTTGGACACTGGACACTTTTGGATTGTGTGAGGCCCAATGAATATCTGAGCGCTATGTGACAGGCTCGATGGCACAGCTGTGACCAAAGTGACTAGAGGATAAGGGAGATTTTGAATCTATGCACACACTTTTGGACACTTTTGGATTGTGTGAGGCCCACTGATATCTGAGCGCTATGTGACAGGCTCGTTGGCACAGCTGTGACCAAAGTGACTAGAGGATAAGGGAGATTTTGAATCTCTGCACACACTTTTAGACACTGGACACTTTTGGATTGTGTGAGGCCCAATGAATATCTGAGCGCTATGTGACAGGCTCGATGGCACAGCTGTGACCAAAGTGACTAGAGGATAAGGGAGATTTTGAATCTCTGCACACACTTTTAGACACTGGACACTTTTGGATTGTGTGAGGCCCAATGAATATCTGAGCGCTATGTGACAGGCTCGATGGCACAGCTGTGACCAAAGTGACTAGAGGATAAGGGAGATTTTGAATCTCTGCACACACTTTTGGACACTGGACACTTTTGGATTGTGTGAGGCCCAATGAATATCTGAGCGCTATGTGACAGGCTCGATGGCACAGCTGTGACCAAAGTGACTAGAGGATAAGGGAGATTTTGAATCTCTGCACACACTTTTGGACACTGGACACTTTTGTATTGAGTGAGGCCCACTGATATCTGAGCGCTATGTCACAGGCTCGATGGCACAGCTGTGACCAAAGTGACTAGAGGATAAGGGAGATTTTGAATCTCTGCACACACTTTTAGACACTGGACACTTTTGGATTGTGTGAGGCCCAATGAATATCTGAGCGCTATGTGACAGGCTCGATGGCACAGCTGTGACCAAAGTGACTAGAGGATAAGGGAGATTTTGAATCTCTGCACACACTTTTGGACACTGGACACTTTTGGATTGTGTGAGGCCCACTGATATCTGAGCGCTATGTAACAGGCTCGATATCACAGCTGTGACCAAAGTGACTAGAGGATAAGGGAGATTTTGAATCTCTGCACACACTTTTAGACACTGAACACTTTTGGATTGTGTGAGGCCCAGTGAATATCTGAGCGCTATGTGACAGGCTCGATGGCACAGCTGTGACCAAAGTGACTAGAGGATAAGGGAGATTTTGAATCTCTGCACACACTTTCAGACACTGGACACTTTTGGATTGTGTGAGGCCCAATGAATATCTGAGCGCTATGTGACAGGCTCGATGGCACAGCTGTGACCAAAGTGACTAGAGGATAAGGGAGATTTTGAATCTCTGCACACACTTTTGGACACTGGACACTTTTGGATTGTGTGAGGCCCAATGAATATCTGAGCGCTATGTGACAGGCTCGATGGCACAGCTGTGACCAAAGTGACTAGAGGATAAGGGAGATTTTGAATCTCTGCACACACTTTTGGACACTGGACACTTTTGGATTGTGTGAGGCCCACTGATATCTGAGCGCTATGTCACAGGATCGATGGCACAGCTGTGACCAAAGTGACTAGAGGATAAGGGAGATTTTGAATCTCTGCACACACTTTTAGACACTGGACACTTTTGGATTGTGTGAGGCCCAATGCATATCTGAGCGCTATGTGACAGGCTCGATGGCACAGCTGTGACCAAAGTGACTAGAGGATAAGGTAGATTTTGAATCTCTGCTCACACTTTTGGACACTGGACACTTTTGGATTGTGTGAGGCCCACTGATATCTGAGCGCTATGTCACAGGCTCGATGGCACAGCTGTGACCAAAGTGACTAGAGGATAAGGGAGATTTTGAATCTCTGCACACACTTTTAGACACTGGACACTTTTGGATTGTGTGAGGCCCAATGAATATCTGAGCGCTATGTGACAGGCTCGATGGCACAGCTGTGACCAAAGTGACTAGAGGATAACGGAGATTTTGAATCTCTGCACACACTTTTAGACACTGGACACTTTTGGATTGTGTGAGGCCCAATGAATATCTGAGCGCTATGTGACAGACTCGATGGCACAGCTGTGACCAAAGTGACTAGAGGATAAGGGAGATTTTGAATCTCTGCACACACTTTTGGACACTGGACATTTTTGGATTGTGTGAGGCCCAATGAATATCTGAGCGCTATGTGACAGGCTCGATGGCACAGCTGTGACCAAAGTGACTAGAGGAAAAGGGAGATTTTGAATCTCTGCACACACTTTTGGACACTTTTGGATTGTGTGAGGCCCACTGATATCTTAGCGCTATGTGACAGGCTCGTTGGCACAGCTGTGACCAAAGTGACTAGAGGATAAGGGAGATTTTGAATCTCTGCACACACTTTTAGACACTGGACACTTTTGGATTGTGTGAGGCCCAATGAATATCTGAGTGCTGTGTGACAGGCTCGATGGCACAGCTGTGACCAAAGTGACTAGAGGATAAGGGAGATTTTGAATATCTGCACACACTTTTAGACACTGGACACTTTTGGATTGTGTGAGGCCCAATGAATATCTGAGCGCTATGTGACAGGCTCGATGGCACAGCTGTGACCAAAGTGACTAGAGGATAAGGGAGATTTTGAATCTCTGCACACATTTTTGGACACTGGACACTTTTGGATTGTGTGAGGCCCAATGAATATCTGAGCGCTATGTGACAGGCTCGATGGCACAGCTGTGACCAAAGTGACTAGAGGATAAGGGAGATTTTGAATCTCTGCACACACTTTTGGACACTTTTGGATTGTGTGAGGCCCACTGATATCTGAGCGCTATGTGACAGGCTCGTTGGCACAGCTGTGACCAAAGTGGCTAGAGGATAAGGGAGATTTTGAATCTCTGCACACACTTTTAGACACTGGACACTTTTGGATTGTGTGAGGCCCAATGAATATCTGAGCGCTATGTGACAGGCTCGATGGCACAGTTGTGACCAAAGTGACTAGAGTATAAGGGAGATTTTGAATCTCTGCACACACTTTTGAACACTGGACACTTTTGGATTGTGTGAGGCCCAATGAATATCTGAGCGCTATGTGACAGGCTCGATGGCACAGCTGTGACCAAAGTGACTAGAGGATAAGGGAGATTTTGAATCTCTGCACACACTTTTGGACACTTTTGGATTGTGTGAGGCCCACTGATATCTGAGCGCTATGTGACAGGCTCGTTGGCACAGCTGTGACCAATGTGACTAGAGGATAAGGGAGATTTTGAATCTCTGCACACACTTTTAGACACTGGACACTTTTGGATTGTGTGAGGCCCAATGAATATCTGAGCGCTATGTGACAGGCTCGATGGCACAGCTGTGACCAAAGTGACTAGAGGATAAGGGAGATTTTGAATCTCTGCACACACTTTTAGACACTGGACACTTTTGGATTGTGTGAGGCCCAATGAATATCTGAGCGCTATGTGACAGGCTCGATGGCACAGCTGTGACCAAAGTGACTAGAGGATAAGGGAGATTTTGAATCTCTGCACACACTTTTGGACACTGGACACTTTTGGATTGTGTGAGGCCCAATGAATATCTGAGCGCTATGTGACAGGCTCGATGGCACAGCTGTGACCAAAGTGACTAGAGGAAAAGGGAGATTTTGAATCTCTGCACACACTTTTGGACACTGGACACTTTTGGCTTGTGTGAGGCCCACTGATATCTGAGCGCTATGTGACAGGCTCGATGGCACAGCTGTGACCAAAGTGACTAGAGGATAAGGGAGATTTTGAATCTCTGCACACACTTTTGGACACTGGACACTTTTGGATTGTGGGAGGCCCAATGAATATCTGATCGCTATGTGACAGGCTCGATGGCACAGCTGTGACCAAAGTGACTAGAGGATAAGGGAGATTTTGAATCTCTGCACACACTTTTGGACACTGGACACTTTTGGATTGTGTGAGGCCCAATGAATATCTGAGCGCTATGTGACAGGCTCGATGGCACAGCTGTGACCAAAGTGACTAGAGGATAAGGGAGATTGGTTTGCTTTTAAAAAAGCAGTTTGCGGAGCAGTGGGTATACAGCAATGCCAGCCTGTCAGGAAGCCTTAAAAGGCAGCCCAACAACCAACACCTCTGATACACCACAATATAGCCTCCCCTTGCACTGCACACACAGTGACTGGTGTGTTGTGCAGGCCAAATTGCTAGCAGCAGAAGCAGTTTTTTTTTCTTCTCAGCAGGACAAAAAAAAAAATTGGGATTGCTTTTAAAAAAGCAGTTTGCGGAGCAGTGTTTAAACATCAATGCAGGAATGTCAGGAAGCCTTAGAAGGCAGCCCAACAACCAACACCACTGATACACCAATATATAGCCTCCCCTTGCACTGCACACACAGTGACTGGTGTGTTGTGCAGGCCAAATCGCTAGCAGCAGAAGCAGTTTTTTTGTCTTCTTCCCTGCCTAATGCTCTCCCTACAGAATCAGCAGCAACCTCTCCCTATACTGAGATTGGCAGAAGTAAGATGGCGGTCGGCGTGCACGCCCTTTTATACCCCCTGTGACGCCCACCAAAGCAAGCCAATCACTTGCATGCCCTTCTGAAAGATGGTGGTGACCCCTGCCAATGTCATCACGTTGCCCACAGTGTCCGTGGATCCTGATTGGCTGAAAAAGAGCGCAAAACAAACTTTTGAAACGCGACTTTGGCGCGTAAGTCGCCGACCTCGTGGCCGACCTCATCCTAGGGTCGGGTTTCGTTTCATGAAACCCGACTTTGCCAAAAGTCGGCGACTTTTGAAATTTTTCGACCCGTTTCGCTCAACTCTAGTTGTAATCACTGCCTTAGCGGTTGCTTTGTCTAACGATTTCATGTTGAACATGAACATTATGGAGACGGAGATCCCACTGACACAGAAGCTGAGCCTATCATCGACAGATGAGCTCAATGTTTAACCCCTCCATGGCAATAACATCATCTATTTAACTTTAGGAGTGGTCAGTATAGTCAGGGCCGCATTGACTGTATCAGAAGATTAAATACATTAGCTTTTTAAAATCTTTACTATTTTGGACAGTTTCTTCTAAAGATTATGTCAAATAGAATATGTGAGATGATCAGCACAATTCTCGAGAAACTTCATAAAAGAGAATACCTTCTGAAATAAAACAACAAGTTTTAGTGCTGTATTACACTAAAAGGTACAGAATAGTATATCATGTAGCAGCCGCTGTCTTTGAAGTTGTGATGTTTGAGGTACTGCAGGTAAGACATTTATAGTGCATTATGTGGTATTCTGTGGTAATCATTGATATGTTTTTCTTTTCAGGTTTTTTTTTTTTTAAATCTCAGAAAGAAAGAACACCTGGAAAAAGAAATACATTTAATTTACCTTATTAAAGGGAAAAAATAGCTTAGAATATATTAACAGAAAAAAATGATATTGTTCACTCTAACATGATGACATTGTAAAATAAGTATTACGGTAACTAAATACATGGATATTATTACATAATATACATTTCCTATTTCAACTTCTCCTTGTAAAATCATATTATGTGTTGTTTCACTATAAGCCAAATAATAAAACAGCTGCGTATTCGTTAATACAGCATAATTAATTCTAATTGACATAAACCATCACTATTCCACTTATTTAAATGAAACTGATTTCATGGCACATGGTTTAGGGTTTATAAGGCATGGGTATCTGAGCTTGCAAATATCCATAATGTACAGTATATTCATTATGCACATTTTTTTTAAAATAACATATTCATCTTTGTGATAGTTGTTATGTAACGGGAGGAGAAGTATGAAATGTGCATGCAGGTCACAATCTTGCCTGGAAAACCTGTGCCCTCATTCTGCACTATTGTCCTAAAGAAGGGGAGAGAAAACATTTTGAGGCTCCGGATAGTTGATGCTGTACAGATTCTTCTACATTTTAAATCTGCTCATCTCAAGCTTTTTCATTTCTTGTGGATGCTGTGGTTTAATAAAACCTGTGTTATTGGTTGCTTGAACCTCTCTACTCCTGCTTGATCCCTATCACTAAATGTTGTTATTTAGTCAGGGTCTCATATGCCCTGCATGGTTTTCCAATAAAAAAGAATATTAAAACTAAAAACTAAAAACGTCACTAGAAATATGAATGTTTGTTACGGGGTTAACTTGTGAGAACACATTTCTGAAAGAGAAATATGTAACCTTTCATCTATTTCCAAGGCAAAATATACTGTTGAGGTAGCTCTTGTATTAAAATGAGTATCTATTATAAGGCAAGACCTTTTTTGGTATTTCTAATTTTAAAGGCCACTTTACATTTAGCGGTGCACCAGCGATCCGACCTGGTCAGGATCGCTGGTGCATCGCTAAATGATCGCTAGTGAGCTTTCACACCTGAAGATCTCACAGCGATGCAGCAGCGACGCAGCGCACGATACTCACCTTTCACACACAGCGATCCTCACGTCCTCCTGCCCGCCTCCACGCGTCGCTCGTCGGCGCCAGCAGGAAGCCCAGCAGGAAGCGGCCGGCGTGAAACGGCCCAGGATGTTCTTGCGCGATCAGCGATAGACAGCGGGGGAGCCAGTCGGAGGTAAGTATCACACATAGCGATATCGCTAGCAATATCACTATAACGTCACAAAATCGGTGACGTTATAGCGATATCGCTATGTGTAAAACCCCCTTAAGAGTTGGGGCTTATTTCGATGTCTTTTTTTTCCATATGAGTGTTATCCTTTTTTTTTAAGCACTCATACGTATATTAGTGAATGGAGCCATTGACATTTCTGTGATTGTTCACGGACTGAACAGTCAATGCAACATTGCTTAACCCTTTAACGACCAGAGGTATTTTTGGTTTTGCATTTTCATTTTTTTGCTCCCCTTTTTCCCAGAGCCATATCTTTTTTATTTTTTGGTCAAAATGGCCATGTGAGGGTTTTTTTTTTTTGCGAGACGAGTTTTACTTTTGAAATAGACCATTGTTTTTACCATGTCATGTACACAAAACCGGGAAAAATATTCCAAGTGCAGTGAAATTGCAAAATAAGTGCAATCCCACAGTTGTTTTTTCTTTTTTTTTCACTGTGTTCACTAAATGCTAGTATGAACCTGACATTATGATTCTCCAGGTCATTATGAGTTCATGGACACCAAACATGTCTAGGTTTTTTTTTAAGTTGTGAAAAAAAAATTCCAAAGTTTGTTTAAAAAAATGCACCATTTTCCAATACCTGTAGCATCTTTATTTTTCATGATCTCGGGTTGGGTGAGGGCTTACTTTTTGTGAGCAGAGTTGACATATTTAATGATACTATTTTGGCGTAGATACAATCTATTGTCCATTATTGCATTTTAATGCAATGTTATGGCGACCAAAAAAATTTTATTCTGTTGTTTTGAATTTTTTTTCGTTACGTCGTTTAGCGATTGGGATTTTTTTTTATATTGACAGATCAGGCGATTCTGAATGCAGCGATACCAAATGTGTGTACTTTTGATTTTTTTATTGTTTTATTTTGAATGAGGCGTAAGGGGGGGTGATTTGAACTTTTATTTTTTTTATTTTTTTTAAATATTTTTAAAAGCTTTTTTTTTTACTTTTGGCATGCTTCAATAGTCTCCATGGGATCAGCTCTGTTACATACAGGCAATGATCTGTATGTAACGGAATTGCTGACTTGCTATGAGCGCCGACCACCGGGTGACGCTTATAGCAATCCGGCATTGACAACCATAGAGGTCTGCAGTAGACCTCTGGTTGTCATGCTGACCCATTAGTGACCCACAATCACATGACAGGGTCACCAATGGGCGGATTTCCATCATGATTGCTGGAAGCACATGTTAAATGTCTCTGTCAGAGTTTGACAGTGACATTTAATGGGTTAATAGCCACGGGTGGATCGAGATTTCACCCGTGACTGTTCCAAGCACATGTCAGCTGTTCAAAACAACTGAGATGTTCCAGGAAAGATGTGGGGTCACCGCCGGAGTCCACATTAATGCGAGGGATTCCAACATAAGCGTACTATTATGCCCAATGTCGGAAAGGTTAAGCATGTCTGATTATTGGCTCAGAAGCGGCTATGGAAGTCTATGAGTCTGTAAAAATCGGACAGCAGTCAAATACATCCATTTTACAAATTGCTAAATAGGAGAAGATTGAGACACTTTTTTCTTCACATATGAGTAAATCTGATGAAATACAGGTCAAGCTATATTAAAATTCTCATGACAATGATGAAAATCTAACTAAAGTGAATCTGTCATGTCATATTTAGCAGTTAAACTGTCCCCAGTGTGTTGTAAGTGATGCAATATTTTTAATTAAAAATTGTGCTGTAATCAGGTGCAAAAAGCAATTTATTTAATTAACCCCTCAATGACCGCCGATACGCCTTTTAACGGCGGTAGTTAAGGGTGCTTAAACCTTAGTGCCATTAATTAAACTGTATAGCGCCCACCAGAGTTGGATTTTCTCTGGGGTCTCAGCTGCTGGGAGTAGGGTTAGGGTTGGTAATAGGGTTAGGGGTGTGTTGGGGTTAGGATTGGAGTTAGAATTGAGTGGTTTCCACTATTTAGGCACATCAGGGTGTCTCCAAACGCAACATGGCGCCACCATTGATTCCAGCCAATTTTACGTACAAAAAGACAAATGGTGCTCCCTCCCTTCCGAGCCCCGACGTGTGCCAGCATATGGGGCATCAGTGTACTCATGACAAATTGCACAACAACTTTGGGGGTCTAATTTCTTCTGTTACCCTTAGTGAAATAAAAAATTGGGGGCTAGAAAATCATTTTTGTGGAATTTTTTATTTTCACGGCTCTGCGTTATAAACGTCTGTGAAGCACTTGGGGGTTCAAAGTGTTCACCACACATTAAGATAAGCTCCTTGGGGGGGTCTAGTTTCCAAAATGGTGTCACTTGTGGGGGGTTTCAACTGTTTGGGCACATCAGGGGCTCTGCAAACGCAACTTGACGTCTGCAGACCATTCCATCAAAGTCTGCATTCCAAATCGGCGCTCCTTCCCTTCCAAGCTCTGCCATGCGCCCAAACAGTGGTTCCCCCCACATATGTGGTATCAGCGCACTCATGGCAAATTGCACAACAACTTTTGTGGTCCAATTTCTCCTGTTACCCTTGTGAAAGTAAAAATTTGGGAGTGAAAACATCATTTTTGTGTAAAAAATACGATTTTTTTATTTTCACGGCTCTAAGTTACAAAGCTCTGTGAAGCACTTGGGGGTTCAAAGTGCTCACCACACATCTAGATAAGCTCCTTAGAAGGGTCTAGTTTCCAAAATGGGGTCACTTGTCATGAGTTTCTACTGTTTAGGCATATCATGAACTAATAATTATCTCTGAAATACACTGCGGAAGCTGGCGGCGAAGTGTGTGTCGGGGTGAGGGGACGCTGAGCAGTTACTTCTTTTACATCAGGTAATATTCTTTTTCTTCACCTTATGTTCAAACCATGATCTGATTATTTTCACTGGGTGGTGCTAGCATTACAGCGGTCACACCCGTGTCTTCTTCATTATAATATCCTTATACTATTTTATTGTTCTAGTGGCTATTTTCACTGGGTGTTGCTAGCATTACAGCGGTCACATCTGTGTCTGCTTCATTATAATATCCTTATATTATTATATTGTTCTATTGGCTACCTTGTCTTAATCACTTACAGTATATGCTGAGAGCTCTAGTGACTTGAATTTACATATGGATATTTATGGGTCTTTTTACTGCACCTTATATCCTGGTACATAGGATATATATATTTTTGTACCAGTATAGTAGCATGTAATTGCTTCCCCAGTGTATTTCAGAGATAATTATTAGTTCATGATACACCATTTATGGTATTTTTCTCTGCTCAGTATCCCTTGGACAGCATTGTGCTTTTTTAATACTTTTTTATTATTGTAATTTTAACTGTTATCAATAAAATTTATTGCTTTTATTATACATTTTGGGATCTCTTCGTTTTCCCTTATTACAGTCATGTATGGGATTAGAGTGATTTGATTTTTGTTGAAGTGCCCAGTGAGTATTTGACATCCTTTATGGTAACAAGTTCCTTAAGAGGTCTAGTTTCCAAAATGGTGTCACTTGTGGGGGGGTTTACACTGTTTAGGCACACAGGGGCTCTCCAAACGCGACATGGGTTCGATCTCAATTCCAGCCAATTCTACATTGAAAAAATCAAGTGGCACTCCTTCCCTTCCGAAGTCTGCTGTGTGCCGAAACAGTGGTTTACCTCCACATATGGGGTATCGGCGTACTCAGGACAAATTGCACAACAACTTTGTGGGTCTAATGTCTCCTTTTACCCTTGTGAAAATAAAAATTTAGGGGTGGAAAGATCATTTTTGTGGAAAAAATATGATGTTTTGTTTTCACAGCTCTACATTATAAACTTCTGTGAAGCACATGGAGGTTCAAAGTGCTCAACACACATCTAGATAAGGTCCTTAAGGGGTCTAGTTTCCAAAATAGCATCCACTTGTTGGGGGTTTCCACTGTTTAGGCACATCAGGGGTTCGCCAAATGTGACATGGTGTTCGATCTCAATTCCAGCCAATTCTGCATTGAAAAAGTCAAAGGGCGCTCCTTCCCTTCCATGCCCTGTCATGCTCCCAAACAGTGGTTTACCTGTACATATGGGGCATCGGCGAATTGAGGAGAAATTGCACAGCAAATTTTGTGGTTCATTTTCTCTTTTTATTCTTGTGAAAATGAAAAAAATGGTTCTGAAGTAAAATGTTTTTTTAAAAAAGTTAAATGTTAGTTTTTACCTTCCTCATTGCTTCAGTTCCTGTGTGTAATGTGTAATGGGTTAATAAACTTCTTAAATGTGGTTTTGAGCACCATGAGGGGTGCAGTTTTTAGAATGGTGTCACTTTGGGGTATTTTCTGTCATATTGACTCCTCAAAGTGACTTCAAATGTGATGTGGTCCCTAAAAAAAATTGTTTTGTAAATTTTGCTGTAAAAATGAGAAATTGCTGGTCAAATTTAACCCTAATAACTTCGTAACAAAAAGTAATTTTGTTTCCAAAATTGTGTTGAAGTAAAGTATACATGTGTGTAATTTTATTTAAGTATTTTGTGTGACATATTTCATTGATTTAAGGGCATAAAAATTAAAAGTTTGAAAATTGCAAAATTTAAAAAAATTCACCATATTTCAATTTTTTTCATAAATAAACGCAATATATTGAAGAAACTTTACTACTAATATGAAGTACAGTATGTCACTAAAAAACATTCTCAGAATCAGCGGGATCAGTTAAAGCGTTCAAGAGTTATAGCCTCATAAAGTGACAGTGGTCAGAATTGCAAAAATCGGCCTTGTCATTAAGCTGCAAATTGGCTCCGTCACTAAGGGGTTAAATCATACCTGCTTATTTAGTCATAGGAGCGAGCTTTATTTTGTTTGGTCACTGTTGTCACCGCCCACGTAATTTGAATAATGTTCCCGTGAATGTTGCGCGAATTTCACTCAAATCTGTTTTGAAATCCTGCGTTTGCGGAGTGTGTAGCATGGAGGGAAGCCACTCATGCGCTGTGACAAAAAATTCCCGCAAGTAGAGCAGGGAGTCACTCGTGTACACTGAAGCTGTGTATAGTACCTCACTTCACTGACTGTGTGCGCATGTGCCAACAATCAGTAAAGTTGGGTACTACACACAGCTTCAGTGCACACATGCAGGAGCCACTCATCACGGCGCATATGCTGCTCCCTGATCGACACTGCACAAGCACAGCTCCCAGCTTGACACTGAGCAAACGCGGCTTCACGATACACTATGCCTTAGCACGGAATTTCAAAGGAGATTTGAATGAGGTCAGAGCAACCCCAGGAACATCATTCAAATTGCATGGGTGGCGACAACTGTGACTGAACTAAATGAAGGACACATCTATAACTAAATGAGCAGGTACGATCGAACTATATAAAGTGCTTTTTGCACATGATTACAGTGCCATTTATAATTTTAAAAACTTGATAGTGATGCACATAGTGTGGCGCCCCCAGGAGTATGGCCGCCACAGTGGCTTTGCCTTCCTCCAAGGAGGGTAATGCCAAGATTGGAGGCAATGATGGGTCTCTCTCACAGTCAGTCCATACATACAACACAGTTCCACTCCAGGCCAGCAGGGGGAGCTCTGACCCAGGATTGAGGGGAGGAGTGCTCTCTGTGGGCCAGGAGGAGGAAATAGGTAGTTAGTCTGTGGAGGGTGAAGTGTGCAGACGTGGAGTGAGAAGCTGGAGGTTGAGCAGCAGAAGGCGAGCTCCCTCAACTTGAGAGTGCAAGAACTGGAGTCTGGTCTCCACGGTGGTATGGATACTAACGGTCCTGCCACAGACACCAGAGGAGTAGGAGGCTGTAAATGCCCTAATCCCATCTAAGACTTGAGGCACAACAGCAAAATGGATAGAGAGCCGGGAGTGAGCGTCCCTGATCAGGCTACACCTATCTGTCATACAAGTAAAGTTCTAGGAACATCTGACAGGAGGAACTTCAGAGTAACTAAGTACTGGAGTGCTTCACACCACACAAGCATTAGGAAGGAGACTGCACAGCCCGTCTGGGAGAGAGAATCCCTGAGTTGCTTCCAGGCTAGCCTGCTCTGTTACCATCTGTAATCAGGACCCTGGGCTGCAGTTATCAAGTAAGGTACAGAAATTGCACCCCGCTGTGTCTTGTCTGCTTCCTACCTGTCGGCACTGCTGCGTCCCCGTGCCAACCACCTTTACACGGCCCTGGGGTTACAGCTTCACCTGTGGGGAGCTACACCATTTAAACTGCAACATACCATCAGCCCCAGAGGATCTGCACGCAGCTTTGGCTAACACCTCACTTGCCAAATGCCACAGGTGGCGTCACGAACTTTCCATATAAACTACATTACAAACATCATCTGCCATTGACTTGGGCGCTCAGGGCCACGGACCGGGTCACTGCTGCTGTGACACATCCCCCTGACACAGGCCCGGTACCGAGTACCCCACAGCCCTGGGAGGGCGACCCAATTTGGCATCACGAACAGGATACGAAGCCCGGTATCCCCGGGTCCTGTGTGCCATAGACTGTGTTTAAAGACTGTGTGTAAAGAGAAGGCTGGTAGTGCAATAAGAGACTGCGCTGCTGTGGTAGAATTCAAGATATCTTTATTGACAATAAAGATATCTTGAATTCTACCACAGCAACGCAGTCTCTTATTGCACTACCAGCCTTCTCTTTGTACCAAGTCCTTGGACCTCGTGCAGACTGCTGCAGCTGTTTTATGCGATTATAGGTGTTGTGACTCTCACAACCCTATCAGGTGAGCCTAACACTTGCTGTGCACTCATCTACTTTCCATACAGACCTACGCATTGGAAGCGCCCTGTCTCCCCCTTTTCTTTTAAAGACTGTGTGTGAAATTTGGCGCCAATTGCCGCCATTGCCGCGCTGCTTGGCGCGCGCGGGAAGAATGGGCTGGCCTTCTTGGGTGGAGCCTGCCACAGAGCGCGAAGCGGTGAAGTGCCACGTGGGAAGAGAGGACAGCGCGCGAGAAGAGGAGGAGCTGAGGCCTACAGTCCGGAGCATCAGGCCTGCAAAGCGGCCGCCGGTGAGCTCACACAACCCCCGGCCCTGGCTAACGTTAGCTAGGGGGGACAGAATGTCCGCACCACAAGGCGATGCAGCAGCGGACGCCGCCACCAACCCCGCAGCACCGCAAGGAGGAGCGCCTGCAGCAGCAGTCGCCATTATTCAGCTGTCCATGCCCTACATACCGGGAGTGGCCTGGCTACCGCAGTACTCGGGTGAGTCACACATCCTCAGTGAATTTAAAGAGAGACTGTGCACCTTGTTTAAAGTTTACTCCCTGTCTGAAAGCCAGAAAGTAAATATCCTGATAGGACAGCTAACGGGTGCAGTACTGAGAAAAGTGAAAGCCTGGCAGGACACTGATAAAGAGACTGTTGTAAAGGTCCTGGCCAAGCTGAAGAGCACCTTTGACACCCGCCCTGCAGCTAAAATCAAAATGAGGTTCTTTGGCTGTAAACAGAAGGCGCAGGACAGTATCAGGGACTATGCTCTCAACCTGCAGGAGGCGCTGCGAGCAGTTAAGCAAGTTGATCCTGACAGCGTAAAGGAAGAAGATAAACTGTTGAAGGAGCAGTTCATTGAAGGACTCCTGTCCAGTACCCACCGAGGACAGTTGCGCATAATAACCCTGCAAAACCCTGATCTGGACTTTGCTGAACTTAAGGACAGGGCTATTTGGGTACTGCAGGAATCCACTGACAGCCGTCCAGTGCCCCCTAGACGCCTAGCGATCACCTACCATCAGGAAGCTCCATCTTTTCCTTCCATCCCTGCGGAGGCCGATGCACAGACTCAGGACAAAGATCCAACTGAGGAGCTACGTCTACAGGTCCAGGAGTTGACCAAAGGAATGGCTGCACTCACTAAAACCATGCAGTCCCTGCAGGTGTCCTCCAAAGACAAGATCCAGCTTGCTTCCAGTCCAGAGGATGTCCCGTGGCTCCAGAGGAGGAGAACCCCACCACTTTGAGGAAGGAACAACGATCGCTATGACCAGGACGGATGTCCCATCGGTCGTCGCTGTCACAAGGCAGGTCATCTTTCAAGGTACTGTCCTCTAAACGAGCAACCTCTGGGGCAGAGGGCCAACCCCCAGGAGTAGGATCCCCAGGCCCAAGGAACTGGAGAGCCAAGTATATGGGAAGGAGACCAATCCTTCCCGTGGTGATTGATGGTATCCCCATGAACGCTTTGCTGGACACTGGCTCCTAGGTGACCACTATGCCGTACATTCTGTATAAAAGATATTGGGCTGATTCTGAATTCACCCATGGCCCAACAGATGAACTGACAGTAGTTTCCAGTAATGAACAGTCTTTGCTGCAGATCGGGTGTAAAGAGATTACTGTCAAAGTGGGTCGGGTAGAGCTGAAAGCTCAGGGCCTGATAGTTGTTGATATTGATTGACGTGAATGTAATCCCATGATGACTCTTGGTACAAATGTAATTGAAAACTGTCTGTCCGAGGTTATTGTCTTGTTGCAACAGGTGGCTGAGACTGCTGGTTCCGGAGAACAAAGAGTCCTGCAGAAGGAGATCCGAGCCCTGATGCAAAGACAACAGGTGGAACTCTCTGGCGGTGAGATTGGCAGCGTCAGAGTGAGTGATGCCTTCCCCATTGCAATACCCCCCAGATGTGAAATGTTGGTATGGTGTTGGGCAGCCATAGGTCTTAGAGGGAGAGATTACCAGGCATTGGCAGAACCAGTATACTCCGAAAGCAGGCCCACTATCCTGACAGCCAGAGGGGTGGTTGATGTCCAAAAAGGGAGAGTACCTGTACGTCTTTTGAATTGTGGGGAAGAGGAGGCCACAATACCTCGGTACGCCACAGCTGCTAAGCTGCTCACAGTTAATAACAACTCTTTGCAGGCAGCGGAACCCTTGATCTCATCCGATCAGGTGGAGGACAATGGCTCTGTGAAACAGCTAGAGGAATGGTGCCAGCAACTGCAGGTGGGAACCGACTCTACACTTTCATACCAAAGAAATGGGGTCTACAGGGTGACACAAGAGTATGAGCGGGTATTCAGCAAACACCCACTAGATTTTGGGCAGGCAAAAGGGGTCCAACATCATATCCCCACGGGGGACTATCCACCCATAAAGGAGAAGTATAGACCTATACCCCCAACACAGTACCAGTGTGCTAAGAGTATGTTGAGGGAGATTAAGGAGGCTGGGGTTATCAGAGACAGTTGTAGCCCCTGGGCAGCTCCAATAGTTTTTGTAAAGAAAAAGGATGGTACCATGAGAATGTGTGTTGATTACAGGAAAATTAACAGCATTACACATAAAGATGCTTACCCATTACCTAGGATTGAGGAATACTTAGCTGCACTTAAAACTGCTAATTACTTTTCCACCTTGGATCTCACCAGTCGGTATTGGCAGGTTCCCGTGGCAGAGGCAGATAAGGAGAAAACCGCATTTACCACTCCAATGGGTCTCTGTGAGTTCAATTATATGCCATTTGGGCTCTACACTGCCCCAGGAACATTTCAATGGCTGATGGAGTGCTGCCTGGGACACATGAACTTTGAAACGGTCCTGCTGTACCTGGATGATGTCATTGTTTTCTCCAAAACCTATGAAGAGCATCTGGAACTCCTGGCTGAAGTGTTTGAAGCTTCGTCCAATTTTGGCCTGAAGGTGAAGCCCTCCAAATGCCACCTCCTGAAGCCCAAGGTACAGTATCTCGGTCATGTGGTCAGTGCAGAAGGTGTGGCACCAGATCCTGACAAGGTCACAGTCATCCGAGACTGGCCGAAGCCCAGCAACCTCCATGAAGTATGCCAATTCCTTGGACCGGTAGGCTACTACCGAAGATTCATCAAGGGCTTTACTGAAATAGCTACCCCTATGCAAAACCTTCTGGTGGGGCAGTCCAAGAAGAACAAGCAGAAAAATTCCACCTTTGAATGGACTGAAGAGTTAGAGAGGTCCTTCACCAGATTGAAGATGGCTCTCACAGGTGACGATGTTTTGGCCTACCCAGATTATGAGAAACCCTCCCTTTGTGCTGTACACTGATGCCAGCAATGTGGGACTAGGAGCGGTACTGTCGCAGGTACAGAATGTAAAAGAAAGAGTGATCTCCTACGCCAGCAGGAAGTTGCGTCCCACCGAAAGGAACCCTGATAACTACAGTTCTTTCAAGTTGGAGTTCCTTGCCATAGTCTGGACTGTCACCAAAAGATTCAAGCATTACCTAGCCTCGGCCAAGTTTACAATCTTCACGGACAACAATCCGTTGACTCACTTGGACACTGCAAAGCTAGGTGCACAGGAACAGCGATGGATGGCTCAGCTATCTAACTATGAGTTTACCATCAAGTACCGGGCAGGGCACAAGAATGCTAATGCTGATGTGCTGTCCAGAATGCCAACCCTACTGGATGCAGGGGAAGACCCTGAGGCTCTGGAAGAGATAGAGCTACCTCCCTTCCACCGGCCACTTGCGGCCCAACGTGCTCAAGGAGTGAGAGACAGACGGTCTGGCTTGAAGGAGGTCAGCCTGAATCCTTTGCCCCATCATGATTGGGCAGAAATGCAAGATAGTGACCCTGCAGTCCGCCTGGTGAAGGAGCTGTTGATACGAGCTGACTCACGTCCAGAGTTGGATGCTCCTGAAGAAACCCAGCAGTTGTGGAAGGAGAGAGGCCGGCTGTTTATCTACGAAGGGAAGCTGTGTCGGAGGAGTATCAATGCCCGCACACATGAACTGGTCTGGCAAGTAATAGTCCCAAAGAGAGAGGCATCAATGATCCTGGAAGCATACCACCATGGAGCTGGACACTTCGGATGGAAGAATTTGGAAGCATTGCTCCGAGAGAGGTTCTACTGGGCTGGTATGAGGAAAGCCATAGAGAGGTGGTGCCGGGAGTGTGGACAATGTAACCTGCGCAGAAAGGATCGAGACAGCCAGAGAGCTCCCCTGCAACCAATCAGCACCAAACAGCCCCTCGAGTTGGTAGCCCTGGACCATGTGAAGCTGGTTCCAAGCCGGTCGGGCTACATCTATCCTCTTACCATTGTGGACAACTACTCAAGATTCCTGGTAGTTGTGCCTATCAAAGATCTAACTGCCAGGACAGCAGCCAGAGCCTTCCAACAGTTCATCTGTAGGCCACATGGGTATCCTGAAAGAGTACTCACAGATCAAGGTCCAGCTTTTGAGGCAGAAGTGTTCCATGAGTTCTGCAACTTGTATGGTTGTAAGAAGATCCGGACAACACCTTATCACCCACAAACCAATGGCATGTGCGAGAAGATGAACCAGGTAGTGATTGACCTACTGAAGACATTGCCCTTGGAGGAGGGGAATCTGTGGCCTGAGAAGTTGCCAGATCTGGTAGACCTCTACAACCATATTCCAGTGAACTCTACCAACTGTACTCCAGCATACCTGATGAGAGCAAGACCGGGTAGGCTGCTTGTGGATTTGGACATGGGAGTCCTCACGCCGGAGGCCACATCGCCAAATGCTGACTGGGACCAGGAGAGGCGGCAGCAGTACAGGAGAGTACAGGAGTGTGTGGAGAAGAGTCTGGCCCAGGCAAGGCAAAGGCAGGAGAAGCTTTACAATCAGAATGCACCTGCTGTCCCCTTTTCGCCGGGAGAACTAGTCCTCAAAAGGAAGAGGAGGTTGCACAAGCTGGATGATCAATGGGAGGCTGAACCTTATACCATTCTGCCCTCAAACTTTGATAATACTAAAGTATGCCTTGTTAGTAAAGACGGAGGAGAGACCTCAGCAGCGGTATCCAGGGATCATTTGAAGTTATGCCCTGACCAGTTGAAAGAAAGAGCAGAAGAATCGGATAACCTTCAATCCGTAGAGGCAGAAGAGAAGGTCAGCACAGTGCTTGGGGAATTCCCTGTGAATTGGACTAGAATTAATGATGCAATAGTGGTACCAGTGTTGTTATTTCCCCAAGTGGAAGCACAGGATAACGTGACTCGAGAGGATCAGGAGAATCAGGTAGCAGAAGCCACACCAGCAGCGGAGCCAGAGAACCCTCGCCCTGCCACTGGTGAACCTGTTGTGCCCCTGGTGAGTCCAAGAGTTCACAGACAATCACATATCCCTGTGCCATGTAGAATCCCTAGTAGTGTACCCAGTACCTCACACACTACACCGGTGGTTAGAACCAGACAGTCGGTAAGGGCCACTACAGCACCAGTGTTACGCAGATCTACTCGTACCACACAGGGAATACTACCAGTTAGGTTCCGCATATAAAGTAAATGTGAATATTGAAATTGAATGTAAATATGTAACTGTTTTCCAAGTTTTGTGCCTACAGGTAACCTGTAAGAGTTCCCTTTTGATTTTACCAGTTTGTTTCATGGACACTGAACCACAGGACTTGTGTGTGGTCAAAAACTTTCTTTATAAATAGTTACCATTTGCCCAGGAATGGACCATGGACATTGATGCCGGACTTATCATCATGGGACCATTTTTGGAAACACTTGGTTTTTGTACATTTTTCCATTTTTCAATCTTGTACAAATTATTATTGCTTAAGTATTTGTGTATTATATGTTTCTTTTTGTTCAGCCCAGAAGTGCTGACTTGCACTAGGGGGGAATGTGGCGCCCCCAGGAGTATGGCCGCCACGGTGGCTTTGCCTTCCTCCAGGGAGGGTAATGCCAGGCTTGAAGGCAATGATGGATCTCTCTCACAGTCAGCCCATACATACAACACAGTTCCACTCCAGGCCAGCAGGGGGAGCTCTGACCCAGGATTGAGGTGAGGAGTGCTCTCTGTGGGCCAGGAGGAGGAAATAGGTAGTTAGTCTGCGGAGGGTGAAGTGTGCAGACGTGGAGTGAGAAGCTGGAGGTTGAGCTGCAGAAGGTGAGCTCCCTCAGCTTGAGAGCGCAAGAACTGGAGTCTGGTCTCCACGGTGGTATGGATACTAACGGTCCTGCCACAGACACCAGAGGAGTAGGAGGCTGTAAATGCCCTACTCCCATCTAAGACTTGAGGCACAACAGCAAAATGGATAGAGAGTCAGGAGTGAGCGTCCCTGATCAGGCTACAGCTGTCTGTCATACAAGTAAAGTTCTAGGAACATCTGACAGGAGGAACTTCAGAGTAACTAAGTACTGGAGTGCTTCACACCACACAAGCACTAGGAAGGAGACTGCACAGCCCGTCTGTGAGAGAGAATCCCTGAGTTGCTTCCAGGCTAGCCTGCTCTGTTACCATCTGTAATCAGGACCCTGGACTGCAGTTATCAAGTAAGGTACAGAAATTGCACCCCGCTGTGTCTTGTCTGCTTCCTACCCTGTCGGCACTGCTACGCCCCCGTGCCCACCACCTTTACATGGCCCTGGGGTTACAGCTTCTCCTGTGGGGAGCTACACCATCTAAGCTGCGACATACCATCAGCCCCAGAGGATCTGCACGCAGCGTTGGCTAACACCTCACTTGCCAAATACCACAGGTGGCGTCACGAACTTTCCATATAAACTACATTACAAACATCATCTGCCATTGACTTGGGCGCCCAGGGCCACGGACCGGGTCACCGCTGCTGTGACACATCCCCCTGACACCGGCCCGGTACCGAGTACCCCACAGCCCTGCGGGGGCGACCCAATAGCATCACTAACAACACACTGGGGACAGTTTATATGCTAAAAATGACATGAAAGGATCCCTTTAAAGTCACTGATGAAACTATGTCTGATTTTCTCATACGTTGAAAAAAACTGATGTGAATGAGCCTTTATTCTCAAGATGTCTCTTGAGTAGCTCACAACTCTGAAGTTTCCTTATTTGCTTGTTTCTGGAAGTGCTGTCACTTTTCCTTGAGTGACAGTTCTGCTGTCCAGTAGAGCTGTAGTATGAGTAGAACCAAAAAGATCAGCACAATTTCACATCCAGCAATTGTTTTTTTTCTTCTGGAGTATAACGCTGTGATCACTATATTTACATATAGAGAAAACAGCATTTAAAGAAGCACAAAGCTCAGTAAATTTAGAGCAGTGATTAAGAGACCTGCTCTGGAAGCAGCTGATGGTGGGGTCTGGTAACTTTGCAAGATATGTAACAGCAGGTTGTTAGGAGATGAGAGCGAGAAGGAGGGAGGTGATTTCTGCTGTATAGAAATCAATGGACTGGATAAAGTTGGCTGGAATATTAGGAATTAACATCTCTCCCAGAATCTACCTCTCATACATGGTCAGGCACTAGTCAATTGATGTGCCATGTAAATTAGCTGTACACTTTGTAAGTTAATCACAAATTTGTTTATTTTAATGCTCTTTAGCTGACTAAACTAATTAGGTAACATGAGAGTATCCATATATTGTTGTTGAGTGTCAGACAAACATTTGATATGTGCTTCATATGTGCAATATATTATTGTTCTAAATTATTGCACTAGATTCATTATGTTATTCCATAGGAATGTCCTATATGTTGGATAAAAATACTAGTGATAATTGTACTTAAAGAGTATGCCCAGCACCAGAAAAGCATGGCCACATTTTGAAGAACAACCACTGCCCACATTTTGATTGAGATATTGCAGCTCAATGCCATTCACTTTAATTGAGATAAAGTCCAATAGAAATTATAACTCATGGCTAGATGAGCCTCTGTTTCTGTAGGAAGGCTTCCATATTTACTGTAGGCAGTCTATGAGTTGTGGTTAAACTGTTACATCACCGAACATTTTAGAAAACTAAATAATCTTAATTTATAATTAGTTTTTCCTATTATTAACTATGACTTCAAGCCTTGCTTGTGATGGTAATGATCCAACAATTAATTACATGTAAATTTTTGAATTCGCTCTATCTGTATCTTGTCTGTTTAGAAACATTCCCTAGATTTCTATATCCGGCCTTGAGAGTATGTTGTAAAACCTGAAACGCTTAACTATTTTTGCATCATCAATCTGTCAATTCTGGCATTATTCCTCTATTTTGTTCATAAAGCTACAGCAGAATACAGAACATTTATTAGATAGTGTATGGAAATATAATACTTGTCAAGGAACATGTAGTGTCGTTCAGACACATTAGAATCTTGACACGTACTGAAGATTTGAATACAAATTCAATGAATTTTTGCATCTCGTTAATACTGGAACACTAGCCAAACTCTAGAAAACAAGCTTACAGATTTTTTACAGATAAAGAAAAAGGAAGACTATTTATGAAATATTGCAATGTCAAGTGATTAAAGATGTTCTCGGGTAACAAAAAGGTCATCAATTTCAGATCAGTGGGGGAGTCAGACACCTGACATCTCCTCCGTCAATTAGCTGTTATTAGCTCCAGTGGCTGCTGGATGTATACATTGGACATAGCTGAACAATGTACATCCATTCAGTGGATAGTGGCTGCTTTGGAGTACTGAAGATCATCTCCTATTCTCTTAAAAAAAATTTTTTTGTTCTCCTGCTTTTCTTGGTGGGTGCCCTCTTCTTCAAACTGATTCCTTCTGTTGTTATCTTTACCTTCTTCTCCTTTTACCCTTCTCTTTACCCTTTTCGCCATTGGTCCTTTTACTCCCTGTGCTGGTCCAACTGGTAATGAAATTTTTATTCGTCATATGGGTGTTCTAATAGATATCACCTTTTTGGTGGTGTCAAATCAAATGAAGTTCTGGTGGACCTGCGGGTTAACGGTGTCATCATGGTAGATTGGAGTGTGGGCTATCTTATATGAGTTCAAAACCCCCCCTATGTTCTTTTACCTAGATCATGTAATCATGGTGCTGAAGCTTTAAAGTAACCTTAGATAATGACTGCAGAAGCTAAAAGCAGCTAGAATTGGTAATTATGTTCTTAATCCATTGTTTAGCCGCTGAAACATGGGTTCTAAGCTCCAATCATTTTTGCTGAATTGCACATTGATTTACATAATTTTATATTTTTTATATATGTTGAATATCAGTTTTAGCATTTTAGATTAGATAAATGTTTTTATTTACAGTTTTATAATATTTTTCCATCAGGATGATAACTTTCAGGTTTTTCAGTTCAATGTGGGCGTTCCCACAGGAACTGACATCATTCAGATGTCATCTGCGTAATGTATATAATGGTTTCTTGTTAACTGACTGTAACATTGCTGCCCTGATGAAGTGGCGAGGAGGCCATGAAACGCGTTGGCTTGAATGTGAATAAAGGTTTGCTTGCATCTTCGGTTGGTTCCTTGTGGTCTAGCGCGGACAAACCCCGGCTTTTCTCTTCACTATTGTTTTATCTGCATCCCGGGATCTGCAGCGCCAAAACTTCCTTAGGTGTTTGTGACCCTTCACAACCACATCAGGTGAGTGGATTACCTTTGTTAAACATGCTGGTGTCCCTCATTTACCGCCTTAGTGCGCTCCCCCTCTTTTTATTTTTATTTTTTGCAATTCTCTTAAATAGAGATAATCAGTATCATGTTACAGGAGAACCACTGCTTTCTTTATACAAGGAATAGTCCCACCATCTTTCCTGGCAGAACATATCCAAATATTTGTGGTTTGAGAAGACGAGTTTTAAAATATATATGTACTTTGCAATAATCTAATGGGCAATGTTGATGATATATGTGTCTATATTGAACTAGCCTGTGCTTGTTATGTGAATATCAGCATATCTCACATTTCATTAACATGATGCAGTAATTTAATGAATTTGTATTGTGAGAAATCGTAGTTCATAACAAAATTTGCAGATGTGTAAGATTTAGCATATATGCACTTACATATCAAGTAAAACATCCTCCTTCTTAATATTCCATTTATTCTGGGAAACATACATGCACAAAATTGAAGCTGCCCTCTTGGTGCATTTGACAAAAAAATGTAAAAATTATAACTTAACAAAAGAGGTTTCAGAACGTGGACACTTCTGCAGAAGAAGGGACCCAGTGGTACCACAAGAAGTGGATGTAGAGTAATGTCATGTGCTACTTGCTATATCATTGGGTCCCTTCTACTTTGGACAATAGTACTGTAGACAATCTCTCTGGATCCTTAGATAGCCCAGTGATTCTATACCTTCATATACTGGTCTATGTTGATTTTTGCCTTTTTTTTATCCAAGAAGGACATTCCGCAGAACCCTACTCTTAGCCTGATGAATGATACATTATCTGAAATGTTACTGTAGTTAGCTTTTCTGTGTAATAACTTTTTTGCATATGAGGTTAGAAAAATAAAAAGCATTACAAAAAAAATCCATTTTGGGCCTACTATTTGTGTGCTATTCCTTTATGCACTATTAATCTTCTGATGAAGTAGAGAGTAATGTAGTCTGCTCTAGCGTAATAAGCACCCAGTCCCTTCTTTGCAACACAAATTGGAGGTTGATCGACCCACATATTTGCTATTGTATTTTCCAGGTATCAGAAGATCTCAAGATGGGTAACATAACATTCTATTCAAACTTTCCACTTAGTTTGATAGTCTCTTAAATTGTTCCCTTTCTTTCTCATGCTACACATATTGCTTTGGACTATGGTAGTGAACAATTACCGATATATATTTGTTTTTTTAAAAAACTTATATATTATTCTTTTTAAAAATGTATGTGAGAATGATATTAAAATGAGAATTTAGTCCAACTACTTAAAAAAGCTGGAGTCCAGGGAAATTCAATCTCCACCCAACCTGACTGACAGCTGCAGCTTGTACTGAGCATTGTGAGATCTCATCAGGAGGAAAGCAGAGACTGAGAAACTTTCATGAACATGTTTTACAACTATTTGAAAATCGAATTTCAAGCTAAATATCCCAGCCTCATCATGTCTAAGAGATCTATTTAGCAATTTCTGTAGCGTGAGATGCGAAATCTGGGCACAGATCTGCTTTCATTTCCCCTGCATTGCATTCACATTTGTGAGTAGCTGAATTGTGCATACGCTTGTAGTAATGGGATCACCAGGAACTGTTTTACTATTATGATACTAATGATAGCAATAAATGAGAAGCTTACATTTACAATATACTTATCCAAATGCATCATGTCTGCCATTAGCTAAGGTTACTACATTGTCATTGTAGTGACATTGTTTTAGTTATTACTTGTACCATAGTTAATTTTTTTTTAAGCTAAAACAAATGCAATTTACATCCAACCTTTAAGCTTCTCTTTATTTGGCTCACTGGTTGTAACAAGGCGCACTGCTGGGTAACTGTGACACATGCTGACAAAATACAATGCTGCTCCCCTTCATTCTCAGATGGCTCTGTAATGAGACTTCACTCCAGTCTACTGCTCCCTGATTAGAGAAAAACAGTGTGCCATGTCAGTAACAAACCCATGCTGATTATGAGTTTTTGTATTAAATCCATACTCTAAACTCTTGGTCTTATTGCCTTTGTTCCCCATAATGACTCAAAGCACATATAGACTGGTAAAGAGATCTTAGTAGATTTTTAGGCATATCTACTATTGAAAAAGGAAATGCATATTACAACTGATGCAAACAGAAATATGTATGAAACTCACATATTTAGATATTTTTTTCGTGACTTTTATTTTTGTTAAAAAAGTGCATTTTCTCTCTTCATTTCCAAATGGATCTGATATTTCCTTCATCTGCTCCTTCTCCACTTTCACAACATGTCTCATAGACACTCTAAAGGGCCTGTCATACTAAGCAATATCGCTAGCAATATCGCTATAACGCCACAGGTTTTTGTTACGTTGCAGCGATATCGCTATGTCTGATAGTTACCTCCGACCACTCCCCCGCTAGTTATCGCTGATCGCACGAGAACGTCCTGGACCGTTTCTCGTCGTCAGCTTCCTGCTGGGCTTCCTGTTGCGCCGACAAGCGACGTGTGGACGCGGGTGGGAGGACGTCAGGATCGCCTCGTCTGACAGGTAAGTAGCGACCCCCGACCCCTGCTATGTCGCTGGTGAGATCTGCCTGTGTGGCAGCTCACTAGCGACCACTTAGCGATGCACCAGCGATCCTGACCGCGTCATATCGCTGGTCGGGATCGCTGGTGCATCGCTAAGTGTGACAGTACCTTAAGGGACAATTCTCCCTGTCTTTAGTTCATTATTTTACAATAAGTGGATTCTTGGTGACTGGAGAAAAGTCCACACAGAGAGAAAAGTAAAATGCATGCAGCTAGAATGTGTGAAAAATGACAATCCCTCATTAAAAAGATTTTCAACTGGTTCCAGAAGTTCGGTGCCTATAGCTGATCCCGTGGTTGGTTGCCAGGGAAAGACTGATGAACTCCCATTATCTTTTCTTTAATTTGGTTAAGTATTTCAGTTTCTCAGTGAAATAATATGCTAGCACCCTGTAGTCCACATTAAGAACAAGGCATAAACAAATCATGACAAAGGATCACAAAAATATGTTATTTTGAAAAGCTGAATATGTTATGTACAGTGGGGAAGAAAGTATTTAGTCAGCCACCAATTGTGCAAGTTCTCCCACTTAAAAGATGAGATAGGCCTGCAAATGACATCATAGGTAGACCACAACTATGAGAGTCAAAATGAGAAAGCAAATAAGATAATGGAAGACATACAAGACCACTGATAATCTTCCTCGAGCTGGGGCCCCACGCACGATCTCACCCAGTGGGGTCAAAATGATCACAAGAACAGTGAGCAAAAATCACAGAACCACATGGGGGGACCTAGTGAATGACCTGCAGAGAGCTGGGACCATCGTAACAAAGGATACCGTCAGTAGCACACTACGCCGCCTGGGACTCAGATCCTGCAGTTTCACACATGTCCCCCTGTTTAAACCAGTACATGTCTGGGCTCGTCTGAAGTTTTCTAAAGAGTATTTGTGTGTGTCAATCTTGTTAAGACTTATAGAGAAAGTTTGACCTGTGTCATTACCAAAAAAAGATATATAACAAAATATTGAGATGAACTTTTGTGAATGACCAAATACTTATTTTCCACCATAATTTGCACATAAATCTTGCCAAATCAGACAAGGTGATTTTCTGGATTTGTTTTCTCATTTTGACTCTCATAGTTGTGGTCTACCTATGATATCAATTACAGGCTAAATACTTTTTTTCCTTACTGTATTTCAGCTAGAAGAATTTTGTTGTTGGACATCACTGATCAAGGAAACCTGTCACCGGGAAAATGTAATTCAATCTGCAGGCAGTATGTTATAGAGCAGGGGAAGCTGAGTAGTATAACTTCTGTTTTCATTATTTAAATCCCTCCTCTTTCTGAGATTTTTGGTCCATACAGAGAAATCTGTCAATCACTGATGGGACCACCCACTAGACCAAAAATCCCAGAAAGAGCAGAGGCTTAAATGATTAAAACTCAGGTTATATTGAATCTATTCTCACAAAACAATGTATCTATCTGCTTTGGTCCCTCTGCTCTAAAACATGATGCCTGCAGACTGGACTGAATTTTCCTGGTGATAGATTCCCTTTAAACAAGTGTTACCCTTTGTTTTAGGTAAACCTTATTTGGTTATAATAAAAATGTTAGCTCTCTGAGGAGCACTACTGCACAAATCTTGCTGCTTTGTCCCACACCTGACTGCCAGTATTAACATCCGAACGTGAGCATTACATGTCGACTGCAGCCAATTTATGGCTGTGGAGTGGATTCAGCCTTCTCTGAATTTATGGATGGTTGACAACCATGTGAGAGGAAACACAAACATGAGAACAAGATACAAGTTCTTTGCATTTGCTGTTCTTGGTGAGATTTGAATCCAGGACCACAGTAGTTCAAGTCAACAGTGCTATCCATTAACCATTGAGCAATCGTGCTGTTATGATTTATAGTTTCATCTTGTCCATTTTTATACATAAAAAAGAAACACTAAAAGATTACAAATTATTGCAAATCATAACTCATAAAAGGCAACATGTTTCTTATTTAAAAGCTTTGCTCCCAATATTTAGGGAAATAGGTAACATTTAGGTAGTTCATGAATTTCTAACACAAGTTTCAAAGTATTCAAAAGGTTTACTTTTGGAAGTGACAACTACAGTAATGTATATTGATTTTTGGTATTTTATTAGCATTACATCTGTAAACAGCCAAATAGCTAAGAAATGGCATAATTAGAAGATAAAATGCAATTTGGTAAAAGAACTATAGCATTCTTTCAATGAGAAGCTCATTGAAGCTCATAGGTTAGTCCTTTGTGACACTTCCCATTTTGCCAGAGTGTCATAGCTTACATATTAGTTGTAAGTGCTGCTGCCAAGTATCTCATAAATGAATTTGTATTCCGCCCTTTGTTCAGTCAGATAGAACTGTAGAGGCATTTGAAGCTGACAAGCAATGCAGCAATTCAGCCTAAGCAATTTAATTGGCATTTGCAATGGGAATAACAAATTAAGAAGTCTCCAAAACAGCACATAAAATATTTATATGTACATCTTGTGAGTATGTTATATTCTTCTACAGTATTAAACCACTGTGCACTCAAAAAGGAATGTTTATGCAAACTTCAAACCATTATGAATTGATACAAAGCATATAATAGTTTCCTACTGTTGTCATACCTGGAGGGAAAGTCAAATATTTAAAGCTGCATTTACAATATCTTTTATAAGTGTAACAAACATTGTCTTTCTGCACAACCTCCACCTTTTCACTCATTTCTTTACAGCAATTTGAAATAACAATGAAATATAAGTACAGGCGTGAAATCTTGCTGACAGATACATTTATTTTATATACAACATATTCTATTTAGATAGACCATGCCAAGTTCAGCAGGGGCCTGACCACTAAGAGCCTAACCACCACCGGCATGATGAGGCACATGTCATCTAAGCAACCAACTCAGTGGGCCGAAGACCTGAGTGTATAATTGGTGTCAGGGGGTGACAGCACTGCCTCTTCCCCTGTTCTAGGTGCTTGCCAATCCCCTGAACATGACACTGGCACAGATACCTGCCATTCTGGACCTGTCCTTGCACATTCTGAGGCACCATCATCAGGCACTTCCAAATCCTTGACCCAGCAGAGTGTTCAGCTGTTGCTAACCCAGGCCTTAGAACGAAAAAGAAAGTTCCCAGCCACCCACCCACAGACTCAAATGCTAAACAAGCACATTTCCACGCTGCTTGCCATAGAAATGTTGATGTTTAGGCTTGCGGACATGGAGGATTTAAGACATGGCAGCATTAGTCCCTCTGCACTCGGTCCTCAGCCACCACTAATTCTCCTGGTGTGGCATCCCTGCCTTCTACCAGCATGTGTCCATGAACATCACCCATGCCCTTAACAATGCAGTAACTGGGATGGTCCACTTGAAGACAGCAAAGAGCTTGTGGCCAGGGACCTTACATTTCCCTGATGGCACACTAGGTGAACCTTATGGAGGCCGCGGCCGAGTCCATCCCTGAGATGACACATGTGATACTGATGTTGAGGGTTGCTGGCCCTACTACTATGAGCATTTTCTCCATCTCATACACCAGTTCCTGTACCCCCTGTTCCTCCTCATCCGCCATTTCCAATTTTCATCTCAGAGCACGTAATCCACATCAGCTGGAAGCTAGGAGTTCTGCAGCACTGCCTCTGTGAAATGGCAACATGATCTGTTGAAGAAAATTTGCCTGAGAGACAAACTGCATCCCAATTCAGAGCTGTTGAAAGGAATAACAGACCAGAGAGATCTGAGGCTCTCAACACTGAACCTACAACCAGTGACAGTTGTGTGTGATAATGGCTGTAACCTTGTGATTGTTTTGAAGCTTGGCAAGCTCACACACATTGCATGTTTGGCCAACATGCTCAACTTAGTGGTTCAGTGGTTTCTGAAAACCTACCCAGATGTTCAAAAGCTACTTGTCAAGGTATGCCGCATGAGCGCCCTTTTTTTCAAGTCAGCTACAGCTGCCACTTTTCTGGCTGTGCTGCAGCAGCACATGAAAGTGCCATCTCATGCTGGAACTCTACATTGCATATGCTAGCAAGGCTGTGTGAGAAGCAGAGGCAAGTTTTTGAGTACCAGTTTCAACGTGTCCATCGGTATTCTGGTCAGCTTCCTCCAATAACAACATAAGAATGGGCATGGTTGTCTGACATTTGTGTGATTCTCCAATATTTTGAGGCTCTACAAAGATGGTAAGTGGCAATGATGCCATAATCAGTGTACAGTGTTCATTTTAGGACATGATCACATATCAAAGTCAAACATCAGAAATACTCTCTGATACCCGATTCTGACATCTGTCTCTGGTACCTGACTCTGATACTTGAGTCTGATACCTGACTTTGATTCCTGAATCTAATACCTGACTCTGATACCTGAGTCTGATACCTGATTCTGATACCTGAGTCTGATAAATGACTCTGATACTTGACTTTGATACCTGACTTTGATACCTGAGTCTTATACCTGACTCTGATACATGATTCTGATACCTGACTCTGGTACCTGACTCTGATATCTGACTCTGATACATGATTTTGATACCTGAGTCTGATACCTAATTTTGATACATGAAACATTCAAACATCAGAGTCAGAAGGTTTTTCAGATACCATTAATACAGTACTTGAATGGTTTATCTCATAAGTGAGGAATAGTGTTGAGCATTTCGATACTGCAAATATCGGGTATCGGCCGATATTTGCTGTATCGGAATTCCGATACCGAGTACCGATATTTTTACAATATCGAATACCGGAATTGGAAGTTCCCATAATGCAATGAGCCAGTTGTGTTAGCCATGTTAACTAATGGCATGGCTGTGATTGGCTGCTGAAATGATGTCATCATGATGTGCGGTCTGTGCGGGCCTGCCAGGGTCTGTGCGGGCCTGCAGGAGGTCTGTGCGGGCCCGGCAGGGGTCTGTGCTGGCTGCTGGGGGTCTGTACAGGCCTGCCGGGGGTCTGTGCAGGCTGCCGGGGGTCTGTACGGGCCTGCCGGGGGTCTGTGAGGGCTGCCGGGGGTCTGTGCGGGCCTGCCGGGGGTCTGTGCGGGCTCCTGGGGGTCTGTGCGGGCTGCCGGGGGTCTGTTCGGGCCTGCCGGGGGTTGTGTGTGTGTGCAGGCATCGTCCGATGGGACTACAAGTCCCATCGGGCTATGCCTGCTACAATGACAGTGATTGACACATTAGCCAATCATGGTACAGTAGTAGTCCCATCAGCCGGCTAAAGTGTTGAATGTAAAAAAAAAAATACATACTACATACTACATACAACATACATACATACTACATACATACTTCATATATACTACATTCATACAACATACATACATACTACATACATACTACATATATACTACATTCATACAGCATACATACATGCTACATAATACATACATACTACATATATACAACGTTCATACAACATACATACATACTACATACATACTGCATATATACTACATTCATACAGCATACATACATACTACATAATACATACATACTACATATATACTACATTCATACAACATACATACTACATAATACATACATACTACATATATACTACATTCATACAGCATGCATACATACTACATAATACATACATACTACATTCATACAACATACATACTACATACATACATACTACATACATACTGCATATATACTACATTCATACAGCATACATACATACTACATAATACATACATACTACACATATACTACATTCATACAACATACATACTACATACATACTGCATATATACTACATTCATACAGCATACATACATACTATATAATACATACATACTACATATATACTACATTCATACAACATACATACATACATACATACTACATACATACTACATATATACTACATTCATACAGCATGCATACATACTACATAATACATACATACTACATTCATACAACATACATACTACATACATACTACATATATACAACATTCATACAGCATACATACATACATACTACATACTACATACATACTACATACAATACATTCATACATTCATACAATACATACATATAGACATACAGTACATATAACATAAAAGCACATACTCACCATCACTTGTCACTTTGATCCCCGAAGCCAGTGTCATCTCACTGTAAAAAATATTAAAATAACAAACAACCGATATACTCTCTGATCCGCAGAAATCCACGAGTGTTCCACGACGATCTCCTGCAGTGCATCACTGAGAGGTTATTATAGTTCACTGGTCTCACTTTATGGCAAAAGCTCCATGGGAACTTTCTCACACAGCAATGCCAAAAGAGAGACTAGGGACTACTTTTTTAACAGTGGCGGAGGAATACAGTGCGGAAGGATACCTACCTCCTGTCATTGTATTCATTCCTGGGGCCCCTAGAGAGTGGTGGCATCAGCTGATGCTGCTGTTCTCCATGGGAGATCATCGTGGGACACGCGTGGATTTCTGCGGATCAGGGAGTATATCGGTTGTTTGCTATTTTAATATTTTTTACAGATGACACTGGCTTCGGGGATCAAAGTGACAAGTGATGGTGAGTATGTACTCTATGTTATATGTACTGTATGTCTATATGTATGTATTGTATGAATATATTGTATGTAGTATGTATGTAGTATGTATGTTGTATGTCTGTAGCATGTTTTATGTATGTTTATGCATGTAGTATATATGTAGTATGTATGTAGTATGTATGTTGTATGTCTGTAGCATGTTTTATGTATGTTGAATGTATGTAGTATGTATGTAGTATGCACTATGTATGTATGTATGTTGTATGAATGTAGTATATATGTAGTATGTATGTAGTATGTATGTATGTTGTATGAATGTAGTATATATGTAGTATGTATGTATGTATGTTTTATGAATGTAGTATATAGGTAGTATGTATGTATTATGTAGTATGTATGCTGTATGAATGCAGTATATATGTAGTATGTATGTAGTATGTATGTATGTATGTTGTATGAATATAGCATATATGTAGCATGTATGTAGTATGTATGTATGTTGTATGAATGTAGTATGTATGTATTATGTAGTATGTATGTTGTATGAATGTAGTATATATGTAGTATGTATGTATTATGTAGTCTGTATGTTGTATGAATGTAGTATATATGTAGTATGTATGTAGTATGTATGTTTGTTGTATGGATGTTGTATATTTGAAGTATGTATGTAGTATGTATGTATGTTGTATGAAAGTAGTATATATGTAGTATATATGTAGTATGTATGTAGTATGTATGTTTTTTTTTTTACATTCAACACATTAGCCTGATGATGGGACTACTACTGTCCTATCATTGGCTAATGTGTCAATCACAATCACTGTAGCAGGCATAGCCTGCACACACACACAACCCCCGGCAGGCCCACACAGACCCCCGGCAGGCCGCACAGACCCCAAGCAGCCTGCACAGACCCCAAGCAGCCTGCACAGACCCCCGGCAGGCCCGCACAGACCCCCGGCAGGCCTGTACAGACCCCCGGCAGGCCCACACAGAGCCCCAGCAGCCCACACAGATCCCCGGCAGCCCGCACAGACCCCTGGCAGGCCCGTATAGACCCCCGGCAGGCCCGCACAGAGCCCCGGCAGCTTGCAGAGAGCCCCGGCAGCCCACACAGACCCCCGGCAGGCCCATACAGACCCCTGGCAGGCCCGCACAGAGCCACGGCAGCCCGCACAGACCCCCGGCAGGCCCGCACAGACCTCCGGCAGGCCCACACAGACCCCTGAGAGGCCAGTACAGGCCCTGCCCGCACACACAGACACGCAGAGTGTCCGCCCACGCACCGCCCACACTCTTCCCCCCTCTCAAACTGGATGTGCAAGGAAAGAAAGGGTTTATTTTCATTCCAATATTTGTGCCCCATTAACTTGCATGGGTTTCCGGTATCGGAATCGGCGATACCCCATACTTTTTGGGTATCAGTCCGATCCAAATCGATCCAATATTTCACGATATCGGATGGTATCGCTCAACACTAGTGAGGAACAATGATCTTTTCACTGCCTTTTGTATGTTTATTTGAAACACTGCAGCCTTACTGTAGAGTCTTTAGATCTCTCTCTATATTCATCTGGAAGTAGTCCATAGCATCAGTCCGTCTCTGTATTGGATAAAATTATTTTTTTCTGAGGGGGGACATAGAAATAGTCAGTGTGTCCTGGGAGGATATTTCTCCTTTATTAAAGCCCATAAGACAAGGGAAACTAGACTATATAAATAAGATCCCTAGAACAGAATACATAGTCACAAAAAGTCAGACCCTATACCTAGTGTGACATAGTAGCATAGTAACATAGTTATCAAGGCCGAAAAAAGACATTTGGCCATCCAGTTCAGCCTATATTCCGTCAGAATAAATCCCAAGATCTACATCCTTCTAAAGAACTTAATAATTGTAAGATACAATATTGTTACGCTCCAGGAAAACATCCAGACCTCTCTTGAACCCCTTGACTGAGTTCGCCATCACCACCTCCTCATGCAAGTAATTCCAGATTCTCACTGCTCCAACAGTAAAGAATCCTCTTTCATGTTGGTGGAAAAACCTCCTCTCCTCCAGACGCAGAGAATGCCCCCTTGTGACTGTCACCTTCTTTGGTATAAATAGATCCTGAGAGAGATAGTTGTATTGTCCCCTTATATACTTAAACGTGGTTATTATCGCCCCTCAGTCGCCTTTATTCTAGTCTAAATAATCCTAAATTTTCTAATCTCTCTAGGTATTGTAGTTCCCCCATCCCATTTATTAATTTTGTTGCCCTCCTTTGTACTCACTCTAGTTCCATTAGATCCTTCCTGAGCACCGGAGTCCAAAACTGTACACAGTACTCCATGTGTGGTCTAACCAGGGATTTATACAGAGGCACTATAATGCTCTCATCATGTGTATCCAGGCCTCTTTTAATGCACCCCATGATCCTGTTTGCCTTGGCAAGTAGTGGCTCCAGGTAAGTTTATAAATAGCTAGGATCCCCAAGTCCTTTTCCATGTCAGATTTACCCAGGGGATTCCCGTTCAGTGTGTAGTGGTGATATTGATTCCTTCTTCCCATGTGTATAATCTTACATTTATCATTGTTAAACTGCATCTGCCACCTTTCGACCCAAGTTTCCAACTTATCCAGATCCATCTGTAGCAGAATACTATCTTTTCTTGTATTGACTGCTTTACATAGTTTTGTATCATCTGCAAATATCGATATTTTACTGTGTAAACCTTCTACAAGATCGTTAATAAATATGTTGAAGAGAATAGGTCCCAACACTGACCCCTGTGATACCACACTGGTCACAGCGACCCAATTGAGAATATACCATTTATAACCACCATCTACTTTCTATCACTAAGCCAGTTAATTACCCATTTACGCACATTTTCCCCCAGACCCAGCATTCTCATTTTGTGTACCAACTTCTTGTGTGGCACGGTATCAAACGCTTTGGAAAAATCAAGATATACCACTTCCAATAACTCACCTTGGTCCAGTCTATAGCTTACCTATTCATAAAAACTGATTACTGTATATACTCAATTATAAGCCGACCCGAGTATAAGCCGAGGCCCCTAATTTTGCCACAAAAAAAAACTGGGAAAACTTATTGACTCGAGTATAAGCCTAGGGTGGAAAATGCAGCAGCTACTGGTAAATTTAAAAATAAAAATGGATACCAATAAAAGAAAAATTAATTGAGACATCAGTAGGTTGAATGTTTCTGAACATCCATATTGAATTGGGAGCCCCATATAATGCTCCATACAGTTCATGATGGCCCCATAAGATGGTCCATGCAAAATATGCCCCATATAATGCTGCACAAAGGTTAATAATGGCCCAATAAGATGCTCCATAGAATAATATGCAAAACATAATGCTCCATAAAGGCTATGGCCCCATAATATGCTACATAGAATATGACCCATATGCTGCTACATAAAGATTATGGCCCCCTAAGTTGCTCCATAATGGTTTTGGCCCCATAAGATGCTCCATAAAGGTTTTGGCCTCATAAGATGCTCCATAAAGGTTATGGTCCAATAAGATGCTCCATAGAAAAGGCCCCATATGCTGCTGCTGCGCATAAAAAAAATGACATATTCAACTCTCGTCGCTGGGCAGACGGGGACACCGGCGTGCCTTGGGGGACATTTGCCGGTGTCACCGCTGGCTCAGGGCTCCGGCACCTGCGAAACTCACCTGTTCCCATTCCACCTCCGCATGCCAGGGGCTACAGAGACCGTGCCAGGAGGGGGTGAGTATGATTTGACACCCGTGCTTCCCTCCCCCGCCGACCCCTGGTATATGACTAGAGTATAAGCCAAGAGGGGCACTTTCAGCATTAAAAAATGAGCTGAAAATCTTGACTTATACTCGAGTATATAAGTTAGATTGGTTTGACAGGAGTGATTCCTCATAAACCCATGCTGATATAGATTTATACAGTTATTCTCATTGAGATAATCCAGAATAACATTCCTCAGAGACCCTTCAAATATTTTAACAACAATAGAGGTTAGACTTACTGCCTATAATTTCCAGGTTCACTTTTAGAGCCCTTTTTGAATATTGGTACCACATTTGTTATGTGCCAGTCCTGTGGAATAGACCCCGTTACTATAGAGTCCCTAAATATAAGGAATAACGGTTTGTCTATTACATTACTTAGTTCTCTTAGTACTCATAGGTGTATGCCATCCGGACCCGGAGATTTATCTATTTTAATCTTATTTTGCCAGTTTCGCACCTCTTCTTGGGTTAGATTGGTGACCCTTAATATAGGGATTTATTTGTCTCTTGGCATTTCACCTAACATTTTATTTTCCACAGTGAATAACGTGGAGAAGAAGGTGTTTAATATGTTAGCTCTTTCCTCGTCATCTACAACCATACTTTCCTCACAATTTTTTAATGGGCCTACACTTTCACTTTTGATGATTCTTTTACTATTGATATATTTGAAGAACAGTTTGGGATTAGTTTTACTCTCCTTAGCAATGTGCTCCTCTGTTTCCTTTTTGGCAGCTTTAATTAGTTTTTTAGATAAAGTATTTTTCTCTCTAAATTTTTTTAGAGCTTCATCTGTGCCATCTTGCTTTAGCAGTTTAAATGCTTTCTTTTCATTGTTAATTGCCCCTCTTACTTTTTTGTTTAGCCACATTGGGTTTTACCTATTTCTTGTCCTTTTATTTCTACAAGGTATAAACCGCTTACAGTGCCTATTGAGAATGTTCTTAAACATTTCCCATTTATTATCTGTATTCTTACTTCTGAGGACATTGTCCCAGTCAATGGTGCATAGGATATCTGCAAGAAAGAAGAGAAGTTGGCTGTGAATTAAACTGAATATTTTTTTTTTAAATATAACTGTATTTGACTTATTGAGTGGCAAAGGTCATCATTCTATACTGTTACTTTACCTTCCTTCTGAGCACCTGGAATTCGCCACTTTTGATCAATTCTACTAGTGGTGAGTAGGGCCAGAGGATCCCATGAAACCCTTATATTAACTAGAAACACACTAAAGCAGAAAGCAAAAAAAGTCCCAGATAAAAACTAACAAGTTTTATTATGAAAAAGTATTTATACACTGAAAACTAACAGCATAATAACATAATTACCAAGCAGACAGTTATGGAACAAAGGTGTAAAGCAACAGGACCCACAATTTTAGGTGGATGGGAAGACCAGCAGAATAGCAGCGATTTATATAAAGTGTCAGTGCTCAAATAGTTATTGCCTTAGCCAATATATTTCTCCATGGTGAAATAGCCACTCAATGGCTCAAATACACCTGTGTATAATAGTAATGCTGAATGAGTAACTGTAGTAAAGAGGCATAAGAGAAGAATCAGCAGTGGAGAGGTATATATAGATGGCATAAGTATGGAAGGTGAAAATGTAAATCAGTAAATAAAGCGCTATTTGACAAAGGCCTTGCCCATAGTCTCCACTTAGGGGCCAGTGCTATCAGCCCCTATATGCGGTGCTTTTTCATACCTTGTCCTCCAAACTCGCATGGAATAATGAAGCTCTGTTGGCAACCTTCTGGGAAGGCCTCTCTGGGTGAATCAAGGATGAACTGGCTGGTCGGGAGATACCCACCTCTCTGGATGACCTGGTGTCCCCAGCAACCCTGATTGACATCTTGTTCCAGGAGCGGACCAAAGAGGTGAACCGCGAAAGGAGATTGGTACACTTGGCTCCCACTTTTCATTGGCCAATCACTAAGCAAGTTCCTGTTGCGACATCTTTCCTTAAACTCATGCAGATTGAGCAGGTAAAACTATCTAAATGCCATCAGGTTTGTTGTGCTGAAGGAATATGCTTCAAAGGAATAAGCAAGAAAAGGTATTGTGTATGCAATGGTCAAGGTCACCTAAATAAAGTAAACTCAAATACAAAATACATTTTTTTATTGATGAAAAACACACTGAACAACACTTAGATTAAAAACATTTAAAAAACAAAAAAAAAGAGGCTATACAAAAAACACTAAAGGTCCGTATAGGGACCAGTGAGTGACCTCTTCCAATGTGCTGGTTACAGGTTAAATAAACATAGACTATTAACAAAAAATACCTTGTGATAATTATTTAACAATATATTAGAAAGATCCTAACACCAGCTGGCAACCTAAACACACAGCAGATAAAGTAAGTACAATGTTTATAATACAGTGGTGCTAAAAAGACTGTTGTGTCACAGTTAATCAAACCATATACTTATATATGACTAAGCCTAATGACTCCCATGAAAACATGCTTAAGTAATATTATATGAAACCTGGTATTAAAACTCCATAAAACAACAAGAATGAAAGCTAATGAGAAATTTGTTCACAACAGTGGAGAAATGTTGTGCAACTGAGTGTGTAAGAAAAATGAAAAAGGGAGAAAGGATACTGTTCCAAATGTCTAGATGGGTAAAGGCATGAAAAGCAAATAAGCTTGTTAGGAGTTAAAGTAGTGAAAGGCAAACTCATCATAGAGGCAAAAGAAGCCTCATGATAGTAAAAAGACAATATTGCAACCTGCTACCAGCATGATGGTATGGATGAGTGCACTAGCAATACCTGTAATGTGGGATAAGTCATGGTGTGTGTTATATCCCACACTACAGGAATTACTTTATTTATACTACACTAGCTGAAGAGCCTGGCATTGCCCAGGCATAGTAACTAACTGTGGTTAATTATAACAAGTTCTAATGATTATATTGCACATAAATTGTCACTATATGTCATCTCCTCCTATATACAGTTGTGGCCAAAAGTATTGACAACCCTGCAATTCTGTCAGATCATACTCAGTTTCTTCCTGAAAATGATTGCAAGCACAAATTATTTGGTATTATTATCTTCATTTAATTTGTCTTAAATGAAAAAACACAAAAGAGAATGAAGCAAAAAGCAAAACATTGATCATTTCACACAAAACTCCAAAAATGGGCCAGACAAAAGTATTGGCCCCCTCACCCTCACCCACAACCTTTAGCCAAAATAACTGCGACCAACCGCTTCCGGTAACCATCAATGAGTTTCTTACAATGCTCTGCTGGAATTTTAGACCATTCTTCTTTGGCAAACTGCTCCAGGTCCCTGATATTTGAAGGGTGCCTTCTCCAAACTGCCATTTTTAGATCTCTCCACAGGTGTTCTATGGGATTCAGGTCTGAACTCATTGCTGGCCACCTTAGAAGTCTCCAGAGCTTTCTCTCAAACCATTTTCTAGTGCTTTTTGAAGTGTGTTTTGGGTCATTGTCCTGCTGGAAGACCCATGACCTCTGAGGGAGACCCAGCTTTCTCACACTGGGCCTTACATTATGCTGCAAAATTTGTTGGTAGTCTTCTGACTTCATAATGTCATGCACACGGTCAAGAAGTCCAGTGCCAGAGGCAGCAAAGTAACCCCAAAACATCAGGGAACCTCCGCCATGTTTGACTGTAGGGACCGTGTTCTTCTTTGAATGCCTTTTTTTTTTCTCCCATAAACTCTATGTTGATGCCTTTGCCCAAAAAGCTCTACTTTTGTCTCATCTGACCAGAGAACATTCTTCCAAATCGTTTTAGGCTTTTTCAGGTAAGTTTTGGCAAACTCCAGCCTGGGTTTTTATGTCTAGGGGTAAGAAGTGGGGTCTTCCTGGGTCTCCTACCATACAGTCCCTTTTCATTCAGACGCTGACAGATAGTATGGGTTGACACTGTTGTAACCTTGGACTGCAGGGCAGCTTGAACTTGTTTGGATGTTAGTCGAGGTTCTTTATCCAACATCCGCACAATCTTGCGTTGATATCTCTTGTCAATTTTTCTTTTCCATCCACATCTAGGGAGGTTAGTCACAGTGCCATGGGCTTTAAACTTCTTGATGACACTGCACACGGTAGACACAGGAACATTCAGGTCTTTGGAGATGGACTTGTAGCCTTGAGATTGCTCATGCTTCCTCACAATTTGGTTTCTCAAGTCGTCAGACAGATCTTTGGTCTTCTATCTTTTCTCCATGCTCAATGTGGTGCACACAAGGACACAGGACAGAGGTTGAGTCAACTTTAATCAATGTCAACTGGCTGCAAGTGTGATTTAGTTATTGCCAACACCTGTTAGGTGCCACAGGTAAGTTACAAGTGCTGTTAATTACACAAATTAGAGAAGCATCACATGATTTTTCAAACAGTGCCAATACTTTTGTCCACCCTCTTTTTTATGTTTGGTGTGGAATTATATCCAATTTGGCTATAGGACAATTCTTTTTGTGGTTTTTCATTTAAGACAAATTAAATGAAGATTATAATACCAAAGAATTTGTGTTTGCAATCATTTTCAGGAAGAAACTGAGTATTATCTGACAGAATTGCAGGGGTGTCAATACTTTTGGCCACAACTGTATAGTGTATACCTGTGTGTCATCTCCTCCTGTATATAGTATATACCTGTGTGTCATCTGCTCCTGTATGAAGTATATAGTACAGGGTGGGCCAATTATATGGATACACCTAAATAAAATGGGAATGTTTGGTGAAATCAACTTCCTGTTTGTGGCACATTAGTATATGGGAGAGGGGAAACTTTTCAAGATGGGTGGTGACACCGGCGGTCATTTTGAAGTTGGCCATTTTGGATCCAACTTTATTTTTTGCAATGGGAAGATGGTGATGTGACGCATCAAATTTATTTCACAAGAAAAAAAATGGGGTGCTTGTTTTTAACGTAACTTTATTCTTTCATGAGTTATTTACAAGTTTATGACCACTTATATAATGTGTTCAAAGTGCTGCCCATTGTGTTGGATTTTCAATGCAATCCTCTTATCCCACTCTTGACACATTGATAGCAACACCACAGAAAAAATGCTAGTCTAAGGGGGTCAGATTCCTTTTAGGAATGCATGGACCTGACACCCATATTGTGGTGATGCACTATCTTGCTGGAAAAACTCAGGGAATGTGCCATCTTCAGAGCATAAAGAGGGCAACCAATCATCATGTAGCAATTTCAGATATCCAGTGGAATTGAGGTTTCCATTGATGAAGAATGGTCCCACTATTTTTGTACCCCATATACCACACCATACCATCAATTATGGGTGTCAGGTCCGAACATTCCTTCATGTACAGTTTCCTAGAAAGTGGATTGGTTGTCATGGGCCAGTTGAATGGCCACCAAGGTCTCCCGATCTGACCCCCTTAGACTTTTATCTTTGGGGTCATTGGAAGGCAATTGTCTATGCTGTGAAGATACGAGATGTGCAGCATCTTAAACAATGGATATTGAAACCTGTGCTAGCATTTCTTCTGCGGTGTTGCTATCAGTGTGTCAAGAGGGTAGGAGGAAAGATCTTCTATCTTGTAGATTGGAAAGGGTTTGGTCCTGAGAAGATCCCTGCACCTCTCCTACTGGAGAGATTTCTTACAGGCTTGAAAAAGAGGGGGCATAAAGGGATACTGTAGCACCGGTGTCTCTGCACGTGGTCCCTCTCCCCCTGCAGAGATGCCAGCATACTCACCGCCGAGGTCATGCCTTGTCTCCTCCTTCCGGGTCTACAGCTGCCTTGGGTGAATGCACCGCACACAGGTCTCCGAGCACTGCACTTATGGCGTGTGTGCACACATTCCCTTTCTTAAAGGGGCACTTTCCCAAAAAGTGTCCCCAGTCAATAGCTGGAGGACACTTACTATTTAAGGCACCTACTCCAACATAGAGGTGCCTGTGCAATTTTGTGAGCTTGTTTCCTAGAACTCTTGTGAGATGTCAGGTCCGAGTCCTCATATACCTGTACACTGCTCCTGTCAGTGCTCATCTCTCCGTCAGCCCCACTGGACTGAGAAAAAAAATCACAGCATGCCATGTACATCAGACCAGACTCACCAATGCAAGTCAATGGGTGTGAGAAAAAAATTGAACGGCACCATGCATTTGCCAAGCTATTGTAATGCACCAAACTCACAGGAAACCAGACATTTCATCAGCCAGACACAGTAAATTCACAGCATCAACTGTTACAATACTATAGAAGAAGTAAGTATACAATTTAAAAAAAATGGTATTAGGTCGCCCTAATTTTTAATAACCAGCTGAGGGAAACCTGACAGCTGGGGACTGATGTTTATAATCTGGGAAGAGGTTAATAAACATGGAGGAGACAGCTGTGAGCTATTAATGTCAGCTCACAGCCTTTCCAAAAAAAATATGTGGAGTCCTATAATTAATAACCAGCAAAGGCTAGGTAGACAGCAGTGGGCTAATTTTAATAGGCTAGGAATGGACCATAGGTATTGTCCCCATCCCAGACTATGAACATCAGCCTGTAGCTTTTCTTCAAATTGCCCTGGTGACAAGTGGGGTAATAGGGTTGGGGTTAATGTCAGTTGTTTTATGGTCGCTGACACCCCCATTACTAACCGCATAGTCATATCTCAAAAAAATACACAGCCAGTCATTTATTTGAAAGAAATGCACAAGTCCTTTATTTTAAATACTCCCTGTCCCTCTTTTTCCCATTTATTACTGCAAAATTAAAAAAATAAACCACCATATTCCTCACCTGTCTGCCGAGAATCCCTATTTGATGCTGTCCCATGAAGAACTCCAGCTCTGCAACATCCGGGTGGTTTGATAAGTAGTGTCATGACTCATGATGGAACTGATCAGCAAGCCAGCCGGAAGATACTGACAAAGGAGTGTGATTAAGCTAATGCAGTGTGTAGCGCTGACATGAGAAAGTTCACCAGAGTTCATAGCTGATGAACCTTGGTCACCTCACTGATGTCACTGCTCCCTGTGTGAGAAACTGGACCAATTTTTTTTAATGCTGATGAATATGCATGCACGCAAAAGGTTGCATCAGTTGGTAAATGCCAGAAAGCAAAATGCAGGGAAAGTCTGCAATATTTTCATGGAACATACTGTTTTAAAATTGAACAATTAAGGAACGTATAAAAAAGTAGAAAGTCGGTTTAAAAAAGTATATACAGCATATATTTATATATACTAGCTGAAGAGCCCGGCACTGCCCGGGCATAGTAGCTAACTGTGGTTAGTTATAGCAAATTATAATTATCCTCCATCCCATAGTCCCGTACCCATATGCCCATCATACATATCCACGATCCCATAGGCCTGTGCCCATATACCCATCATACATATTCTCCATCCCATAGTCCCATGCCCATATACCCATCATACATATTCTTCATCCCATAGTCCCATGCCCATATACCCATCATACATATTCGCCATCCCATAGTCGAGTGCCTATATATCCATCACACATCCTTCATCTCATAGTCCCATGCCCATATACCCATCATACATATCCTCCATCCCATAGTCCTGTGCCCATATACCCATCATACATATCCGCCATCCCATAGTCCCGTGCCCATATACCTGTCATACATATCCTCCATCCCATAGTCCAGTGCCCATATACCCATCACACATCCTCCATCCCATAGTCCCGTGCCCATATGCATATCTGCCATCCCATAGTCCCGTGCCCATATACCCATCACACATCCTCCATCCCATAGGCCCGTGTCCATATACCCATCATATATATCCTCCATCCCATAGTCCCATGCCCATATACCCATCATACATATCCGCCATCCCATAGTCGAGTGCCCATATACCCATCACACGTCCTTCATCTCATAGTCCCATGCCCATATACCCATCATAAATATCCTCAATCCCATAGTCCCATGCCCATATACCCATCATACATATCCTCCATCCCATAGTCCAGTGCCAATATACCCATCACACATCCTCCATCCCATAGTCCTGTGCCCATATACATATCCGCCATCCCATAGTCCTGTGCCCATATACCCATCACACATCCTCCATCCCATAGGCCCATGCCCATATACTCATCATACATATCCTCCATCCCATAGTCCCATGCCCATATACCCATCATACATATCCTCCATCCCATAGTCGAGTACCCATATACGCATCACCGATCCTTCATCTCATAGTCCCATGCCCATATACCCATCATACATATCCTCCATCCCATAGTCCCGTGCCCATATACCCATCATACATATCCTCCATCCCATAGTCCAGTGCCCATATACCCATCAAACATCCTCCATCCCATAGTCCCGTGCCCATATACATATCCACCATCCGATAGTCCTGTGCCCATATACCCATCACACATCCTCCATCCCATAGGCCCGTGTCCATATACCCATCATATATATCCTCCATCCCATAGTCCCATGCCCATATACCCATCATACATATCCGCCATCCCATAGTCGAGTGCCCATATACCCATCACACGTCCTTCATCTCATAGTCCCATGCCCATATACCCATCATAAATATCCTCAATCCCATAGTCCCATGCCCATATACCCATCATACATATCCTCCATCCCATAGTCCAGTGCCCATATACCCATCACACATCCTCCATCCCATAGTCCTGTGCCCATATACATATCCGCCATCCCATAGTCCTGTGCCCATATACCCATCACACATCCTCCATCCCATAGGCCCATGCCCATATACTCATCATACATATCCTCCATCCCATAGTCCCATGCCCATATACTCATCATACATATCCTCCATCCCATAGTCGAGTACCCATATACGCATCACCGATCCTTCATCTCATAGTCCCATGCCCATATACCCATCATACATATCCTCCATCCCATAGTCCCGTGCCCATATACCCATCATACATATCCTCCATCCCATAGTCCAGTGCCCATATACCCATCAAACATCCTCCATCCCATAGTCCCGTGCCCATATACATATCCACCATCCGATAGTCCTGTGCCCATATACCCATCACACATCCTCCATCCCATAGGCCCGTGCCCATATACCCAACATACATATCCTCCATCCTATCGTCCCATGCCCATATACCCTTCATACATATGCTCCATCCCATAGGCCCATGCCCATATACCCATCATACATATCCTCCATCCCATAGTCCCATGCCCATATACCCATCATACATATCAGCCATCCCATAGTCCTGTGCCCATATACCCATCACACATCCTTCATCTCATAGTCCCATACCCATATACCCATCATACATATCCGCCATCCCATAGTCCCATGCCCATATACCCATCATACATATCTGCCATCCCATAGTCCCATGCCCATATACCCATCACACATTCTTCATCTCATAGTCCCATACCCATATACCCATCATACATATCCGCCATCCCATAGTCCCATGCCCATATACCCATCATACATATCTGCCATCCCATAGTCCAGCGCCCATATACCCATCACACATCCTCCATCCCATAGTCAACAATTATGACATCATAATGAGTGGCGGCGAGGCTTGCAACCTATGATAACATCAGCGTCACCATGGCAACCATTATAACATCATAATGAGGGGCGGGGCTTGACACGCTCACACTTTTTCCCCAGTATGTAGATAGGGGCAAAATTGGTGAATTGGAACGCGCGGGGTTAAAATTTCGCCTCACAACACAGCTTAGGACACTCTCAGGGTCCACACGTGTGACTGTGCCAAATTTTGTGGCTGTAGCTGCGACGGTGTGGATGCCTATCCCAGACTTACACACATACAAACACACACATACATACATACACACTTTGAGCTTTATACATTATATATATATATATATATATATATATATATATATATATATATATATATATATATAAAGTTGTGGCCAAAAGTATTGACACCCCTGCAATTCTGTCAGATAATACTCAATTTCTTCCTGAAAATGATTGCAAGCACAAATTCTTTGGTATTATTATCTTCATTTAATTTGTCTTAAATGAAAAAACACAAAAGAGAATGAAGCAAAAAGCAAAACATTAATCATTTCACACAAAACTCCAAAAATGGGCCAGACAAAAGTATTGGCACCCTCAGCCTTATGCTTGGTTGCACAACCTTTAGCCAAAATAACTGCGACCAACCGCTTCCGGTAACCATCAATGAGTTTCTTACAATGCTCTGCTGGAATTTTAGACCATTCTTCTTTGGCAAACTGCTCCAGGTCCCTGATATTTGAAGGGTGCCTTCTCCAAACTGCCATTTTTAGATCTCTCCACAGGTGTTCTATGGGATTCAGGTCTGAACTCATTGCTGGCCACCTTAGAAGTCTCAAGTGCTTTCTCTCAAACCATTTTCTAGTGCTTTTTGAAGTGTGTTTTGGGTCATTGTCCTGCTGGAAGACCCATGACCTCTGAGGGAGACCCAGCTTTCTCACACTGGGCCCTACATTATGCTGCAAAATTTGTTGGTAGTCTTCTGACTTCATAATGTCATGCACACGGTCAAGAAGTCCAGTGCCAGAGGCAGCAAAGTAACCCCAAAACATCAGGGAACCTCCGCCATGTTTGACTGTAGGGACCGTGTTCTTCTTTGAATGCCTCTTTTTTTCTCCCATAAACTCTATGTTGATGCCTTTGCCCAAAAAGCTCTACTTTTGTCTCATCTGACCAGAGAACATTCTTCCAAATCGTTTTAGGCTTTTTCAGGTAAGTTTTGGCAAACTCCAGCCTGGGTTTTTCATGTCTAGGGGTAAGAAGTGGGGTCTTCCTGGGTCTCCTACCATACAGTCCCTTTTCATTCAGACGCTGACAGATAGTATGGGTTGACACTGTTGTAACCTCGGACTGCAGGGCAGCTTGAACTTGTTTGGATGTTAGTCGAGGTTCTTTATCCAACATCCGCACAATCTTGCGTTGATATCTCTTGTCAATTTTTCTTTTCCATCCACATCTAGGGAGGTTAGCCACAGTGCCATGGGCTTTAAACTTCTTGATGACACTGCGCACGGTAGACACAGGAACATTCAGGTCTTTGGAGATGGACTTGTAGCCTTGAGATTGCTCATGCTTCCTCACAATTTGGTTTCTCAAGTCCTCAGACAGTTCTTTGGTCTTCTTTCTTTTCTCCATGCTCAGTGTGGTACACACAAGGACACAGGACAGAGGTTGAGTCAACTTTAATCCATGTCAGCTGGCTGCAAGTGTGATTTAGTTATTGCCAACACCTGTTAGGTGCCACAGGTAAGTTACAGGTGCTGTTAATTACACAAATTAGAGAAGCATCACATGATTTTTCAAACAGGGCCAATACTTTTGTCCACCCTCTTTTTTATGTTTGGTGTGGAATTATATCCAATTTGGCTTTAGGACAATTCTTTTTGTGGTTTTTCATTTAAGACAAATTAAATGAAGATTATAATACCAAAGAATTTGTGTTTGCAATCATTTTCAGGAAGAAACTGAGTATTATCTGACAGAATTGCAGGGGTGTCAATACTTTTTGCCACAACTGTATAGTGTATACCTGTGTGTCATCTCCTCCTGTATATAGTATATACCTGTGTGTCATCTGCTCCTGTATGAAGTATATAGTACAGGGTGGGCCAATTATATGGATACACCTAAATAAAATGGGAATGTTTGGTGAAATCAACTTCCTGTTTGTGGCACATTAGTATATGGGAGAGGGGAAACTTTTCAAGATGGGTGGTGACACCGGCGGTCATTTTGAAGTTGGCCATTTTGGATCCAACTTTATTTTTTGCAATGGGAAGATGGTCATGTGACGCATCAAATTTATTTCACAAGAAAAAAAATGGGGTGCTTGTTTTTAACGTAACTTTATTCTTTCATGAGTTATTTACAAGTTTATGACCACTTATATAATGTGTTCAAAGTGCTGCCCACTGTGTTGGATTTTCAATGCAATCCTCTTATCCCACTCTTGACACATTGATAGCAACACCGCAGAAAAAATGCTAGTCTAAGGGGGTCAGATTCCTTTTAGTAATGCATGGACCTGAAACCCATAATGTGGTGATGCACTATCTTGCTGGAAAAACTCAGGGAATGTGCCATCTTCAGCGCATAAAGAGGGCAGCCAATCATCATGTAGCAATTTCAGATATCCAGTGGATTTGAGGTTTCCATTGATGAAGAATGGTCCCACTATTTTTGTACCCCATATACCACACCATACCATCAATTATGGGTGTCAGGTCCGAACATTCCTACATGAACAGTTTCCTGGAAAATGGATTGGTTGTCATGGGCCAGTTGAATGGCCACCAAGGTCTCCCGATCTGACCCCCTTAGACTTTTATCTTTGGGGTCATCGGAAGGCAATTGTCTATGCTGTGAATATACGAGATGTGCAGCATTTTAATCAATGGATACTGAAACCTGTGCTAGCATTTCTTCTGCGGTGTTGCTATCAGTGTGTCAAGAGGGTAGGAGGAAAGATCTTCTATCTTGTAGATTGGAAAGGGTTTGGTCCTGAGAAGATCCCTGCACCTCTCCTACTGGAGAGATTTCTTACAGGCTTGAAAAAGAGGGGGCATAAGGGGATACTGTAGCACCGGTGTATTTGCAAGTGGTCCCTCTCCCCCTGCAGAGATGCCAGCATACTCACCGCCGAGGTCATGCCTTGTCTCCTCCTTCCGGGTCTACAGCTGCCGTGGGTGCATGCACCGCACACAGGTCTCCGAGCACTGCACTTATGGCGTGTGTGCACACATTCCCTTTCTTAAAGGGGCACTTTCCCAAAAAGTGTCCCCAGTCAATAGCTGGAGGACACTTACTATTTAAGGCACCTACTCCAATATAGAGGTGCCTGTGCAATTTTGTGAGCTTGTTTCCTAGAACTCTTGTGAGATGTCAGGTCCGAGTCCTCATATACCTGTACACTGCTCCTGTCAGTGCTCATCTCTCCGTCAGCCCCAATGGACTGAGAAAAAAATTCACAGCATGCCGTGTACATCAGACCAGACTCACCAATGCAAGTCAATGGGTGTGAGAAAAAAATTGAACGGCACCATGCATTTGCCAAGCTATTGTAATGCACGAAACTCACAGGAAACCAGACATTTCATCAGCCAGACACAGTAAATTCACAGCATCAACTGTTACAATACTATAGAAGAAGTAAGTATACAATTTAAAAAAAACGGTATTAGGTCGCCCTAATTTTTAATAACCAGCTGAGGGAAAGCTGAGAGCTGGGGACTGATGTTTATAACCTGGGAAGAGGTTAATAAACATGGAGTAGACAGCTGTGAGCTATTAATGTCAGCTCACAGCCTTTTCAAAAAAAATATGTGGAGTCCTATAATTAATAACCAGCAAAGGCTAGGTAGACAGCAGTGGGCTAATTTTAATAGGCTAGGAATGGACTATAGGTATTGTCCCCATCCCAGACTATGAACATCAGCCTGTAGCCTTTCTTCAATCTTGCCCTGGTGACAAGTGGGGTAATAGGGTTGGGGTTAATGTCAGTTGTTTTATGGTCGCTGACACCCCCATTACTAACCGCATAGTCATATCTCAAAAAAATACACAGCCAGTCATTTATTTGAAAGAAATGCACACGTCCTTTATTTTAAATACTCCCTGTCCCTCTTTTTCCCATTTATTACTGCAAAATTAAAAAAATAAACCACCATATTCCTCACCTGTCTGCTGAGAATCCCTATTTGATGCTGTCCCATGAAGAACTCCAGCTCTGCAACATCCGGGTGGTTTGATAAGTAGTGTCATGACTCATGATGCAACTGATCAGCAAGCCAGCCAGAAGATACTGACAAAAGAGTGTGATTAAGCTAATGCAGTGTGTAGAGCTGACATGAGAAAGTTCACCAGAGTTCATAGCTGATGAACCTTGGTCACCTCACTGATGTCACTGCTCCCTGCGTGAGAAACTGGACCAATTTTTTTAATGCTGATGAATATGCATGCACGCAAAAGGTTGCATCAGTTGGTAAATGCCAGAAAGCAAAATGCAGGGAAAGTCTGCAATATTTTCATGGAACATACTGTTTTAAAATTGGACAATTAAGGAACGTATAAAAAAGTTGAAAGTCGGTTTAAAAAAAGTATATACAGCATATATTTATATATACTAGCTGAAGAGCCCGGCACTGCCCGGGCATAGTAGCTAACTGTGGTTAGTTATAGCAAATTATAATTATCCTCCATCCCATAGTCCCGTGCCCATATGCCCATCATACATATCCACGATCCCATAGGCCCGTGCCCATATACCCATCATACATATTCTCCATCCCATAGTCCCATGCCCATATACCCATCATACATATTCTTCATCCCATAGTCCCATGCCCATATTCCCATCATACCTATTCGCCATCACATAGTCGAGTGCCTATATATCCATCACACATCCTTCATCTCATAGTCCCATGCCCATATACCCATCATACATATCCTCCATCCCATAGTCCTGTGCCCATATACCCATCATACATATCCGCCATCCCATAGTCCCGTGCCCATATACCTGTCATACATATCCTCCATCCCAGAGTCCAGTGCCCATATACCCATCACACATCCTCCATCCCATAGGCCCGTGTCCATATACCCATCATACATATCCTCCATCCCATAGTCCCATGCCCATTTACCCATCACACATATCCGCCATCCCATAGTCCCATGCCCATATACCCATCATACATATCCGCCATCCCATAGTCGAGTGCCCATATACCCATCACACGTCCTTCATCTCATAGTCCCATGCCCATATACCCATCATAAATATCCTCCATCCCATAGTCCCATGCCCATATACCCATCATACATATCCGCCATCCCATAGTCCCATGCCCATATACCCATCATACATATCCTCCATCCCATAGTCCAGTGCCAATATACCCATCACACATCCTCCATCCCATAGTCCCGTGCCCATATACATATCCGCCATCCCATAGTCCTGTGCCCATATACCCATCACACATCCTCCATCCCATAGGCCCGTGCCCATATACCCATCATACATATCCTCCATCCCATAGTCCCATGCCCATATACCCATCATACATATCCTCCATCCCATAGTCCCATGTCCAAATACCCATCATACATATTCGCCATCCCATAGTCGAGTGCCCACATACGCATCACACATCCTTCATCTCATAGTCCCATGCCCATATACCCATCATACATATCCTCCATCCCATAGTCCAGTGCCCATATACCCATCAAACATCCTCCATCCCATAGTCCCGTGCCCATATACATATCCACCATCCCATAGTCCTGTGCCCATATGCCCATCACACATCCTCCATCCCATAGGCCCGTGCCCATATACCCAACATACATATCCTCCATCCCATAGTCCCATGCCCATATACCCTTCATATATTTGCTCCATCCCATAGTCCCATGCCCATATACCCATCATACATATCCTCCATCCCATAGTCCCTTGCCCATATACCCATCATACATATCAGCCATCCCATAGTCCCGTGCCCATATACCCATCACACATCCTTCATCTCATAGTCCCATACCCATATACCCATCATACATATCCGCCATCCCATAGTCCCATGCCCATATACCCATCATACATATCTGCCATCCCATAGTCCAGCGCCCATATACCCATCACACATCCTCCATCCCATAGTCAACAATTATGACATCATAATGAGCGGCGGCGGGGCTTGCAACCTATGATAACATCAGCATCGCCATGGCAACCGTTATAACATCATAATGAGGGGCGGGGCTTGACACGCACACACTTTTTCCCTAGTATGTAGATAGGGGCAAAATTGGTGAATTGGAACGCGCGGGGTTAAAATTTCGCCTCACAACACAGCTTAGTACGCTCTCGGGGTCCACACGTGTGACTGTGCCAAATTTTGTGGCTGTAGCTGCGACGGTGCGGATGCCTATCCCAGACATACACACATACATACATACATACACACTTTGAGCTTTATATATATTATATATATATATATATATATATATATATATATTGTGAGAATCATGTGGGAATAGTGGATGAGGGCAGGTATATCTCGCCCAGATTCCTTTCCTATGTGGCCTAGTCTGGTCAGTATCGCACCTGCTTGCTAATGAATAATGGGAGGTGGATATAAAAGGATGCCAGGTGGTTGTGTGAGTGTCTCAGCCTGGGAACACAGAGAGCCTGTCTGTGTGAGAGACACACACACGTGAGTGGAAGCAGTTCCCACTGCAACTGTGGATTGACTGGACGGGAGAAGCCCGCCAGTTGGTAGTTAGGTTGTACCTTGTTTAGTTAGTGCCGGACAGGCAAGGATTTGTTTTATGTTTTATTTCCTTTTTGCATTGCTTTCACCTTGAATAAACCTGACCCAGTGTCAGTTATACCCGAATCCAGCTCTGCGCCTGAGTTTCATGCTGAACGCACGTGACCTTTGACCCCAGCAAAGGCGATCCCGGAGTGTTTTATCACATTGTGGTGGAGAACGCAGGCATCACGTTGCAAGCATGAGCATGGAGGACGTGGTGAAAGCGCTGGTACAGTCCACCGCCGTCCAGCAAGAAGCTAATCGGGTGATGATGGCCCAGCTGAAGGAGTTAGTGGACATGACAGTTACCGATCGTTCGCTTCTCCAGCAGGTGGCGCAGCGCTTGGTAAGCCTACAGGAGGTTAACCTGGAAGCAGAGTCGAGAGTGATTCACGTGAGTCGGTACTGGCAGAAGATGACGACCGAAGATGACGACGAGGCATACCTGACCACGTTTGAACGGACGGCGGTGCGAGAAAAATGGCCGAAGGCACGATGGACCGGCCTGATTGCCCCGTTTCTTTCCGGTGAGGCCCAAAAGGCGTATTATGACTTGGAACCTGAAGCTGCGCAGGACTTTGACAAATTGAAAGCCGAGATCTTGGCCTGGCTGGGAGTGACGACCGCTGTCTGTGCACAGAGAGTGCATCAATGGACTTATCAGCCGGATAAACCACCGTGGTCACAGATGTTCGACCTGATCCACGTGACGAAGAAGTGGCTACAACCCGAGGTGCTGACAGCGCCAGAGATAATCCAGAGAGTCGTCATGGACAAGTACCTGAGAGCTCTGCCGCCAGCCCTGAGGAAGTGGGTAAGCCATGGAAATCCTACGACGGCAGATCAACTGGTGGATCTGGTTGAACGTTACTCCGTGGCGGAAGGACTCCGAAACGATGCTACCCCACCTCGTTCTTCATCATCTCCACGTGGAACCGGTAAGACTGTTCCAGGGAGTAGGGGAGAAGGAAAAATCCCTAAGACAGTGGGGGAGGAAAACGGGACTGCCCGCACTGCGAGGCCGAGAGTAACGAACTATGGTCTAAGCAAGGGGACCGTTAGGTGTTTCTGCTGCCAAGAGATGGGACATATTGCTGCGAACTGTCCGGTCACTACTGAACCCATGCAGTGCGACCTCACAGACTCTAAAAACTGCATGTCTATGGTTGCACGGGTAGTGAGTGTGAATGCCGGTCAAAAGGATGTGGAAAAACACTTGTGTGATTTAACTGTTGATGGCAAAAAGGTGGTGGCATTGTTAGACTCGGGAAGTGTGGTGACTCTGGTGAAGGCCAGTCTGGTGTCAGCCCCGACTGGACCATCAGACAAATTTTCTGTAACGTGTGTGCATGGAGACACCTGTTCGTACCTCACCATGGTCATATGCATTACTACTTCCTATGGGTCTGTGCAACATAAAGTGGGACTCGTCCCGGCGTTATTGCATGATGTTATCCTGGGCCGGGATTTTCCCCACTTCTGGCAATTGTGGGAGAATCAGTTGATACCCCAGGGTAATAGTGTACATGATTCTTCTCCCAGGGCGCGTGTGGGTCCAGAACCCCTGGAAGAGGTCTCCACGGAAGACTTTGGGGAAGAGTCTGCGGGAAATGACCTGCAGTTCCCGTTTTCAGTCATGGCGGGTGATACGGAGGAGACCGGGGAAGAGGAGGAGGCCGACAGCCGTCCACCTCCCCGTTTGCCGGATTTAGAAGTTCAGAAAGATGACTTCCAAAGCGAGCAAATAAAGGATCCTACCCTTTCTCAGGCTAGGACAAATGTAAAAGTGATAAATGGGGTACCCGTAGAACCTGGCTCTAGGCTGGCATATCCTTACATGGTTCTGGAGAATGATTTACTCTATCAGATAGAGAAAAAGGGGGAAGATACGGTGCAACTATTAGTCGTGCCAAAACCCTACCGGCGGCAGGTGCTGGACCTGGCCCACGGACATGTGATGGGAGGTCACCTGGGAGTCCAGAAAACCACCGAAAGGATATTACACTGTTTTGTTTGGCCAGGCATGCATCACGATATTCGAGTATATTGTGAGTCTTGTCCTGACTGCCAAGCCTCTGCCCCATAGCCCCGGTTCTGTAGCCCTTTGGTACCCCTACCTATTATTGAAGTCCCGTTTGAGAGGATTGGGATGGATTTAGTTGGGCCCCTTCCACGGTCTGCACGTGTACACCAACATATCCTGGTCATCTTGGATTATGCCACTCGTTACCCGGAGGCCATCCCTTTGCGTAACACGGCCACCAAGACGATTGCCAAGGAACTGGTGCATCTGTTTAGTCGGGTCGGTATACCAAAACAGATACTCACCGACCAGGGGACCCCCTTTATGTCCAGGGTAATGACGGAGCTCTGCCGATTGTTACAAATCGAACCGTTACGCACATCCGTGTATCACCCTCAAACAGACGGGTTGGTCGAACGGTTCAATAAAACTCTGAAGCAGATGCTGAGAAAGGTGATAGACAAGGATGGGAAGAACTGGGACTATTTACTTCCGAATTTGCTTTTTGCCATCAGGGAAGTACCCCAATCTTCCACGGGATTCTCGCCTTTCGAGTTATTGTACGCCCGACGTCCTTGCGGACTGTTAGACGTTGCAAAAGAAACCTGGGAGGGTCAGGTCACTCCGTTTAAAACAGTGATAGATCACGTCACACAAATGCAGGACCGTATTGCGGCTGTTATGCCTATCGTCAAAGAACACATGATACAGGCTCAAGGAGCCCAAAAGAGAATCTATGATAGGGGTGCCAAGATCCGTACGTTTGCACCCGGAGATAGGGTGTTGATCCTGGTCCCCACGGTGGACAGTAAGTTCCTGGCAAAGTGGCAGGGCCCCTTTGAGATCAAGGAAAGAGTTGGTGAAGTAAACTACAAAGTATACCAGGCAGGTAAACGGAAGCCTGAACAGATTTATCATGTAAATCTGATAAAGCCCTGGAAGGATCGGTCTGCCTTGTCAGCGGAGCTGGCCCGTCCTGTCTGCTCGCATACCGTACCGGAGGTACGGGTTGCAGAGACTCTCTCGGAGCGGCCAAAGACTGAGGTCATGCAGTTTCTACTTCACAACCAAAAGTTTTTCTCAGAAAAACCCGGGCAGACTATGCTAATGAAACATGACATCGTAACGGAACCTGGTGTCACAGTTCACGTAAAGCCCTACCGAATCCCGGAAGCGCGCCATGAAGCCGTTTCCCGAGAAGTGAAGGCAATGTTAGAGTTAGGAGTCATTGAGGAATCGCACAGTGCTTGGTCCAGCCCGATTGTGCTAATTCCTAAACCGGACGGCACCATCCGGTTCTGCAATGACTTCAGGAAACTGAATGCGGTCTCAAAATTTGATGCCTATCCTATGCCCCGGGTCGACGAGTTAATAGATCGGTTAGGAAAAGCCCGGTATATTACGACCCTAGATCTAACAAAGGGGTATTGGCAGATCCCTCTGGCTGAGGCTGCCAGAGAAAAGACGGCATTTGCTACGCCGGAAGGTTTATTTCAGTATGTGTATATGCCGTTTGGAATGCACGGGGCACCGGCGACCTTCCAGAGACTGATGGATCGAGTCCTGAGGCCACATAGGCGGTACGCTTCGGCCTATTTGGATGACATTGTCATTTACAGCTTGGACTGGAAAACTCATCTCCAGAAAGTACAAGCTGTGATTGACGACCTGTGGGAGGCAGGTCTAACCGCGAACCCCAAGAAATGTCACATCGGGCTAGAAGAAGCCCAGTATTTGGGGTATGTAATTGGGAGGGGTGTTGTTAAACCCCAGGTTGATAAGATTCAGGCGGTTCAGGACTGGCCACAACCTGTCAACAAGAAGCAGGTGCAAGCCTTCCTGGGGATCGCCGGCTATTATCGCCGGTTCATACCCAATTTTGCAGCCATCGCTACCCCCCTGACGGATCTTACAAAAGGGAAAGACTCCGTCATGATTAAATGGAGTTTAGCGGCTGAAGAATCCTTCCATAGCCTAAAACGGGCACTTTGCTCTCAGCCCATACTGGTGACTCTGGACTTCCGCAGCGAGTTTGTGGTACAAACGGATGCCTCTGATACCGGTATCGGGGCCGTACTCTCACAAGTGAGGGACGGAGTGGAACACCCAGTCCTCTATCTCAGCAGGAAGCTGAATAAACACGAGCAAAGGTATGCAGTCGTAGAAAAAGAGTGCCTTGCCATTAAGTGGGCTCTAGAGGCCCTCAAATATTACCTGGTGGGCCGAAAGTTCAGGCTGATCACTGACCATGCCCCTCTCAAGTGGATGCACTTGAACAAGGAACGGAATAGCCGGGTGACCAGGTGGTTCCTTGCCCTGCAGGCCTACACTTTTACGGTGGAGCACCGCCCAGGGGTACAGATGGGAAATGCAGATGCCCTGTCCCGGGTGCACTGTTTGGTGGGTGTCATTGCTCGACCGGAGTGGTCTGAGCAGAGGGGGGGATATGTGAGAATCATGTGGGAATAGTGGATGAGGGCAGGTATATCTCGCCCAGATTCCTTTCCTATGTGGCCTAGTCTGGTCAGTATCACACCTGCTTGCTAATGAATAATGGGAGGTGGATATAAAAGGATGCCAGGTGGTTGTGTGAGTGTCTCAGCCTGGGAACACAGAGAGCCTGTCTGTGTGAGAGACACACACGTGAGTGGAAGCAGTGCCCACTGCAACTGTGGTTTGGCTGGACGGGAGAAGCCCGCCAGTTGGTAGTTAGGTTGTACGCTGTTTAGTTAGTGCCGGACAGGCAAGGATTTGTTTTATGTTTTATTTCCTTTTTGCATTGCTTTCACCTTGAATAAACCTGACCCAGTGTCAGTTATACCCGAATCCAGCTCTGCGCCTGAGTTTCATGCTGAACGCACGTGACCTTTGACCCCAGCAAAGCCGATCCCGGAGTGTTTTATCACAATATATATATATATATATACAGTTGTGGCCAAAAGTATTGACACCCCTGCAATTCTGTCAGATAATACTCAGTTTCTTCCTGAAAATGATTGCAAGCACAAATTCTTTGGTATTATTATCTTCATTTAATTTGTCTTAAATAAAAAAACACAAAAGAGAATGAATCAAAAAGCAAAACATTGATCATTTCACACAAAACTCCAAAAATGGGCCAGACAAAAGTATTGGCACCCTCAGCCTAATGCTTGGTTGCACAACCTTTAGCCAAAATAACTGCGACCAACCGCTTCCGGTAACCATCAATGAGTTTCTTACAATGCTCTGCTGGAATTTTAGACCATTCTTCTTTGGCAAACTGCTCCTGGTCCCTGATATTTGAAGGGTGCCTTCTCCAAACTGCCATTTTTAGATCTCTCCACAGGTGTTCTATGGGATTCAGGTCTGAACTCATTGCTGGCCACCTTAGAAGTCTCCAGTGCTTTCTCTCAAACCATTTTCTAGTGCTTTTTGAAGTGTGTTTTGGGTCATTGTCCTGCTGGAAGACCAATTACCTCTTAGGGAGACCCAGCTATTTCACACTGGGCCCTACATTATGCTGCAAAATTTGTTGGTAGTCTTCTGACTTCATAATGCCATGCACACGGTCAAGCAGTCCAGTGCCAGAGGCAGCAAAGTAACCCCAAAACATCAGGGAACCTCCGCCATGTTTGACTGTAGGGACCGTGTTCTTCTTTGAATGCCTCTTTTTTTCTCCCATAAACTCTATGTTGATGCCTTTGCCCAAAAAGCTCTACTTTTGTCTCATCTGACCAGAGAACATTCTTCCAAATCGTTTTAGGCTTTTTCAGGTAAGTTTTGGCAAACTCCAGCCTGGGTTTTTATGTCTAGGGGTAAGAAGTGGGGTCTTCCTGGGTCTCCTACCATACAGTCCCTTTTCATTCAGACGCTGACAGATAGTATGGGTTGACACTGTTGTAACCTCGGACTACAGGGCAGCTTGAACTTGTTTGGATGTTAGTCGAGGTTCTTTATCCAACATCCGCACAATCTTGTGTTGATATCTCTTGTCAATTTTTCTTTTCCATCCACATCTAGGGAGGTTAGCCACAGTGCCATGGGCTTTAAACTTCTTGATGACACTGCGCACGGTAGACACAGGAACATTCAGGTCTTTGGAGATGGACTTGTAGCCTTGAGATTGCTCATGCTTCCTCACAAATTGGTTTCTCAAGTCCTCAGACAGTTCTTTGGTCTTCTTTCTTTTCTCCATGCTCAATGTGGTACACACAAGGACACAGGACAGAGGTTGAGTCAACTTTAATCCATGTCAACTGGCTGCAAGTGTGATTTAGTTATTGCCAACACCTGTTAGGTGCCACAGGTAAGTTACAAGTGCTGTTAATTACACAAATTAGAGAAGCATCACATGATTTTTCAAACAGTGCCAATACTTTTGTCCACCCTCTTTTTTATGTTTGGTGTGGAATTATATCCAATTTGGCTTTAGGACAATTCTTTTTGTGGTTTTTCATTTAAGACAAATTAAATGAAGATTATAATACCAAAGAATTTGTGTTCGCAATCATTTTCAGGAAGAAACTGAGTATTATCTGACAGAATTGCAGGGGTGTCAATACTTTTGGCCACAACTGTATACATACAGTGTATATATCTATACACACACTATATATAGTTAATGACAGAAAAACCCACAATGGTCACAGAAATAACTTGATTATGACAAAAGTAATAATAAATAAAAAATCCCAAGCTTGTGTAAAATTACAGAGTCTTTCCCTTCCACTGACTTGATGGCATTAAAAACAACTATGACTTCAAAGCTTCTATGGCTGACTAACCCCAACTGTGACACGCATAGAGAGGAGGTAACGATAAGCTTAGGAAGCTGACAGACCATTGAGGTATTAGGCCAGGTGACCAAAAGGTCCCTACCTGTCTTCTCCGAACATCTCCATGGAGCCAAGTGACCGCTGGGTCCCAATCCTAGCTTTCCCAAAATGTGTCCATGGGACTCAGGTGACTGGTGAGTCGAAATCCAGAGTTCCCTAAACGTACGCATGAATTCAGTTATCGTCAATGGAGCAGATCTGTATTTTTTCAGCCATCGCCATGGTCCTCTAAGCTGGCATCCTGTAAAATGCAAAATCTGTGTCTCTCATGGTGGAGTTATGATCTGGCAGTTGTCCTGTAGAGTGTTCCTGGCTTTGATTTTGTAAAGAGTTGCTGGTTTTCTGGATCTCTTGGATGTCTTGTTATAGAGGCATATCCCCTTAATATTGCTCACAACTTTTGTCCTTCAAGTCATCATCCAGAGGACAAGAGGAAGGTGTGATGAGATTAACTTTAATGATGAGCAGAGCATACATGGATAACATCTTATCCAAACATGATCGGGTGTTTCCCGAGCATCTGGTAGTGCTTCTATATTATGTTCAAGTTCCTTCTGCTGTATGATTTACGGCTGTTAGACAGCCTGAACACATGTGAGGATAAACTGTTTGTTAGGGAATCCCTATATGTGTTGAGGCTGTCTAACAGCCACAAATCATGCAGGGACTCGAGCATAATATGCGAGCACGCCCAGATGCTCGTTTAACAACTGAGCATGCTCATATCAGACATTATCTGAACAAGTTCCCTCATCACTAACTCGGGTTGTTGAGTATTTAATCAATTTGCATAGTTTTTACTCCTCTGTTTTGCAAGTCAAGAAACTAGCTGGCCTGAACAATGTATAATGAGCATATTAACAAACATCTATTGTTTAATTACCCTGTGTCTCTGTCATCCAGGATAACAACACAATATTCTTACAACAAACGTCAACTTAAAAGTCAAGATTACAGGCTTATATGAACAAAAGTCTGTGTTTTTGTGCCAACAAAAAAACAAACACATAAATTCAAAAGTCAACATATAGATAACAGTCTATGCCTCCTGACTTACTGAAAATAGATGCTTGGATAATTAAAATTAAATGCTGTGTCATCACAGTCCTCAAGAAGACTTCCAAAAGAGAGGAGTTGATGACCAAGCAAACTTGGATAAAAAGAATAGATTTATATGCAGGAAAGAAGGGGGCATATCTCAGATTTATAAAACGTGCACGTACGTAAAAAAAAACTGCCATAATCAGAAGAGCAGCAAAATGTATATTAGTTAAAAAAGACATACCCATCTTAAATGACACTGCCTCTTTAAAAAAAACTGTATTATGAAAATGATTAATAACTTTAAGGCTGCAATTTTGGTGAACAAAATAAGTAATCACTGTATGAAATTATCAGGCTATAATTACTATAATATATATTCATGGGAGATAACCTGTTCATTTCAGACACTGCCACAGACCTTCTTTAGCTTTTCTTTGAGGTGTCAATATTTGAATTGTACTTGTATCCAAATGTTTAGGTTTAAGCAGTTATTGCCTCTGGCAAAAGAATGACTAGACAGACAAAGTATACATATTTCTATTCATAGAGTTGTGAATTATCGAAAGTCATCCACTCCCTAGAAGGACATTTATCTCTGCATTTTATTTTCTACAGAAATATCCCTGTCCATTGTTAATATTAGACAACTAATAAAATGCACCAATATAAAGCATTAACAAACCTTTCTAAACGGTGTGTCACAATGTATATATCTTTATTATCATGTTTAGAGATGAGAGAATTATTCAATGTTCAGTTCGAATCATGTTCAACAAATTTGCAATATTCACCGATTAATTCATCAAATATTTGCCGAACGTAACCAAACGCCATTCACCTCAATGGGAAGCAAAAACAAACGCATGCACAACAGCTTATAATGGCCCCAAATGCTGCTAAAATACATCAAATGAGGGACAGACACAAGGAAAGTGGCCTCTATTCACCCACAGTACAGATTTTAGTGCAGAACTGCAGAAATGAGGGCCTTAAACCACAGAAGTGGCATCAATTTCACCACAGTAGAAATAGTATAATAGGGACCGACAGTTCTTCCACTGCACCCAATATAGGCTAGCAGATCAACAGCCAACCAGGATTGTTCACATTTCCAAAAATTATTAGCAGACACCACAGAAGTGGCATCAATTTAACCACAGTAGAAATAGTATAATAAGGACTGACAGTTCTTCCACTACACCTAATCCAGCAGATGGACACCCTACAAGGAGTGTTCATATTTCCAAAAATTATTGGCAGACACCACCAAAGTGGCATCAATTTCACCACTGTAGAAATAGTATAATAGGGACTAACAGGTCTTTCACTACGCCCAATCCAGCAGATGGAAACCCAAACCAGAGTGTTCACATTTTAAAAAATGAGGACCTGACACCACCAAAGTGGAATAACTGTGACGAGAGTGGAAATAGTATAATTGGGACCGACACGTCTTCCACTACAGCTAACCCAGCAGATGTAGACCAACCATGTCTGTTCACATTTCCAAAAATTTGTGTTAACATCAGCAGCAGCAGCCACAGCAGGCAAAGAAGTCACACTAAAGATATTACAGAGTGCAGTTGTGTGACATTAATGCATCACACTAAAAATTGCTATATCACCTAGTCTGTACAGTCTGCGATTGGGGTGCAAAAGTCTTTGGTGATCCATTACTTGTTCATCTTGATGAAAGTTAGGCGATCTACACTTTCAGAGGACAGCCGGATGTGCTTATCAGTCAGGACACCACCAGCAGTGCTGAAGACATGTTCTGAGCGAACGCTGGCTCTCGGGCACGATAAAATCTCCAAGGCATGTAAGGCGAGCTCAGGCCACTCATCCGTCTTGGAAGACCAAAATGTGGAAGGGTCCAAACCCTCCCTGATGGTATTGATATTTTGTTCTATATACTGCATCATCCTCTCCATTCGTTCACCACATGTAAGACTTGGACTCTGTTATGCTGGTGCACGAGTTGGTGTAAAAAAGTGTCAAAGTACTCACAGAAATTTCTTCTTCCACTTCCACCACTGCTGCTGCTAATAATGTTTTGGCATTGATGAATTGACTGGCCCGAGGTTGGAAGTCTACAGCTGCGATGCGAACTGTGTGCTTCACTGTAGTTTTGGGGAAAAGCTCTCTTAAGGTTTTGTAAAAGCGTATTTAGATACTCCACCATTTGCGGGTCCCTTTCTAGGATGGGAAGCATCTGGCAAAATTTGGTTTTATAACGTGGATCTAATAATGTGGCAACTCAGTATTCAGCATTATTCTTAACCATAACTATATAGGGATCATGTTGCAGATATTGCAGCAAGAAGGCACTTATATGTTGGACACTACCATGAGGTCCAAGCCGAGGCTGTGTTGGTGTCTGGGTAACAATAAGGCTCGTTTCCTCCATCACCTCCTGCCAACCACAAACAACAGAGAGGGGAGGATTATCCTCTTCATCTGACAGTTGTTTGCCTATCACCTCTTCCTCCTCCATTTGTTCCTTGGATCTTGCACCTTTAATAACAGTTTGTCTGTTATCACCAGCCCCCCTTAATTGCAGTAATCCTCCCTCCCTTGGCACCTTGAACTTAGAGACAATGCTATCCCTTCCTCATCCTCCTCTGCTTCCTCCTTTTCTTTTGGGACCACCATCTCCTCCCACAGGCTATTCAAAGTCTGCTCCAGATTATAGATGACCGGAATAGTGATGCCGATGATGGCATCATCAGCGCTAACCATCTTAGAAGCCATTTCAAAACTGTGCAGAAGGGTGCAGAGGTCCTTAATCTGTGCCCACTCTGTAAATGTGATATGCGCCACGTCCGTACTGTGTTGGTCCAGGCTATATAACATGATATACTGCGTCAGGGCTCGTTGCTGCTGCCACAGTCACTGCAACATGTGCAGAGTGGAATTCCACCATGTCGGCACATCGCATATCAGCTTGTTAACTGGCATGGTGTTGTGAGTTCATTTTTCCCTTCACCATTGAGGTCTGATGAACTCTCTCCTCTGGTGAAGGAAGGTAGTGAGGCTGATTACCAAACACCTGGCAGCTAGATGATGACTGGGTGGCTGGAATTGAGGACTGGATATAAGGCTGCCGACGCCCTTCTTCCTGGCTGGTGATTTTCCTGTTGGATTCTTGGAGACCAGTCTGATTCCTGCATCTCAAATGTAAGTTTTTCTGCTCTGCTTTGTACTCTTCAGTTTTGTTTTTGTTTTGCCTTGTTTTTTGGGAGTTCTGCCATCCCTGGCCGGGGGTGAGCTGAATTCCATTTTTGTCTCTGATCTGTTGATCTTTTGCTCTGTCTTCAGAATATACCTGAGTGCTGATATAGTCTTTGGAAGCCTAGCGACTTCAGGGCCTGTTTTCCCTATCAGTTGGTTGGCTCTTTTTGATAAGGTTTTTGCGGATGGCAGACAGCATCTTTCCTATCCTGTCCTATGTAGTTAGCTTGGGCCCCATCATTTGCTAAACCTATCTTTCTATCTGTGTTAGTGTTTTCATCTTGCTTCACCGTCATTATATGTTGGGGGCTGCCTATTGCTTTGGGGTCTGCTCTGGGGCAGTTTAGTTTTTCCCCTTTCTGTCTTTAGGCTATATAGTTCTCCGGCTGTGATCGAGGGGTCTAGGGCACCGTAGGAGCCCCCCACGGCTACTGCTAGTTGTTGTGGATAGGTCCAGGGGTCTGCAATCCGATAGCTGCCAACCTCTCTGGTTTTTCTGGACTTAGCTGGTATTTTGTTTTTTCCTCCTTCGGTGACTCATCATAACAGCATGGACAATGAACAGAGGGGTGTGAACAGTGGATATGAGCACACAGCTTATGTGCTTTTTGGAGCAGCTTACCCAGGCCAGGATGGTGGCTGAGAAAATGCTGTACCACCACATTGAGGACATGAGCCATGCACGGCCTCGCCATAGGGCCACCACCAGGTTCACACCATTGTCAGACATGGCCTTCCCTGGATGCAGGTTCAGTGGAGACAGTCATTGATCAAATTCAGCTTGTAGAGCTTTCCACAACTCTTCAGCTGTATGACTGCAATCTCCAAGGCATATCAATTTTATGATTGCCTGATTGCGTTGAGCCCTGGCTGCGCAATACAGAGATGGTGGTGGTACGCTCTGCACTGTTGGAAAGCGTGTCTCTTTAAGGCATAGGTTGAGGGCGCAGGTGGAGGCCCTGGAGGAGGCAGAAGCAGTGTAGGAAGTTTTAAATGTAGATGTTTGTCCTGCAAGTCTTGGGGATTCCAAGACTTGTGGAGCAGTGCCTGTCCTCACAGCCACGAGAGTCACCCAGTTCCTAGTAAGCAAGATGTAACGCCCTTGGCCATGCTTTTTCGTCCAAGTGTCTGTGCTGAAATGCCCTCTGGCAGACAGAGATTTTGTCAAGGAATTGGTGATGTTGTCTGTGACATGCTGGTGTAGCGCAGGCAATAATGGCAAGTGGGAAATTGGTACTGGGGGACTGCGACGGCCATCAGCTTTCAGAAATTGTCTGTGTTTACCAGGCCGAAATGTAGTAATTCTATGGCCAACAAATTGGAGATGGTGGAGTTCAACCTCTTAGCTTTGTCATGCGTAGGAGGAAACAATCTTTTACGTGAACACAAATGCGGAACCATGGGCTGGCTGCAATGCTGTGAGAGGGTGGAGTACGTTGAACCGAACAAACTGCTGGACCATAAGAGCATTGCAGGCAGAGATGTTACTTTGGATTGAGAAACTTGTGGTGTGATTGTTCTCTGAGATTGGTTAAAAACAACAGGCATGTTCACTTCCGTTATAACTGAAGATGACCTCTCAGCCAGCATGACTTGAGCGGGTAAAGAACCTGACATTCTGAGGTCGAAGACCTGCATCTCAATAGTTGGCATGGTAACAGAGGAGGAGGAAGAAGCAACAGATAAGATTGATGGGGTGGCTGATGGTTGTTGAGGTCCGCTGGTCTGAATTTTTGTGCAGTGGGATACTCACAATAAAGAATGTGAAGGTTAATACATGTAGTAGTCAAATTATTGTACTTTTTACCTCCACTCAGTTTTTTTCGCAAAGTTGGCAGATTACGTGAGTTGACTCATCCTTTGCAGTGTAAAAAAAGGCCCAGGCTAGGCAACCCTTGCCACCCCTGCAAGCTGCAGATCCGCGTATGCTGCTGACCAGAGGCACAGTTGTGGCTGAGCATGCATCACTTGTCATGGCTGCATCACTACATGTCTGTGACGTGCGACGTAATGTAACCTCTTTGTCTTTCTCCTCAGATGGCCTACTCAGCTGTGTGCCTCTATGTTCATGCTAACTGGAATTTAACGCCTCATCATCATCTTCTGTGTAATCACATTCCTCACCATTGGAGTCACCCTCCTCCTCTTCTTGCCCTGACAGCACAGTACTGTCCTCTTGAGCCTCAGATATCTGATTCTCATAAGGATCACCTCCCCCCAGGGGTTAATGTCTGATGACGAGGGTAAGGATGCTGTTCGGACCATACTTCTTCCTGTCCCGGATCCAAGCAATAAAAATGTTGAGCATCAGTGCAGATTTCCACCTCTTGACTCTGTGAAACTTTTGAGTACACCTTTGATGAACATGGCATAGAATGTGTGAACAGCTCTTCAGACTCACCCATCTGTGATTCCCTATAGTCAGTTGAACAGTTGGATAGTTGGGATGCGGGGGGAAGCAAGGGGAATTTTGGTGCAACCTCTGTGGACTGTACTGGGTGTAATATTGAGTTGGAGGAAGAGGAGGAGAGGCCACTTGAAGCTGCATTTGCCATCCACTCAAGTACATGCTCTTTCTGGGCATCATAGATATGGCGTACCGCTGTGCATCTGCCAAAGAAAGGTAGTGGTATAGCCTGTCCAGTAATATAAGTTGTCAGTTGTCTTTGCATAGGATGTGACGTTGCTTTACTAGTGCTTTTAAAAACATTACCACCTAAATCACGTACACCTTGAACACCAAGCCTTATTCCCCTTACACAGTCTCGCTTTTTCCCAGTCATGTTGCTCAAATAGTGTGGTAGGAGCACTGTATTAGCAACAAAAAATTAGATTTTAAACTCTGCACCACCTCTGCAAACAGCTGAATTTCAGTGATAGGAAATTCAAAGTTGAAATATGGTGTGCTGCATCATGTTAGTCACAGAAAAAAGAATTGTTTGAGTGTGGATATAGCTTGTATGACAAAGAAGTTATGATACAAACAATTTTTAAAGTCAGGTCCCTTACTGTATGACGTTAATAACAGAATAATTTTTTGTGGCCTATGGATCAGGGCCTCTATAACACACTAGATGATGCAAACGATTTTTAAAGTCAGGTGCCTTAGTGTTTGACGTTAATAACAGAATAATTTTTTGTGGCCTATGGATCAGGGCCTCTATAGCTTAATTTCAACCCAACCAAGTGACAAGTGTGATACGGCAGGTTGTCTAACTTTTCGCAACTGAAAAACTATAATTTTTTAAAAATGTGCCTTAGGTCTGCAGACAGGTTCCTATCACCGCCACAAAATAATATTGTGGGATACAGCAGGCTGTTTCACATTTAGCAACAGAAAAAAATATAACTTTTTTTAAATGTGCCTTAGGTCTGCAGACAGTTTTATATCACCACAGCACTAAATGACAATTTGGGATACAGCAGGTTGTTTAATATTTTTTCACTAGCTACATGTGATCTAGAATGCTATACTCATGCATGGATCACAATAGAATCATCAGTGCACAACACATGCCCTGCTGGCTTTGTCTGTGGACCTCAGTAATGTCCAAAAAAAGGAAAAAAATACTTGAAGGTAAATTTGACAGCCAAACTGGACAGTAGCTCGCTACACTATCTGATATACAACCACCTATCTAACTAGCTAAAATGTGGGATACAGCAGTTTTTTAAACATTTAGCTACTGAAAAAATATTATTTAGAATGCTATACTCGTGCATGGAGCACAATAGAAGCAGTGCACTACACACTTGTAGGACATGTGCCCTGCTGGCTTTGTCTGTGGACCTCAGTAATGGCTTAAAAAAAGAAAAATTCCAGAAGGTAAATTTTACAGCCACACTGGAGACTATCTAGCTACACTATCTGACTGATATACAGCCACCTAACTAACTAGCTAAAATCTTGCTCTTAGCAGTGGCAGCATCAGGAGCATCCTCTCTGAGCTGTCACAGTGTCAAAATGACGCTAAAACAAGATGTCTGCTATTTATATGGAGAGGGACATGTGATTTCAGCAGCTAATGACACAAGCCGTAGTGTCAGGACATTGTGGATGTTTTCTGCGCCCTAACTGGCTAGCCGCAATGTGCACACATAAAGTTAGGATAAATAAAAACTGCTGTGCTGTGCTTACAAGAACGCCGCACCTCTGAGCTCTACAAACCCCATCCCTTCATCAAAAACGTGCCAAACACTCATGATACACCATGATCACTGCTAAAGTGCTGAAAATCTTTTTGTGGCAACTCAAATATTTTCCCGCACTTTTACCGATTTTTACTGATTTTATGAAATTTTGCTCGTGTTTCCGATCATGAATCCGAATGTGTCACATTTGTGCCAAAATTATGTTTGGCGATTGTTTTCTGAACAAATTCGCTCATCACTAATCATGTTCATGTGAAAAGACATAGTATGCAGAGAGCCTTACCCATTGCAAATGAAAGTGCAAGTGCTTGTGTTAAGAAATTGCTAAGAAATATCCTCAGAATTGTGATTTATCCTTTGTCATTCTTTATGTCAAGAATGAACATGATTTATTCATAATCTAAAAGTCCGAAATAAGTTATCCCTCTCCTACTGTCAGCCATGACTGGTTGTTAATGAGTCTGCAAGTCATTACAGCCTATATGTTTGGGTACCATAAAACGTAGACTATAACTGTGCATCCATGGCAGAGAACTGTATAAAGAGATTCAAAGTGTTGTACATGGCTAAAAGACATACTTAGGCTACTTTCACACTTGCGTTTTTTTGCTGCACGTTTTTTGCGCACACAAACACATGAAAAAAACGCATCATACGTTTGTGTGCGCTTTTTTGCTGGTTTTGGTGCATTTTTTAAAAAAAACGCATGCGCTTTTTGCGCATACATGTGCATTACAATGCGCACGTATGTGCACCCATAGACTTTAATGGGTGTTTTGCTGTAAAAAAAAAGCATTGCGTGCGCATTCGTTTTTTGGGGGCAAGTCGGACGCACAAAAAATGCAACAGGATGCATTTTGTGCGCCCGAGTGCACACTGCAAAAAAGCGCATTCGCATACAAACGCGTACATGCGCATATGTATGCGCACATATGCATACCCATGTTAAAGTATAGGGGAAAAACGCATGCGTTTTTTGCGCTAAAAAGCAGCGCAAAAAAACCCAAGTGTGAAACCAGCCTTATATATGCACACTGTATGGCAACATGCAACATTTGGGGACTAACATAAAAATGATGATTAGAAGATGAAGCAAAACTGATTATGTACAGGATACTGCCACCTGAGGAAGACAGATTCATCTGTCGAAACGCGTTGTGGATTACTTTTAATAAAAAAAAGATTTTCCAATAATTCATCTCCTGTCCTTGCGCTCCTGCTGACCGGGTTTTTACCTAGCTTTGCAACTGTTCCTCCTCATCTGAGGCACCCAGCTGGAGCTGCATCTCACTGCCCATAAACCACTCATGGTTGATGCTCCTCTTTTGACGGTCTTCATCATCGCCTAAACTGCTATGGGGTAGTCAGAGTTGTGAACATTTTGTTCCCTTAAAGATAGCTACAGAATATTTCTGTGTAACAACTCAATTCATTGAGAGTAATACAGCTTCATTTTAGTTCATTGGTATCTGTACACATTCTTTTGCCTTGAGATGCCTTTAGTGGTGGCTGGAAGATGTCACGCACTGTTTAAAGCAAAGCAAGGGATTTAGAACTGCATGGGGGAAATATAACATAGCAACTCCGTTAATGTTATCAAAGCTGCAAAGTAATTGAAAGCGTGACCCATTGATTAAAAAATTCCTAGACTTTTCAGCTTAAAAATGTGCTGTAAATATTGCGACCTTACATTTTCAGCCTGTTAGCAAATCTGTTAGAAACTTCTCAGAAGAGTGAAACAGGCACATTGTACATAATAAATTACAGAGCACTGAACCTTTTAAAGATCTGCTACAAAATTCTGGTGATTATTTAGTTTATTAAAAAGTCTCAAAAATTGCTGGAACTCTCAATAGGAAACTGGATCGACGCTAAGTTTTGCTATTAGGCCTTTAATTGCTGTGAATGCACTTGAAACACTTTGGTTTTTGCTTATAGTTATTATATATATATATATATATATATATATATATATATATATACAGCTCTGGCAAAAAATAAGAGACCACTTCCAAATGTTCAGTTTGTCTGATTTTTCTCTTTATAGGTATATTTGTGAGTAAAATGTAAATTGTTATTTTAGTCTACAAACCTCTGACAGCATGCCTCTGAATTTCCAAGCAATAGATTTTGTTTGTTTTTTTCTGAAAAGGAGAAATGGTCAAAAATAAAAAAAATCCCAGTGCTTTCAGACCTCAAATAATGTAAAGAAAACAAGTTCATAATCATTTAGAAACAACAATACTAATGTTTTAACTCAGGAAGAGTTCAGAAATCAATATTTTGTGGAATAACCATGATTTTTAATCACAGCTTTCATGTGTCTTGGCATGCTTGCCACCAGTCTTTCATGTTCTTTCTGGCGCAAAAATTTAAACAGTTCTTCTTTGTTTAATGACTTGTGACTATCCATCATCCTCCTGATTACATTCCAGAGGTTTTCAATGGGGTTCAGGTCTGGAGAATGGGCTGCCCATGACAGTGTTTTTTATGTGGTGGTCTCTTAATTTTTGCCAGAGTTGTATATATTTTTATCTTAGGATCAACACCGTGATGAAAGCTGATCAGTAAACATTACCAATAGCATGGGCTCAAAATTGAATGATTCAGCTTTTAGATCTAATAAATTAAAGCTTGAGGACAAATCTCTCTTTCTTAAGTGTTAAGTATCAATACTTGTCTTCTCTCCCCATCCTGTTTTTTTGGACTGTATGTACAAAGAGAAACCTATCCAAACAAGGAGATAAGGAAAAGTTTACCAGGAACTGGCTTTTAGGACTATTCTTCTGAGATGCAATGTACCTGGATTGCCTTTCAAAGTTTCTGATCATCCTGATTAAAGCAGCTAGTGTCTTAATCATGTTTTGGAGTGCTAAGGGCTTGAGCACTAGTACCTGGTTCAGCCACCACTCAGCTCACGAAAATGCTGCCACTAAATGTAATGTTTTATCCTTCTAATAGGTTTGTATAGTTGGGATTCACCGACCTCAAATAATTGTCAATGTATGTATCTTCTTACTAGCCTAACCTCCCCATTACCCACAGCCCAAATAAATTGGACAATTGCCTCCTTGTAACCATCACAACCGATTTATGGGTAATCTTAGAGGGAGAATACAGAATATAAAAAATTTGGGGGGGATAAACATTAAGAAACCTTTTCTTGCTAACACATTACAAATCTAATTTCCTCATGCAAAAAATAAAGAGAACTTGTCACTTATGTCAACCATATTTGATATTATGCACAAATAATTGATAGACTCAAAATCTTTGGAGGAGGATTATCGATGGTAAAGCAGACATTGTGCAATCGGTAACTTATCTGAAAAAGAAACTATACACTACATTACTTTAAAATGCTTTTTACTGTCGCCCTTGACTTTTTAACAGACTCCAGTAGCTGAAAAACTTAGCTACCAACAGAGGATTAGAACCACCGCTGGAACTATTAAGAATTAAGTATTTTGACCTTCACAGCGGTGCTTAAAACATGCCTTCGTGTCTGTTCTGAGCCCAATGGGCTGCCTATTTATTACTTTTTACCTTGCCACCCACGCTTCAATGGTCTTACACATGTTGTGCTCATCCATACCTTTACTCTTTGGCCTTCTCTGCGAATTCAGGTCTCTGCTGTAGTCTGGAAAATGTTAAACTGTCATTTTACAAGTATTTTTTATTTCTATCTTGACCTGATGGCTTCATATTTGTTTTATTTTTTTTTTACTTAGTTTTCGTTCACCTTCAACTTACATGTCCGCTTACTTTGTATAGTTAACTGTGCTGGATTTATAATCTTTTGGTTTGCCATTTAATTGAAAAAACGTATTTCATAAAAGCTACAAAAAATAATGTTTCCATCAGGCTTTTGTAATAGATGTATTTTTTTTATTATTTTTTTTTTTTATTCTCGCAATTTTCATTAAAACAAAAAAATCTTACATTTTTCACATTGACCACTAGGGCATATTTAGACTAACTTCCTGTTGTTTCAGGAAATTCACATGTGCATTAGCAGCAATACATAGACCTTAACCCTATCTTTTGCATGGAAGCATCTAATGACATGTACAAATGTCATTGTGAAGGGATGGAGAGCAGGGAGCAGCTTTGAAATCACCTATTGTTATCATTAGATCCTGTGTAATCAGATGTATAGAAGTGTCCTCTCTTTGTAATCCTGCCTGTGATGATACAGGACCTGCTGAAAACTCTTACTGAAAGATTGCAGGGTCCAACAACTATATTTTCCAACTACGCATAAATAATTTCAGTCATGATGTTTTCATAAGTATGATTTGTTAGTGCATTTTTTGTAAAAAAGCAAAAACGACTTTGTATGCAACGTAAAGGTGCTTACATTTATATGTAATCTGTCACCCGGTTTTTGCTACTATATCTAAGAGCAGCATGACGTAGAAATGAGACCGTGATTCCAGAGATTATCATATGGTTTACTGGGTGCAGCATTTGTGATACAAATTGAGCTTTTTGATATAGCAGAGATCAAAATGATACACACCCCCACATCCCTGATTAGCAGCTTTCTGCGTGCATTGTGCATTAACAATAAGCTGGTAATGACTGGGTGGAGGTGGACCAGGATGCACTGGGGCAGCAAGTCTAGGCAGTGATAATGTTCTGCAGATAAAGTACTCATTGTAGTAAAACAAAAGAACACAGCCTAATAAGTGACACATCGCTGAAATACAGTTGAAACCTTTGAAACCAGAAGTTTTCTCAATATCTCACATGAAATAAACTTTTCTCATTTTAGGTGAATTAGGATTACCATAAGAATTAATATTTGCCAAATGCCAGAATAATGAGAGAGAATGTTTTAAGGCATTTTTATTACTTACTGCAAAATCAAACGTTTACATACACTAAGATTACCATGCCTTTAAAAAATTCTGGACTGCCCGTATCATGATGTCATGTGTATGGAAGCTTCTGATAGGTTTTTTGGCAACATCTGAGATAATTAGAGACACACCTATGGATGGATGTTAATGCACACCTGAAACACGCTGCTTCTTTGTGTAGCATCATGGGAAAGGCTAAAGAAATCAGCCATTATAAAAATATTTTTAAAAACCCACAAAATAAAGAACAAAATCACTGAAAAAAATTATTATACCAATAAATACAGTACACATATATTTATGTAAAAACAAAAATAAACAAAAAATGCACACATCTTTTGTATCGCCACGTCTGAATTGATCCGATGCATAAAACTGTCACACTAGTTAACCCTTTCAGTGAACTCCGTAAAAAGAAAAATAAAGAAAAAACTGCAAAAACCTATGCTTTTTCATAATGCTGCCGAATAAAAAGTATAATAAAATGCGATCAAAAAGACAAATGTAAATAAAATTTGTAACTCAGAAACCGACATCTTAACCCAGGAAAAAAACAACCTGCCAAGCAGCTTAGTCAGTGGAGAAATGAAAAAGTTATAGCTATCAAAATATGGCAATGCAAAAACAATTATTTTCATTATTTAAAATGTTTTTATGGTGTAAAATTGGCAAAACATAAAAAAGATATGAATTTGGTATCGTAATCATACTGACCTGAAGAATAAGGGTATGTTTCCACATAGAGGATTACATCCATATTTGCTGCGGATTGAACGCTGCGTACAGCCACAGCGTTTAATCCGCAGTGTCCAGATGTTACAGCATAGTGGAGGGGATTTTATGAAATCCTGTCTCCACTATGCGTCCTAATACTCTTAGTTTGCCTTATCACTTTTACCACATGGTGAACGACATTAAGAAAAAAATATATAAATTTGATATCCCTGTAATCACACCGACCCAAAGAATAGAGTAAAGTAGCCTTATCACTTATATTGAAGAACAACATAAAAAATAAATAAAATTAATTTTTGACCTTCTATTGATTTGTTCATTCTGCCTCACAAAGATCACGGTAAGGCTCGGCGCACATTTACCCGGCACTCTGTGCTGAATTCCTACACCGGAGTTTCTGTGTAAATTTCTAAAATATTATTCAGATGGAACCCCCAGTGGAAATTCCTTATAATGTGGGAGATGGAGGCACTGTGAAAGCCATTCGGCCTATGATCAAGTGGTGTCTCTCTTTTTAAGTTTGCATAAAAGAGTGGTGAGTCACAGTGGTGAGCACATCTGAAAAGAAGGACATCTCTGAAATGAGGCCAACGTTATTCCATAGCAACATTGTTGCTTCTTTATAGAGAATGGACTCTTTGGGGGTTTTATCAGAATCAGGTAATTCTGAGATTTAGATGGAAACACCAATGTAAGTGTGTAACAAACAGCAATGATAAATGTGATCCAAAATTTTATGTAAAATGTTCCCAGTAAAAGATTCAAATAAATTTACAAAAAAGCAAATCCCCACTCAGGTCCATCATCTGTTAATGATGAATTTCTCAAGAGGTGTCATTTCCAAAATTGCATCAATTGTGGGGGGTTTCTGCTGTTTTGGCATGTCAGGAGTTCTTCAAACAAAACATGGCACCCGTAATATTCAACCAAAATTTCCCTCTAGAATTCAATTCGCTCTCCTTCCTTTCTGACTCCTGCCATGTGCCCAAACAGTTGTTATACACAACATACAGGGAATCAATGGACTCAAGAGAAATTGCACAGCAAATTGTATTGTCCATTTTCTCCTGTTACCCTCTTGAGCATAAAAAAATTGATGCTAAAACAACATCGGCTCAACGTTATAAAATTCTATGAAGCAACTGTGGGCTCAAGGTGCTCACCATACATCTAAATAAGTTCAAGGTGTTTAGTTTCTAAAATGGGGTCACTTGTTGGGGGTTTACATTGTTTGGCTACATCAGGGTCTCTTTAAATGTGACATGGTGTCCGCAATCTATTCCCTACAATTTGGCTATCAATAATTCATATGGTGCTCCTTCCCTTCCAAGCCCTGCTCTGCACCTAAACAGTAGTTTTCCACCATATAATGGGTATCGGTATATTCAAGAGAAATTTCACAATAAATTGTAAGGAACATATTCTCCTTTTACCTTTGTGAAAATGAAAAATTTTGGCTAAAGCATTTTTTCCTTCCACATTGCTTTAATTCCTGCGAAGCATCTAAGTCGCTAATAAACTTCTTTGATGTAGGTTTGAACACTTTGAGGAGTGCAGTTTTCAAAATGATGTCATGTTTGGGAATTTTCTGTCACATAGAACCCACACAGTCGCTTTAAAATCCTAGCAAAAAAGAAAAGCTATGATTCAAAATTATGCTCATGTAAATTAGACATGTAGTAAATGTTATTTATTATTTATTTTGTGTGATATAACCATTTGGATCAAGGGCATAAATATTAAAATTCAGAGTTTAAAAATTGCTAAATTTTCAAATTTTTGGGTCAAAATTTATATTTTCAGAAATAAATGCAAGTCATTTTGATCAAAATGAATTAATAACAAAGTACAATATGCCACTAAAACAATCTCAGAATCAGTGGGATTTGTTGAAGTGTTCTAGAGTTATTACCACAAGTGACAGTGATCAGAATTGTAAAATTTTGCCTCATCCAGAAGGAGAAAACAGGCTTGGGGCTGAAGTGATTGAAGAGTACTTTCCATGTGGATGACCTCATCTGGAATACTGTGTCCAGTTTTGGGCACCACATTTTAAAAAAGACATCAACAAACTGGAGCAAGTTCAGAAAAGAGTGAGCAGAATGGTGACTGGTCTGCAATCCCTGCCTTATGAGGAAAGGTTAAAGGATTTGGGAATGTTTAGCTTGCAAAAGAGAAGACTGAGAGGAGATTTAATAACTGTCTACAAATATCTCAAGGGCTGTCACATTGTTGAAGGATCATCTTTATTCTCATTTGCACAAGGAAAGACTAGAAGCAATGGGATGAAACTGAATGGGAGGAGAAACAGATTAGATAATAGAAAAAACTTTTTGACAGTGAGGGTGATCAATGAGTGGAACAAGCTGCCACGAGAGGTGGTGAGTTCTCCTTCAATAGAAGTCTTCAAAACAGAGGCTGGACAGGCATCTGTCTGGGATGATTTAGCAAATTCTGCTTTGAGCAGGGGGTTGGACAAGATGGCCCAGGAAGTTCCTTCCAACTCTACGATTCTATGATTGTAAACCTTGTAAGTTCCGTAGCACTACTGGAGGTACAATCATAATACAGATGCTAAAAAGCCAAATTACATCCTTTAGGACTCACGGATGTTTCTTTAATCATCCTATTTTCAATTTTGTTTGGTCATCTTGTCATCAGTCTCAACATTATCTGTTAAAATGTGACCAAAATGCAAATTAAATGCTGATTTTCAGTAAGGTAATTCGAATTGGTTAAATAAAGCAGTAAAGCATAGTTATTCAGCCAGCTTAATTAAACACTTTAAAGTAATTTGCAAGACTTGAAGATACTTGATTAGCCTCTTATTGTAAACATCAGCTGTGTGAGGATCTCATGTGATTAAACTAAGGGTTCCGTCACACATAGCTATCTCACTAGCGAGATCGCTGCTGAGTCACAAGTTTTGTGACGTAACAGCGATCTCACCAGCGAGATCGCAGAGTGTGGCAGCGATCAGCGACCCGCCCCCTGCCGGTATCACTGATCGCTGTTGGAAAGCCCTGGACATTTTTTTGGTTGCTGGTCACCCGCTGGCCAGCACGCATCGCTGCGTGTGACAGGCGGGAGACCAGCGATTAGCTGGTAACTAAGGTAAATGCAGGGTTTCCAAGCACGGCGCTCTGCTTAGAAACCCTCTGTGCCCATTAGTTACCAGCGCGCTGATGCAGGGAGCTGGTAACTAAGGTACACATCGGGTTTCTAAGTGACGCACGTCCCTTAGAAACCCGATGTGTACCTTAGTTACCAGCTCCCTGCATCAGTGCGCTGGTAACTAAAGTACACAGCGACGCCACGCACTCGTCATCGCTGGTCCTGATCGCTGGTGAAGCTGCCTGTTTGGCAGCTCACCAGCGATCATGTAGCGACTCACCAGCGATCCTGACACGTTGATATCGTTGTCGGGATCGCTGATGAGTCGCTATGTGTGACGGGGCCCTTAAGAGTAGTGTTTTCATTTGCCTTTTGATCAAATGTAATCATAGCCATACTGTTCCTTGTAGGTACAACTGTAATATTCCCTTCTCAAAAATATCTCACCTGGAAATATTAATTAACAATTATTTTTCCACTAAAACTTTTGAAATCTAGTGGAAGTGCCATACAGCTTTGTAAACAATGCCTAGTGGGAATTGCTTGATTGCAGAATATGACATTTCATTGGATCTAAATTTTTAGTTACAATTGATTCTTAATAATGTTTCTTTGATAACAATCTGATTTTCTAATCAGGCTGCAGTGTTCCCATGACATATAAATGCGAGCAAGAAAAAAAGTAGAATTACCTTAACCTTTACAGTGGTTATTTGAATTATTAGAAAGTGTGGAAAGGTTACATTATATACAGTAACTAATAAATTAAATAAACAAACTTAATCATTGAATTTGCTTGTTAAGAGAAATGGAGTTATTTTTAAACCAAGCTATTTATAATGTGTTACATAGAGATCTAATGCCATCTACTTGTTAATTCAGGAATTTTTAAAGCAGCGTGAAAACTGGAAAATATAATTTATGATTTCTGTATATGACAACTGGAGTCTACATTTACATAGTGCACTGAAATGGTGCAGTATGATTTAATACTCAATAGAAATGAGTGAATATATTTGACCGTAATTGAATTCTACTAGAATATCAAAAAAATCGACATTCGCCAAAACGCAGATTTTTCTGAACCTTAAAGAGCCATAAGAAGATTACAAAAATAAATAAAATATATTTTTCTCACTGCTCAACTCTCCAACCCCTCCACTACTCAATGTCACCCATCTAGTCCTCTTTGCATCTTCCAATCAACGCCAATGCTGAAAACCCCCAGAGTTCCACACATGTGTGTGCATTGTCACATTTCACATCATGACGTTTAACACCTTTCAAAGAACTCTTCAATGCCCCTCCAGAGCAAAGTCCAGATCTAGAATGAGGAAGCCCGAGGGTTAAGAGCATGGTGGTGATAATAGCATCTGGCAAGGATGGGACAGTTGGAAGCAAAGAGCAAAAAGACTGGGGAGGTGAATATATTGTATGTTTTTTTTTTTTTTTTTACTCATTACATTTATTCTCTTAATAAGCTATGTACAATACAAGGGGTGTGAGAAAAAAATAAAAAAAATAACCTTTATTAATTTATACTTGAAATGTGAATGGCAATAAGAAATCTGCCACATGTGGGATATCAGTGTACGCAAGTGAAATTACACAACAAATTGTATTTTCAATTTTCTCATGTTTCCCTTTTGAAGTTAAAAAAAATGATGCTAAAGCAAAATTTTTGCTGGAAAAATTTATTTTTTCATTTTCTTGGCTCAACGTTATAAAATTCTGAGAAGTACCTGGGGGCTCAAGATGATCGCGATACCTCTAGATAAGTTCCTTGAGGGGTGCAGATTCCAAAATGGGGTCACTTGTGGGGGATCCACTATTTGGGTATATCAGTGACTCTGCAAACATGACATGTCAGCCATAAAAGGATGAAACCTCATTTAAGAGACTACACCCCATATACAAGGATAGAGTAACCAGGGATATTGGCATAGGTCTGAATACCACATGGACTATATTAGTCTAATATAGTTTGCTAGAGAGCATTTGGATGATCCAGAGGAGTTTTGGGAGAATGTCCTATGGTCTGATGAAACCAAACTGGAACTGTTTGGTAGAAACACAACTTGTTGTGTTTGGAGGAAAAAGAATACTGAGTTGCATCCATCAAACACCATACCTACTGTAAAGTATGGTGGTGGAAACATCATGCTTTGGGGCTGTTTCTCTGCAAAGGGGCCAGGACGACTGATCCGGGTACATGAAAGAATGAATGGGGCCATGTATCGTGAGATTTTGAGTGCAAACCTCCTTCCATCAGCAAGGGCATTGAATATGAAACGTGGCTGGGTCTTTCAACATGACAATGATCCAAAGCACACCGCCAGGGCAACGAAGGAGTGGCTTCGTAAGAAGCATTTCAAGGTCCTGGAGTGGCCTAGCCAGTCTCCAGATCTCAACCCTATAGAAAACCTTTGGAGGGAGTTGAAAGTCCGTGTTGCCAAGCGAAAAGCCAAAAACATCACTGCTCTAGAGGAGATCTGCATGGAGGAATGGGCCAACATACCAACAACAGTGTGTGGCAACCTTGTGAAGACTTACAGAAAACGTTTGACCTCTGTCATTGCCAACAAAGGATATATCACAAAGTATTGAGATGAAATTTTGTTTCTGACCAAATACTTATTTTCCACATAATATGCAAATAAAATGAAAAAAAAACAGACAATGTGATTTTCTGGATTTTTTTTTCTCAGTTTGTCTCCCATAGTTGAGGTCTACCTATGATGTAAATTACAGACGCCTCTCATCTTTTTAAGTGGTGGAACTTGCACTATTGCTGACTGACTAAATACTTTTTTGCCCCACTGTATTTCTCCATACAGAATCATTGGTCCCATATAATGTTTGAAACAGTATATGATGAGCTCTACATAATGATACAGTGTATGTTGGTCCCCGTGGATGAAGCTCCACTGTCTTATGGGCCCAAATAATGCTCCATATATAATGGGCCCCATTTCTAATGCTCCAGTGCATAATGGGCCCTGTAAATACTGCTCAAGTGTCTGATGTCCACCTTTGGAATGCTCCAGTGTATGGTGGGCCTCATATATCATTCTCCAGAGTATAGTGCTCCCCAAAAATAGCTGTCCCAACATTGAAAACAATTAAATAAGTCTCCTCGCTAGGGAATCCCTGTACTAGTCTGGACTCCTCATCAACCCATCTTCCATCTCACTGCACTTGGACTGTTTAGGCAGAGGGCGTACAGACGTGCTCCTGACCAGAATGTCAATGTCAGGAAACGCGGAAGAGGTCATGGCGGTGGAGCAGGGAGAGGTAAGTATTTCAACTTTGCAAGTGCTGTGATCCTGAACAAGCAAGGGGGGCACACTCGTTGGCGACGACACTGGCACAGGGCCCCTCATAGTATGGCGGTATGTCTGACGGCGGGTGGGCCCTCCCACCGGCAGAGACACTTTTGCGTACTATGAGGGGCCCTGTGCCAGTGCCGTCGCCCATGAGTATGCCCCCCCACCTGCTCAAGGAACCTGCACTTTTACCTGCACCTTCCTCTTTGTCACCGTGTAAGGTGGTATAGTATGCAGGAAGGGGAACCTGAGTTTCCTCATGGTCAGATTCTGGCTGTGTAGAGTGAGAGGGGAATGTTGTGGTCTGGGTCAATGCACCAGCAGAATCATCTAGCAGTGGCTGGGCATCAGTGCACTTGTGGCGCCCCCAGGAGTACGGTCGCCACAGTGGCATTACCTTCCTCCTAGGGAGTGTGATGTCATGCTTGGGAGCAATGAAGGATCTCTCTAGCAGTTAAACCAACACACAACACAGTTCCCACTCCAGGCCAGCAAGGAGACCTCTGAACCTGACTGCTGAGGAGCTGCTCTCTGTGGTTGGGAGGTGGTAAGTTAGGGCAGTCTGTGAAGGGAAGGGGAAGCATGTGGATGTGAGAAGGGGAGCTGGAGGATGAGCAGAGTTAAGTCTCAGTCCTAGCTGGAGCGCATGGTTGGGATTCCAGTCTCCGAGTTTGTAGGGACACTGACGGTCCTGCAGCAGAAACCGGAGGAAGTAACAGCTGTAAATGCTCTGTTCCCAACTAAGGCTCGGAGGCCCCAGCAGCGACGTGTGTGAGCCAGAAGGAAAAGGCTATGGCTGCCTGCCATATGAGAAAGTTCCAAAAGAGAGTCAACAGGGGGAACTTCAGTGAACTTAGTACTGCAAGTACCTCAGATAAGCGCTAGAACGGAGGCCACACTACCTATCTGCAGAGAGAGAATTCTAAATTAGCTTCCAGGCTGACCAACTCCTTTTCCATCTGTACTCTGGGTCCTGGACGGCACTTACCAAGTACAGGTAAAGGAACTGCACGACTGTGTCTGTCATCTTTCTCCTGCGCCTGGCGCACGGCTCTGCTACATCCTGCACTGCACATCATCTACCAACTCTTTCATCTGCCCTGCTACTACGGCCCTACCTGTGCAGGGCTTCTACATCTTAGCTGCACCACAACATCTGTCCCAGAGAAGTGACAATGCAGCGCGGGTCAATCTGATCAGAAGCCACCGGTGGCGTCACGTATCATTCACAAATAAATGTTATTCACCCCTTTGCATGGACGCCCAGGGCCACGGAACGGGTCATCACCACCAACATGACACATCCCTCTGAGACACCGGCCCGGTACCGATTAACCCCATTGCCCTGGCTGACCACCCACACTTCATGTCAGATTCATCTTGGACTGGGGAATTCACGATTTGACTTGATAACCCAGGCATGGTATGGTAGAAAGAGCTACATGGACTAATGTGAAGTGTGGCCTGCTGCATCATTCACTTTTGGTGGGGGTGAAGGACACAAGGAAAGGGGTTCATCCTGACCAGGAACCAGCACTTGACGACTCAGTGCTTGCATTTTTTGAAACTTCAGAAGAGGAGGGCATATTTGCTGGAGTCTGTTTTGGCAATGTAAGCCAAAACGAGGTCCTGATGCTCCGGCTTTAAAAGCGGTTAACCTACTCCCAGAAAAGGTAGCCTTCCAGGCGTTCCGGAGCCAGACCATGACGCAGGCTCAACACCTCCTGCCTTAGCTGCTATTGTGCTTTTGCCACTACCAGCAGATGCACCACCACTATCTGCACCATCTAGCCCCACCACGCCCACATCCGCGGCCTCTTCCACCAAACTTCAAAATGTTGCAGAACATGAGCCCAAAATAACATCAGATATATGATACTGTATCAGAAGCGTACAGCTCTATACAGTCAAAGGATGATTATCAATCTCCCTATATATATCATCAGTCACACAGAGATGCTCACAGGCTCAGTATGGATTAGACAAGAATATAAAAAGTAAAAAAACTGTACAGTATCATCAGATAGCAGGTATATATAGTATAGTTTAAACATTCTAAATCTCCGTAGATATTTCAGGAGGCAAACACAGACACTCCCAGGCTCAGTATGGATTACAACACAATATAAAAAGCCGTAAAACGGTAATGGATCTCAAGAGTACAGCTGTACACAGTGTAGGGGTCATTGTTGTCAATCTCAATATTTATTTCCACAGTAAGAAAATAACTCTCACTTGGTCAGTTTGGATTAGACCAGAATATAAAAAGCAGTAAATGGGTAATGTATCACAAGCGTAGAGCTGTATACACTAGTGTTGGGGTAATTTTTAAATGTACATTTAAATTGCAGGAGTAACCCACAGACTGTCACGCTCAGGATGGATCACACCACAATATAACAAGAAGATCCGCAAGAAATAATCACACGTGTGGGACAATGTTCCAGTTGTCAATGATACACTTAGAGTGGTGGGTGGAGGAGGACTTCCTGGCAGAAAGGGTACAGTATCACCAGATACCAGGTATATATAGCATAGTTTAAACATTAAAAATGTACGTCTATATATTCAGGAGTAGTGTTGAGCCACCTCGCTAGTGTTCCAGTTCGTTTTGGTTCGTTGAACATGAGGCAAGTTCGTTGAATGTTTGTCGAACGTACGACGAACAACATCGAACACCATTGAAAACAATGGCAGGCAAAAACAAACACATACAAACACATAGAAAACAATTACAAAACACCTTAAAAGGTGTCCCAAAACAGACAAAATGCTCAGAATACAAAAATAACATATGGAAAACGGCAACTACATATAAAAAAGAGGTGGAGGAGTAAAAGGAGGAGGAGGAGACACAGATATAGGCATGTCATGCCCTTATGAAGTCAAGAAAGGCTGGAATAAAAATGTAAAATACCAAAAAACAGTCAAAATCTGAAATCGAAGACGATCATATACCGTCGGACTTCCCACCATAAATTAGGCCAACTGCTGATCGGCCGGCGTTATTCCCACGAACCTCCGAACAGCGTCCATGAAGGCAAAGTGTATGGTTTCCGAGGGCAGTATGGTTGCAAAGCTGAACCTTAAAGGAATGTCCAGAAGGGCACCACCAGGAGTGGAGCCTGCAGCTTAATTCGACTCCACCCGGGAAACCTCAGCCATGCCAGCTATAGAAAAGATTGACATATTGCAAGCTTTGTTGATTCTGTGGGTGGTGGTGGAAGTCCGTTTTTAGTTGTGCTAGCGATTTGTCAGCTTAATTCCGTTAACGAACGAGACTCCGGCATGCCCCCGCGGTACGCGTCAAGCTTACTAGAGGGAGAAACAAAGAAATGGGGGCACCATCGAAAAGATAATTAAGGGGATCCAACCTAGACCTAAATAGTACATATGTTTGACAAAAAGGAGAGAAAGAAATAGGCCATGAGCAGGGGATCACCCTGATTAGGACATAGCATATATAATACAAGTTTTACTAAACACAGCAAACAGCAAAAATTCTTAAAAACATTAAAAATGGTCACAGATGTGACACATACACAAATAATACAATGCTCATAATAGAGCAACCCACCTGCTACCAACTATCACCCTCACCAAGAATGATGCCTATATCCCTAGGTCCATGTAAACAGGATTCTCAATAGGAGAATTAGTAAGCCCACACATAGGTAATATAGAGCATATGAGTCAGAAACACCAATAATATACAAATACAATGAAAAAATGATGCAATTCCAACCCAATAATTACAAAAAAACAGTACAAGGGATAATGTAAACCCAAGAAGATGCTGATCAAGAAGATGCTGTGTTTAATAAAATTTGTATTATATATGTTATGTCCTATTCAGGGTGATCCCCTGCTCATGGCCTATTTCTTTCTCTCCTTTTTGTCAAACAAGCTTACTAGAGGGACACGCGAGGCTCTGGCATGCGAGATCGATCAATAAAAGGTCTGTCTTGCCCTTACATGTCCGGGGTTGCATGCGCGCTAAACTGAAAGGTCCAGCTTGTGTCGCTTACAGGTGCAGAAAACCCACTGAACCCCGTTAGTGATGGGGATCTGGGATTACAATTCTTCCCCGCAAACCAGGATTTCCCAGTAAGTGCAGGTCAACCGGAATTCCGTAATTACGCCTAACCGGCATTCCAGAAAAAATGAAAAAATTAAGTGTCCAAACCACAGGTGCTGTAGCTTGCTTAACAGCTGGGCTCCTATGCTGAGTAACACGCAGTTCTTACAAAAACAGGCAGCATAGCTTGGTTCACTGGTGGGCTCCTCTTCTGAGTAGCAGACTGTGCTACAAGGCCCAAAAGGATTTTCTGGACAAGATGCGGTAAAAAATAATTAGCAACACACACGGTGCAGCTCCTTGACAGGTGTACTACACCACTTGCTACCACACACCGCTACTATGCCATGAAACAGTCTATTAACATTGAAAACCATAATTAATGTGAAAATGAAGTTACGCTTTTGGTGAACGAACCGTTCTCGAACAGAACCTCGAACAGCCGAATTTTAAGCAAAGTGTTCAAGTTCGACGAACGGCTCGAACACCGCCCAAAACAGCTGGAATTTTAACATGGCGAAAATGTCAACTCAAACACCGCTCATCTCTAATCAGGAGGCAGACTCAGACGTTCTCAGACCCAGTATGGATTCGACAAGATTGTTGAAAGTTGAGAAAGGGTACAGTATCACCCCATAACAGGTATATATGTAGCATAGTTTACACATGAAAAACCTATGTCTATATATCAGGAGGCAGACTCAGAGGGTCTCAGGCCCAGTATGGATTTGATGTGATTGTACAAAGTTGAGAAAGGGTACAGTATCACCGGATAACAGGTATATATAGCATAGTTTAAACATTAAAAACCTATGTCTATATATCAGGAGGCAGACTCAGACGGTCTCAGGCCCAGTATGGATTCGACGTGATTGTAGAAAGTTGAGAAAGGGTACAGCATCACTGGATAGCAGGTATATATAGCATAGTTTAAACATTAAAAATCTGCGTGTATATTTCCAGAGTCCGACAAAGACACTCACAGCCTCAGGATGGATTGGACAAGAATCTAAAAAGTAGAAAAAGGGTTATGTATTTGAAGCGTACACCAGTATACACTGTTGGGATATTTTTCAATCTTCATATATATTTCAGTCTCAGTAAGGCAGTCCAGACTCTCCGCAAGAGGAAACGAGATGGATACAAGTACAGACGAAAGTCGACTGATTGCAGAAATTTTGGAATTACTAATCACGGTAAAAACTCCAGGAGAATTCTCAGAGGCGATGCTGACCCTCAATTACTTTGTCTGTGGAGACAGCGAAAACAGTTCTTGTGAAGAAAGGTTTGCTGTTTCGCAGTACCGTGGAACCCATCACCGTTACTCATCTCCATCAAATTGTGATCACAGGGACAGATGTAGACATTGTCCTCACTGCCTATCATGATCTGTCAGGTAACTTTGGAGTGCAAAAGACAGAAGCCACAGGCCGTAGGCGATTCTTTTGGATTGGCATGAGAGGACACATTTAAAAATGTGGGCAGGAATGTCACACGTCTGTGAGTCGGAAAACCATGAAAGCTAATGATAAACCACCACTGCATCTCATTGTGAGTCGACGTCCATAACAAATGGAAGCCATTGATCATCTGAAGATAGAGCCCAGCAGGACAGGGCATAGCTACATCTTAACCATCATCTATCATTTCACCAAATTTGTATTGGCAGTCCCAGTGAAGTATTTAACAGGCCTGACTACACAGTGGTGGAGCAGGGAGAGGTAAGTATTGCAAGTGCTGGGGCCCTGAGCAAGCGGGGGGGCCCACTCGTGGGCGGCGGTACTGGCACAGGCCCCTCATAGTACGCCGGTGTGTCTGATGGCGGGTGTGCACCCCCACCATCAGAGACACTTGATTCTACTATGAGGGACCTTGTGCCAGTGCCGTTGCCAAAGAGTGTGCCCACCCACATGTCCAGGGCAACGGCACTTGCGCAGGTGCGTGCACCAGGTGGTGACCCCAGCCCTGTGGGGGGAGGCAGCCCAGTTAGGGAGGTGGAAAAAATGGCATATGTTGATGTTGGACATTCAGCAGCTGCAAATGGAGTAATTGGAGAAGTCCGCGGAAGAGGAGGACAAAAGCAAGCAATTTTTCTGGCAACCTACGTGTCAGCAGGGGAGGGTGGGACAAAATCCTTTGAAACCCATGCATGGTTCATCTTAATGAAGGTTAGATCATCAACATTTTGGGTAGACAAATGGGTCTTTTTTTCTGTTAGGATTGATCCAGTAGCACTGAAGACTCGTTCAGATAACACACTAGCAGCAGGGCAAGCGAGCTCCTGTAAGGCATATTGTGCCAATTCAGGCCAGGTGTCAAGTTTACTGGCCCAATAGTCAAAGGGGAATGACCGGTGAGGGAGAACATTGATATGGGAGGAGAAGTAGTTTGTTACCATAGTTGACAACTGCTGTCTCCTGTCATTTTCGATTGATGCAGTATTACCAGTCGTGTGAGTGGTACTTGAAAAATCAGTCCACAACATGGTCATGAAACCCCTGTGTCCAATGCCACTTCAGTTGTGTGCACCACGAACACCTCTTCCATGTTGCCCCCTACGGTTCGTTGGAAAAACATCACCGCCGCTGTGTGCTGGCAATGCCTCAAACAAATGGTTTACCAGAGTTGCTTGTTTGTTAGCCAATATTAGCTCTAGGTTCTCCTGTGGCATGATGTTTTGGAATTTGCCATTATAGCGTGGATCCAGGATGCTGGCCAACCAGTAGTCGTCATCGTTCATCGTTTTAGGATCTGCAAGGCATATTCAGATGTGTGGGCCAATGTTCCAGGTGTCAATGATGCACTGCGAGTGCTGGGTGGAGGAGCACTTTCTGGCAAATCCACATCCCTCCAGTCATGCACAAACCCTGTACCTGACCTTGCCACGCCAGCATTTTTTCTTGCCCCCTGAGAAGCATCCTCCTCCCCAAAATAATCATCCCCATCATCCTCCTCCTCTTCCTCTTCTTCCTCCACCTCGTCCACGAGACTTCCCTGAGCAGACAATGGCTGACAGTCATCAAGGCTTCCCTCCTCCTCTTCCTCCTCGGCTGCAGACGCCTGCTCTTTAATGTGCGTCAAAGTTTGCATGAGCAGATGCATAAGTGGGATGCTCATGCTTATGATGGCGTTGTCTGCGCTTACCAGCAGTATGCATTCCTCAAAACCCTGAAGGATTTTACAGAGGTCTTTCAGCTTCGACCACTGCACACCAGACAACTCCATGTCTGCCTGCAAACTGCCTGCCCGTGTATCCTCCCACAAATGAATTACAGACTGCCTCTGTTCGCACAGCCTCTGAACCATGTGCAGGATTGAATTCCACCTTGTTGCAACGTCGATAATTAGGTGGTGCTTGGGAAGGTGGAGCAATCACTGCAGCTTCTGCATACGACTGGAGTGTACGGGCGACCGGCGGATGTGCGAGCACAGTGTTCACACCTTATGGAGCAGGGCTGTTAGCTCCGGATAATTATTGAGGAAGCACTGCACCACGAGGTTCAAGGTGTGAGCCAGGCAAGGTATGTGTCTGAGTTTTGAAAGGGCTATGGCTGCCACAAATTCCAGCCATTATCACTAACTACCTTGCCTGCCTCAAGATGTAGACTGCCCAGCCATGAATCAGTTTGTCGCTGCAAGTAGTCGGCCAGTACCTCCGCGTTGTGTCTGTTGTCGCCCAAACACATCATCTTCAACACAGCCTGCTGATGCTTACCACTAGCTGTTCGACAGTGGGACACCTTGTGTGCAACACTGCCAGCTGCGGATGGAGTGCTCGTGCGACTGCACTCTGTGGACAAGCTTTCGCTTCTGGAGGAGGAGGAGGGTCGAACGCCTACAGCCAACTGTTTCCTGTACCGTGGGCTAGGCAGCACTGTTCGACCGCCGCTGTCCCCAGTGGAGCCTGCATCCACCACATTAACCCAGTGCTCAGTGATGGACATGTAACGGCCCTGGCCATGCCTACTGGTCCATGCATCTGTTGTGAGATGTGCCTTTCCACTCACTGATTGCATAAGTGCATGGACAACGCGGTCTTTCACATGCACGTAGAGGGCTGGGATGGCTTTTCGTGAAAAGAAGTGCTGACTGGGTAGGTCATAGCATGGTACTGCGTAGGCCATGAGCTCGCGGAAAGCTTTGCTTTCAACCAACCGGTAGGGCATCATCTCTAACGAGATTAGTTTGGCAATGTGGGCGTTCAAAGCCAGTGTACGCGGATGAGAGGATGAGTACTTTCTTGTCCTACTCAGAGTCTCTGGTAGGGTGAACTGGACTTGAGAGCTGCATATGGTGGAACTAGCGGTGGACATGGCGGACTGAGAGAGGGTTGGTGATGGTGTTGGTGGTGTTGCTGATGGCCTAGATTCAGTCTTTCATAGCAATAACATTGTGATTCCATGACTGCTTTGCCCTTGCTACGACACCTCGACATTTTCTGCTGGTGGTGTGCTAACCGGTGGGCTTACAGTGGGGGAAGCAATGTAGCGTTGCTGACTACCTTCATTTGGAGCAGGTGCACATGTGGTACATGAGGTTTGGTAGTCTGTCCACGCTTGCAAGTGCATGGTGGTTAAATTTCTAAGCATGCAACTGGTATTCAAATTTCTCAGATTTTTCCTTCGGCTAAAGGTCTTTGCGCAATTCTTACAGATAACTTTTGCCTGATCATTAGGATTTTGTTCAAAAAAGTGCCACACTGCACTCTTCCTACTATGGAAGACATTTTGAGACCTTGCTCGCTTTGCTAATTTGACCGTCTGGCCAAGCTGTCCTGCAACTCTTTTGGTTTTTTTAACACGTTTTTGGACTGCTACGGTCATGCCAGATAACAGCTGTTGCGATGTCGTTGCCTGCTGCGGATCCTCCTCCTCCTCTTCTGAGCTATTGGCAGCGGCACCCTCTTCCCCCAATGGATGCCAATCTGGGTCAACAACTGGGTTATCCATCACCTCCTCTTCAATTTCATGTGCACCTTCCTCTGTGTCACCATGTAAGGTGGTATAGTATGCGGGAAGGGGCACCTGAGTATCATCAGGGTCAGATTCTGGCTCAGTACACTGTGAGGACAGTGTAGTGCTCTGAGTGAATGCACCAGCAGAAAAATCTAGCAGTGGCTGTGCATTAGTGCACTCCATGTCAGATTAATCTTGGACTGGGGAATTCACGATTTGACTTGCTAACCCAGGCATGGTATGTGAAAAGAGCTCCATGGAGTAATCGGTATTGTGGCCTGCTACATCCTTCACTTTTGGTAGGGGTGAAAGACACAAGGAAAGGTGTTGTTCCTGACCTGGAGCCTCCAATGACGACTCAGTGCTTTTATTTTTTGAAACTTCAGAAGAGGAGGCGAGAGAACTGGAGGCTGTGTCAGCAATGTAAGCCAAAACTTGTTCCTGAAGCTCTGGCTTTAAAAGTGGTTTACCTACTCCCAGAAAATAGAGTCTTCGAGGCCTTGTGGAGCCAGACGATGACGCAGGCTCAACACCTCCTGCCTTAGTTGCTATTGTGCTTTTGCCACTACCAACAGATTCAACACCACCACCAACACCACCATCAGGACCAGCTGGCAACCCCCGCCAACTTCCATGGTGTCTTCCACCATACTTGCTCATTTTTGTGAAAATGTACCCAAAATACCACCAGCTATATGGTACTGTAAAACAAGGTATCAGGTGTATCAACTATTGGTGAGATTTTGAATCTCACTATAGATTTGAGGACGCTGAACTATTGTCTCAGGCCCAGTAGAGATTACACCTCAATGTAACAGGCTGACATTGGATGGTGAATGACAAGGTGGAGGGTGTCTATAGGATTGGTGAGATTTTGAATGTCACTATAGATTTGAGGACGCTGAACTATTGTCTCAGGCCCAGTAGAGATTACACCTCAATGTAACAGGCTGAAATTGGATGGTGAATGACAAGGTGTAGGGTGTCTATAGGATTGGTGAGATTTTGAATCTCACTATAGATTTGAGGACGCAGAACTATTATCTCTGGCCCAGTAGAGATTACACCTCAATGTAACAGACTGAAATTGGATGGTATATGACAAGGTGTAGGGTGTCTATAGGATGGGTGAGAATTTGAATCTCACTATAGATTTGAGGACGCTGAACTATTGTCTCAGGCCCAGTAGAGATTACACCTCAATGTAACAGGCTGAAATTGGATGGTGAATGATAAGGTGGAGGGTGTCTATAGGATGGGTGAGAATTTGAATCTCACTATAGATTTGAGGACACAGAACTATTGTCTCAGGCCCAGTAGAGATTACACCTTAATGTAACAGGCTGAAATTGGATGGTGTATGACAAGGTGGAGGGTGTCTATAGGATTGGTGAGATTTTGGATCTCACTAGAGATTTGAGGACACTGTCAATGATGCTCTCAGTCCAAGTATGGATTCAGGCAGCCTAATAAGCAGGACTGCTGCACAGTGCACACACAAAAGGGTGGAAAAATGAACCCTTGGTAACTGTGCAGAAAAGAGGAAGATAAGTATTTTTGCTTTTAAAAAAGCAGTTTGCACAGCAGTGTGCAAACAGTAATACAGCTATCAGCGAGCCTTATAAGACAGCCTAATAACCAACAGAGCTGATGCACAAAAATAGTGCCTCCCCTGTCACTGCATACAAAGTGTTGTGTTCTAAGTGGAAATCGCTAACAGCAGAAGCAGTTTTTTGGTTATTCTTCCCTGCCTAACGCTCTTCCTACAGAATCAGCAGCAGCAGCTCTCCCTATGCTAAGATCGCCATAAGTAAGATGGCGGTCGGCGTTCACGCCCTTTTATAGCCCCTGTGACGCCACACAAAGCCAGCCAATCACTTGCATGCCCTTCTCAAAGATGGTGGTGACCGATGCCTATGTCATCGCGTTGCCCACAGTGTGCGTCCTCCATCATTGGCTGAAAAAGGGTGCTGGAAGCATCTTTTGAAACGCGACTTTGGTGCTCTGGTCGCCGACCTCGTGGCCGACCTCACGCTATGGTCGGGTTTTGTTTCATGAAACATGACTTTTGAATATGACTGACCTGTTTCGCTCAACTCTAGTAGCAGTCATTCTGGGAAAATAAATTCCAGCATTAATAAATCCTCCACTGTTATCTCCAATGGAAGTTAATAGGAGTTATACAGGCACACAGTTGGCATATACTGTGGCAGGCATGGATGGGACCACAGAGAAACAGGTGAATTCCCAGGTAGGCTCCTCTTACATGAACTTTATTTGATGCAATCCGCTTAGTGCAACATGTACGGTCAAGGGCAGCATCTTATCATTCATGTTACAAGCTGGGTGGTAGAACCACTGTGCCAAAGCCCAAGGAAGACCTGGAGGGGCATGACAAGGAGCCTCACCAATCTGACCATGGACTTGCAGCAGCTAACGACACCGCAGTCCATGGAGAGACAGTGGAGGTGATCCAGGTGCTACTCCTCGATTGACCTTGAGTAGATGGTGGCTGACCCTTAGGAGTGGATAGCTGCAATGGCCCGGGGGAATGTCCAACTTATGCAGACAGGCAGAAAAGATAACAGGAACCGCAGGTGCAGACAGGACAGTCTAACCGAGAGATGAGCACTGACAGGTGCAGCTGGCTCTGCTGCTGCTGAGATGAGCACTGGCGGGTGCAGATTGCTCAGCTGCCATTGAGGTGAGCACTGGTGGGTGCCACTCACTCAGCTGTTACTGAGGTGAGCACTGGCGGGTGCAGCTGGGTCTGCTGCTGTTGAGGTGAGCATGGGCACGTGCAGCTGGCTCAGCTGCCATTGAGGTGAACACTGGTGGATGCAGCAGGCTCTGCTGCCACTGAGGTGAGCACTGGCAGGTGTAGCAGGCTCTGCTGCCACTGAGGTGAGCACTGGTGGGTGCAGCTGGCTCAGATATAAGTACAGGGACCTGGGAACTGACAAGCGTGTTGCGAACAAACTCACAACATTGCACAGGCATGTTGGAGGAGGCAGTTTAAACAGAAAGAGATCTCCAGCAATTGGCTGGGAACAGTTTAGAGCAGGGGTCCCCAACTTGTAGCTCATAGCCACATGTGGCTTGCGATCTCATGAATTGTGGCTCACGGCTGTTTGCTAGCTTGGTGCATTAGCTCCAGGTCTAGCAAAGAGCTATAAAGAGCGTATCTCAAAATGGTGAATTTTGGCACAGAAGAGCAGATCTGGATGCACATATACTGGTCTTAGGGGTTTAGAGACAATTTAAGGATGGTGGGCTGGAAACAGGATGATACTATCAGTCAGAGGAGGTGCTTGAAGCTGGATATGACAGTGTGGTGGGAGTGCTTGATGGGAGAATACTGAAGGGGGGATTGTGGGAATCCTTGGATTTTGGTATACTGCTTCTGTGGAAAAGCTTTGGCTGTCATTATACCCATAATAGGTGCTTTGGTTGCCACTAATGTGAGGGAGTGTGGGAGCCAGATGTGGCTCGCTACCATCTCTCAAAGCAGAACATGGCTCGCGACCCTTTCTCAGAGCTGGATGTGGCTCGTGACCCTCGCTCAGAGCTGGATGTGGCTCTCAAGGTCAGAAAGGTTGTGGACCACTACTTTAGAGGAACGTGCTTGGCCCCTTTAAGAAAGAGGAAGGGTGTGCGATCGTGCTTTAAGCACAGTGCCTGAAGACCTGCTAGGAGTGCGTGCACCCCAGGCAGCAGCAGACCCGGAAGGGGTAGGACGGTAGCCTTGGTGGTCAGTACACTGATGTCTCTGCAGGGAGAGAGGGACTGAAGGCAGAGATACAATTCATTTAACAAACTACCAATTTATAGCAGCATGGTCACAGTTGAGAATAAGGTTCAGGTAATATTGCATGCAGCTGAACAGTGGTTTCCAGGATCTATTTCACCAGTGGACCCTTGTCACCCCATTCTGATACTAAATGTGGCTAAGTGTTTTAGATGCACAGAATTCTAAATGCAGCACAAACCTTACTTTCACTGATATTGGATTGAGGAATAAATGTAGATATTAACCCTCGATTTTATGAAAGTTTTCTGAAACATGAACATGGCAACAGGATATTTAATAAAATAAAAATAATAGCTTGATATTGGAGTTTGATTACCTTATCATTCAACATTTTAATAATATAACTTTAGATCAGTGCATGCAATGAATGTTGTAATTTCAGTTAAAATGTATAGAAAACACCATAATGGCAAAATATTATCTATGAGGCTATTCAGTTGCACTTGCTGCATGACATTTACTGAGAAAAATCATTCTCTTTGACGGTGTACATTGGCATGGGCTATATAATGATTGCTTTATTTGAACAATTAATTAGAACAGAATAATGCATAGCCACAAACTTATGCATTTGATCACTTACATGCCAATAACATTAGAGAAGGAGATCTTGCCCTTTTGAATTTGCTCAGGTGGCCATCATAAACACAAGATAAGCATGTTTGCATCCACCCCACCGCATTATCAATAATGAGTTCAACACATCTATTAGTGGAAATGCTGTTCAGCATTTTTCCAACAGCTAATTATTTTCTGAAGGATTTTATTTTGATCCTAACATTATTTTTAATGACCTGTAATTTCGCAAACATTTATCATGCCATTAATTGAGATTATGAGACTAGTAACCGGTAGATGCTTATTGTGGTTTTTGGTGTATCTCGTAAAATTTAATGTCAGCTATCAATTGCCTTTTCCTTTTCAAGGCTTCTAACTAGACCCCAATTTCCAAATTTAAAAATGTATTTCTTGACTTGTATGAACGATAATTTTTTAAAAATCTTAAACATATATTTTGGAGGCCATTATTGGCAAACTCAAGAATGATACCTTTTATATGCTATTATAAGTAATATAATATCATAAATGACATTCCTACTATGCCTATAGAATATGATAAGCTGTATAATAGCAATTGGTACAAGACATGGAAAATAACATTTTTTCTTATGATCGCAACTATTTTTTTACACAAAATGGCAAGTGTTCATTAGTAACATGACATTTTTAGATATTTATATACCAATATATTTCAGGAACAGAGTTAGAGTCAGCCAATAACAAAAGTTCTAATTGGTACCTCCCCTACCGTAAACAAATATGCGCCGGAGCTACTACAGGAAGGGAAGAAGAGGATGGCATCGTATTAAGATGGGAGGAGCCGGACCGGACTGCGACACCCATTGGACCGGACCGCCCCCTCCGCTGAGTATAATATATCGTGTTTTTCTTATCTTTCAGATTACATTGGGGGGCTTATCTACAGCTTTACGGAATGCTGTAGATAAGCCCCTGATGTCAATACCAGCAGCTGATAGGGCAAAAAAAGGGTGACATATTCCCTTTAACCCTTGCAGCACCAGAGCAAAGAAGGCCAAACTTCCAATAGGATGGTGAAAGCGTTCTAACTACTGTAGATGTATGTGTCACCAGAGGCTGCTATCATCTGACCCCACTCTGTTGCGGTAAGCCCATGACATCCCTCCTTTAATGTTCAAACCCACAATACCCCTTTTATAGCCATTATAGAGTATGATACTCCCCAAAATGTCCCCACACAGTGAGTATGACACCCCCACAGTGCCCTCACAGAATGATGGTACTAGAGTGCTTGAGCACACAATATTATATCCCCATAATTCCCACTCACACAGTATCATGGCCTATTAGTATGATGGCCCTCACTCAGTATAATTGCCACTACAGAACCTCACACAGTATGCTCACCCCACAGCCATCCCCTCACTTAGTATTATGACTTTACAGCCCCTCATTATGTACTTTTCCTCTCTTTCTTCCAAGAACCATAACTTTTATTTTTTCATCCACATAACCATCCAAAGAGTTGTACCTTTAAATTAATTAAATCATTCATTTTTATAATGTGATGCACTGGAAAATAGGAAAACATTGCAAGTAGTTTGAAATTACAATGCGCAATTCCACAATAATGTTTTTGTTTTTTTACATATCATGTATGTTATATAGTAAAACTCACCTGGTGATATGATTCTCCAGGTCAGTATAATTATACAGATCTGTAGTATTTTTTAAGTGGTGAAAAAAATTCAGAAATTTGTAAAAAAAAACAAAAAAAATTTGCATATGTTCATGTGTTGCATTTTTTTGAGACCGATAATGCTTTCAAATTTTGGGATATGGGGCGGTGTGATGGCTTATTTTTTTGTACTCTAAGCTGAAATTTTTGCAGACACCATTTTATATATTTGTTTTTGCATGTAAGTTCACTGAAACACAAATTTTGTGACTTTTGAAATCTTCGTGGTAGTTTCGATCTGCTTCATCAAAATGGGTGAAGCTTAAGCAGAAGAGGGGCCGGACAGGGCATGGCAATACCTGCTTATCTAATTCATGATGAATTGTGGTGACTCAAATTTAACTCGAGTTCCTGACTGGAGTAAGATTTCTGGTGAGGAACATGGAGGTGCATGCTACTTTTAAGATGTCTGAGGCATGAGCCTCCTAATGAATCAGGTGCCTCTGACTCCAACATGCCCCATCATCAAGATTCATCATCATTCAATTCTCATTTTCTTTTTGTGGTGCCGAGGTTTCTACTTCAATTGCTGAGAATAGTAGCTCAGCCAATGATGTACTGCATCATCGGTAATGTGAGATCTCGACGTGACGTCATAGCTGCAGCCAAAACAGAGAGAGAAGTGATGACAAGCAGCTGGCACTGGAGTAGAGTAAGGTGAAAAATATATTTAATAAATTATATGGTGCAATTGAAATACACAACTTTTACAAAAAAAGGCAAGCCATCAGGTGGCCACATAGACAGTAAAAAAAAATGATTCAGTTTTAGGGAACATATGCTCAATGTGCTTCAGAACATCAGGTACATCAGGTACCATGATCTCGACTATCCTAATGGATTTCAAAGACAGTAATGGTGAATATTATAGAATAAATTTTCCATTAAAGTAGGTGTTCAAAGAAAAGTAGTTAGTTTTAAAGGGCAACCTGTCAGGATAATGCTATTAACTTGCAGATATAGGGATTATTCATAGGTTAGAAGTATGAGGGCACCGAGGGCTAATGCAGTCACCGCTCAGAGCACTGTTAGGCATGGCTGTAAACAAACCCCAGCACTGGGTGACAGCTCTCCCTGTAGTGATGTATTGCAGAGCTGGCTGTCAGTCAATGCCAGAGCGTGCTTACATTGCTGTGATCGGTGACTGTAATTGCTTCAGGCACACCTGCATGACTGAAAGCTTGTGGCTTATGGGAGAAATAAAGTTAATTTTCCGCATAATGTTATTGACCTACAGATTAACAGCATAACTGCAGGTTGATTGTGCTTTTGGATCTGATATTTTGTCTCTGTAAAATAAGCACCTTAAGTGTTAGCTAAAATGAATGAGTCACACAGATTTATTACAATAAAGCATTTTCTGACTTCAGGACAAAATCATGGAATTATTTCTATAATAAAAGTAAATTAACAATACCATTGATGACTTAATATTACCATTGATGACAAAGTGCCTGTTAGTTGAATATATCAGTGAAAAATAAATGATAGGGAGCATACAGTTTCACTGGTCACCTAGTAACCTTGCCTACCAATTTGTAATGCTACATTTGTAATGCAAAATTAATTATTATGAGTTAAGTGTTAAATGTCTCTGTTAGGGTATGTTACATCATAAGTCTCCGAATATATTGGAAGCATCAGAAAATATCCTTATTAAAGCAAATAGAAGAGGCAGCGAAACACGGAGAATTAATTATTATGGGGGATTTCTGCTACTCTTATATAAATTGAAGAGCAGAAACCTGCAGATCCAGCAAAGGAAACAAGTTTTTGACAATTACCTCACAGAACTGGTTCAGGACCAAAAGAAGATGAGGAGCACTGCTAGATCTAACATTAACCATAGGGTCAGACCGCATATCAAATATAAGGGATGGTGTTCACTTGATTAATAGTGATCACAAAATAACGCATTTTCATGTATACTTTAATAAGATGTATAGTAGAGGGGATACAAGGACACCAAACCTCAGGAAGATGAATTTCCAACGGCTGAGAGATAATCTTAGCGCCATAAACTGGAACAATGTCCTGAGAAATAAAGGTGAGCAAAGTAAATTGGATGCTTTTATAAACATCCTGAATAGGACTCAAGCAGAATAAATATCCTATTGGAATAAACAAGCTAGAAATAGGAGGAAACTGCTATGGTTAAATAGAGCTGTAAGGCGGGCAATAAATGACAAAAAGAAAGAATTTAGGGAATTAAAACAAGAGTGGAATGAAGAGGCATTAAATAATTGTAGAAAAAGATAAGTTGTGATAAAGCAAATCAAGGCAGCAAAGAATGAGACAGAGAGAACCATTGCCAAAGAAAGTAAAAATAATCCCAAAATATTCTTCAACTACATAGACAGTAAGAAACTAGGTGAAACGGTAGAAGAGGATGAGGGAAAGGTTAATCTTTCCCTAAACATTTTTTTTCTCTACATTGTTGAAACAATAAAATCCTAGGACAAGTGACATGATAAGAGATATCAGATATTTTCTATTAAATGTCACCTGATTAACACAGGAGGAAGTACAGCACCACCTCAAAATCACTAAAATAAATAAATTCCTTGACCCAGATGTCATATACCTCTAACTACTGCAGGATTTATGTACTGTGATAGACAGACCTGTATTTTTAATATTCACAAATTCAATAATAACAGTGTCAATACCATAGGTCTGATGAATAACAAATATGGTGCTAATATTCAAAAAGGTAGCTAAATCTAAGCCTAGAAATTATAGCCAGTAAACTTAACCTCCACTCGGGGTAAAATCCTTGAAGATTTCCTAAAATACACTATTCTGGAGTATCTCAATAAGAATAGCTTCATGACTCAATATCAACATGGGTTTAAAAGGAACCAGTCCAGTCAAACTAATCTGATAAGTTTCTATGAAGAGGTAAGTTCCAGACTGAACCAGGAAAATGCTGTAGATGTTGTCTACATGGACTTTTTAAAGGCGTTTGTTATGATGGCACACAAAAGGTTGGTGCATAAAACGGGAATAATGGAACTAGGGAAAAATATGTGTAACTGGTTAACAACTGGATCAGTGATAGGAAACAAAGGGTTTTTACTGATGGAACACATTCAAGTTGAGTCACAGTTAAAAGTCGGGTACCACAGGGGTCAGTATTGAGCCTTCTTCTATTTAGCATATTTATTAATGAACTCTAAACAGACATATAAAGTAGAATTGTATTTTTTGCAGATGATACTAAACTCTGCAGGGCAATTAACATAGAGGAGGATAATTTAATAATGCAGAAGCCCAAGCTGGAGGCTTGGGCTGAGAAATGTCAATTGAAATTTAATGTAGATAAATGTAAGGTTATGCCCTTGTACTGAAACATAGATGGTCATGGCGAGAACATATTTTTGTCTCTATACAAGTCATTAGTGCAGTCATACTTACTGTAGAATACTATGTACAATTTTGGTCTCTGATGTATAAGGACAACGCTCAACTGAGGAAGCAGGGTGAAATGCGCATGGAGCCTGGTATATGCGGTGACTGAATCATCTCAAATGTAAGATACCTTTTTTAGATTCACTATTGTTATGTAATAGACAATTAACAACTGCAAATGGGTGCTTAAATCCTCTTTCTTGATTATATAGGTATATTGTATTAGCATTTTACATTTTTTGACTATCAACCTCTTTATCCACCATGTTTTTTAATAATACACATTTGGCATAGGATCAGCCCTGCATCCAGATAACCTTACCTCAATATAGATCGAAGCAGGAGTGATAATATATTACATATAAATGTGTGTTTGTACACTCATCACTTATTTCTTGCCTAGATCATGTGTTTACCTAACCTTGATTGCACCTAGTGCCCTTGTAACAATACTGTCTTATTTAATTTTATACAGGTGCTTCTCACAAAATTAAAATATCATCAAAAAGTTAATTTATTTCAGTTTTTCAATACAAAAAGTGAAACTCATATATTATGTGGAGTCATTACAAACAGAGTGATGTAATTCAAGTGTTTATTTCTGTTAATGTTGATGATTTTGGCTTACAGCCAGTGAAAACCCAAAAGTCATTATCTCAGTAAATTAGAAAAATTAACAAAAAGCACCTACAAAGGCTTCCTAAGAGTTTTAAAAGGTCCCTTAGTCTGTTTCAGTAGGCTCTACAGTCATGGGGAAGACTGCTGACTTGACAGATCAGTAAATACAAAGCAGCAACCAGCAGCACTTCAAAGATAGGGATGCACGTTTAGAGTCCAATGAACCCAATTGGAAAATACATACCAAAAATAAAAGGGAACAGCATCCAGTCCAGATGAAAAAAATAAAAGTTGATCTTTATTTTGCAATATAGCAAAATAAAGATCAACTTTTATTTTTTTCACCTTGGCTGAACACCGTTCCCATTTATATTTTTCCGAACACGTTCGCTTATCACTAGTTACGTCCGATTAAGGCTCTCTAACTTTGATGTGGGCTCACTAGCTGACTCAGTTTCTTGCTCAGCAGATGATCGCTGTGAAATTCCATCCACCCACTGCTTTTGATCTCTTAAATGTCACCTTCTCTGAGAGTGGCATCTACAGTACACCTTCAGGAAGGAGCGTCATTCTGTGCTTCAGTCAGCACTGCTGTGACACGATCACTTGTCACCAATGGGTTACTAGGATGGCTGGGGGTCTCTGCTGAAGATCCCTCTGACTGCTGTGATGGTTTTCCTGTGAATGAAAGCTTCTAGCTGGTGTTCATAGGTGTGATTTGTGCTATACACACCAATACTGTTGCCTTGTTGTGTAAAGTACAACCAATCAGATGATCACAGTTTCAAGTCCCCTGAGGGGTCTAACAAATACAGTGAAAAGTGGAAAAAATAAAAAAAATGTAAAAAATACACATACGTGGTATTGCTATATCCATTATGGTCCAATGTAGCAAAATATGAAATTAATTAATCTGGTTGGTAAATGTGTAATAATAAAATCAAAACAACTAATTTGTGATTTTTTTGGCTGCTGCAGCACAATAATGCTGCAGTAAGAAGCGATACATATGCACCAAAAAAGGTATATGTGATTTTTTTTTGGCTGCTACAATACAATAATGCTGCATTATGAGGCCATCTGGAACAACACATACCCCAAAAAGATATCAATCGAAACATCGGCTCAGTGTTCAAAAAAGCAGCAAACAACCACAAAAATTGAGAATACTATGAGTCTCGGATTATGATTACATGATCAAGTTTTTTTGTTTTTTTTTACAATTTTCCAAATTTTTTTTTCACTAATCAAAAAAAAAATGCATGTTTGGTATCCCATGCTAATATTGACCTAGAGAATCATATTGTCTTAACCCTACGATGAACAATTTGAGTAAAAAAAAAACAGAATTCCATTTTTTTGCAATTTCACTACACTTGGAATTTTTCACATGCTTTACAGTACATTACAAAATAAATAGAATTTCATTTTTGCCCTGCATAAAAATAACCATGATATGGCAATGTATGCAGAAAAATAAAAAAGTAATGGCACTTGGAGAAGAAGAGGAAAAAAAATGAAAAATATTCTTGACACTAAAGAGCTAAATTTTGGCTAAGGGTTCCATTTAAGGAAAAAAAAAATACTGTTTTGCCAAGCCAAAAGAAATGTAAGAAAGGACATAATTCTAATAATTTCAATTCTAGGTAAGCTACAAATTGATAATTTTGACGTAGGGCAAGTTGAGTTTCAAATTTTTGCCTTAGAGCCATGTGCAGCGTAGTTGTACCCTAGAGTGTAAAAGTTTTATTTTTTATGTATATGCCGTTTTTATTTTCCTGTCTGCACTTTATAAATTGCTAACTTGTGTTAACAGATACAATCACACATCAACTCACGATGAAGTTCTGCTTCCATTTGCAGAACTTAAGTTTATTTTTTTCCTTATGAACTTTTTTATATATAGTATAGGGAGTCGTGAAATATATATATATACAATATATATATATATATATATATACACAGTTGAAGCCAGAAGTTTTCATACACTATATAAAAAGACACATATGCATGTTTTTCACAATATCTGACATGAAATCAGAATAAACCTTTCCTGTTTGAGGTCATTTAGGATTACCATAATTATCAAATTTGCCAAATGCCAGAATAATGAGAGAGATTGTTTTAAGGCATTTGTATTATTTACTGCAAAGTCAAAAGTTTACATACACTAACATTACTATGCCTTTAACCCCTTAACGACTGCTAATACGCCTTTTAACAGCGGTAATTAAGGCCACTTAAACCACAGCACCGTTAATTCACGGCGCTGTGGAGAAAGTAAATAGCGCCCCCCAGTGTCGGATTTTCACCGGGGTCTCGGCTGCTGGGGGTAGCCGACACCCAAGAGAAAATTAATCGGGTTGGTTTTTACCGACCTCGCTTTTGCGATCCCCGTTATTAACCATATAACAGCGACTGCAAAAAAAAGCAGTGATTTTGCATTTAATTTCTCTTTCCTCTGATGTGATCACACATCAGAGGAGAGAGAAATAAGGTCCCCAATCCCTCTGGTACCTCCTGATGGTCGTGGATCCCCTCCCGGTGGTCCTGCGTCCCTCCTGCCTCCTCCGGTGGGCGCCGCCATCTTGGATCCTAAAGAAAATGGCGGGCGCATGCGCAGTGTGCTCGCCGTGAATCTGCAGTCTCTGGCTGGCAGATTCAATTCATTCATTTTGATCACTGTGATAAACTATCATAGAGTGATCAAAATAAAAAAAGTAAATAACCCCCCGTTTATCATCCCCTTAGATAGGCAAATTTAATGAAATAAAGAAAATATTTTTTTTTCATTTTTCCATTAGGGTTAGGGTTAGGGCTAGGGTTATGGTCAGGGTTAGGGTTAGGGTTAGGGCTAGGGTTAGTGTTAAATTAGGGTTAGGGTTAGAATTAGGGTTAGGATTTGGGTTGTAATTTGGGTTGGGCTAGGGTTAGAATTAGGGTTAGGGATAGAATTAGAGTTAGGGCAAATTAGGATTATGGTTAGAATTAGGATTAGGGATTAGGGTTGGGATTAGGTTTAGCGTTGGGATTAGGGTAAGGGGTGTTTTGGGCTTAGGGTTGGAGCAAGAATTGAGGAGTTTCCACTATTTACCTACTTTGGGGGTCTAATTTCTCCTGTTACCCTTGTGATAATAAAAAAATTGGGGACTAAAAAATCACTTTTGTGGAAAAAAAAATTGTCATGATCCCAGTGCAGGTTTTTGAGCTGCACGTCAGGGGTTAATGTCTGGAGCTCAGTGCAGGTTTTGACTTGTACACCTGGGGTTAATGATTGTGGCCTCTCTTTGGTTCTGGGAGAGCTTCTTAAACCCCTGGGAAGCTCCAATCCCTGTCAGTTATACTTTTGCCTTTGGCCAAGTGTGGTGACCTCTGTGTGCCTGTGCCTGTTTGTTGTTATAGCTTGTTTATATGGTTCTGACCCGCTTCTGTTCCCCGTTGTGAGTTTGCCTGTTAATTCTGTACTGTGCTACACTCTCTGTGTATGACTCGTTGCCTGTTATCTGACTACTCTCTGCTCGCCCCTCTTGTACCTTGCAGCTATCTCTGTGTATGACTCATTGGCTACGTCCTGACTATCCTCCCTGTCTATGCCCCTTGATAACTTTGTCTCGCAGTTACCCTGCTAGGAGTTCTCTTGCAGCTCCTAGCTCTCTGGAGTTTAGGCCATGCCCCCAGCAGTCACGTGCTTCAGGTCCTGCTGTTCTGAAGTACACACCTATTCGGCTGCTGCCTGCTCCACAGGTATTTTTGAGCACAGTTCGCTTTACTCAGGACACATGCACTGGCTCAGTGAGCATGTTCAGTGCGGTGTTCCTGACATTATAACTGACCTTGAATTTTTTTTTTCTCTCCTCACTTCTGCAGCATAGACCCTACGATTGTGCCATTGATTTAGTACCCGGAGACAAGTTACCTAAGGCTCGATTGCTTAATTTGTCTGGACCTGAGCGCCAAGCCATGAAGGAGAACATAGCTGAGAGTCTCCGCAAAGGGCATATCAGGCCTTCTGTGTCACCTGTGGCAGCAGGATTCTTCTTTGTGAAGAAGAAAGATGGTGGTTTGTGGCCGTACCTCGACTTTCGGGAACTGAACACGATAATGGTTAGGAACACTTACCCGCTTCCCCTTATCCCTGATTTATGTAACCAGTTAGCTGGGGCCTAATGGTTCTCCAACTTAGATGTCCGGGGGCCTACAATCTGATAAGTGTTTGGGAAGGGGACGAGAGGAAAACTGTGTTCGTCACTCTTTGAAAACCTGGTAATGCCGTTTGGATTAACTAATGCGCCCACTATTTTCCAGAATTTCATCAATGTGGTGTTTTCTGACCTGATAGACCATTTTGTTATTATTTATTTGGATGACATTTTGGTGTATTCCCCGGACAGCAAATCTCACTTGCAACATCTACAGACAGTTCTCCAGAGACTCAGGGAGAACCAATTGTTCGCTAAATTGGAAAAATGTTCATTTTTTGTACAGGAAATGTCTTTTTTGGGGTTGATTGTGTCCTGTGAGGGGTTTCGTATGGATCCGAAGAAGGTGCTGGCGATCGCTGACTGAGTTCAGCCTCGAGATCTCAAGGGGCTCCAGCGCTTCTTAGGATTTGCGAACTATTATCGGAGATTCATTAAAGGTTTCTCACAAGTGGTTAAACCACACACAGATCTTACCCAGAAGGGCGTTGATGTAAAAATTGGTCTGTACTTGCTAAGGAGTCCTTCTCAGTTATTAAGAAATGTTTTATGTCCGCCCCGGTGTTGGTCCAACCAGACCCATCCAAACCATTCATTGTGGAGGTGGATGCTTCTGAAGTAGGGATGGGGGCAGTGCTATCCCAGGGTCCGGCCACCCTTACCAATCTCAGACCCTGTGACTTCTTCTCCAAGAAGTTCTCTTCAGCCGAGAGAAACTATGATGTAGGCAATAGAGAACTTCTTGCGGTCAAGCTGGCATTTGAGGAATGGAGGCACTTTTTGGAAGGGGCGGCTCACCCTATCACGATTGTCACTGATCCCAAAAATTTGGCATACCTTGAATCTGCTAAGAGGCTTTCTCCTAGACAAGCCCGTTGGTCACTTTTTTTTTCACGATTTCAATTCTCCATTACTTTTTGACCGGGGTCCAAAAATGTTAAAGCGGATGCCCTGTCCAGAAGTTTTGACCCGGTGTCTCCCCCCGAGCAGCCATCCTCCATTCATCCCCCAGTGGTGGTTGTGTTGGGGGTCTCATCTGAGTTGGAACAAGAAATTCTAAGGGCTCAGGCCCTAGCTTCGGCAACCATGCCAGGAGATAAATTGTTTGTTCCAGATTTATTGCGGCCTAGACTTCTGCAGGAGTTTCATGTGTCTAGGCTGAGTGCTCATCCAGATATCATGGCCACTAGAGAGGCAGTAGACAGTGGTTTTTGGTGGCCTTCACTAAGGTCCGATGTCAAGAAATTTGATTCTGCTTGTGGTGTGTGTGCCCGTTCCAAAAGCTCACAGAACCGGCCGGCTGCGGAACTCATACCTTTACCGGTTCCTGATAGGCCATGGACTCATCTTTCCATGGATTTTATTACCGGCATCCACCTTCAAGGGGCAATACCGCGATCTGGGTGGTGTTGGATAGGTTTTCTAAACAGGCCCATTTCATTCCCTTGGCAGCATTACCCTCAGCAGAAACATTGACAAGGTTGTTTGTGCAGCATGTGGTCCGATTGCATGGGGTACCCCTGAATGTGGTGTCTGACAGAGGTGTACAGTTTGTGGCCAAATTTTGGAGGACGTTCTGTATGAAATTGGGCATCTCACTCTCCTTCTCGTCGGCATATCACCCGGAGAGTAATGGTCAGACAGAACGCACCAATCAATCCCTGGAACAAATTCTCAGGTGTCTGACCTCCGCCAGACAAGAGGATTGGTGTGATGCATTACCGTTGGCGGAATTCGCTTTTAACAACCGGGTGAGTCAGTCCACCAACATGTCCCCATTCCTGATTAACTATGGGTTTAATCCACATTTTGGGGAAAAAAACGAGGAAAAATGTCCAATCATTAAAATTTCTTTATTTTATTATTTAACAAACAAATGTATACATTATATATATAATTAAAATAGATTAATAAGGGGAGGTCAATGCCAAAATGAAGGCACAGCCAGGGGACAGCTGTAAATACTTAGTAAAAATGCACCCACAATAATGTCATACAAAATCTAGTGAAAACAAAAATGTATAATAAATGTATAATATATAAATATATAAACATATATATCAAGTGCAAAACTACAGATGATAAGTGCAAGCAAGAAAGAACTGTGTAAAAAAATATATATTAAAAAAATGTAAAATAAAACTAAAATAAATATACAATGAAAAAGATTAATTAATAATGAATAATAAATATATTAACACAAATAAAGTGCAATGTGTTGAAAAATAGTGAATAAAAAAGTGTACAAAAAATCCCTGTATAAATATATATATATACACATATATCTAAGACCAAGTGCTGAAATAATTAATAATAAATAAAATAAATAAATAAACTAATAAGCTGCCGCACATAAAGTGCGATGTGCTGCGGTGATACAGGTGATGCGGTAAATCAGCGCTTATAGTAAAAATAAATAATAAAAGAAGTGAGCACAGTGTGGATACCTTTCTGCTGCTTCTGTCCCCAGGATGTGCCAGCCCCGACGCGCGTTTCGGCGTACCTTCGTCAGGGGGTGGCACCATCCAGACAGGAAGGAGTATAAATAGGGCAGACTGTCCAATTTTTTAATATATATTTTTTTACACAGTTCTTTCTTGCTTGCACTTATCATCTGTAGTTTTGCACTTGATATATATGTTTATATATTTATATATTATACATTTATTATACATTTTTGTTTTCACTAGATTTTGTATGACATTATTGTGGGTGCATTTTTACTAAGTATTTACAGCTGTCCCCTGGCTGTGCCTTCATTTTGGCATTGACCTCCCCTTATTAATCTATTTTAATTATATATATAATGTATACATTTGTTTGTTAAATAATAAAATAAAGAAATTTTAATGATTGGACATTTTTCCTCGGTTTTTTCGTTTGTTTTATCTTATTTGTCCGAGTTGTCTTTTTAATATTTTCCATGGGTGCATAACTATGATATTTAGGTGAATTTTATACTGCACTTTCCTTGAGTTATTTTATTTTGGGGAGTTTTCACGGGTGGATTCTGGTTGTCCAGGGGTAGAGGGGTCCGTTCAACGGTTAAAAAACCTCTGTGCTGAAGTCCAGCGTAATATCTCTCGGGCCCAGGGGAGGTACAAATATTTTGTTGATAAAAAGAGAGCCTCTGGAGACATTTTTCAGGTGGGAGAGAAGGTTTGGCTTTCCACACGTACCATCAACTTAAAGGTACCATCTGCTAAGTTGGGACCAAAGTTCATTGGTCCGTACGAGATTATGGAGATAGTCAACCCAGTGGCATATAGGTTGCGTCTCCCCGCCTCCTTAAAAATATCCAATGTGTTCCATAAATCTCTGTTGAAATCCGTAGGGTCTGTCAAAGAGGACTTCGAGCCTGTTGTTCCTCCAGTGCTGGTGGAGGGTCAATAGGAATATGAGGTCGGACATATTGTGGACTCTCGGCCTGTGCACCACTCTTTGCAGTACCTGGTCCACTGGAAGGGATATGGACCAGTGGAGCGTTCATGGGTCCCTGCTCGCTCTGTACATGCAGATCGTGTGGTTCGAACTTTCCATGCCAAGTACCCGGGGAAGCCTGGGGATCCAGAGGCCCCCCGTTGAGAGGGGGGTACTGTCATGATCCCAGTGCAGGTTTTTGAGCTGCACATCAGGGGTTAATGTCTGGAGCTCAGTGCAGGTTTTGACTTGCACACCTGGGGTTAATGATTGTGGCCTCTCTTTGGTTCTGGGAGAGCTTCTTAAACCCCTGGGAAGCTCCAATCCCTGTCAGTTATACTTTTGCCTTTGGCCGAGTGTGGTGACCTCCGTGTGCCTGTTCGCTGTTATAGCTTGTTTATATGGTTCTAACCCGGTTCTGTTCCCCATCGTGAGTTTGTCTGTTGATTCAGTACTGCGCTACCCTCTCTGTGTATGACTCATTGCCTGTTTTCTGACTACTCTCTGCTCGCCTCTCTTGTACCTTGCAGCTATATCTGTGTATGGCTCATTGGCTATGTCCTGACTCTCCTCCCTGTCTATGCCCCTTGGTAACTTTGTCTCGCAGTTACCCTGCTATGAGTTCTCTTGCAGCTCCTAGCTCTCTGGAGTTTAGGCCACGCCCCCAGCAGTCACGTGCTTCAGGTCCTGCTGTTCTGAAGTATGCACCTACTCGGCTGCTGCCTGCTCCACAGGTATCTTTGAGCACAGTTCGCTTTACCCAGGACACGCGCACTGGCTCATTGAGCAAGTTCAGTGCGGTGTTCCTGTCAAAAAGACTTTTCATTTTCACGGCTCTGCGTTATAAACTTCTGTGAAGCACTTGGGGGTTCAAAGTGCCCACCACACATCTAGAAAATCTCCTTGGGGGTCTAGTTTCCAAAATGGGGTCACTTGTGGGGGGTTTATACTGTTTAGGTACATCAGGGGCTCTGCAAACGCAACATTACGCCTGCAGACCATTCCATCAAAGTCTGCATTCTAAAATGGCGCTCCTTCTCTTTCGAGCTCTCCCATGTGCCCAAACAGTGGTTTCCCCCCACATATGGGGTATCATCGTACTCAGGATAAATTGCGCAACAACGTTGGTGGTTCAATTTCTCCAATTACCCTTGATAAAAAAAACATAGCTGGCTAAAAAATCATTTATGAGGAAAAAAAGTGATTTTTTTATTTTCACTGCTCTGCGTTATAAACTTCTGTGAAGCACTTGGGGGTTCAAAGTGCTCACTACACATATAGATAAGTTCCTTCAGGGTTCTAGTTTCCAAAATGGTGTCACTTGTTGGGGGTTTCCACTGAAAAAGTGGTTTACCCCCACATATGGGGTATTGGCAGATTCAGGAGAAATTGCACAACAAATTTTGTGGTTCATTTTCTCTTTTAACACTTGTGAAAATAAAAAAATTGGTTGTGAAGATAATTTTTTGCAAAAAAAGTTAAATGTTAATTTTTTCCTTCCACATTGCTTTAGTTCCTGTGAAGCACGTAAAGGGTTAATAATCTTCTTGAATGTGGTTTTGAGCACCTTGAGAGGTCTAGTTTTTAGAATGGTGTCACTTTTTGGTATTTTCTGTCATGTACACCTTTTAAAATGACTTTAAATATGATGTGGTCCCTGAAAAAATGGTTTTGTAAATTTTGCGGTAAAAATGAGAAATCGCTGGTCAACTTTTAACCCTTACAACTTCCTAACAAAAAAAAATATTTTTCCAAAATTGTGCTGATGTAAAGTAGACAAGTGGGAAATGTTATTTATTAAGAAATTTGTGTGACACATCTCTCTGATTTTAGGGCATAAAAATTTAATGTTTTAAAATTGCTAAATTTTCAAAATTTTTGCCATATTTCCCTTTTTTTCATAAATAAACACAAGACATATTGAAGAAATGTTACCACTAACATAAAGTACAATATGTCACGAAAAAATATTCACAGAATCAACGGGATCCGTTTAACGTTCCAGAGTTATAACCTCATAAAGTGACAATGGTCAGAATTGTAAAAACTGGCCTGGTCATTAAGCTGCAAACTGGCTCTCTCACTAAGGGGTAAAACAATTCTGGACTGCCAATATGATGATGTCATGTGTTTGGAAGTTTCTGATTTTTTTGGCAACATCTGAGAGACACACCTTTGGATGTATTTTAATGCACATCTGAAACACACTGATTCTTTGTGAAGCATCATGGGAAAGTCTCAAGAAATCATCCAAGATATCAGAAAAAGAATTGTGGACTTGCACAAGTCTATTAAATATGAAAAAAGGCAGGAGCTGCATAAATAATAGAAAATAAATAAAAAGTGGTGCAACTAAATGCGCTGTGAAAAATGCAAAACAAAGAAAGAAAGTTACGCAAATATCAGTGCACACACCAAGAAATACAAAGTGAAAAAGGCTTTATTAGAAACACTATGTGCACAAAAATACATTAAAAACATTAAAAAAGCATTAATAGTAACATAGTAACATAGTTATTAAGGTTTAAGGAGGACTTTAAGTCCATCTAGTTCAACCCATATCCTATCCTAACCTGCCCTAACATGTTGATCCAGAGGAAGGCAAAAAAAAACCCATGTGGCAAACAGTAAGCTTCACATTGGAGAAAAAAATTCCTTCCTGACTCCACATACGGCAATCAGACTAGCTCACTAGATCAACGCAATATTAAGGAAACTAGTGTATATACCCTGTAATATTATACTTTTCAAGAAAGGCATCCAGACCCCTCTTAAATTTTAGTAGGGAATCACTCATTACAACATCATATGGCAGAGAGTTCCATAGTCTCACTACTCTTAGGCTGAGTTCACACATGGCGTTTTTTTCGCATTTCCGCGGCGGTTTTAACCGTGCGATTTTGCCGCGAAAATGCGAAAAATAAGCATCCCATGTATTCCTATGGGATTCCGCAATGCTGTGCTAATGCTGCGGTTTTTACCGCGGCGGAATCGCTTCGTGGTAAAAACCGCAGCATGCTCATTAATTTTGCAGAATCGCGGCGATCCCACACCCATAGGAATGCATTGTTCCACTTACTTCCCGCATGTGGCTGTGCACACCATGCGAAAAGTAAGCAGAACATTTGCGGATGGTACCCACGGCCCGGAGGAGAGGACACTCTCCTCCGGGCTTTGGGTACCATATCCCTGTAAAAAATAGAATTTAAAATAAAAAATATTGTTATTCTCACCTTTCGACGTCCCGTGCAGCCTTCCCGCTTTTCTCCATGCTCTCGTTCCCAGTAATCCTTTGCGAAAATGCCCGCCATGGCGTCCGTTCTCGCGGGATCACGAAGTCTCGCAGTCATTCGCGCGACGTCATTGCGAATTACCGCGAGACATCGCGAACCCGCGAGAACGGATGTCATCTCCGGCATTTTTGCAAAGGATTACTGGGAACGGCTGCACGGGACGTCGGAAGGTAAGAATAACACCATTTTTTTTTTTTTGCATTTTATCTTTTACTACTGAGGCTGCATAGGCAGCTTCAGTAGTAAAAAGTTGGTAACACATGTCAAACAATATGTTTGATGAGTGTGACCAACCTGTCAATCAGTTCTCCAAGCGATGCTACAGATCGCTTGGAAAACGCTAGCATTTTGCAAGCTAAATACGCTTGCAAAATGCTAGTTTTTCCGCGGGAAAATCGCGGGAATTTAAAATGCGATTTTCCTGCGGAATAGAATTCCGGAATTCTCGCGGTAATTTCCGCGAGAGTTCCGGTACGGGTGAACTTAGCCTTACAGTAAAGAATCCGCGTCTTAAACTTTCTTTCCTCCAGATGTAGAGGATGCTCCCTTGTCCCCGTCACAGGTCTAAGAGTAAAAAGATCATTAGAAAGGTCTTTGTACTGTCCCCGCATATATTTATACATTGTAATAAGATCACCGCTAATAAGTCTTCGATTTTACAAACTAAATAACCCCAAGTGTAATAACCTATCTTTGTATTGCAGACCCCCTAGTTCCCTAATAACCTTGGTTGCTCTTCTCTGCACCTGCTCCAGTTCAGCTATATCTTTCTTATTCACCGGAGACCAGAACTGTATGCAGTATTCTAAGTGGAGTCGCACTAGTGACTTATATAGAGGTAAAATTATGTTCTCTTCATGAGCATCTTTGCCTCTTTTAATGCATCCCATTATTTTATTTGCCTTTGCAGCAGCTGCCTCACACTGGCCACTAAATGTGAGTTTGTCGTCCACCCATACAACCAGGTCTTTTTCAGTGACAGTTTTGCCCAGTGTTTTACAATTATGCACATAATTATACATCTTGCTTGTTCTACCCAAGTGCATGACTTTACATTTATTCCCATTAAAGCTCATTTGCCATTTATCAGCCCAAGCTTCTAGTTTACATAAATCATCCTGCAATATAAAATTGTCCTCCTCTGTATTGATTACCCTGCAGAGTTTAGTGTCATCTGCAAAGATTGAAATTTTACTCTCTATGCCCCCTACAAGGTCATTAATAAATATGTTAAAAAGAAGCGGGCCCAATACTGACCCCTGTGCTACCCCACTGCTAACCGTGACCCAGTCCGAGTGTGCTCCATTAATAACCACCCTTTGTTTCCTATCCCCGAGCCAGCTCTTTACCCACTTACACATATTTTCTCCATCCCCATTGTTCTCATTTTATGTATCAACCTTTTGTGTGGCACCGTATCAAAAGCTTTTGAAAAGTCCATGTACACCACGTCCACTGCATTCCCTTGGTCCAGCCCATAACTTACCTCTTCATAAAAGCTTATCAGATTAGTCTGACAGGAACGGTCCTGTTATGAATGAGTCACCGAGGAGGAAAAAACAAAAAGCAAGCAAAGCCCAGAAAACCAGAGAGGTTGGTAACTAGCGGATTGCAGATTCCTGATCCTATCCACAACAACTAGCAGTAGCCGTGGAGCGTGCCTACAGTGGTCCTAGATGCCTCGTCACGGCCGGAGAACTAAATAAGCCAAAAGAGTGAAAGGGAAAATGTAAACTGCCCCAGAGCAGACCCCAAAGCAATAGACAGCCCCCAACATGTATTGTCGGTGAAACAAGATGAAAACAAAGACACAGGTAGAAAGATAGGCTGAGCAAACGATGGGGCCCTCGCTAACTAGAAAGGACAGGAAAGAAAAGCTGCTGTCTGCAATCATGCAAAAAAACCTGCCAAAAAGAATGTCCAACACGTCTGATAGAAAAAGGCCCTGAAGTCGCTTAGACTTCAAAATCACTATATCAGCACTCAGGTATGTTCTGAAGACAGAGCAAAAGAGATCAACTGATCAGAGACAAAAATGGGGATTCAGCCCAGTCCCAGCCAGGGCTGGCTGAACACAAAAACTAAGTAAACCAGACAAAAACTCATATGAACAATAGCAGAGAAAACTTAGCTTTAGGAAGGCAGGAACCAAACTGGAAACCAGGAGCCACAGTCAGGAAAAATCACCAGCAAGAAACTAGGGAGTCAGCTGCCTTAAATCCAATCAGAAACTCCTGATGTCCAATCGCAGTCCTCTTCCTCAGGTGGCCGGTCTCTGCCATTTAGATCAGCTTCATTTCCTCCCTTCACCAACAGAGGGAGTCCAGATAGAGAACTCACTACTCCTCTGTCAGCACAGCCAGCTCCATAACCCTCACCAGAAGCCAGAGGCAAACCCGAAAAAGAGCTCACAACACGGTCCCTTGTAAACCCATGTTGATATTGGGTCATGAGGTTATTCTTCTTCTGATACTCCAGTATAGTATCTCTTAGAAAACCCTCCAAATTTAACCTACAGTTGAGGCTAAAATTACTGGCCTATAATTTCCAATTTCAGTTTCTGTCCCCTTTTTGAATGTTGGCACCACATTTGCCATACGCCAGTCCTGTGGTACAGACCCTGTTATTATGGAATCTTTAAAGATTAAAAATAATGGTCTATCTATGGCTGAACATAATTCCTGCAGTACTCGGGGGTGTATCCCATCCGGGCGTGGGGATTTGTAAATTTTAGTGATTTTTAGACACCGCCATACTTCCTGCTGGGTTAGGCAGGTGACATTTTATGGAGAATTTTTATCACTGGTCATGTTATCCGTCATGGGATTTTCTTGTGTAAATACTGTTGAAAAAAGTCATTTAGCTTATTGGCTTTTTCCTCTTCCTCATCCACAATTTCACCCAGACTATTTTTAAGGGGGCCAACACTATCATTTTTTAGTTTCTTACTATTTATGTAGTTAAAGAATATTTTGGGATTATTTTTGCTTTCTCTGGCAATGAGTCTCTCTGTCTTTGCTGTCTTGATTTGCTTTTTACAGAATTTATTTAATCTTCTGTATTTATTTAATGCCTCATCACTACCTACATGCTTTAATTCAATAAATGCTTTATTTTTGTCCCTTATTGCGCCCCTTACAGCTCTATTTAGCCATAGTGGTTTCCTCCTATTTCTAGCATGTTTATTCCCATATGGTATATATTGTGCACAGGTCCTATTCAGGATGCTAATAAATGTCTCCCATTTTCTTTGTGTATTTTTATGTCTCAGGATATTGTCCCAGTTAATTGCACCAAGATCATCTCTCATCCGTTTTGAAATTTGCCTTCCTGAAGTTTAGGGTCCATGTAACCCCTCTACTACACATCTTATTAAAGGATACATGAAAACTTATTAATTTGTGATCATTATTACCCAAGTGACCCTCAGCCCTTATATTTGATATGCGGTCTGGCCTGTTGGTTAATATTAGGTCTAGCAATGCCCCCCCTCTTGTTGGGTCCTGAAACAGTTGTGAAAGGTAATTGTCTCTCATAGTTTTCAAAAACCTATTACCTTTGCTGGAACTGCAGGTTTCGGCTACCCAATGTATTTCAGGGTAGCTTAAGTCCCCCATAATAATGACTTCTCCTTGAGTCGCAGCTTCATCTATTTGCTTTATGAGGATATTCTCTGTTGCTTCCATTATTTTTGGAGACTTATAACAAACCCCTATCAGTAATTTTTTATTTTTCCCCCCTCCCCTTACCTCTACCCACAGGGACTCTACATTTTCATTAGATCCATATTTATTATCACGAAGGATGGGTTTTAAAGATGATTTTACATATAAACACACGCCTCCCCCTCGCTTATTTGTCATTTCTGAACAGACTATAGCCCTGTAAATTAACTGCCCAGTCATGGCTCTCGTCCAGCCATGTCTCAGATATCCCCAACATGTCATAATTATGTTCCAACAACATTAACTCCAATTCCTCCATTTTGTTGGCGAGATGTGGATGCAATTTTTCAGGCCCTGGGGTTGTTGTATGATGAATCTAATACTATTGATCAAGCTGAGAAGACCTTATTGGCATTGAACCAGGGTCAGGATGCTGCGGAGTTATACTGCCAGAAGTTCCGAAAGTGGTCAGTTCTTACTAAATGGAATGATGATGCCCTAGCAGCTCTCTTTCGGAAACGTCTGGCAGAAACCGTAAAAGATGTTATGGTGGGATTTCCTGTCCCCTCTGGTCTTAACGACTCCATGTCATTAGCCATTCAAATTGATCGACGTTTACATGAACATAGAAGTATGCGAGAGGAGGTGCTGCTTTTTGAACAAACATCTGAACCCATGCAATGTGATAGGGTTCTATCTAGGATGCAACGTCAAGAGTTTAGAAGGCGTAATAAGTAGTGTTGAGCTTTCCGATACCGCAAGTATCGGGTATCGGCCGATATTTGCCGTATCGGAATTCCGATACCGAGTACCGATACTTTTTTTGTATCGGATACCGGAATCGGAAGTCCAAAATGCAATGAGCCACTTTTGTGGCTCTGATTGGCTGCCGAAATGACATCATCATGATGCGCTGTCTGTGCGCATCATGATGCGCCGTCAGTTCGGGCCTTCGGGGGGGGCTGTGCCGACTGTCCGGGGGTCTGTGCCGGCCTGCCGGTGGTCTGTGCAGGCTCCGGGGGTCTGTGCCGGCCTGCCGGGGGCTGTGCCGACCTGCCGGTGGTCTGTGCAGGCTCCGGGGGTCTGTGCCGGCCTGCCGGGGGGCTGTGCCGGCCTGCCGGTGGTCTGTGCAGGCTCCGGGGGCTGTGCCAGCCTGCCGGGGGGCTGTGCCGGCCTGCCGGTTGTCTGTGCAGGCTCCGGTGGTCTGTGCCGGCCTGCTGGGGGGCTGTGCCGGCCTGCCCGTGGTCTGTGCAGGCTCCGGGGGGCTGTGCCGGCCTGCCGGTGGTCTGTGCAGGGCTCCGGGGGTCTGTGCAGGCATCGTCCGATGGGACTACAAGTCCCATCGGGCGATGCCTGCTACCATGACAGTGATTGACACATTAGCCAATGATGGGACAGTAGTAGTCCCATCATCCGGCTAATGTGTTGAATGTAAAAAAAAAAAAAAAAAATTTACATGCTACATACATGCTACATACATGCAACATGCATACTACATATATACTACATGTAACATACATACTACATGCAACATGCATACTACATACATGCTACATACTACATGCATGCTACATACTACATACATACTACATACATAATACATATATACTACATGCATGCAACATACATACAACATATATACTACATGCATGCAACATGCATACTACATATATACTATATATACTACATGTAACATACATACTACATATATACTACATGCTACATACATGCTACATACTACATACATGCTACATACTACATACATAATACATATATACTACATGCATGCAACATACATACAACATATATACTACATGCATACTACATATATACTATATATACTACATGTAACATACATACTACATATATACTACATGCTACATACATGCAACATACATACTACATACATGCTACATACATACTACATACATAATACATATATACTACATGCATGCAACATACATATATACTACATACAATACATACATATAGACATACAGTACATATAACATAGAGTACATACTCACCGTCACTTGTCACTTTGATCCCCGAAGCCATTGTCCCCTTGAGGAATAAATATCAAAATAAAAAAACACCAATATACTTACCCCGATCCGCAGAAGTCCACGCAGCAATGGCATAAAGTGAGACTAGGGACTTTTTTTTTTAAAGTGGTGGAGGAATACAGTGCGGAAGGATACCTACCTTCCGTCATTGTATTCCTGGAGCTGGTAGAGAACGGTAGCATCAGCTGATGCTGCTGTTCTCCATGCAAGATGGACGTGGGACCCTCGTGGACTTCTGCGGATCGGGGTAAGTATATTGGTGTTTTTTTATTTTGATATTTATTCCTCAAGGGGACAATGGCTTCGGGGATCAAAGTGACAAGTGACGGTGAGTATGTACTCTATGTTATATGTACTGTATGTCTATATGTATGTATTGTATGTAGTATATATGTATGTTGCATGCATGTAGTATATGTGCAGTATATATGTAGTATGCATGTTGCATGCATGTGGTATATATGTAGTATGTATGTATGTAGCATATATGTAGCATGTAGCATGTATGTAGTATGTATGTTGCATGTATGTAGCATGTAGTGTGTATGTATGTAGCATGTATGTAGTATGTATGTTGCATGTATGTAGCATGTAGTGTGTATGTTGCATGTATGTAGCATGTAGTATATATGTAGTATGTATGTTACATGTAGTATATATAGTATATATGTAGTATGCATGTTGCATGCATGTAGTATATATGTTGTATGTATGTTGCATGCATGTAGTATATATGTATTATGTATGTATGTAGCATGTATGTAGTATGTATGTTGCATGTATGTAGCATGTAGTATATATATAGTATGTATGTTACATGTAGTATATATAGTATATATGTAGTATGCATACTGCATGCATGTAGTATATATGTTGTATGTATGTTGCATGCATGTAGTATATATGTATTATGTATGTAGTATGTATGTAGCATGTATGTAGTATGTATGTTGCATGTATGTAGCATGTAGTACATATGTAGTAAGTATGTTACATGCAGTATATATGTAGTATGCATGTTGCATGCATGTATTATATATGTTGTATGTATGTTGCATGCATGTAGTATATATGTATTATGCATGTAGCATGTATGTAGTATGTAGCATGTATGTAGCATGTAGTATATATGTAGTATATGTTACATGTAGTATATATAATATATATGTAGTATGCATGTTGCATGCATGTAGTATATATGTATTATGTATGTAATATGTAGCATGTATGTAGCATGCATGTAGTATGTAGCATGTATGTAGTATGCATGTTGCATGTAGTATATATGTAGTATGTATGTTACATGTAGTATATATGTAGTATGCATGTTGTATGTATGTAGCATGTATTTTTTTTTTTTTTTTTACATTCAACACATTAGCCGGATGATGGGGCTACTACTGTCCCATCATTGGCTAATGTGTCAATCACTGTCATGGTAGCAGGCATCGCCCGATGGGACTTGTAATCCCATCGGACGATGCCTGCACAGACTCCCGGAGCCTGCACAGCCCACCGGCAGGCCGGCACAGCCCCCCGGCAGGCCGGAACAGACCACCGGAGCCTGCACAGCTCCCCGGCAGGCCGGCACAGCTCCCCGGCAGGCCGGCACAGACCCCCGGAGCCTGCACAGACCACCGGCAGGCCGGCACAGCCCCCCGGCAGGCCGGCACAGACCACCGGAACCTGCACAGACCACCGGCAGGCCGGCACAGCCCCCCGGCAGGCCGGCACAGACCACCGGAACCTGCACAGCCCACCGGCAGGCCTGCACAGACCACCGGCAGGCCGGCACAGCCCCCGGGCAGGCCTGCACAGACCACCGGAGCCTGCACAGACCACCGGCAGGCCTGCACAGACCACCGGAGCCTGCACAGACCCCCCGGCAGGCCGGCACAGACCCCCGAAAGGCCCGTACAAACCCCAGAGAGGCTGTACAAGGCAAAAATAGGGTTTTTCTTATTCCGATACCGTAAGTCCCATAGACTTGAATGGGACTTCCGGTTTCGGAATCGGCGATACCCGATATTTTTTTTAGATCGGCAGATACCATCCGATACGATACTTTTAAGTATCGGACGGTATCGCTCAACACTAGTAATAAGTTATGCTTCTTTTGTGGGGACGCCTCTCATGTTATTTCTGTCTGCCCTAATGGAGAAAAATGCTTTGCTCACGCATTTGCGGTGGACAGTGTGCAGCCTAAGTTCCTTTTGGTGGTTACCTTGATCTGTTCCTTATATACTTTTTCTGCTAAGGCCTTTGTGGATTCAGGAGCAGCTTTGAATCTGATGGATCTTGACTTTGCCAAGCATTGTGGTTTCCCCATGGTGCCCCTAAGTACCCCTATTCCCTTGAGGGGGATTGATGCTACCCCTGTGGCGGAGAATAAACCCCAGTTTTGGACCCAGGTGGTAATGCGGGTCGCCCCCGGACCATCAAGAGAATTGTAAATTTTTGGTGTTGCACAATTTACATGATGCTATTGTACTGGGTTTTCCTTGGTTGCAAACCCATAATCCTGTTTTAGATTGGAAATCTCTGTCTGTGGTGAGTTGAGGTTGTCAATGTGTTCTTAGTGACACTCCTGTTTTCTCCACCGTCTTTGCCTCCTCATAGGAGTTAGGACTACACAATTGAGTTAATGCCCGGTTGTAAATTTCCCAAGGGTCGGCTTATCTGTACCTGAACATGATGCTATGCGAACTTATATCAAGGAATCATTGGAGAAGGGTTATATCACACCATCCTTTTCGCCTTGGGGTGCTGTTTTTTTCTTTGTGGCCAAAAGATATGGCTCATTAAGGCCATGTATTGACTATTGTTCCCTTTACAAGATTACTGTTAAATATCAGTACCTGTTACCCCTGATTTCTGATTTATTTGCCAGAGTTAAAAGTGCTTGTTGGTTTACGAAACTTGAACTCGGGGGGCGTATAATCTTATTCGCATCAAGCATGAGAATGAATGGAAGACGGCGCTTAATACTCCGAAGGGACATTTTGAGTACCTGGTGATGCCTTTTGGGCTCACTAATGCCCCTTCCGTTTTCCAATCTTTTATGAACGATATTTTCCGGGACCTTGTGGATAAGTTTTTGATCATTTATCTGGATGATATTTTGATTTTTTCCAGTGATTGGGATTCTCATGTGGAACGTGTCCGGACTGTGTTCCAGATTTTGAGGGAAAATACTCTGTATGTTATGGGATCAAAATGTCTTTTTGGTGTACAGAGGATTTTGTTTGTGGGATTCATTTTGTCCCCATCTGCTATTGAAATGGACCCGGCCAAGGTACAGACCATTTATGATTGGGTTCAGCCCACTTCTCTGAAGGCTCTTCAGAAGTTTTTGGGTATTGCTAATTTATATAGTAAATTTACAGTATAAGTAATTTTTCTAGTATTGTTAAACCTTTAATGGATTTGACCAAAAAGGGCGCTGATGTGGTAAATTGGCCTCCAGAGGCAGTCTCGGCATTTCAGGAGCTTAAGCAGAGATTCACTTCTGCTCCGGTTCTATGGCAACCTGATGTTTCACTCCCTTTTCAGGTGGAGATAGATGCTTCTGAGATTGGTGCTGGAGCCGTTTTGTCTCAAAGAGATCCAGTAACCTCTAAGATGAATCTCTGTGCCTTCTTTTCTCAAAACTTTTCTCCATCTGAACATAACTATGACGTGGGGTTTCGGGAATTATTGGCCTTGAAGTGGGCATTTGAAAAATGGAGACATTGGTTGGAGGGAGCCAGACATCAAGTTGTGGTTCTCACCGATAACAAGAATTTGATTTATCTTGAATCAGCCATGCTCTTGATTCCTTGACATGCTAGGTGGGACTTGTTTTTCAAACGTTTTAATTTTGTGGTCTCTTTTCTTCCAGGCACTAAGGCTAGTTTCACACTAGCGTTCATGGGCGCAGCACAGGGCTGCCGCTAAGCCCTGCCCCTGGCCACGCCCCCTTTTATCAGTTCCTCCTCTGATCGCATGAGGCTTCATGCGATCATTGTAGCCTATACTTAGCATTGGATGCGCTGATCGTGCGCTGACTGTGCGCTGGTCTGATTTTGCTGGCGCTGCGCCCAGAGCACAAGAATACCACCCAGTGCATTTTTGGGCGCTGGACGCAGCGGGAAAAGGGTGCAGCGCCAGCAAAATCAGACCAGCGCACGGTCAGCGCACGATCAGCATATCCAACGCTAAATAGAGGATATGCTGATCGCATGCAGCCTCATGTGATCAGAGGAGGAACTGACCAGAGGGGACACGGCCATGGGCGGGGCTTAGCGGTGGCCGTGCGCTGCACCCAAGAATGCTAGTGTGAAACTAGCCTAAGAATGTTAAGGCGGACGCCCTTTCTAGGAGTTTATTTGCGGATTCTCTTGACGTGACTTAGCATACGACCATTCTAAATGAGGGTGTAGTTCTTTCCGCCATCTCTCCTGATTTGAAACGTGCCCTGGAGGAATTTCAGGAGGATAAACCTGAATGATGCCCTATGGGAAAATTGTATGTCCTTGACCAGTGGCGGAAAAGAGTAATGCCAGAAATTCATTGCTCCATGTTGGCTCGTCATCCAGGTATCTTTGGTACCAGAGATTTGGTGAGTTGGTCTTTTTGATGGCCTGCCTTATCTCGTGATGTCAGGAATTTTGTGCAGTCCTGTGGGACTTGTTCTTGGTCTAAGCCGTGGTCTCGTGCTAGTGGTTTGTTGATGCCCCTGCCGGTGCCCAGGAGGCCATAGACCCTTATCTCAATGGATTTTATCTCTGATCTCCCTGTCTCTCAGAGAATGACTGTTATTTGGGTGATCTGTGATAGATTTTCTAAGATGGTCCATCTTGTACCACTCCCAAAGTTTCCATCTTTTTCTGAGTTGGGGCCCTTGTTTTTACAACAAGTGATTCGATTGCACAGGATTCCTGAGAACATTGTGTCAGACAGAGGGGTCCAGTTTGTTTCCAGATTTTGGAGGGCTTTTTATTCCAAACTGGGAATTCAGTTGTTTTTCTCCTCTGCATTTCATCCTCAGACCAATGGGCAGACTGAGAGAACAAACCAGACGTTGGAGTCCTATTTGAGATGTTTCATATCTGCTGATCAGGATGATCGGGTCTCATTTTTGCCCTGGGCCGAATTCGCGCTAAACAATAGTGCTAGCTCTGTCACTTTGATGTCTCCTTTCTTTTGTAACTTTGGGTTTCTTCCTCGATTTTCTTCGGTACAAGTAGAAGCTTCTGCCTGCCCAGGTGTGGACACTGTGGTAGAGAGAATGCAGCAGATTTGGGACCAAGCAGTGGATAAGTTGTCCCACTCTCAGGAAAAGGCCCAACAGTTTTCCAGTCGGCATAGGACCATTGGTCCCTGATATAAAGTGGGTGATATGGTTTGGTTGTCTTCAAAAAATATTCCCATGAAGGTTGCATCTCCAAAATTCAAGCCAAGGTTTACTGGACCTTATAAGATTTTGGAAATCCTTAAAACCGTTTCTTTTTGTTTGGCTCTTCCAGTTACATTTAAGATTCATAATGTCTTTCATAAATCTTTGTTGAAAAGGTTTGTGGAGCCAGTCGTTCCCATGGCAGCACCCCCTGATGCTGTACTGGTTTAAGGTAATTTGGAGTATGAGGTAGAGAAGTTATTGGATTCTCGTCAGGCTATACGGAGGCTTCAGTACTTGGTCAAGTGGAAGGGTTATGGCCAGGAGAATAATTCTTGGGTCTCTGCTTCTGACATCCATGCCAAGAGATTGATTCATGCCTTTCACCGGGCCCTTCCTGATCGGCCTGGTGGCATGGATGAGGGTTCGGTGACCCCTCCTCAAGGGGGGCAGTGTTGTGAACTCTCTTGCTCAGATTTCTGAGCCAAAGCTCCCTCTGCTCCCTCTGGTGTTACTGAGACTAGTGGAGCTGGCCAGGTGGATGGAGGTTCTCCACCTGACGATGATAATTGGAAATCTCGGATTGCTGGCTGGGAGCATAAAATGGAGCTGGCTGCTCTTGAAGGTTGCTGGTGATTTTTTCCTTTGTGTGCATTTGGAGCTCTTTTGTCCCCTGCCTGATCTGCATGTTCAGCTAAGTGATTCTTTTCCTAATCCTTTGCATCTAATCTGGTTGTGTTTTTTTTGCTTTCTGCTTTGTTGTTAGGGTTCAGCATGCTCCCTGCTGGGGGCAGCGCTGGGCCCTGCTTCATATGTTGCAGCTTGTTCAGTCCCCTGTTATGTTAGTATCTTTTTGCTTGCTGTCAGTTTATGCCAGAGTGCTGATCTAGCGGGGGTGAGATCGTGTGATCTCAGGTTTTTTTGTATATCAGAAGTGTTGGACTTTTTCAGGGTTTTGTGCGTGATTGCAGACAGTATCTTTTTCTGTCCTGTCTAGACAGCTTGGGCCCCACCATTTGCTCAGTCTGTTCTCTGCCTGTGTTTGTGTCTCATCTTGTCTCACCGACAATATATGTTTGGGGACTGTCTATTCCTTTGGGATTGGGCAGTTTAGATTTCATCTTTCTGTCTTTAGGCTTAGTTAGTCCTCTGGCTGTGACGAAGCATCTAGGGCATCGTAGGAAAGCTCCACGGCTACTGCTAGTTGTGCGGACAGGATCAGGTGTCTGCAAGTTACCAACCTCTCTGGTCTTCTGGTGGCTTAGCCTGTTCCTGCCATCCTCCTCGGTGACCCATTCATAACAATAGACATTTGAGTAATGTTAAAAAACTATTTAAAGTTACCATCTGATCCTACTTTGATTTTCAAAGGGAAACTTGAACGATTACTTGATGTTTCCCATGCTGAGGGTGTTATCAACAAATAGGAAAGAGATTACATCTTTGTTAAACAACCTGTAATACCCACCTTTTACTTGTTGCCCAAAGTGCACAAGAGCCTCGATTACCCCACTGGTTGGGCCATTGTCTTAGGTATTGGTAGCCTTGGTGAAAGAACTTGTGCTTTACATTTAATTCATAAGATACAACATTTGAAGTTACTAGAAGGGGCTTTGTTGGTTACAGTAGACATTGAGTCACTGTATACTAGCATACCACATCATCATGGTATAACAGCTGTCAACTAATTTTTTCAGCAGGGTGAGAATTAAGATAGTTGACACAATACATTTCTTCGTAGTTTACTTAAATTTTTCTTACTCATAATTATTTCATTTTTTATTTTTGTTTTTACTGCCAAATTTCCGGTACAGCGATGGGTGCATGCTGTGCCCCGTCCTTTGCCAACCTCTTTGAGATGGTGGCAGGGACATGTGTGTACCCTTCATTAGATTTTCAATTGAACATTTTATGTTGGTTTTGTTTTATTGATTTTTCTTTTGCTTGGACTGATACAAGAGGTAAATGTGAGGCTTTCATTCAAACATTTAATGAGAACTCTCAACACAGCTGTTCATCAGCAAGTGATTTTCATACTCAGACGAAGGATCTTACCAGACGTTTTCATGCTAGAGGATATCCGAGATCCATTGTTTCATGGGCCTTTCAGCGAATGAACAACACCCCGAGGGATACTCTACTTAATCCATCACCCAGAAATCCAGATGATTGTCTGAGATTTATTACAATGTTTCACAATCAGTGGGAAATTATTAATAGGCTTTTCAAAAAACATTGGAATATTCTCAAAACGGATTTGAGAATCTCGGACTTGATACCTGAGCATCCAGTGTATTTTCTATAATTTATGCAGTGCTCGCCTTTTTTCATATTTAATATGCCGTTTTTCCCAGTTGATGGGTTCTTGATGGTGGCACGCTTCCTATATATTTAGGATTGGAGTATTATTAATTTAATTCTGTTTATATATTTTTTCTTATAGTAGTCAAATTCCTTATGGCTTTTGATCTTAATACTAGAGAGGCAGCCTGGAACAACCATGCCGGGCAGGCATTCCTTGAAGCAGTGGAAACAGATAATACAGATTTTAACAAATTAACGAGAGAACTTATTGAGACACATAAATCTATTACTAGAGTGTGGTGGAATGTACGTTGTTTGGAAGAATATTTAAAGGGTTCTATTTTCCCATGAGGTCTTTGTGTTCAAATATTTGCAGCCTGGGAGGTTACCCCAGCATTTAACACCACATGGGAGACCGGTTTAGCACAGTACTCCAGGATCATCATTAATCTTCTAATACAACATGATAATGATCTACTCGTTTCACTCAAGCTCAAAATCAAAAACCTTGAGGCACAATTATTGAGCTTTGTACTAAATATTAAGGATCCATATTCTGAATAAGGATAAAAAAGTTTGCTATAGAAAATCATGAATGAGAGATGGGGCACTTCGTAACACAGCCTGTGCCTATTCCTAAGCTCCCCTAATGCCCTATGCAGATCCATCCCCCCACCGTCATGTGCCTTGTCCCTAGCTGTAACCTCACTAAACCCTGGCTAGTGCACGGGCCAGCAAGGATCACCAATGCAGATGGTATAAACACAAGGGGTAGTGACATGCATGAGACAGACAAGGAAAGAGAACAAGAAACATAGTTCCAGCCACCGCTGCCAAGCTTCACACAGCAGAGGTCATGAAATCAGGAAACCGAACTCCACAGAAGTAGCAGAAAAATCACTGGTACAAGAGAGCTCCATACTCCTAGGCCGGTCTACATAGAATAACTCTATTACCAACAGTTAGCTGATGGGTCATGTGACTATCTAAAGGATGGTGGGAGTGGTCACCGCCCACATCAGCTACCTAGCAACAAAGCATCTTCCAGCAAGAAAACTGACATTAACCATTGCTGGCACAAAAGCAAAAAAAACAATGCTTAAATTAAATCAGAGAGTAAGAGCTGTCACAAATCCAAAAATGAACTGTGAAAGTATCCCCTTTCAATGAGGGGCTTCTGGACCATTAACAACAGATTTTACCTTAAATCCACATGTTGAGGATGCCTCAACTCAATAGGATTCACCTTCGCAGTCACCTGATCTTCAGGTTACCAGCAAACGCAGCCCAATGGTGATGGAAATAACATAGGCTCCGAAAGCACAACAAATCTCCAGCGCGATGACCTGTGGAATATGTTCTGTACCTCCATTACTGGGGGTAACTCCAACTGGAAGGTCCTAGGGCTGAGAACTAGAGTTGAGCGACTTTTGCTTTTTTAGGGTCGCGTTTCGTTTCGTGAAACCCGACTTTTCCAAAAGTCGGGTCGAGCAAGATCGTCCGATTATAGGGAAAAGTCGGGGTCGTCCCGAAACACGAAACCCAATGTAAGTCAATGGGGAATAAAAGTCGGTAGTGAGAGGAGGACAGGAAACACACCTACAGTGCCCATTTGAATGCCAAAAGCATCAATTCTTCTTACTTAAGCTTGTCAACCTTAATTAACGTCATAATACAAGTTACCCACTGAAAAATGGGGGTTATTTGGCTAAATTTGTGGGGGGGGAGGGCTGGCTGCAGGTTTTCATGTGCCCTGGGCGAAAGAGCTCCCCTTTAACACATACCACAACTCATCATGCTCCGATACGGCAGAGAAATAGCGGTATAGTACAATGAAAATACCTCACTTTTTACATCTCATGACGAGGCCCATCTATTTCTCCATACAAAATCATTGGTCCCATATAATGTTTGAAACAGTATATGATGAGCTCCACATAATGCTACAGTATATGTTGGTCCCCATGGATGAAGTTCCACTGTCTTATGGGCCCAAATAATGCTCCAAACATAATGGGCCCCATTTCTAATGCTCTAGTGTATAATGGGCCCTGTAAATGCTGCTCCAGTGTCTGATGTCCACCTTTGGAATGTTCCAGTGTATGGTGGGCCCCATCTATCATTCTCCAGACTATAGAGCTCCCCAAAAATTGCTGTCCCAACATAGAAAACAATCAAATAAGTCTCCTCGCTAGGGAATCCCTGTACTTGTCTGGACAGGTGCTGTAGCTTGCTTAACAGCTCGCCAGCCGTTCTCACGCCCAGTATGGATTGCACCTGATTGCACAAAGGTTAGAAAGGGTACCGTATCCCTGGATAACATGTATGGATAGCGTACACATTCAAAATATATGTCTATACAGCATGAGGCAGGCTCAGACGGTGTTAGGCCCAGTATGGATTGCACGTCATTGCACAAAGGTTAGAAAGGGTACCGTATCCCTGGATAACATGTATGGATAGCGTACACATTCAAAATATATGTCTATACAGCATGAGGCAGGCTCAGACGGTGTTAGGCCCAGTATGGATTGCACGTCATTGCACAAAGGTTAGAAGGGGTACCGTATCCCCGGATAACATGTATGGATAGCGTACACATTCAAAATATATGTCTATACAGCATGAGGCAGGCTCAGACGGTGTTAGGCCCAGTATGGATTGCACGTCATTGCACAAAGGTTAGAAAGGGTACCGTATCCCTGGATAACATGTATGGATAGCGTACACATTCAAAATATATGTCTATACAGCATGAGGCAGGCTCAGACGGTGTTAGGCCCAGTATGGATTGCACGTCATTGCACAAAGGTTAGAAGGGGTACCGTATCCCCGGATAACATGTATGGATAGCGTACACATTCAAAATATATGTCTATACAGCATGAGGCAGGCTCAGACGGTGTTAGGCCCAGTATGGATTGCACGTCATTGCACAAAGGTTAGAAGAGGTACCGTATCCCCGGATAACATGTATGGATAGCGTACACATTCAAAATATATGTCTATACAGCATGAGGCAGGCTCAGACGGTGTTAGGCCCAGTATGGATTGCACGTCATTGCACAAAGGTTAGAAAGGGTACCGTATCCTCGGATAACATGTATGGATAGCGTACACATTCAAAATATATGTCTATACAGCATGAGGCAGGCTCAGACGGTGTTAGGCCCAGTATGGATTGCACGTCATTGCACAAAGGTTAGAAGGGGTACCGTATCCCCGGATGACATGTATGGATAGCGTACACATTCAAAATATATGTCTATACAGCATGAGGCAGGCTCAGACGGTGTTAGGCCCAGTATGGATTGCACGTCATTGCACAAAGGTTAGAAAGGGTACCGTATCCCTGGATAACATGTATGGATAGCGTACACATTCAAAATATATGTCTATACAGCATGAGGCAGGCTCAGACGGTGTTAGGCCCAGTATGGATTGCACGTCATTGCACAAAGGTTAGAAGGGGTACCGTATCCCCGGAAAACATGTATGGATAGCGTACACATTCAAAATATATGTCTATACAGCATGAGGCAGGCTCAGACAGTGTTAGGCCCAGTATGGATTGCACGTCATTGCACAAAGGTTAGAAAGGGTACCGTATCCCTGGATAACATGTATGGATAGCGTACACATTCAAAATATATGTCTATACAGCATGAGGCAGGCTCCGACGGTGTTAGGCCCAGTATGGATTGCACGTCATTGCACAAAAGTTAGAAAGGGTACCGTATCCCTGGATAACATGTATGGATAGCGTACACATTCAAAATATATGTCTATACAGCATGAGGCAGGCTCAGACGGTGTTAGGCCCAGTATGGATTGCACGTCATTGCACAAAGGTTAGAAGGGGTACCGTATCCCCGGATAACATGTATGGATAGTGTACACATTCAAAATATATGTCTATACAGCATGAGGCAGGCTCAGACGGTGTTAGGCCCAGTATGGATTGCACGTCATTGCACAAAGGTTAGAAGGGGTACCGTATCCCCGGATAACATGTATGGATAGCGTACACATTCAAAATATATGTCTATACAGCATGAGGCAGGCTCAGACGGTGTTAGGCCCAGTATGGATTGCACGTCATTGCACAAAGGTTAGAAAGGGTACCGTATCCCTGGATAACATGTATGGATAGCGTACACATTCAAAATATATGTCTATACAGCATGAGGCAGGCTCAGACGGTGTTAGGCCCAGTATGGATTGCACGTCATTGCACAAAGGTTAGAAAGGGTACCGTATCCCCGGATAACATGTATGGATAGCGTACACATTCAAAATATATGTCTATACAGCATGAGGCAGGCTCAGACGGTGTTAGGCCCAGTATGGATTGCACGTCATTGCACAAAGGTTAGAAAGGGTACCGTATCCCTGGATAACATGTATGGATAGCGTACACATTCAAAATATATGTCTATACAGCATGAGGCAGGCTCAGACGGTGTTAGGCCCAGTATGGATTGCACGTCATTGCACAAAGGTTAGAAGGGGTACCGTATCCCCGGATAACATGTATGGATAGCGTACACATTCAAAATATATGTCTATACAGCATGAGGCAGGCTCAGACGGTGTTATGCCCAGTATGGATTGCACGTCATTGCACAAAGGTTAGAAGGGGTACCGTATCCCCGGATAACATGTATGGATAGCGTACACATTCAAAATATATGTCTATACAGCATGAGGCAGGCTCAGACGGTGTTAGGCCCAGTATGGATTGCAAGTCATTGCACAAAGGTTAGAAAGGGTACCGTATCCCTGGATAACATGTATGGATAGCGTACACATTCAAAATATATGTCTATACAGCATGAGGCAGGCTCAGACGGTGTTAGGCCCAGTATGGATTGCACGTCATTGCACAAAGGTTAGAAGGGGTACCGTATCCCCGGATAACATGTATGGATAGCGTACACATTCAAAATATATGTCTATACAGCATGAGGCAGGCTCAGACGGTGTTAGGCCCAGTATGGATTGCACGTCATTGCACAAAGGTTAGAAGGGGTACCGTATCCCCGGATAACATGTATGGATAGCGTACACATTCAAAATATATGTCTATACAGCATGAGGCAGGCTCAGACGGTGTTAGGCCCAGTATGGATTGCACGTCATTGCACAAAGGTTAGAAAGGGTACCGTATCCCTGGATAACATGTATGGATAGCGTACACATTCAAAATATATGTCTATACAGCATGAGGCAGGCTCAGACGGTGTTATGCCCAGTATGGATTGCACGTCATTGCACAAAGGTTAGAAGGGGTACCGTATCCCCGGATAACATGTATGGATAGCGTACACATTCAAAATATATGTCTATACATCAGGAGGCAGGCTCAGACGGTGTCAGGCACAGTATGGATTTGACGGCCCAGATTACACAGCGGAGGAGCAGGGAGAGGTAAAGATTGCAAATGTTGGGGCCCTGGCCAAGCAAGGGGGGCACACTCGTGGGCGTCGGTACTGGCACTGGGCCCCTCATAGTACAGCGGTGTGTCTGACGGCGGGTGTGCACCACCACCGCCAGAGACACTTGATTGCACTATGAGGGACCCTGTGCCAGTGCCCGCGCCCAAGAGTCGGCCTTCCCACCTGTCCATGGCAACGGCACTCGCACGGTGTCGTGCGCTAGGTGGTGACCCCGGCCATGGGGGGGGAGGCAGCACAGTTAGGGAGTTTTAGAAAGTGGCATATGTTGATGTTGGACATTCAACTGATGCAAAAGGCGAAATAGGTGAAGTACCAGGAAGAGGTGGACCAAAGCAAGCCATTTTTCTGTCACCCTATGTGTCATCAGGGGAAGGTGGGACAAAATCCTTGGAAACCCATGCGTGGTTCATTTTAATGAAGGTTAGATCATCCACATTTTGGGTTGACAGACGGGTCCTTTTTTCTGTCAGGATTGATCCAGCTGCACTGAAGACTCTTTCCGATAGCACACTTGCAGCTGGGCAAGCGAGCTCCTGTAAGGCATATTGGGCCAATTCAGGCCAGGTGTCCAGCTTAGCGGCCCAATAGTCAAAGGGGAATGACCTGTGTGGGAGAACATCGATATGGGAGGAAAAGTAGTTTGTAACCATAGTTGACAACTGCTGTCTCCTGTCACTTTCCATCGATGTAGTATTACCAGTTGTGTGAGCGGTATTTGAAAAATCAGTCCACAACATTGTCATGAAACCCCTGTCTCCAACACCACTTCTGCTGTGTGCACCACGAACACCTCTGCCAAGCTGCCCCCGGCCCGTACGGCTCGTGTGAGAACCATCACCGCTGCTGTGTGCTGGGAATGCCTCAAGCAACCGATTTACCAGAGTTGCTTATTTATTAGCCAATATTAGGTCAAGGTTCTCCTGTGGCATGATGTTTTGTAATTTGCCTTTATAGCGTGGATCCAGGATGCTGGCCAACCAGTAGTCGTCATCGTTCATCATTTTGGCAATGCGGGGGTCCTTTTTAGGATCTGCAAGGCATAATCTGACATGTGGGCCAATGTTCCCGGTGTCAATGATGCACTGCGAGTGCTGGGTGGAGGAGCACTTTCTGGCAAATCCACATCCCTCCAGTCACGCACAAACCCTGTACCAGACCTTGCCACGCCAACATTTTCACTTGCCCCTCGAGATGCATCCTCCTCCCCTAAGTAATCATCCCCATCATCCTCCTCCTCCTCCTCCTCTTCTTCCTCCACCTCGTCCAGGAGAGGTCCCTGAGCAGACAATGGCTGAATGTCATCAAGGATTCCCTCCTCCTCTTCCTCCTCATCAACATTGGCTGCAGACGCCTGCTCCTTAAGGTGCGTCAAAGTTTGCATGAGCAGACGCATAAGTGGGATGCTCATGCTTAGGATGGCGTCGTCTGCGCTTACCAGCCGTGTGCATTCCTCAAAACACTGAAGGACTTTACAAAGGTCTTTCAGCTTCGACCACTGCACGCCTGTCAACTCCATGTCTGCTCTCAAATTGCCTGGCCGTGTATCCTCCCACAAATGCATTATGGCCTGCCTCTGCTCGCACAGCCGCTCCACCATGTGCAGGGTGGAGTTCCACCTTGTTGCAATGTCGATAATGAGGTGGTGGTTGGGAAGGTGGAGCAATCGCTGCAGCTTCTGCATACGAACGGAGTGTACAGACGACCGGCGGATGTGCGCGCACAGTCTTCGCACCTTCTGGAGCAGGGCTGTTAGCTCCGGATAATTTTTGAGGAAGCACTGCACCACCAGGTTCAAGGTGTGAGCCAAACAAGGTATGTAGCTGAGTTTTGAAAGGGCTATGGCTGCCACAAAATTACGGCCGTTATCACTAACTACCTTGCCTGCCTCAAGATGTACACTGCCCAGCCATGACTCAGTTTATCGCTTCAAGTACTCGGCCAGCACCTCGGCGGTGTGTCTGTCGCCCAAACACATCATCTGCAACACAGCCTGCTGATGCTTTCCACTAGCTGCTCGATAGGGGGACACATCGTGTGCAACAGTGGCAGCTGCAGATGGAGTGCTCGTACGACTGCGCTCTGTAGACGAGCTGTCGCTTCTGGAGGAGGAGGAGGAGGGTCGAACGCCTACAGCCAACTGTTTCCTAGACCGTGGGCTAGGCAGCACTGTCCCACCACCGCTGTCCCCTGTGGACCCTGCATCCACCACATTAACCCAGTGCGCAGTGATGGACACGTAACGGCCCTGGCCATGCCGACTGGACCATGCATCAGTTGTGAGGTGCACCTTTCCGCTCACTGACTGCTTGAGTGCATGGACAATGCGGTCTTTCACATGATGGTGGAGGGCTGGGATGGCTTTGCGAGAGAAGAAGTGGCGACTGGGTAGGTCATAGCGTGGTACTGCATAGGCCATGAGTTCGCGGAAAGCTGTGCTTTCCACCAACCGAAAGGGCATCATCTCAAACGAGATTAGTTTGGCAATGTGGGCGTTCAAACCCAGTGTACGCGGATGAGAGACTGAGTACTTTCTTGACCTACTCATAGTGTCTGGGAGGGTGAGCTGGACTTGAGAGCTGCATATGGTGGAAGTAGCGGTGGACAGGGCAGACTGAGAGAGGGTTGATGATGGTGATGGAGTTGGTGTTCTTTCTGATGGCCTAGAATCAGTCTTTCGTTGATATAACAGTGGGATTCCCTGACTGCTGTGGCCTTGCAACGACACCTCAACATTTGCTGCTGTGCTAACCGGTGTGCTTACAGTGGGGGAAACAATGTAGCGTTGCTGACTACCTTCGTTGTGATCAGTTGCACATGTGGCACTTGAGGTTTGGTGTTGTGTCCACGCTTGCAAGTGCATGCTGGTTAAATGTCTAAGCATGCAACTGGTATTCAAATTTTTCAGATTTTTCCCTCGGCTAAAGGTCTTTGCGCACTTCTTACAGATAACCTTGGCCTGATCATGAGGATTTTGTTCAAAAAACTGCCACACTGCACTCTTCCTACTTTGGCAGACATTTTGCGGCCTAGCACGCTGTGATCTTTTGACCCTCTGGACAAGCTGTCCAGCAACTCTTTTGATGTTTGGAACCTGTCTTTGGAGTGCTCCGGGCCTGCCAGATAACAGCTGTTGCGATGTCGATGTCTGCTGTGGATGCTCCTCATCTGAGCTATTGGAAGCAGCACCCTCTTCCCCCAATGGATGCCAATCTGGGTCAACAACTGGGTCATCCATCACCTCCTCTTCTATGTTATGTGCACCTTTCTCTGTGTCACCGTGTATGGTGGTATAGTGTGCGGGAAGGGGCACCTGAGTCTCATCAGGGTCAAAATCTGGCTCTGTACACTGCGAGGACAATGTAGTGCTCTGAGTGAATGTACCAGCAGAATCATCCATCAGCGGCTGTGCATCAGTGCACTCCATGTCAGATTCATCTTGGCCTGGGTAATTCACCATTTGACTTGATAATCCAGGCATGGTATGTGAAAACAGCTCCATGGAGTAATCAGTAGTATGGCCTGCGTCATCCTTCAATCTTGGTTGGGGTGAAGGACACAAGGAAAGGTGTGGTTCATGAACATGAGCCTCCAATGACGACTCAGTGATTTTACTTTTTACAACTGAAGAAGAGGAGGCGATAGAGCTGGAGGCTGAGTCAGCAATGTAAGACAAAACTTTTTCCTGATGCTCTGCCTTTAAAAGCGGTTTGCCAACTCCTAGAAAACTAAGCGTTCGAGGCCTTATGTAGACAGACGATGACGCAGGGTCAGCACCTCCTGCATTTGGTCCTATTTTGCTCTTGCCACTACCATCAGATCCACCACCAACACCATCATTACCAGCTGCCAACCCCCGCCCAAATCGACGGCCTCTTCCACCAGCCTTCCTCATTTTTGGTAGAAATGTAGACAAAATCCAACAAACTATATAGTAATGTAAAACAAGGTACAAGGTGTCTATAGGACAGGGGAGTTTTAGAATTTCTGGACACACTTGTGGACAGTGGACACTTGTGGATTGTGTGCGGCCCACTGATATCTGAGCGCTATGTGACACGCTCGATGGCACAGCTGCCTGTGACCAAAGTGACGAGAGGATAATGGAGATTTTGAATCTCTGCGTACACTTTTGGACACTGGACACTTGTGGATTGTGTGCGGCCCACTGATATCTGAGCGCTATGTGACACGCTCGATGGCACAGCTGCCTGTGACCAAAGTGACGAGAGGATAATGGAGATTTTGAATCTCTGCGTACACTTTTGGACACTGGACACTTGTGGATTGTGTGCGGCCCACTGATATCTGAGCGCTATGTGACACGCTCGATGGCACAGCTGCCTGTGACCAAAGTGACGAGAGGATAATGGAGATTTTGAATCTCTGCGTACACTTTTGGACACTGGACACTTGTGGATTGTGTGCGGCCCACTGATATCTGAGCGCTATGTGACACGCTCGATGGCACAGCTGCCTGTGACCAAAGTGACGAGAGGATAATGGAGATTTTGAATCTCTGCGTACACTTTTGGACACTGGACACTTGTGGATTGTGTGCGGCCCACTGATATCTGAGCGCTATGTGACACGCTCGATGGCACAGCTGCCTGTGACCAAAGTGACGAGAGGATAATGGAGATTTTGAATCTCTGCGTACACTTTTGGACACTGGACACTTGTGGATTGTGTGCGGCCCACTGATATTTGAGCGCTATGTGACACGCTCGATGGCACAGCTGCCTGTGACCAAAGTGACGAGAGGATAATGGAGATTTTGAATCTCTGCGTACACTTTTGGACACTGGACACTTGTGGATTGTGTGCGGCCCACTGATATCTGAGCGCTATGTGACACGCTCGATGGCACAGCTGCCTGTGACCAAAGTGACGAGAGGATAATGGAGATTTTGAATCTCTGCGTACACTTTTGGACACTGGACACTTGTGGATTGTGTGCGGCCCACTGATATCTGAGCGCTATGTGACACGCTCGATGGCACAGCTGCCTGTGACCAAAGTGACGAGAGGATAATGGAGATTTTGAATCTCTGCGTACACTTTTGGACACTGGACACTTGTGGATTGTGTGCGGCCCACTGATATCTGAGCGCTATGTGACACGCTCGATGGCACAGCTGCCTGTGACCAAAGTGACGAGAGGATAATGGAGATTTTGAATCTCTGCGTACACTTTTGGACACTGGACACTTGTGGATTGTGTGCGGCCCACTGATATCTGAGCGCTATGTGACACGCTCGATGGCACAGCTGCCTGTGACCAAAGTGACGAGAGGATAATGGAGATTTTGAATCTCTGCGTACACTTTTGGACACTGGACACTTGTGGATTGTGTGCGGCCCACTGATATCTGAGCGCTATGTGACACGCTCGATGGCACAGCTGCCTGTGACCAAAGTGACGAGAGGATAATGGAGATTTTGAATCTCTGCGTACACTTTTGGACACTGGACACTTGTGGATTGTGTGCGGCCCACTGATATCTGAGCGCTATGTGACACGCTCGATGGCACAGCTGCCTGTGACCAAAGTGACGAGAGGATAATGGAGATTTTGAATCTCTGCGTACACTTTTGGACACTGGACACTTGTGGATTGTGTGCGGCCCACTGATATTTGAGCGCTATGTGACACGCTCGATGGCACAGCTGCCTGTGACCAAAGTGACGAGAGGATAATGGAGATTTTGAATCTCTGCGTACACTTTTGGACACTGGACACTTGTGGATTGTGTGCGGCCCACTGATATTTGAGCGCTATGTGACACGCTCGATGGCACAGCTGCCTGTGACCAAAGTGACGAGAGGATAATGGAGATTTTGAATCTCTGCGTACACTTTTGGACACTGGACACTTGTGGATTGTGTGCGGCCCACTGATATCTGAGCGCTATGTGACACGCTCGATGGCACAGCTGCCTGTGACCAAAGTGACGAGAGGATAATGGAGATTTTGAATCTCTGCGTACACTTTTGGACACTGGACACTTGTGGATTGTGTGCGGCCCACTGATATCTGAGCGCTATGTGACACGCTCGATGGCACAGCTGCCTGTGACCAAAGTGACGAGAGGATAATGGAGATTTTTAATCTCTGCGTACACTTTTGGACACTGGACACTTGTGGATTGTGTGCGGCCCACTGATATCTGAGCGCTATGTGACACGCTCGATGGCACAGCTGCCTGTGACCAAATTTACGAGAGGATAATGGAGATTTTGAATCTCTGCGTACACTTTTGGACACTAGACACTTGTGGATTGTGTGCGGCCCACTGATATCTGAGCGCTATGTGACACGCTCGATGGCACAGCTGCCTGTGACCAAAGTGACGAGAGGATAAGGGAGATTGGATTGCTTTTAAAAAAGCAGTTTGCGGAGCAGTGGGTAAACAGCAATGCCAGCGTGTCAGGAAGCCTTAGAAGGCAGCCCAACAACCAACACCACTGATACACCACAATATAGCCTCCCCTTGCACTGCACACACAGTGACTTGTGTGTTGTGCAGGCCAAATCGCTAGCAGCAGAAGCAGTTTTTTTGTCTTCTTCCCTGCCTAACGCTCTCCCTACAGAATCAGCAGCAACCTCTCCCTATACTAAGATCGGCAGAAGTAAGATGGCGGTCGGCGTGCACGCCCTTTTATACCCCCTGTGACGCCCACCAAAGCAAGCCAATCACTTGCATGCCCTTCTGAAAGATGGTGGTGACCCGTGCCTATGTCATCACGTTGCCCACAGTGTCCGTGGATCCTGATTGGCTGAAAAAGAGCGCAAAACAAACTTTTGAAACGCGACTTTGGCGCGTAAGTCGCCGACCTCGTGGCCGACCTCATCCTAGGGTCGGGTTTCGTTTCATGAAACCCGACTTTGCCAAAAGTCGGCGACTTTTGAATTTTTTCGACCCGTTTCGCTCAACTCTACTGAGAACCACTGACACCTGATACGGCCCTATCAGCCTAGAACTCCAGGCCCCAGATGCGTACTTCCACTTGATGTTTTCAGTAGACATCTACACATGATAATTCAAACACAGATCTGGACCTGAACGTTTATTTCCATGCATATGTTTGCCAACAGATGGTAATTTCCCTGAGGAACAGACCACAGAGGTGTCCCCCCGTGTTACCAAACTCATACCCTCACTACATTCAGGGGGAAGCACCACCCTCCCCTTACCCCTCCTCCTGAGAGGACACCGAGACTCAGGGTTTACTTGTGGTGAGGGTTGAATCCTGCCCCTAATCCCTGATAGCACCTTATCTGCCTCTACCGGGTATATAGTGTTTCAGAGATTTTAATTGGCTAAGAAAAACATGAGTGCTTTCTTCTAAAAACAAGTAAACATGGTTTTTTTTTTATTTCTGTGTAAGCAGGTTATTTGGATGCAACAGTGCAGACCATGAGGAGACAGTGGCACTTAACCAACGCTATTTATTTAACTAAAACTATAATGAAAATCTATTTATAAATATTTATGCAGAAGTAAGCACTAAATGTCGGGTTACAGTGATTGTGTTAATGCAGGATATTATGACTCAGCAATGTGCCTAAATAAAATATCTATGCAATGTTCTATTACATACACTGTTCTTTTTATCTAGCATTTAAACAATTGTTAATGCTTTTACGTCTCAACTTCACGGGCGTCACTCTCAGCACTAGTCCCATCTCCGACGTAGTCTCTGTAAACACTTCTGATAGTCACACTGGCCCAAGTGAGGGTCACTGGTATTTCCCACTGGTCTGCAAGTCTTAGATATGCGAGTCACTGGGTATATAGTGTGCTCGTTGCACTTCCGGTCTCCATTTCCTGAAGCATGGCCCCAGCCAATACCCTGTACAACATGTCTATGCTGGAAGTACCAGCCCACAAGAATGGTCCTCTGCTACAGCAGGATGGTCTCCCAAGCTTGGTTCAGATTTGGTCATGGTCTTCTACTGGTGCTGCTTACGGATCTTCTACTGGTGCGGTGTATGGATCTTCTACTGGCATTGCTTATGGATCTTCTACTGGCGCAGCATACGGATCTTATAAGGTATTGGTGCAACTTATGGATCTCCTATTGGTGATGCTTGCAGTCTTCTACAGAGGCTGATCAGAAACTTCTACTGGCACAGTTCACAGATTTCTACTGGTGCATTGCACAGATCTTCCTCACAGCTGAGGCTTTCTCCGGCATCTGACTGCTCTAAGATCCTTCTGTGGTGATGATGGCTGTATGTCTACCAAGCTGCCACAAAACCTGTCCTGGTACAGGTTCTGGCGCCAACTGCCTCTTCTCAGCCCGACCAGGCCTTTTATAATTAGTAACTGCACCACAGGTGTCATCTGACCTGGTATCACCTTTAAACTCTTTCTGTAGGAAAATAGGTTTCCACTATTAAGTTCTTAAAACTGTAATTCTTCCTGCACATTCACTATCACTTTTAACCAGCTGATGCCGGTGATCGCTTGCAGTTGCTCAGCTAGGCATCAACTGTACTCATCTTCTCACTTGTCCACTATCTTACATCAGTACAGACATTTTAAATGGCACTTGTAACATTGCTCCTTATTAAAGAACAAGAACTGAACAAATTGATTTATAGGTTTGTGGAAAGAGATTCAGTATCACTTGCATGTTACTCATTTAAATCCCTGCTAATTTTCGGTTTAGAGGTCCAGTGGATGGTCCCAAAAAGTAATTAACAGCTCAGTATACATGCTTAAAAAGGAAAAAAAATAAGTGACTCACGACTGGAATTAGACCTAGCTAGTTTATGCTGCTCTCAATTAGTGCTACATATACAGTATCTAGTGATGGATTTAATTTAAAGTGAATATGTGAATCTATATAATAGCTTTCCTTAGCAAAATATATACTAAATATTTAGTTACACACATAAAGAAAATGTGAGACTAGACATTTGAGTGTCTATTTCTATATTTAATCAAATTGATTGACAAATCAGAATACAATATGTATTTTGCATATTAGAAGTTGCCTACAGGATAACAATTGCAGACACTTGACAGAAAATGACAGATGTCTGAGAAATTCTAGGCATTTAAAAGCTTTCAACCTTGAAAACTCTAGGTATTAACAACACACTGAATAAGGTTAATCTTCTTTTAAGAAATACTGTAGGTGATCCAGCAAAAAAGGCTTAGATATACAAATATAAAACTTAGCTTTTAATTAGCAATTAAAATAGTGCTCCAAATACATATGGCATTAGTGCATTTTAAACACTAGGACATACTGTATGTGTTTCGACATACGTCTTACTCATGGTCTAACTTTTCAAATGGGAACATATAGGTAGCAATCAATGGGGGCATTCCCTTCCATATATCTGTCACCCATTTAGAAAGTGTCATTAGCATGCAGTTTAAAATAAAAAAACACATATCAAATTTTATGAAAATACTCAAAAAATGACAATAAATGACAAACATACAAGAATAAATGGCTAATACTGTAATAGTAAATTCTGTTTCAGATTTAATTCTTGTGGGGAATGGCTTAAATTCTGGTACATTGCATAGTTAAATTAAAGAAATACAAAGAATATTAAAAGGCAAAAGGTGAAGAATTATCCATATTCCGATGTACAAAAATCAATCGCAGTTTGCTGTAAAGTGCTGCGGAATATGTCGGCGCTATAGAAATAAAATTTATTATTATTATTATTCGCCTTTGAAGGTAAACAGACCTCTTAATCAGGAGAAGCACAATTTCAGTACTCCCATAATATACACTCTTCCAATTTTAGGTTTTATTCAGACATCCGTTTTATTTTTTATGACCAGACTTTGATCAGACTTTAATGAGAGCGTGGATTGAGTGTCATCCATTTTTATCGTATATGTAGAAAGAAATAAAAAAAAAATTGTTCGTCTTCTCCATTATAACAGTCTGAAAATCAAACCGCACTTAATTGTCATTCGAGTGCGGTCCAATTTTTTCAAGAACCCATTGACATGATGTGTTGATTTATATCTGACACTCATCTCAAAATCGGACATGTCTCTGCGATTTTCTGCGGACCAAGAGAAAAATCACGGACATTTGAATTGCCCTATCACAGCTAAGAGGACAATATATGCATTGCACCCCAAAGTGAAAATCGGACATCTGAATAAGCACTCAGCTAGTCTCATTTTTCACTTCACTACAGCCTATAAAACTTTGATTTGCTCATCCATTCTAATGGCCATTTGTAGATTAGAGGAACTCAAATATGATGAAAAATAAAGCCATGTTCTCACTGCATTTCTGCAGAGCATCTGACGGTCCTGCCTGAATAGTCCTCATAACCCTGTTTCAATGAGCCGTCTTTGGGGCCATAGACTGCAATGAAAGTTTACATTTGTGCAGATGAGCACAGAAATATAGTTTACTATGTTTGTTACAGACACGTTTAGAAATAAATACAAAATGGAGTTAATCTGAAATGCATTTGTGATATTACAAACTGTGGCGACTTCTGGGGTTTATCATGTTTTTTAGGACTATGCAGGCAGCAATCCTGAATGCGCTTCAGATAGAAACACTCTATCACTTTGGCAAGTATGGCCCCTGTGATCAAATAAAATGTTATAATCAATCTGATAAAAGAAATATATCTGTGAAATGTTGCGCAAATATGTAATGTCATGGTTCCTGGAATGTGTAGTGAAATAATGAGTCCATATGGCACAGGTTAGCTATAAGACCTCCTTTCCCATAACTGAATTTTGAGTTAAGGTCCTCATTTGACCCTCATTAGTGCCTACAGATAACCTATTGTTTTAATTACTTGGATACAGCAGGTGGAACAAAATATATGAGTATTGGTTAGATGCACCATTGCTATTGGATGACAAAGAAAATTTTAATTTGGATGTTTCAGCTCACCTCTGAGGTGGATCCTTCAAGCCCCAAGTCCGGGTGAACAAACAGGCTGCGAGCATCAGTGCAGCAGGCTGGTAAGGCACACAGGAACTAAGGACACAGCACATGCAGGAAGCTCCGGATGAGAAGTTCCGATGCAGTGGGACGAAGCACGAGTGAGTGCAGAGATGGCAAAAATGATGGTAAACCTGCTGAGCTGCAGGTGTGCTGGACCAGAGTTGGAGCATAAAGACTGAAGCACAACAAACACCAAACAATAGAGTCTTGATGCTAAGACTCAAGTGTGTGTGTTATTGGGCCTTTAAAGGCCTAGGGAGATTATGTCACAAGCCGTACAAACTGCAAAGCCCAACGTGGAACAGGTTTCAAAATATTAGATGTTCTCCAGTGTAATCTTTTACAGAAATAGTCTGCATAATTAGTCATTTTGGACTGACTACGTTTCACCATTGTCTTTTTAAAGCAGACTCAAAAGCATGGTCAACTGGTCATTTTAATTGTCCTCCAGTAGACTTAGCACTGTATTTGTAAAAAGCCAGTTCTATTATTTTTAGTCATCATATAGCAAAATAATTGCCCTTTATATGGCATTATGTAATAAATAATGAACAAGGGGTTGGGACATTTGTTGATTGAGATTTTTACATGCTACAATGATGGTAGAAATGCAAGAAAATAGTCAAATAAATACAATGGAAGAGGATGACATGGCCATTTGTTTAATTAAAAAAAGTTAATCCCAGTCAAGCTCAAATTTAAATACTTTATTTTATTCAGATAATGCTGACAATTGGCAAATTACATAAAGTGAAACAAAGACCATTGTGACAATTGTACATCTAATGAATAGCAAATAAACAACAACAAAGCCTAGAAATTATTTTTTTACATAGTTGAATTCCTTTTAGGACAACCATAACAGGTAACCCAGCTTGTAATGTTGTACTGTACACTGCAAACTTTTTCGCAGCATAAAATTCAAAATGAAAGCCTTCAAATTAAATCTGGCATGGGACTTACACTTTTTGATACTGGGGCAACCTGTGTTGTGGATAGGTTGTCAGTTTTTTTTACAACCTATATGGTTGGTGTTTTTTGCATTTTATTTGTATACCAGAAAAAAATCAAGTCCTTTGATTTATATTACCTACATTATTTTTTGGAATTTTTCACCAGGAAGACCAATATAATTTAGACCTTAAATGTAGTTACTTCATAAGTAGCAAAGAGTAGCAAACAGTACCTGCCATGATGCCAGTCGCAATATCCCTTCATGCATAGGCTCTGCACACCTTACTAGCTCATCTTCAGTCACACTAGTTCAGCACACACCTTGGTATTACACTGTTAAGTTTATTTGGGAATTTGCATCTTTACAGACTGGTATAATTCTCACTTAGTAATTCTAATAACAAAGGTTGCCATTCTTTCCTACCAGCAGCTGTCCAATGGTTTTAGATTAAACTATTGATGTACAATACAAAATAAAATTGTGGTACCGTGTTAGCCAGAAAAATAGATGTAAATACTTATGTCCCCAAAAAAAATTTTGGGAAAAGTATTAAAGGTGTGATACATTTATTGATAATTTCTCTGGTTAGCCAATAAAGGTATCACACCTTGAATACTTTTCTCAAAATTTTTTTTGGGGACATAAGTATTTACATCTAGATTAAACTATTCAAATCATCTGGGCTTTGGTCAACCACGGTTAGGAAAGGTTTCTGTTACAGTAGGGGGCCCGTCACACATAGCGAGATCGCTAGCGAGATCGCTGATTTTGTGATGCAATAGCGATCTCGCCAGCGATCTCACTGTGTGTGGCACGCATCAGCGACTAGCCCCCTTGCCGGATATCGCTGATCGTGCAGGAGTGTCCTGGGCCATTTTTTGATCGTTGGTCTCCCGCTGGCCAGCACGCATCACTGCATGTGGCAGCGGGAGACCAACGATCAGCGAGCTCCCAGCGCTGTAAGCAGATGCTAGGAGCTGGTATCCAAGGTAAATATCAGGTAACTAAGCGCAAGCGGCGCTTAGTTACCCGCTGTGTACTTTGGATACCAGCGTGCTCACGCTGGGAGCTGGTATCCAAGGTAAACAGAGGGTAACTAAGTGCCGTGCGCATAGTTACCTGATATTTACCTAGGATACTAACTCTCTGCATGAGCACGCTGGTATCCAAGGTACACAGCGGGTAACTAAGCTACGCTCGTGCTTAGTTACCCAATATATACATTGAATACCAGCGTCCAAACTGGTCCTAATCGCTGGTGTGTCTGCCTGTTTGGCAGCTCACCAGCGATCGTGTAGCGATGCACCAGCGATCCTGACCAGGTCGTATCGTTGTTGGGATCGCTGGTGCATCTTTTGTTGTGACGGGACCCTAACTCAAGAGGATATGGTTTCAAAAACCAGCTCAGTCTACCTTCCTTTGTGACTGAAAGTATGTACAACCACAGTTGGACCCATGGTCATACCATTATATGAGCGTGCTACCCAGTATTTCAGGCAAAGATGATTATTGTGCCAAAAGTTGTTGATTCCTGCTATCCACTGAAAACAATTAGAAAGTGCTGTGTCTGTTATAAATGGTCATCTTTTCTTGTAAGTCAATACATTTTAGTATTTTATAAAGTTGAAAATCCCATTAAAGGCACAGACTGTGGGTTTCAAGTTTAAGCCTAAAACTAGCATGAGACATCTTTGATGAATTGCTGCTGTTCTATCTTTTCCTATTGCTGATGTGATTACATAATCTCTTAGAGGATAACAGTTGAGCATTCTATAATACATTTACACCTTCAGTTCTAATAAGATTACATCACCATGAAAAATATAATCCCTGTAGCTGAACAGAAAACAATTGATTCTATCCTGCACTTCTTTCAGTGCTAATTTGTTACAGTCAGTGAACAACCATGTTTCTCAGAATGAGTTTTATTATATTATATTTACACTACACTTAGCTGCCATTTGTACTGTATGATCAAATGTTGCATTTTGATCATTTTCAAAAAATGTGACTTGTACATACAGTAGTTACATAAAAAAATAGGTAAAAAGCCAAGGTGTACGGTACATCTCGCTGACAGCCCACTGGGTTAATATAGTGGAAGGAACACAAACTCCGGAAGCCAAGGAATGTGGGCCCTACGTCAATCAGGGTTGCCCCCACAGTCTACACCTCTTGAACCTCATCCTCCTACCCCTCCTCTTCAGCCTCCATCTCCAAAATGACCATATCAGTCACAAGCTGAAAGCACTGCAGCACAGCCTCAGCCATGCGGCAACAGGCTATGCTGAAGCTAATATGCTTAGGTGACAAACCACACAATGCTGAAGAGTAGTGGACAGCTCTGAAAGAGAAGGCAGATCTGTGGCTGAAACCGCTGAACCTACAGACAGGCAAGGTTATGTGTGACAATGACCGGAACCTGGCGGCGGCTCTGAGGCAAGGCGAGCTCACACATGTACGATGCATGGCCCATGTACTTAACCTCGTGGTTCAGCGGTTTCTCAAAACCTACCTGGATCTGCTTGTCAATGTACAACACCTGTGTGCCCATTTTAGAAAGTCAGCTACAGCTTCGGCCACCCTTGCCATGATACATCAGGGTCTGCAGTTTCTAGCTCACCGACTGGAGTGTGATGTCCCATGCATTGGAACACTACACTGCAGATATTATAAAGTATTTGTTAGTAGAAGAGGTCAGTTGTTGACTACCAGCATCAACAAAGCTGTCGGTATTCAGTTCTGACTCCACACATAAGACCTGAATGGAGTCTCAGTGGACATGGATGTCAAACATATGTACCATCCTCTAAAACTTTGAGGACTCCACCAAGATGGTGAGCGGCGATGATGCCATAATTAGCATCACCATTCTGCTTCTCTTTGTTCTGAAATGCTCTCTGCTCACAATCAAAGAGGATGCATTGCAGGCGGAGCATGATGAGATGGAGCAAGGAACCATACAGGGTGACTGCACACAGCCCAGCCTCATCGCAATGTGGATTGGGTGAAAATGATGAAGAGGAGGAGGAGGAAGAAGTACCAGAGCTAGTTTCATGCACTATAAACAGTACTACCTGCACAACTGTCATTCCGTCTATTCAGCATGGATGGCCTGAGGACAAGAAGGAGGAGGAAGAGAGCATGGTCAGTTTGTCATGATCCCAGTGCAGGTTTTTGAGTGGCACGTCAGGGATTAATGTCTGGAGCTCAGAGCAGGTTTTTACATGCACACCTCGGGTTAATGATTGTGGCCTCTTTTTGGTCCTGGGAGAGCTTCTTAAACCCCTGAGAAGCTCCAACCCCTGTCAGTTATACTTTTGCCTTTGACCGAGTGTGGTGACCTCCGTGTGCCTGTTTGTTGCTATAGCTTGTTTATATGGTTCTGACCTGGTTCTGTTCCCCATTGTGAGTTTGCCTGTTGATTTGGTACTGCACTATTCTCTTTGTGTATGACTCGTTGCCTGTTATCTGACTACTCTCTGCTCGCCCCTCTTGCACCTCACAGCTGTTATGATGAGTCACCGAAGGAGGAAAAAACAAAATACCAGCTAAGTCCAGAAAAACCAGAGAGGTTGGCAGCTATCGGATTGCAGACCCCTGAACCTATCCACAACAACTAGCAGTAGCCGTGGGGGGTTCCTACGGTGCCCTAGACCCCTCGATCACAGCCAGAGAACTACATAGCCTAAAGACAGAAAGGGGAAAAACTAAACTGCCCCAGAGCAGACCCCAAAGCAATAGGCAGCCCCCAACATATAATGACGGTGAAGCAAGATGAAAACACCAACACAGATAGAAAGATAGGTTGAGCAAATGATGGGGCCCAAGCTAACTACATAGGACAGGATAGGAAAGCTGCTGTCTGCCATCCGCAAAAACCCTATCAAAATGAGCCAACCGACTGATAGGAAAAACAGGCCCTGAAGACGCTAGGCTTCAAAAGATTATATCAGCACTCAGGTATATTCTGAAGACAGAGCAAAAGATCAACAGATCAGAGACAAAAATGGAATTCAGCTCACCCCTGGCCGGGGATGGCAGAACTCCCAAAAAACAAGGCAAAACAAAAACAAAACTGAAGAGTACAAAGCAGAGCAGAAAAACTTAGCTTTGAGATGCAGGAATCAGACTGGTCTCCAAGAATCCAGCAGGAAAATCACCACGCAGGAAGAAGGGCGTCGGCAGCCTTATGTCCAGTCCTCAATTCCAGCCACCCAGTCATCATCTAGCTGCTCAGGTGTTTGGTAATCAGTCTCATTACCTTCCTTCACTAGAGGAGGGAGTTCATCAGACCTCAATGGTGAAGGGAAAAATGAACTCACAGCAGTACGTCCCCCTTGAGGAGAGGTCACCGAACCCTCATCCATGCCACCAGGGCGATCCGGGTGAGCCCGATGAAAGGCACGCACCAATCTTTCGGCATGAATATCAGAGGCAGAGACCCAGGAATTATCCTCCTGACCATAACCCTTCCACTTAACCAAATACTGGAGTCTCCGTCTAGCCAGACAGGAATCCAGAATCTTCTCTACCTCATATTCCATGTTACCTTCAACCAATATAGGGTCAGGAGGTGCCACCACAGGAACTACTGGTTCAACAAACCTCTTCAACAAGTGTTGTGGATTTATTTTTGATTTGGGTAGATTTACCCCTGTGCATACTGTGGCCTGTCCTGATTAGACAGAGTCTTATTGAGCGCTCAAAGGAAAAGAGGAAGCTACATGTAGTTAGCAACAACTCATTCCAGCAGAACTCTGGAAACTTTATTCATATATGGTCTTTTATCAGTTCGTATAAAGGAGTGGTTACTCATTAACATAAAGGCTTTACTTATTATTATTATTATTTATTGTTATAGCGCCATTTATTCCATGGCGCTTTACATGTGAGGGGGGCATACATAAAAACAAGTACAATAATCTTAAACAATACAAGTCATAACTGGTACAGGAGGAGAGAGGACCCTGCCCGCGAGGGCTCACAATCTTCAAGGGATGGGTGATAATACAGTAGGCGAGGGTAGAGCTGGTCGTGCAGCGGTTTGGTCGATCGGTGGTTACTGCAGGTTATAGGCTTGTCGGAAGAGGTGGGTCTTCAGGCTCTTTTTGAAGGTTTCGATGGTAGGTGAGAGTCTGATATGTTGTGGTAGAGAGTTCCAGAGTAGGGGTGATGCGCGAGAGAAATCTTGTATGCGATTGTGGGAAGAGGAGATAAGAGGGGAGTAGAGAAGGAGATCTTGTGAGGATCGGAGGTTGCGTGCAGGAAAGTACCGGGAGACGAGGTCACAGATGTATGGAGGAGACAAGTTGTGGATGGCTTTGTATGTCATGGTTAGGGTTTTGTAATGGAGTCTCTGGGCAATTGGGAGCCAGTGAAGGGATTGACAGAGGGGAGAAGCTGGGGAATAGCGGGGGGACAGGTGGATTAGTCGGGCAGCAGAGTTTAGAATAGATTGGAGGGGTGCGAGAGTGTTTGAGGGGAGGCCGCAGAGCATGAGGTTGCAGTAGTCAAGGCGAGAGATGATGAGGGCATGGACTAGGGTTTTTGCAGATTCTTGGGTGAGGAATGAACGGATGCGTGAAATATTTTTGAGTTGAAGTCGGCAGGAAGTGGAAAGGGTTTGGATATGTGGTTTGAAGGAGAGATCAGCATCAAGGATTACTCCGAGGCAGCGAGCTTGTGGGACTGGGGAGAGTGGGCAGTCATTTACTGTAATTGATAGGTTCGTAGGGGGGGTCACGTGAGATGGGGGAAAGATGATGAATTCTGTTTTACTTCTTAGCTAATTGGTCAGTTTAAATGTATGAACATATATGGGTGTCCGACCTGGGGTTATTTAGACACCACGTGATTTACTGTCCGGAGTTTTGCACTTGTCAGCAAGTCTCCAATATCGGCCGGACCACCTGGCCTAAGTTCCTCATTCCCTATGTCTGCTAGATATTTCTGAAATCACAAGACAATGAGATGACTGGGTAGCAGGTTATTTCCACCAACTAGTTATAAGGTTCAAACTGTGAATATGTATCTGCGTGCAGTATATATGAGTATATAGCAGTATATAGCCTATATAAGAGTACATGAGTATATAGCCTATAGAAGGCAAGTGAGATCTATATGAAATACATATATATTTCCATAACAATCCCCCCTTAGATATCACTTGCCCTAAAACCCTGCTCCTGGCCCAAAGCGCTGCAACTCTTTTATGCTACCAGTGGACTGACATATGCCTAGTGCATACATCCTCCTCTGTACAGACTTTTCGCAAATGGGCAGTCAGGAGATCTGTCCCTAAAGGGGGTGTGGTGCAATGTAATCAAAGTCTCTTAGTTAGCAGTCTATGCAGTCAGTGCATGTGTATTCTCCGTCAGGTAGGTTATTTATTCAGTCAGGGAGGTCATCCACAGCATCATTCCAGCTCAGGTGTATCTTCTGGTATGAAGGCCTTTTCCTGCTATGCGATGCGTGGATCCAGGCGGGGTTTTCTCTCCAGGTCGGCAGCGGCAGCACTTGGTGAAGGGCCATCAGATCTGGGATCGAGTGCTTCTCTTTACAGACTTTCTCCACCCACACTCAGTCTCCTGACTTCAGGACGTGTATACCAAGCACCGAATCTGGACCTGGCAATGAAGGAGAGAAACTCGAGAATGGACATTAGCAAAATTCTTGATAAATTCAACTACACATGCAGACAAAGTATCATACTGCATAGTCAACTGCTAAGTAAAGAATACCCCTAAACTGGGTTTTTTACCCAAATAAAGTCTCATATTGGTGACAGCTTTCTCTGAGCCTATGGGAGTGTCTAATGCCAGGGTTTGTCTGTCTCTTGGGCAAATTTTTAGCATGCTGCTCTTAAGTGTCCCACCTAATCTATGGTGTGGGATGGTGAGTAGTGTGTAGGCCTAAGTCTGACCCTACTGCTGATCAGATCTCTTGTGTTAGGTTTGCTGTATATGCGGGTCCCTGATCACTTGCTATTGCTTCTGGAAACCCCATATCTGCACACACTTTTTTTTGAGAGTAGCTTCTTTGCAGTAGTCTTCGCCAACTGGTTCCTTACTGGGAAGTCTTCAGGCCAGACAATGTGGGGGAACTTTTCCCGCTTGTCCGATGTTAAATTTGTCGGTGGCCGAACAGCTGCTGGGAATCTTCGCTGTTTAGGTGTGAGTTGAGTCCAATCAGGTCATTCATCTGTGTCTTTGATTCTGTGTGGGGGCCATGTGCCCATTGAACCACCGTAGGGTACACATTTTGAGATAGACTGGGTCTGTCTTGAGGTAGACGGTTTGAGGTAGACGGTATGAGGTAGACTAAGCCTGTCTTGAGGTAGACGTTTTGATGTAGACAGTTTCTTGGAGCCCAGTGCTTTTGGCCTTCAGCATCCAGCTCTCCTTCTCATCCTTCCGAGTCTGATCCTTTTACTTCTTGTACAGGTTTCAGGAAGTCATCTTGTCAGGTTTAGTGACTGGGTTGTGATAACTGACATTCTCTGAGCTGATGGTGGGATTTTAGCTGAGGTTTCGTCTCTGTCCGCGCCTCCCTCTGTATGAAGACTCTGGTTAGACTGTGTCAGAGGAGGACTTGGGACTCTTTGCATTGGTACAGGTCCAGCCGGTATTCTCCGGGGATGAGGGGGAAGGTCAAACTGTTGTAGCCTTGGGATGCCTTCGGACTCATGCAGCTCGTCTCGGGGAGTGTTGCCGTGGACTGCCAATCATAGGACTGTGCTGGAGGAGAAGCTTCCCCACGAGAGGATGGTGGAGGACAATCTTCTGGAATGTTCTCCATCAAATACATCCTTTCTGGTAAAGGTGGGCACCATTCTTCTGCCTCAGAATTCATATCTACGTCAGAGTCTTCGTCCTGGAAGTGATTCAGCTTGTTGACTGGTGGAGGAGGAGGCAGCACTTCTGTCCAATTCAGAGATGGCATCTTCAATGCTTTTCCCATTGACTTCTGTTTGCCAGGTTTTCTCGTCTTCAGTCGTCATGTAGTAGCCGTCCGGCTCTACGACCTCTCCCATTTTCCATATTGTCTTCCTCTGGCTGCTTCTTTGGCTGCCACATCTGCTGTTGATGCCCCGTGTCTCTACTGTGTTCAGTTTTCTGTGTGCCTTGGCCTTCAGCACTGCCACCACTTTAAGTAGTTGAAGAGCGTCCAGCAGGTCTCTGATGGCTCCATGGTGCTTTACGGTCGATCCGCTTGCTGTGATGAAGTTTCTTGCAGCCCAGATGGGTCCGAAATCAGGTGCCATGTCATGCGAGTACCTGGAAGTTTTCGTTCTTCGCAATCTGGCAGGTCTTTCGTCAGCTCTATCAGCTCCGTTTCTTGGGCTCTTGGGCTGACAACCTTCTGGACCATAGAATGTCTTGATTGCTGGTCGCTGTACATCCCATGTGGAACTTTCCTTCATCATTTGCAAGGCTGGAGCCATGTACGGTATCTTGCAGATTTTTCATCTGAGGGTCCGTATCCGCATCCCCCTTGGGAGTGGGAGTAGAGACAGGTAACGGCTGAGAGCACTGAAGAGTGGTGGAGAGCAGCCTTGTCAGGAGGGCGTGTGCTGCGGGTATTGCTTTCATGCAGGAGGGTCCCCCCCTTGCAACTGGATCCAGGCCAGCTGAGAGGTAGTCTAGAGGCCTCTGGTTTTCCTCCGTGGGTCTGTTTTAAGCTTGGCCAGTAGCATGACCTTCTCCATCTTGGTCCTTCTTTTTCCGTTTTGGTCAGGATGGGATGGCTTCTCGTAGTCAGGGAGGCCTAGAGTTGGCGCAGAGACTATGAAGTCTTTCAGTTTCCTGTACGAGATGAAGGTTGCAATGCGTTGATGCAATTGTACACAGGCTGCATTAAGCCTGGAGCACCAGGGATCCAAGTTCTGCAGTGCGAGACTAGACTAAGGAAGGACTGCATCTTCGGAGTTGTTGAGGGAGCCACCTTCTCCTCCGCGGCCCTCCGGTCATCTGTCAAGTGTTTCGTCCAGTGGGCGATACAGTGTCTTCAGGAACTTGCTTTTGACACCACTGGAGTTTTGCAGAACTTATGTTGCTGCTCTGCCAGGCAGAGTAGAGGAGACATGGAAAGCGCTGTGCAGGTAGCGGTGTCGATGACTTCTGCATGCTCCACAATCCAGTTGGTGGGGACGGAGGGCAATGCTCTGGCGAGCTGTGAAAAGCTGTTCTGGGCCCTCTTGGGTCTCACTGTCCATTTGTTCCGCACCCCCTTGTGCGTTTTCAGGAACTGGTCGTCCAGGTGAGGGGGAACATTGAGGGAAGCTTCAGGCAGATCCATTGCCGTGAGCACCGTTGCTGTGGCTGGCACATTTGTCAGCAGAGTGTGCAGATCTGGCACAACTGGGGTTTCAAACACGGTTGCTTCGCTCACAGTCCTCAGGTTATACACCATTCAATCTGATCTGGTTCTCCTTTCACAGTCTTCCTCTTGATCGAGAGAAGCTGGGACCGCATGATGATTCCCGTGGGTGAGGCGGCTCAATCTGGCCTTGCTCTTCACAGTGCCGTGAGCGACTCCCATCTTCTGGCACAGGGCTGGCAGGAAACCAAACCGTTTGCTGGGGTCCTTATTTTTTGTCAGAGGTGACGTTCGGCTGAGCTTTCTTGCTCTCACAGGGGGGTCTTTTTGCTGGGGCATCTTCTTTACCAGCCAGCAGCAGCTCCTTTCACCCAGCTTGATTTCTGGTCAGCATCTTGTTAACCAATTAGAGGAGCTGAGTGGCTGTCTTCTGGTCCAGGGCCTGGATTAACTTCAGGGAGCACCTTCAGAATCTTGTCCAAGATGATCCTCTGGCGCTGGAGCCGGAAGCAGTGCAGCCATTCCACGAAGCGGGTGTGGTCCCTCTGGGTTGAGAGTTTTCCTGGCCCATGCCAAAGTTCTTAGGCCGTTTCTTGAACAGCAATTCCACTTAGACCTCCAGCTGGTCACAGTCAGTTTAGCTCTGGGTGATGAGCTGCGGATGCTGGGCCTTCGGAGCGTCCAGGGTTGTAGACTTGAGTGACACCCGCACTGGCGCAACTTGAAGTCTCCCTTGGGCCATAGGCTTCTGGGTGCTATGTCCAGCACCTCCTTGGGTAGGCTTGCACCGGTTGTTCGAGCGAGGCTCTTGTAGGGCCACCAGCATGATTGATTCTTCTTGGGTCTGAGGTGGGGAAGTGGTCAAGGTCACATCTTCATGGGACACTTTGGTCACCTTCAGTTCCTGCAGTAGGTCTGCGCTCATCAGGTGGGGTGGGCAGGGCTCCACCGTAAACTGGAACAGGATGGAGTGTCCTGGCAGTGTCCTCATGCTTAGGGGCTTGCAAGCTGGGGAACGTCTGTCTTGACCTTTTATCCCCATACAAGACACGGAGTGTTCTGATAGACTGGTGGGTCGGAGATTTTCACTTCTGCCTGCACCAGTGTCCACAAGGAAAGATATGACAGCCCCCAGTGATTTGAGGTATTGGGTTCGCTGATGGGGCTTCACATGTCAGGGGCGTGACGTCTGGCGGACCTGGTTTGCCTCTGTCCTTTGGACAGGGTTCTTCATTGTCTTTTGTGTTTCTTTCTTGGCCTACTCCTCTGCGTGATGACCTGTGTTGCTGGGGTGCTGTGCACTGGTTCCGGAAATGGCCAAAGTTGCCACAGTTGAAACACCTGACAGGTCTTCTGTCTCTGCAGGGTGGTTGCTCCTCCACGTCAGTGGCCATCATGGGAGGGCCTATCCTCCGTACTCCTGGGAGGGACTCAATTCTTCTGGCTACTGTAAGCAGTACATCTACTGCTATTGTCCTGTACTCAGGCCTGGCCATTATCAGTAGTTTCTTGATTGGTTCTCTTAGTCCATGCACAAAGGCCTGTGCCAACATTTGTCCATGTACCTGTTCATGAATAGTTAAGCCTAAAATTTGGAATACTTGCCTCACTCTGCCATGAAATCTGTCTAGAGACTCTGTCTCGGCTTGGCTCATGTTATGCAGGCTGAGTGCTTGTCTGGCGTTGGCCCACTCTCTAAGCTATTCAATTAGCTTTGATCCTGATTTCCAGGAATGCACATCTAATTCTGATGGAAGCTTGAGGTGTTCCTTCATGATTTTAGAATACTGAACACCTGACTAGGGGTGAAGGGCACATAGTGTAAGAGTTCTGGCTCTATCTGCCCCTGCCTACTATGCAGCATAATCTCCTCTTCATGTTCATCAGAGGAGGAACTGTGCCACTGTGTGATTGTCTTTCTGTGTGTGTGTGTACTTCCCCCCCTTCTGAGACTGCAGCTCCGTTTGGCACATAGGATCCTCAGTCTCAGAGTTAGCAGGTGCAGGTGTGTGGGGAGTGATTCACTTTCTTCTCCCGGTGACATAACTGTCTCTTTAGAGTGAGTCCCCTGTGGAACTAGGGACACTCCATTGTCTGGATCTGGCACTAGGCTAGCAGGTGACGATGAACTGAGAGATAGGTGAGAAAAAGGAAGAAGAAGAAGAAAGGGTGGGGGAGATGGTGAAGACAAGGAGGAGGGAAAAGGAGACGGGTGCAGTGGATGAGAGGAATGAGAGGTGGGCGTTGGTGATGAAGATGGAAAGGGAGGAGAGGTAGGAGAGAGAAAAGGAGGAGGAGGAGAAGGGATAGGAGGAGAGATAGGCGGAGGTGAAGAAGATAGAGGAGGGAGAGATTGTGAGGGAGGACGAGGTATAGGAGGAAAAATAGATGAGAGAGGGGAGGAGGTTGTGAAAATAGCGAAGATAGAGGGAGGAGGGAGATGGGAGGAGGGAAGAGTGAGGAGAGAGAAGATGGGGGACGGACTGCTCCCCCCCTGCCGTCACGGAAGGCATTCTTCGACCTGTGGTCCTCCTCAGACGGCACAGATTACTATGAAAACACTTTTTCCTACACGTAAAACAAAAAAACAATCCTGTCTTGTTCACACTATCTGCTAGCACCTACTGCGCTGTTAAATGCTCTGTCACTTTAAGAAATACAGACTGCAATTGAGCTCAACTAGCTACTTCCCTTTTTTCCTTTCAATACATTATGCCATTGTACAGCATATGGAGCTGCCCGTAGAAACAGACATGCTTAACTTTCTGAATAACACCTACTGTGTCTGTTCCAAAAACTTCAAAAAAAGTGAGTGATTAAACCTTTAAACACCTTGCAACCCCTTTTAACATGCTTAAAAGGGAACAAAAAGAAAACAAGAATATGGAAAATCAAAAATTGGCAAGATAACACAGGAATTACCAAAGCAGGTAAAAATTCAAAATTCTTTTTTTAACACAAAACTGGAAGAAAGAAGTGAAAACTAAAACTTAAAAAAACTGATAAAATATGTCACAAAAACGTGGAAGAAAAACTCGGAAGAAAAATTAAGAGATAAAAAAAGGAAAAATTTTTCTTTTTTTTTTCCCTTAAAAAGATTTTTTAAAGGATGAAACCCCCAAAAAATTGATAAAATCAAAAAGTATATAGTATATAAAACTTTAAACCAACAATAAAAAGGTTAATATAGAATGTAGGCACCCAACTTCCTCTTTTTTCTGCCTGTGTCTTTCAGTGACATGAAGAGGAAAAAAAAAACAAACATTGATATGCTCAAAAAGACCCAGCTTTCCCAAAAATTCTCACACTGCAGTAACAAAAGCCTCTACCAAAAATGCAAAATAAAAGATAAAATAGGGAAGAACAGAGTCCAAAATATAATCTGCTTCAGATCTTTGCGGAAACCTGCAATAAATTCACATATAGACGTCCGGGGAGAGAGATCGAAAGCCCTTCTGCGACACGTCAGACAGCTGCTGTCAACCGGTAACTGCCAATCACCCATGGCGCTTTGGTTAGCACCGGGATGTATCACCCTCCGTCTGCTGGGAGACGGGAGCCGTGATATCCCATTAGATTATCACCCCTCCGTGTGCACCCGAGAACCATGATAATCTCTCCAGTGATCAGTCTGTGATATCCCCCCAGTCTGCCGCATCCGCGTGTGTGCAGGGACTGTGGCAGCCGAGAGATTCACCTGTGATGCCTCCCTGAAGCTGACACCTCCGTGTATGTGTGCGGGGACCGTGACAGCCGTGGGGTGGGATTCACCTGTGATACCTCCTTGAAGCTGACACCTCCGTGTATGTGTGCGGGGACCGTGACAGCTTTTTCAGAGGAAACCACCTGTGATATCCCGTCTAAGTCAAAACCTCCGCATGGTGCGGGGACGTGATCTGACTTAGTCAGAGAGACTCAGTCTTGTTATCGGTGTCTCAGCAGCTACAAATCAAGTCACAGTCTCCACCAACTCTCTCACCCGAATCTCAGACACACAGGATCACAGTAGACACTTAGCTTATCCCAGGGTTTTGATTTCCTCATGGACTTTTCAACACTACCTGGGTTTGGTGACCATACTGACCGGTTAGAGTTGCTGACCCGGACTGGGCACAGGGAACATTCAGGTAAGATAACTAGATTTTCTTACCTTACTTATGGAGTTGCGCAAATCTCCGTTCCCATGAGCCAAGACCTTGGCCGGCACCTCTGTCCTCTCTGGTCAGCAGGATCCCCGTGCGTTTTCGTCCACGGCCCCGCGTTGGGCACCACTTGTTGTGGATTTATTTTTGATTTTGGTAGATTTACCCCTGTGCATACTGTGGCCTGTCCTGATTAGACAGAGTCTTATTGAGCGCTCAAAGGAAAAGAGGAAGCTACACGTAGTTAGCAACAACTCATTCCAGCAGAACTCTGGAAACTTTATTCATATATGGTCTTTTATCAGTTCGTATAAAGGAGTGGTTACTCATTAACATAAAGGCTTTACTTCTTAGCTAATTGGTCAGTTTAAATGCATGAACATATATGGGTGTCCGACCTGGGGTTATTTAGACACCACGTGATTTACTGTCCGGAGTCTTGCACTTGTCAGCAAGTCTCCAATATCGGCCGGACCACCTGGCCTAAGTTCCTCATTCCCTATGTCTGCTTGATATTTCTCAAATCACAAGACAATGAGATGACTGGGTAGCAGGTTATTTCCACCAACTAGTTATAAGGTTCAAACTGTGAATATGAATCTGTGTGCAGTATATATGAGTATATAGCAGTATATAGCCTATATAAGAGTACATGAGTATATAGCCTATAGAAGGCAAGTGAGATCTATATGAAATACATATATATTTCCATAACACAAGGACTTATGAAACACATTCTGAATTTTAAATGTGACAGGAAGAGCCAACCGAAAAGAGATCGGATTAATAATCTCCAAAATCTTGTAAGGTCCAATAAATCTAGGCTTAAACTTAGGAGAAGCCACCTTCATAGCGATATTTTTTGATGACAACCAAACCATATCACCCACCTTAAACTGGGGACCAACGGTCCTACGCCGGTTGGAAAACCGCTGGGCCTTTTCCTGGGAGAGAGACAACTTATCCACTACTTGGTCCCAGATCTGGTGCATTCTCTCCACCACAGTGTCAACACCTGGGCAGGCAGAAGGCTCCACCTGCCCTGAAGAAAATCGAGGGTGAAAACCAAAGTTACAAAAAAAAGGTGACATCAAAGTGGCAGAACTAGCTCTATTATTTAAAGCAAATTCGGCCAAGGGCAAAAATGAAACCCAATCATCCTGATCGGCAGAAATAAAACATCTCAAATACGACTCCAAAGTCTGGTTTGTTCTCTCCGTCTGCCCATTGGTCTGAGGGTGAAACGCAGAGGAGAAGGACAACTGAATTCCCAGCTTGGAACAGAAAGTCCTCCAAAATCTAGACACAAACTGAACTCCTCTGTCAGATACAATGTTCTCAGGAATCCCGTGCAAGCGAACCACCAGTTGCAAAAACAAGGGCACCAACTCAGAGGAAGATGGCAACTTAGGGAGTGGTACAAGATGGACCATCTTAGAGAATCTATCACAAATCACCCAAATAACAGTCATTCTCTGAGAGACAGGCATATCAGAGATAAAATCCATTGAAATATGGGTCCATGGCCTCCTGGGCACCGGCAAAGGCATCAACAAGCCACTAGAGCGAGAACAAGGTTTAGACCGGGAGCAAGTCCCACAGGACTGCACAAAATTCCTGACATCACGAGACAAGGTGGGCCACCAAAAAGATCGACTCACCAGATCTCTAGTACCAAAAATACCTGGATGACCAGCCAATGCAGAGCAATGAACTTCAGACATCACTCTCTTCCTCCACTGGTCAGGAACATACAACTTTCCACTGGGACAACGCTCAGGTTTGTCCTCCTGAAACTCTTCCAGAGCACGTCTCAAATCGGGCGAGATGGCAGAAAGAACTACCCCCTCGCCTAAGATGGTAGCAGGCTTAGTCACAACAGGAGAATCAGCAAGGAAACTCCTAGAGAGGGCGTCTGCCTTGACATTCTTAGTGCCCGGAAGAAAAGAAACCACAAAATCAAAACGTGTGAAAAACAAGGCCCACCTAGCCTGTCTAGGATTCAAGCGCTTGGCCGACTCCAGGTAAATCAAATTCTTGTGGTCAGTAAGGACCACGACTTGGTGTTTGGCTCCCTCCAACCAATGTCTCCACTCCTCAAATGCCCATTTCATGGCCAACAGTTCCCGATTCCCCACATCATAGTTACGTTCGGATGGGGAGCACTTTCGGGAAAAGAAAGCACAAGGATTCATTTTAGATGTCACAGGATCTTTTTGGGACAACACCGCTCCTGCACCAATCTCAGAAGCGTCCACCTCCACCTGAAACGGGAGTGAGACATCAGGTTGCCGCAAAACCGGAGCAGAAGTGAATCTTCGCTTCAGCTCCTGAAAGGAAGAAACAGCCTCCGGAGACCAATTCAGCACATCAGCACCCTTCCTAGTCAAATCCGTCAATGGCTTGGCAATACCAGAAAAATTAGCTATAAATTTCCGATAAAATTTAGCAAAACCCAAAAACTTCTGGAGGGCCTTCAAAGAAGTGAGCTGAACCCAATCATAAATGGCCTGTACCTTGGCCGGGTCCATTTCAATAGTTGACGGAGACAAAATAAATCCCAAAAATGAAATCCTCTGTACCCCAAAAAGGCATTTCGATCCCTTGACATACAGGGAATTCTCCCTCAAAATCCGGAACACAGTCCGAACATGTTCCACATGAGAGTCCCAATTCTTGGAGAAGATCAAAATATCATCCAGATAGATAATCAAAAATTTATCCACAAAGTCTCGGAATATATCGTTCATGAAGCACTGGAAGACAGAAGGGGCATTAGTGAGCCCAAAAGGCATCACCAGGTACTCAAAATGTCCCTCCGGAGCATTAAACGCCGACTTCCATTCATCCCCATGCTTAATGCGAATAAGATTATACGCCCCCCTGAGGTCAAGCTTGGTAAACCAGCAAGCACCTTTAACTCTGGAGAATAGATCAGAAATCAGGGGTAACGGATACTGATATTTAACAGTAATTTTGTTGAGGGCACGATAGTCAATACAAGGCCTTAATGAACCATCCTTTTTAGCCACGAAAAAAAACCCAGCACCTAAGGGTGAAGAGGATGGTCTAATATGACCCTTCTCCAATGCCTCCTTAATATAGGATCGCATAGCCTCGTGCTCGGGTACAGATAAATTGAAAAGCCGACCCTTGGGGAATTTACACCCCGGGTTCAGCTCAATAGCACAGTCATAACTCCTATGAGGAGGCAAAGACGCAGACTCATTCTCACTAAATACATCATAAAAGTCAGCCAAATAGTCAGGAACATCATGTGACTGGGGAGAGGTGGAGAAAACAGGAGCATCACTAAGGGCACACCGACAACCCCAACTCACCACAGACAAAGATTTCCAATCCAGAACTGGATTATGGATTTGCAACCAGGGAAACCCCAGAACAATGGTATCATGCAAATTATGCAACACCAAAAATCTGCAATTTTCTTGATGGTCTGGGGCGACCCGCATTACCACCTGGGTCCAAAACTGAGGTTTATTCTTCGCCAAAGGAGTAGCATCAATACCCCTAAAAGGGATAGGCGTCCGCAGAGGTGTCATAGGAAATCCACAACGTTTAGCAAAATCCAAGTCCATCAGGTTCAGAGCTGCTCCTGAATCCACAAAAGCCTTGGCGGAAAATGTGGACAGGGAGCAGATCAGAGTAATTGCCAGAAGAAACTTAGGTTGAACACCACCCACAGAAAACGTGTGTGCACAACGTTTCTCTCGTTTAGGGCAGACAGAAATAATATGCGAGGCATCTCCACAAAAAAAACACAGCTTATTAAGCCTTCTGAACTCCTGACGTTGCGCCCTAGACAAAACTCTATCACATTGCATAGGTTCAGACATTTGTTCAACAGGTGGCAACATCTCTCGTGTAGTTTTGCGTTCACGTAAACGCCGATCCACCTGAATGGCTAATGACATAGAATCGTCAAGACCAGAGGGAACAGGAAATCCCACCATAGTATCTTTTACAGTTTCTGACAAACCCTTCCGAAAGAGGGCTGCCAAGGCACCATCATTCCAGGTAGTAAGGACCGCCCACTTTCGGAATTTTTGACAGTACAACTCTGCCGAATCCCAACCCTGGCTTAATGCCAACAGGGTCTTTTCAGCCTGATCAATAGCATTAGGTTCATCATACAACAACCCCAAGGCTTGAAAAAATGCGTTCACATTATTCAGAATAGGATCATCAGGTTTCAAAGAAAACGCCCAATCCTGGGGATCGCAGCGCAGCAAAGAGATGACAATTTTAACCTGCTGCGCGGAGTTCCCCGACGAGTTAGGCTTCAAGGCAAAAAATAATTTACAATTATTCTTGAAATTCAAGAATTTAGACCGATCCCCAAAAAACACATCAGGAGAAGGAATCTTTGGTACAGCAGCATGTGAATGAGCAAGATAGGTGGAAATTCCCCGCACTTCAGCAGCGAGCTGCTCCACACGATCAGACAATTGCTTCATCTCCATTGAGAGAAAAATTCCCCCTACGGTCTCAGAGATATAGAGGAAAAAATATGCACACAAAAAATAAAAATTCTGACACTTTATTTCCCTTTTTTATTTCCCTTTTTTTTTTTTTTACAATTCTCTCCTGCTATTGAGTACCCTAGGATCTGCGGTATGGCTGGTGATTCTGTTATGATGAGTCACCGAAGGAGGAAAAAACAAAATACCAGCTAAGTCCAGAAAAACCAGAGAGGTTGGCAGCTATCGGATTGCAGACCCCTGAACCTATCCACAACAACTAGCAGTATCCATGGGGGGTTCCTACGGTGCCCTAGACCCCTCGATCACAGCTGGAGAACTACATAGCCTAAAGACAGAAAGGGGAAAAACTAAACTGCCCCAGAGCAGACCCCAAAGCAATAGGCAGCCCCCAACATATAATGACGGTGAAGCAAGATGAAAACACCAACACAGATAGAAAGATAGGTTGAGCAAATGATGGGGCCCAAGCTAACTACATAGGACAGGATAGGAAAGCTGCTGTCTGCCATCCACAAAAACCCTATCAAAATGAGCCAACCGACTGATAGGAAAAACAGGCCCTGAAGACGCTAGGCTTCAAAAGACTATATCAGCACTCAGGTATATTCTCAAGACAGAGCAAAAGATCAACAGATCAGAGACAAAAATGGAATTCAGCTCACCCCCGGCCGGGGATGGCAGAACTCCCAAAAAACAAGGCAAAACAAAAACAAAACTGAAGAGTACAAAGCAAAGCAGAAAAACTTAGCTTTGAGATGCAGGAATCAGACTGGTCTCCAAGAATCCAGCAGGAAAATCACCACGCAGGAAGAAGGGCGTCGGCAGCCTTATGTCCAGTCCTCAATTCCAGCCACCCAGTCATCATCTAGCTGCCCAGGTGTTTGGTAATCAGTCTCACTACCTTTCTTCACTAGAGGAGGGAGTTCATCAGACCTCAATGGTGAAGGGAAACATGAACTCACAACACACAGCTATCTCTGTGTATGACTCATGGGCTATGTCCTGACTATCCTCCCTGTCTATGCCCCTTGGTAACTTTGTCTCACAGTTACCCTGCTAGGAGTTCTCTTGCAGCTCCTAGCTCTCTGGAGCTTAGGCCACGCCCCCAGCAGTCACATGCTTCAGGTCCTGCGGGTCTGAAGTACGCACCTACTCAGCTACTGCCCGCTCCACAGGTATCGTTGAGCACAGTTCGCTTTACCCAGGACACGCGCACTGGCTCAGTGAGCAAGTTCAGTGCGGTGTTCCTGACACAGTTGTTCTCTTGGTGAGGACACAAAAGTCTTGCCTGTTAGCAGTGTGGCACACAAGGCTGCATTTATGTTACGCTGCCTTTCCCGTGACCCTCGCATTCTCAAAATTTTGGGTGACAGTCATTACTGGTTGGTGACATTTCTAGACCCATGCTATAAGGAGAACTTTCTATCTCTTATTCCTGAGGCAGAGAGGTCTACTAAAATGGGGCAGTACCAGAGGGCCCATGTTGCAGAATTATTAAAAAAAATTCCCATCTGAAAATGATGGTGGCAGAGGTCAACGTTCAATAGACAACCATATAGGCGAGAGAGTCACAACTCCAACCAGCAGAAGCAGGGTAACATTGGAAAAGTTCTGGGAGAGTTTTCTCTGACCCTGCCATCACACAGGCCCTGAGGCGCGGGGTACTCTTACAAGGAGTGCAAAGTTTGGGAAGATGCTGAGGGAGTACCTTGCTGACCGTACCAACGTCCTCCAAGATTCCTCTGTTCCTTATAATTATTGGGTATCCAAGTGCAATACGTGGCATGAACTGGCTCTCTACGCCTTGGAGGTCCTGGCCTGCCCTGCCGCTAGCATTTTGTCAGAGCAGGTTTTTAGTGCCGCTGGTGGAATTATAACTGATAAGCGCATCCGCCTGTCCACTGAAAAATGCTGACAGGCTGACTCTTATAAAAATGAACATGGAATGGATTGGGCCAGACTTCTCAACACCACCGAATGATAGCAGCGTAACATAAACTTAAATCTAGTGTCTTTTTTGGGAGGTCTATTCCCATGCACCTCTTCACACCCACACATGGGTAAATGCTACCTGATTTTGGCTATTTCCTGTTTTCCTCCTCCTTCTCCTCATCCTCAACCTCCACCACCATATCATGAGGGTGACCGTGGTCCATGATGCAACACCAACATAATTTTTTTAAAGGGTGTTTATGATGCCCGTATCCAAAAAATGGTTATACAGTATGTTCATGTATACCCCCAGGGGTAAATGTTTGTCAGTCCATACACTTACTGCATGGGCATTACAAGTAAAGGAGAACTGCTCCTTTGTAATGGGAACCTTTATTATGAGGCCCTCCTCCACATCTCTTCCAAGGGGCTTTGGAGTGCATCCACATTTTTGGCAGCCCTTGCATTCACTGCATAAGCAAAAACTATGGGAGACCCACTTCTTCATAATGGGAACATTTTTTCATGAGGCCCTTCTCTATGTCTGTTCAAACTGGAATGGCTCTAAATTATTGGCAGCCCTTGCATTCACTGCATAGGCAAACAGTATGGGAGACACACTTCCTAAGAATGGGAACATTGCTTTCAGGAAACCCTCCTGTACGTCTATTCAAAGAGGTATTGGGATGCGTCTGAATTTTTGGCAGCTCTTGCATTCACTGCATAGGCAAACAGTATGGGAGAACCACTTCCTAATAATGGGAACATTGTTTTCAGGAGGCCCTCCTGTGCGCTTCATCAAAGGGGTATTTGGGTGCATCTAAATTTTGGCCAGGCCTTGCATTCACTGCATAGACAAACAATATGCGAGAACCACTTCCTAATAATGGGAACAATGTTTTCAGGAGGTCCTCTTGTACGTCTCTTCAAAGGGGTATTAGGGTGCATATGAATTATTGGCAGCTCTTGTATTCACTGCATAGGCAAACAGTATGGGAGATCCACTTACTGATAATGGGAACATTGTTTTCAGGAGGCCCTCTTGTACATCTCTTCAAAGGGATATTGGGGTCCGTCTAAATTTTGGGAAGGCCTTGCATTCACTGCATAGGCAAAAGGTATGGGAGAACCGCTTCCTATTAATTAAAGAACATTGTTTTCAGGAGGCACTCCTGTCTTCAAAGGGGTATTGAGGTGCGTCCAAGTTTTGGGCAGCCCTGCCACTCACTGCATAGGCAAACACTATAGGAGGCCCACTTCCTAATAATGGGAACATTTTTCATGAGGCCCTCCTGTACGTTTCATCAAAGGGGTATTGGGCTGCGTCCTAATTTTTGGCAGCCCTTCCACTCACTTCATACGCAATAGCAGTATAGGAGACCCACTGTTTAATAATGGGAACAACAAAGCACAGCCTGCTGATGGATCTCTAAGAATAGTGATGGCCGAATGCTGGCCCTTTAAGAATAGTATAGGCTGCCTAATGGCCCTAGAAAAATAGGCTTTGTGACTTTCAGAGTCCCTCCTTCATAAATGAATCAGGATGTGTCTGATTATGTGTCACACACCACATGGTCAGATAAGGTTCTAAAATGTTAAAATTACATTTTCCAGTAAATGCATTTATCTTGGTTGAAAGCAATGCTAAAGTTCAAAAACGCATCAAAAACGCTACGTGTGAACATAACTCAAGGTATGGAGGAGCATTTTTATTTTGGGTTATTTATTTTGCCTTATAGACAAGTCATTACCCTGGGGAAAGGATGTTCCTTAACTTATTTCCCAGGAAAATCCATTTTGGTTTCGTTTTTGTAGTGTTTTATTGTGAGTCTGTAAAAGTGGTGTAAGACTCTGACAACATTGTTCACAGCAGTGACCTGGGAGTCAGAAATGCTTCCAGGGGCCTTCCCCATGCTGTTCCCTTGTCATTTGAGCACTGTTCCCATCGGTTTCCGCAATTTCTAGTCCCTCTAAAGACCCCCGGGGGTGCCGGAAAAATGCTTGCGTTTCCCATAGATTTACATTGGGCTAGTTGCTCGGGTCGAGCACTTGAACATTCCAATTTGCTCGACCCGAGCATTTTAGTCCTCGCCAATCACTAGTAGTCAGTAGAATAATAACTGTAGACCTTTGGTGAGTACGGTGGGTAATAAATATTCTTCATTAGCATATTGTTTAGTCTCAGTTTGTCGTCATATACATATATTCTTACATATATGGCATAAGCAATAGAGAGTGTTAAGGCATCACTAAGTTGTATATTAATTGTTGCTAGTCAAAGCTGACATTAATAATAAGGAGTACCTCTAATATTTGGGTGGGATTTTTCCCCTATTTGTTATGGCGAGCCAGGCCCACTGTTGAGATTTAGTTTTTTTCATGTTTTGCTCTGTTGATATCTGAAGTCATCCTCTGTGAATTGATCACTCCAGAGGGATAGGGATAGATAACACTGATGAGTGTTGTGTTATTCTGTGCATTCAGGGCCCTGATGGTTCAGAATCTTCATTTGCCAAATTGTAATGTTCAATTAGAAATGCAAAAAGTACTGTATTTTGTGGACGTACTTTTTTTCCCTAAAATTTTGGAGGAAAGTGAGATTGCATCTTGTAGTTTGGATGTAAACAAAATCTTCAGAACAAAAACTATATTATTCATCCATCAAACCCTATACCAATTGGTGAGGGGTGCTATAGTAGCCCAGAATGCTCCCATAATACATAACCACACAGAAAGTAAAAAAGCCCATAAAAATCCCAAATATAATGACATCATAATTTATTCAAAAAGCATATAAAACAAAACAATGAAAATTAGTGATAATCAAATTAGAGACAAAGCTGAATAGTTGATATCACAGGTGTAACACACAGAATCCTTTATTTTAGTGGAGGGGAGGAGCAGATTATAGCAGCAGGTTGAATAAAGTGCATGTGCAAAGAATCAATAGATGTTCCCATGTATATACAAGATTCAATGGAGACGAAAACACTCACTGTGTAATATAAGGTAATAGAAAAAAGTAACAAAAAATGTAAAAAATGTAGGAAAAATGAGACAGTGACTGAGAAAATCAACACTAGAGAATCATATACAAATAGTTAAAAAAGGGTGTATGTTACATCCAGGGAGCAAAATAAACCTGAACACGTTAGAAGCTGCTCTTACCCATAGTCTCAACCTTAGGACCCGGTGCACTACTATTACTACTTTTTATTGTTGTGTTTTGTTTGCTTTTTGAATAAATTATGATATCATTTTATTTGGGATTTCTTTGTGCTCTTTTTCTTTTTGTGTGCTTTTGTAGTTTGAATGTACCTGGCTGTGGCTGTGGGGGCGGCGGCTGCAGCCCTGGAGGTCACAGGATGCAGGATCCGAAGCTGGGGCTAACATGTGTGCCCACTGTTAAAGTATATGAATACCCACTGCTCCCCATGCCCACAATCCCACCCACCTCACTGCACTGAAGCAGGTGTAAGGAGAAGACCCGGACCAGGCCTACCTACTCCGTGATGGATCCAGAACTGTCAGGGCTGTCACCCAGGTTTCACGGGGGAAGCTTAAAGCTCTGGACCAACCTCTGCACATAGGAGTAGGTGGCGTGGCTAAGATAAAAGGGCCACAGCGTGCGGCAAATCAGTTAGTTGCAAAGGGAACGTGCACAGTGCACAAGGGCAGTGTAAGGGCTTCTGCCGGGGGGCCAACTGCCAGAGCAGGCAAAAACCAGCAGAGGCTAAAAGCTGTTAACAGAGACTGCAGACAACGATGTACCTGGCCCCCGCTGACATCGCTAACCGTGAGTGAGAGGACGCCCAGTCAGAAAATAAGCCTGTGCACGCACCAACGGAAGAATTGGGACACCCGCTGTGAGGGGTTTCCCTTTGTACCTGAATCAAGTTACTTGCTGTCCCTGTACCCTGACAGGGGGAAAGACTGTGCTCTCTCCGGCTCATCGTTTCGTGACACATCGATCACCGACCGGACCACAAGGAATCACCATCGCCGCCAGGAGCCAAGATGTCATCTTTTCCAGGACTACACTGGACCACGAGCAATCACCGCCACCGTCTGGATCCAGGACGCAATCTTTTCCAGGACCATACCGGACCCCTTATGCGCCACTGCTTAGGCGCCAACATCCTGAACTAACCGCAAACTAACCGCATTCTGAAGTCGTCAGACTGATAAGTTTGCTATCCTTGAACTTCCTACCCTATGCTTTACACCCGCTTCCCCTGAGTTACGTCCCCTGTGTTCATTTATACTGTTTTAACTGTTTTCTCCCTGCAAGGGGTATACCTGTTAAATTAAACCCCACGTTAACGCTTGCTCTGCCTCCGACCCGTTACTGCATCTTCCTACATGCTCACACAGGCACGGAGAGATATTTGATAGACCTCTTTGGGGACTGGAAACTCAGTTGAGTGCTTCTACTATATACTTCCATACTGCTCTGTAGAGTGAAGAAGACAGTCCATTATGATGCCAAGACACAGACTGGAAGTAACAGGAGAGATCGCGGGGGCATTCACCTGCCACCCAGCTGTCATAACATATGATTGGTTCCCTGGGATCATGTTGCAGGGGGGCCAATGAGTGTCTGAACAAACATTAGGGCTGGATCACGGGGCTTGAATGCCACTGTCACTAATTGACAGCAGCATTTAAGAGGTTAACAGCAGTGATTGACAGGTATGCGGCCATTTAAGGCAGATGTCAGCTATATAATATAGCCAGCATCTTCCCTTTGTCGAGAGGGCTCTGCTGCTGAGTTGGCTTCAAAGTCTCAGATCCATTCCATGACTGATATGTCTGCCATGGGGACTAAATGTTTACGCTACCCTGGTTTGTAGTGTATGAAAAAAAAAAAATTCCTTTATTAAGCTACTATGTTGTTGCTGCAGTAGATCACAGACTAATGAATTCTCAGTAATAGTAACTATGCAGTTACTGTATCGTCCTATATCACTTGAATCTTTCAATTATTATTCCAGATTAACTACTATTTCCATTTTCAATGTGCTCACTAGTGCAGAAATGAACACATTCTAATTTTGCCCTTTTTTGGCCATATGTGGAAGCGTGCTCTGAACTTCTGCCCCTACACTGTGAACCTATTAAAAGGTTTTGCTTTATTGACCCTCGTGATAGCTGCAGGGCATTATAAGGAACCTCGCTCTGTGACTCTACAGCGGTATGCAAAATGGTGTCTGGTATATTTTTGTGGGCGATGCGGCCAAAATCAAATTGCAAACTTTTAATGAATTCAGCACATATTATTCCTGCAAGCCCTTATTAAGAATGGCATTCAAATTGAATAAGGACTAATATATACTTTTGAGACACAAGACTCCAATAGTTATTAATAATAATAATTATTATTATTATTATCGATCTTTATAGTTTTCCTGTAACTCTTTACATAGCACAATTAATATAATTGATTAATGTTACATTAAAACACTTCAAATATTTCACAAAAATATAAATATATATCCTATTCAAGCTCCAGTACTATATTATAACACATTTTTAGCTTTTTTCTTATGGTTACGATTTAATGTGCATGACTGGAAGCCAAAGGCTTTTGACAAACAGGTGATAAACTTTGTTGTGTGGTCTATACTAATAAATCCCAAATCTTTGTATTATTATTTTATACATCATTCACAAATATATTCTTATATAAGTAGATCTAAAAAGTATTTGCAGTTTTATATTGTCTTTAATGTTTGAGTCAAAAAGACCTTGTCAATGCTGCTGCTGCCCTGTAATATCTGTTTTCAACCAATAGATTGAATCATTATTCAATAAATAGGTTTGTTTCATCACTGTTTTAAACTCCATGATTTACTTATGATTCACTATGTTGCTCCTCAGGCCAAAGATTAATGAGCATGATTCCAATATTACCCTGCATGATTTGGAGGAAATAAAGATTTACTGCAATAATAATCTTACTTCTATTTAACATAAAATAATGTTGCCCATGCTAGGTCTACATAATACCACCATATAGTGACAGAATAAAGCAATCATGCTGATCTCCACAAGAGTTGTCATGTTTTTTCATTATATTTTTCATTAAATTAGGAGACAATCTAAAAAAATTCTTAAATGTAAGGAATATATTTTTTATGCACAATGAGAGCTTTACTATGTGTCGAAATAATAGCTTCTCACAATATAAAGAGCTTTGCTGGGTTTGGTGGAATACTTTTAACAAACAGTTCAGTTCATTTTTACCTGTTAGCCCCTGTCAAATGAAAAAATAGGGGCAAAATTAACATTTTAGTGTTAAAAGGTATGCTTTTTCTTTATGGCCCAATGTTACAATATTTTGAGAGACAGATGTGGTGTCAAAATGCTCACGACACTCCTAGATTAATTTATTGAGGGCTGTAGTTTATACAATGGGGTCATATTTGGGATGCTTCTGCTTTTTCTGGCATCTGATGTGCTTTATTAATTTGATATGGCACCTGCAAAACAGTTCAATAAAATCTGAACTCCAAAATGATGATCTTTCTCTTCTGAGCTTTGCAGTGAACGTGGTAAACATTAATTTTTGATGACTAATAAGGTGTTGGAGTACTCAGAAGAATGTAGACCACATAATTTGTAACATAATTGCTTATATTACTCATTGAAAAAAAAATGCATTGTTCATTTATAACTCCCAGCATAACCTGTATGTCGTATATACAGGGGTGAAATTTGATGCAGAAACTACAAAAAAATAAGTGGATTTGAACGAAAATAAGAACTAGTGTATAAATGTGTAAAGTATACCTAAAGTGATAACATTTGCCATTCCATCTTAACCCCTTCACTACCAAGGGTGGTTTGCACGTTAACTCCCGGGCCAATTTTTACAATTCTGACCACTGTCTCTTTATGAGGTCATAACTCTGAAATGCTTCCATGGATCCCGGTGATTCTGACACTGTTTTCTCGTGACATATTGTACTTCATGTAGTGGTAAAATTGCATTCAAATAACTTGCGTTTATTTGTGAAAAAAATGGAAATTTGGTGAAAATTTTGAAAATTTCGCAATTTTCCAACTTTGAATTTTTATGCCCTTAAATCACAGCGATACGGCACACAAAAAACTTAATAAATAACATTTCCCACATGTTTACTTTACATCAGCACAATTTTGGAACCAAAATTTTTTTTTGTTAGGAAGTTATAAGGGTTAAAAATTGACCAGAGATTTCTCATTTTTGCAACACCATTTTATTTTTAGGGACCACATCACATTTGAAGCCACTTTGAGGGGTCTATATGATAGAAAATACCCAAAAGTGACACCATTCTAAAAACTGCACCCCTTAAGGTGCTTAAAACCACATTCAAGAAGTTTATTAAACCTTTAGGTGCGTCACAGGAATTTTTTGAATATTTAAAAAAAAATGAACATTTAACTTTTTTTCACAAAAAAAATACTTCAGGTTCAATTTTCTTTATTTTACCAAGGGTAACAGGAGAAATTGGACTGCAAAAGTTATTGTGCAATTTGTCCTGATTACGCTGATACCTGATATGTGGGGGGGAACCACTGTTTCGGCGCATGGCAGACCTCAGTAGGGAAGGAGCGCCGTTTGACTTTTTCAATGCAAAATTGGCTGGAATTCAGATCGGACGCCATGTCGCGTTTGGAGAGCCCCTGATGTACCTAAACAGTGGAAACCCCCCACAAATGACACCATTTTGGAATCTAGACCCCCCCAAGGAACTTATCTAGATGTGTGGTGAGAACTTTGAACCCCCAAGGGCTTCACAGAATTTTATAACGTACAGCGGTACAATTAAAAAATCATATTTTTTCCACAAAAATGATCTTTTCACTCTCAATTCTTATTTTTCCAAGAGTAACAGGACCCTAAAAGATATTGTGCAATTTATCCTGAGTGCGCTGATACCCCACATGTGGGGGTAAACCACTATTTGGGCGCATGGCAGAGCTCAGAAGGGAAGCAGCACCATTTGACGTTTTTGGCTGGAATTGAGATCGGACATCATGGAAAGCCCCTGATGTACCAAAACAGTAGAAACCCCCCACAAACGACACCATTTTGGAAACTAGACCCCCCAAGGAACTTATCTAGATGTGTGGTGAGCACTTTGAACCCCTCAGTGCTTCACAGAAGTTTATAACGCCCGGGCGTGAAAATAAAAAAATCGTATTTTTTCCACAAACATCTTTTAGTCCCCATTTTTTTTATTTTCCCAAGGGTAACAGGAGAAATTAGACCCCAAAAGTTGTTGTCCAATTTGTCCTGAGTACGCTGACACCCCATTTGTGGGAGAAAACTACTGTATGGGGACACGTCGAGGCTCGGAAGGGAAGTAGTGACGTTTTGGAATGCAGACTTTGATGGAATGGTCTGCGGGTGTCATGTTACCTTTGGAGAGCCCCTAATGTACCTAAACAGTGGAAACCCCCCACAAATGACCCCATTTTGGAAACTAGACCCCCTGAGGAACTTATCTAGATGTGTGGTGAGCACTTTCAACCCCCAAGGGCTTCACAGAAGTTTATAATGCCCAGGCATGAAAATAAAAAACTCGTATTTTTTCCACAAACATGATCAATTAGTCTCCAATTTTTTTATTTTCCCAAGGGTAACAGGAGAAATTGGACCCCAAAAGTTGTTGTCCAATTTGTCCTGAGTATGCTGATACCTCATATGTGGGAGAAAACTACTGTATGGGCACACGTCGGGGCTCGGAAGGGAAGAAGTGACGTTTTGGAATGCAGACTTTGATGGATTGGTCTGCGGGTGTCATGTGCGTTTGGAGAGCCCCTGATGTACCTAAACTATTGAAACTCCCCACAAGTGACCCCATTTTGGAAACTAGACCCCCCACGGAACTTATCTAGATGTGTGGTGAGCACTTTGAACCCCCAAGTGCTTCACAGAAGTTTATAACACCTGGGCGTGAAAATAAAAAAATCCTTTTTTTCCACAAAAATGATATTTTTGCCCCCAATTTTTTATTTTCCTAAGGGTAACAGGAGAAATTGGACCCTAAAAGTTGTTTTGTAATTTGTCCTGAGTAGGCTGATACCCCATATGTGGGGGTAAGACACTGTTTGGGCGCATGGCAGAGCTTGGAAGGGAAGGAGCACTATTTGACTTTTTCAACGCAGAATTAGCTGGAATTGAGATCAGACGCCATGTTGCCTTTGGAGAGCACCTGATGTGCCCAAACAGTGGAAACCCCCCAATTATAACTCCAACCCTAACCCCAACACACCCCTAACCCTAATCTGAGCCCTAGCCCTAACCCTAGCCCTAACCCTAGCCTTAACCCTAACCCTAACCCTAACCCTAGCCCTAACCCTAATGGGAAAATGGAAATAAATACATTTTCTTTTAGTTTTATTATTTTTCCCTAACTAAGGGGGTGATAAAGGGGGGTTTGATTTACTATTTATGGCGGTTTTTATGTTTGGTGGCTGTCAGACGCTAAAAGACGCTTTTTATTGTAAAAATAGTTTTTGCATCACCACATATTGTGAGCTATAATTTTTCCGTATTTTGACCCACCGAGTCATGTGAGGTCATATTTTTTGCGGGACGAGTTGACGTTTTCATTGGTTCCATTTTCGGGCACGTGACATTTTTTGATCGCTTTTTATTCCGATTTTTGGGACGCAGAATGAACAAAAACCAGCGTTTCATGAATTTCTTTTGCGGGGTGCGTTTACACCGTTCCGCGTGCGGTAAAATTGATAAAGCGTTTTTATTCTTCGGGTCAGTACGGTTACAGAAATACCTCATTTAGGTCTTTTTTTTATGTTTTGTCGGTTTTTTGCAATGAAAACAATTTTATATAAAAAATAATTATTTTTGTATCGCTTTATTCTGCGAGCTATAACTTTTTTATTTTTTGCGGATGACGCTGTTTGGCAGCTTGTTTTTTGCGGGACAAGATGACGTTTTCAGCGGTACCATGGATATTTATATGCGTCTTTTTGATCGCGCGTTATTGCACTTTTTGTTCGGTGGTATGATAATAAATCATTATTTTTTGCTTCGTTTTTTATTTTTTAAGGGGTTCGCTAAAGGGGTTAACTAATGGGACAGTTTTATAGGGCGGGTCGCTACGGACGCGGTGATACCAAATATGTGAACTTTTATTGTTTTTTTTATTTTGAAAAAATGGATTTATTGGGGAATTTTTTTTTTTTTTTACTAATTTATTTAGCGATTTTTTTAAAATTATTTTTAACACTTTTTTTTTTTTTTTTTTACTTTATTACCTTGTCCCAGGTGGGACATCACTGTCCTGTGACAGATCGCTGATCTGTCACATCACAGATCACTGTGACAGATTAGCAATCTGTCACAGGCAGTTCTGCAGACTTCCTCATGCCTGCGCTTTGCAGGCAGTCAGGAAGTCAGCTCCCTACAGGCCCCCGAAGGCCCCTGTCGCCATCTTGGATCCGGGGGCCTGTAGGGAAAGAGACCCCCGCAGCAGCGCTGCACATTGCGCTGCTGCGGGGGGGTCTCAGGGAAGCACGGAGGGAGCCCCCTCCCTGCCGATGCTTCCCTTTAACCCCCGGTACACCGCGATCGCGTTTGATCGCGGTGTACAAGGGGTTAACGTGTCGGGGGTGGTCCGTGACCACCCCTGACACATTGTGCCGGGTGTCAGCTGTGATAATCAGCTGACACCCGGCCGCGATCAGCGACGCTCACCACGTGGGCACCACTGATCGCTGGGACGTAATATTCTGTCCATGGTAATTAGGTCCAGGGTCACATGGACGGAATATTACGTCCATTGTAGGTAAGGGGTTAAAGAGGACCTGTTACCAGGTAAAAAGTGTACATGGTCTTTTCTTACTTTTTTTTTCCAGCTCATCCTCCTTTCCAGTATTTTTTTTTCAAATCTGCCATACAGTTTCAGACATATGGCCTGTTGAATTTCGCAATTTTCCAACTTTGTATTTTCATGCCCTTAAATCACAGAGATATGTCACACAAAACACTTAAGTGACATTTCCCACATGTGTACTTTACATCAGCACAATTTTGGAACCAAAATTTCTTTTTTGCTAGGAAGTTACAAGGGTTAAAGGGGATCTGTCAGCTGCTGGCACCAACATCAGGGACTTATCTACAGCCATCCGGCGCTCCCATCTTCATACGATGATGTCCTCCTCCTTGCTTCTCCCTCGGTTCCTGCACAGGTGTACTTTCTCTGCCCTATTGAGGGCAGAGTAAAGTACTGCAGTGCGCAGGCGCTGGACCTCTCTGACCTTTCCTGGCACCTGCGCACTGCAGTACTTTACTCTGCCCTCAATAGGGCAGAGAAAGCACGCCTGCGCAGGAGACGAGGGAGAAGCAAGGAGAAGGACATCATCATAAGAAGATGGGAGGCGCTGGACCAGACTGCGACACCCACCACACCTGCCCCCCCGGTGAGTATAATCTAACGTGTTTTTCTTATCTTTCAGGTTTCATCGGGAGCTTATCTACAGCATTGCAGAATGCTGTAGATAAGCTCCTGATGGCAGTGCCGGCACCTGATATGTGAAAAAAGGGGTCACAGATTCTCTTTAAAAGTTGAACAGCGATTTCTCATTTTAACAACAATATTTTTTTAGGGACCACATCACATTTGAAGTCACTTTAAGGGTCTATATGATAGAAGATACCCAAAGTGACACCATTCTAATAACTGCACCCCTCAAGGTGCTCAATACCACATTCAAGAAGTTTATTAACCCTTCAGGTGCTTCACAGGAATTTGTGGAATGTGGAAAAAATGAACATTTAACTTTATTTCCCAAAAAATTACTTCAGTTCCAAAATTTTTTATTTTGACAAGAGTATCAGGAAAAAATGGACCCAAAAATTTGTTATGCAATTTCTCCTGAGTACACCAATACCCCATATGAAGGGGAATAGTACTTTTGAGGCACAGTGCAGAGCTCAGAAGGGAAGAGGTGCCATATTGGAGTTCAGATTTTGCTGGAATGGTTTGAGGGTGCCATGTTACATTGGCAGAGCCTCTGAGGTGCCAGAACAACAGAAACTCCCTACATGTGAACTCATGTTACAAACTAAACTCCCCAATGAATTCATCTAGTGGTGCAGTGATCATATTGACATTACATGTTTCTCACAGAGTTTTATACCACTGAGCGGTGAAGAAACAATGAATTACATTTTTAACACTAAAATGTTGTTTTAGCCCCAAGTTTTTAATTTTCCTAAGGGCTAATAGGATTTTTTTTACAGCAAACTGAGATCTATTTTTTCCTGAGTGCGCCAATACCATACATGTAATCGGGAAATATTTTTCAGGCACAGTGCAAAGCTCAATAGGTAAGGCGTGCCAGATCTTACTGTTGTAGTTTGCAGGTGCCATGATCCACTAGGACAGCCCATGAGGTGCCAGAACAGCAGAAACCCCCCATAAGTGACCCACATTTTCCAAACAACACCTCTCAATTAATTCTTCTAGGGGTGCAGTGATCATATTGACACCATGGATGTGTCAAAGAATTTTATACCATTGGGCAGTGAAGTCAAAGACAAAGCAAATACATGTTTACCACCAACATCTTGTTTTAACCCCAGATTTTACATTTTCACACAAGTGGGTAAAAATGGCAACAAAATTTGTCCCACAATTTCTACTGAGCGAGGTAATACCCCATATGTGGCTGTACAGTACTACTTAGCCATACAGAAAGACTTGGGAGGAATGGAGCGCTATTTGCTTCCTGGAGCGCAGATTTTCCTGAACAGTTTGAGGACTCCATACACAGAGCTCCTAATTGCAAGAAGAGCAGAATCCCCCCTCCACCAGAGGTTCCTTCTGAATCACGTATTTCAGAGATTTACACAGAAACACCGGTGTAAGAGCTCAATACAGAGCGCAGGATAAATGTGCGCCGAGCCTTACTGCGATCTTTGGAAGGGAGAATGAAAATATCAACAGCATGTGAAGAACTGGCTTTATTTCTTTTTTACCCTGTTCCTCGTTCGGTATAAGAGATTAGGCGACTTTATTCTTCGGGTCAGTGTGATTACAGCGATATCAGATTTATAGCAGGTTTTTATGTTTGGCTGCTGTCACACACTAAATGCTGCTTTTTATTGCAAAAAATAGTTTTGCATCACCATACTTTGAGAGCTATAAATGTTTGATATTTTGGCCTATAGAGTGATGTGAGGTTTTGTTTTTTTGAGGGACTATTTGACATTTTTATTGGTACTATTTTTGGGCACATGACATTTTATGATTATTTTCTAATCTGATTTTTGTGAGGCAGAAATATCAAAAAATAGCAATTCAGGAATTTCTGTTTGGTGGGTTATGGCCTTCCTTGTGTGGTAAAATTGCTAAGTTTTATTTTTTGTGTCAGTACGATTACAGCAATGCCTCATTTATATCTTTTTTTAGGTTTTGGCGCTTTTATATAATAACTGTTTTATAGAAAAAATAATTATTTTTCATTTCTTTATTGTGAGAGCTATAGCTTTTTATTTTTTTACTGATGGAGCTGTATGATGGCTTGATTTTTGCTGGACAAAATGACATTTTCAGTGGTACCATGTTTGTTTATTTTTGTCTTTTTGATCACATTTTGCTCCACATTTTGTTCGGCAGTATGATAATAAAGCATTGTTTTTTGCCCTGCTCTTTATTTATTTTTTATGGTGTTCACTAAAGGGGTTAACTAGTGGGCCAGTTTTACAGGTTGGGTCATTGCGGATGCGGTGATAGTAGTGAAATATGTATATGAATGGATGTATGACTGGCAATGGATTAACATCTGTCCTTAGATAGAGCTCTTCACACAGGTCACAACATATGTTATCCTGAGAAAGGCAGTCTCCCTTCATCAGTCTTTCCAGGGGGCATCCTGAGAGCATTGGAAACAATTCACACCTTTTGCCTCTATTGAAGAGATGCGCCAATTACAGCCTTACACTATTTAATATTAGAAAGGTCCCACAAATAGTGTTCAGAGAAAAATAATGTATTCATTGGTAAAATAGCCAAGATCCTGTCACAAACCAAGGAATAGAATATTAACATGAAAAGCTGGTCTAGAAATATGATCTCTAGTTTAAATCTATAAATTAGGCCTTTACACATAGAAACCTGTTCACAGTTGAGGGGCAGCTAGGCTGATGTGATCCATTTCATATATCCCCCTCACTCAGGGACAGAATACCAGACTTCAAAGTTCGATATTTCTGTAAGTTTTCTCCTTTTTATTTTATCACTGCTTTTGCATATTTGTGTGTCACTGTTTATTCCCATATTTGTCTATAATTCATTGTAAGCACTGTACCTTTTCTATTAAAGCTTAAAACTTTAATATGTTTGAACCTTGTATGCTATAAAGAATCTATAGCCTTAAAGTGTGTGATCCTGGTGATTGGCAGACAGTAATAGTAATATTTCCAGGACTCATCACCCATGTATTTGGTGAGTGAAGGCAGTGTGTATGAAACGGGGTGTGTAGTCTGTGTCGGGGTGTGATTTATGCTCCCACTGCAGCATAGGACAGAGGTTGAATGCTGGGATGAGTGAGAGGAGGTAGATTAACCCTACCAGTTGCAACCCCAAGTCACGTGCTGAGAAGTGGGTACGTGATATGAGAGCTATAACTTTTATTTTTTTACTGACAGAGCTGTATGATGGCTTGTTTTTTAGCTGGACAAAATGATGTTTTCAGTGGTGCCATGCTTGTTTATTTTTGTCTTTTTGTTCCACATTTTGTTCAGCAGTGTGATAATAAAGCATTGTTCTTTGCCTTGTTTTTTATTTATTTTTTGTGTAGGCCAGTTTTATAGGTTGGGTCATTGCAGATGTGGTGATATCAAGTACGTGTACTTTTATTTATTTATTTTTTTATTCAAATATTTACTTAGAGATACAATATCTTTTGATTTTTTTATTTTTGTTTTGTTTTTTAATTATTTTTACAATTATTTAATTTTTATTTCTTCTTTCTAACTTTTTTTATTTTGCCCCAATATGGGACAATCGGTTTTTGCATCTCCATGGTGCAGAAACTGTCAGCTCTGCACTGACATACAAACTTACTCATCATGCACTGGGCATGATCAGCAAGTTTGCTAGGTCTGGTGACCTGGATGTCATCATGATGACATCAGGTCACCATGGCAACGATTGGTACCCCGCATCAAGCTGCAGGTCTCTGATCCAAAGGCAGAGGGGCTGTCAGCCCTCTGCTGGCTTCCGAAATGCTGTGATCGTGTTTGATCGCAGCATTTCAGGGGTTAAAGTGCTGGTAGTGGTCTGTGACCACTCCTAGCACTTAGTGCCTGGTGTCATCTGTCAGAATCTGCTGACACCAGGTGCCGATCACATGCACACCCCCCAGGGATGTGTGCAGGCGATTGCTAAGATGTAAAATTCCATCCCTGTTCAAATAAGCCCAGGGCACAAGGACGTAATATTACATCCGTTGTCAGAAAGGGGTTAATCCCTGAATGGTGGAGCAGTCCTGTGATCTTGGAGATTTATAAAATTATTAATTTTTCAGAAGCTATTGGGTGCTGCTTCCCCCTTCCTGCCAAGATGCTCATTTCGCTCCAGCTATGTTTTTATCACCTCCCCATACCAGCTTTTGTAGTATGCCATCCAGCTCCTTTTACCCACATGACCATTGACCATGACCTAAAACACCAGATGCTTTTATTCTTCAGTATTAGTGACTTTCTGCCACATACAGTATGCATCAGAATTAAGGAAAATTTCTAATCTATTGCTATCATATGACCACTCCATTTTATTACAGCACCACTACAGCATTTTTTATTGCAGCTCTATAGTGGTGCTGCTACACTAAGGTTCTTAACTCTAGTCTGATATTTACCAGGTGCTAGAGATGAGCGACTTTGCCTTTTTTCGGGTCGAGTCAGGTTTCATGAAACCCGACTTTCGCAAAAGTCGGGTTGAACGAAATCGGCCGACTATAGGGAAAAGTCAGAGGCCGACTGAAACACGAAACCCAATGCAAGTCAATGGGGTAGCAAAGTCGGCAGAGAGTGAGTGGAGGACAGTAAACATACCTACAGTGCCCATTTCAATGCCAAAAACATCAATTCTTATAACTGAAGCTTGTCAACCTTAATTTACTTCCTAATAATAGTTACACATTGAAAACTGGGGGTTATTTGGCTAAAGTTGTGGGGGGGTTGGGCTGGCTCCAGGTTTTCGTGTGCCCTGGGCCAAAGAGTGTCAGTGCGCCCCTTTAACACATACCACAACTCATGATGCTCCGATACGCCACAGAAATATAGGTATAGTACAATGACAAATACTTCACTGCTTACATGACATGACTGATCTATTTTAAATTGTACAATAGCTCAAAAACAGGACAGTATTTTACTCCATACAGTGTTATGGCCACCACATTGTACGCCATACAGAATAATGAGCCCCATATATTTCTCTATACCAAATAATTAGTCACATATAATGTTCCATACAGTATCTGATGAGCTCCACATAATGCTCCATATATAATGGGCCCCATTTGTAATGCTCCAGTGTATAATGTGCCCCTTAGATGCTGCTCCAGTGTCTGATCTGCCCTATTTACATTGCTCCAGTACATGATGGGCCTTATGGATTCATGGATGATGCTCCAGTGTCTGATGGGCTCCAATAATGCTCCATATATAATGGGCCCCATTTGTAATGCTCCAGTGTATAATGTGCCCCTTAGATGCTGCTCCAGTGTCTGATCTGCCCCATTTACATTGCTCCAGTACATGATGGGCCTCCTGGATTCATGGATGATGCTCCAGTGTCTGATGGGCTCCAATAATGCTCCATATATAATGGGCCACATTTGTTATGCTCCAGTGTATAATGAGCCTCTTAGATGCTGCTCCAGTGTGTGATCTGCCCCATTTACATTGCTCCAGTACATGATGGGCCCTATTTTTAATTAACCCAGGCATGGTATGTGAAAAGAGCTCCATGGAGTAATCTGAGGTGTGTGCTTCCACATCCTTCACTTTTGGTGTGGTTGAAGGACACAAGGAAAGGGTTGCTCCTGACCAGAAGCCTCAATGTAAGCCACAAACAGGTCCTGATACTCCGACGTTAAAAGCAGTCTACCTACTCCCAGAAAAGGGAGCCTTACAGGCCTTCCAGAGCTACACCATGACGCTGACTCAACACCTCCTGCCTTAGCTGCTATTGTGTTTTTGGCACTACCAGCAGATGCACGACCACCACCATCAGTACCAGGTGGCCATCCACGCCCACATCTGCATCCTCTTCCACCATACTTCCTCATGTTTTTGAAAATGGACCCAAAATACCAGCAGATATATGGTACTGTATCAGAAACGTACAGCTCTATACAGTCTATGGATAACAGTAAATCTCTGCATATATTTCATGAAGCATACACAGACACTACACAGGTTCAGTATGGATTACCCAATAAAATAACAAGTTGAAAAAGGGTACAGTATCACCAGATAAAAGGTATATATAGCATAGTGTAAACATTCTGATTCTCCATATACATTTCAGGAGGCAGACACAAACGCTCTCAGGCCCAGTATAGATTACACAAGAATATGAAAATCTGTAAATGGGTTATGTAACACAAGCGTACATCTGTATACAGTGTTGGGGTGATCTTAAAGTTCCAAATATATTGCCAGAGTAACAGACAGATGTTTACAGGCTCATTATGGATTACACCAGAATCTAAATAGCTAAAAAGGTTACTGTATCAGAAGCATTCTGCTGTATACAGTGTTGGCCAAATTGAAAATATTGGTATACAGTATATTTCCGTAGTCACCCTCAGACGCTCACTCAGTTTGATTTTGACCATAATAAAAAAAAGTTGTAAAAAAGTTCCTGGATAACAAGATAGCAAGTACATATTTTTTATGGGACAATTGAAATCTCCGTAAAAATAGTCCCGTAGTCACTCTCAGACGCTTACACAGTATGGATTGGACCGTAATGCTAAATGTCGAACAAAGGTACTGTATAACAATATACAAGCTGTATTGAGTATAGTGTAAAAATTTGTTTCTCCGATTCACCGTATATATAGAAGGCGTAACCCACACACGCTCACTCACTATGGATGATGTAGGGAAGGTGGACTGACAGACAAACCAGCCTGTAGTGAGAAGCAGAGGCGTAGCGCAGTGTAGGTGTGAAACCGCTAAGATAAAGAGAAAGGGTGCAGTGTTTTAGCTTGCCCATTGGAGGGCAGTAGAGAGTGTAGGAGTGGGACTGAATAACTGCCATTGGTCAGAGAAACTGTTAGGTAATGGTGGACGGAGTTACCAGATCTGGAAGTATAAAAGGCTGAAGGAAGGTTCTGGAAGAGTCAGTCAGCGAAGGGTGCACAGTGGAAAGGCTCCAGAGAGGACTGACAGTTGAGGCGGTCATGGAGGGGTGGGCCAGAGGACGGTAGCTGCAGACGAAGATGGCCTGGGGCTATCATACAGACGGTGTTCTCAGACTGGTGCAGCGCTGTGGTGGTTGGGCCTAGACCAGCCACTGTGGAAGAGTCACAGAGGACGCCACGATTATAGTTACAAAGGAAGTGAAGGTACCGGGGCCTGTGTACAGAGAAATGTGAAACCGCTGTGGTGAATTGCTGTTGTTGACAGAAGGATGGGCACTAAAAACGGACCTGTTCAATACAAACTCTGTCTCAGTCTAGTGTTTGTCTGTGGCAAGAAGAGGGTCCCCCCACAGTTGGTTATCCTACAGATGATACCTTAATACAAATTTTTGAAACAAGGTACTGTATCAGCACATACCAGGTGTGTCCAGTCTAGGGTTAAATTTCCGTCTATACTTCCGGAGTCAGACACAGACACTCACAGGCTCACTATGTATTACACCAGAATTAAAAAGTAGAAAAAGGGAAAGGTATTCATAGCATACATCAGTATACAGTGTTGTGGTACTTTTAAATCTTCGTATACATTTCAATCTCAGTAAGCCAGTCAAGAATCTCCGCTACTGGAAACTACATGGATACAAGTATAGACGCAAAGTCGAGTGTTAGCAGAAATTTTGGAATTACTCATCGTGGGGAAACCTCCCGGTATATGTTGCTGAGGCGATGCAGACCCTCAATTACTGTGTCGGTGGAGAAATCGAAAAAGGTTCTTTGTGAAGAAAGGATTGCTTTATCGCAGTAGCGTGGATCACATCACCGTTACTCGTCTCCATCAAATTGTGATCACAGGGAGAGATGCATCCATGGTCCTCACTGCCTATCATGATGTGTCTGGTCATTTTGGAGTGCAAAAACTGAAGCCACAGGCCATAGGCGATTCTATTGGATTGGCATGAGAAGAGACTTTGAAAAATGGTGGCAGGAATGTCACACGTCTGTGACTATCACAACTGTGAAAGGTGATCATAAAGCACCACTGCATCCGCTTGTAAGTTGACGTCCATTTCAAATGGTAGCCATTGATCATCTGAAGGTAGAGGCCAGCAGGACAGTCCATAGCTACATCTTAACCATCATTGATCAATACAACAAATGTCTAGTGGCCGTCCCTGTGAAGGATTTAACTGCCCAGACTACACAGCAGTGAAGCAGGGAGAGGTAAGTATTGCAACTTGCAAGTGCTGTGGCCATGACCAAGCAGGGGAGGCACAATTGTGGTTGACGGTATGCGCACACTGCCCCTCATAGTATGCTGGAGTGTCTGACGGCGAGTGGGCCCTTCCACCATCTGAGACACTGTATTGTACTATGAGGGGCCCTGTGCCATTGCCGGCGGCCATCACTGGGCCCATCCACCAGTTCAGAGCAACGGCACTTGCCGGGGTGCGCCAGGTCTTGACCCCAGCCGTTTGGGGAGGGGTGGGCAGCCAAGTTAGGGAGGTTTAAAAATTGGCATATGTAGATATGTTGGCTGGACATTCAGCTGCTGCAAAGGGCGTAATTTGGCAAAGCCAAGGAAGAGGAGGAAGAGCAAGAGGAGGTGTGCTTAATGAATCATAGAATCATAGAATCGTAGAGTTGGAAGCGACCTCCTGGGCCATCTGGTCCAACCCCCTGCTCAAAGCAGGATTCGCTAAATCATCCCAGTCAGATGTCTGTCCAGCCTCTGTTTGAAGACTTCTATTGAAGGAGAACTCACCACTTCACGTGGCAGCTTGTTCCACTCAGTGATCACTCTGTCAAAAAGTTTTTTCTAATATCTAATCTGAGTCTCCTCCCATTCAGTTTCTTCCCATTGCTTCTAGTCTTTCCTTGTGCAAATGAGAATAAAGATGATCCTTCTGCAATGTGACAGCCCTTTAGATATTTGTAGACAGCTGTTAAGTTTCCTCTCAGTCTTCTCTTTTGCAAACTAAACATTCCCAAATCCTGCAACCTTTCCTCATAAGACAGGGTTTGCAGACCGGTCACCATTCTGGTCGCTCTTTTCTGAACTTGCTCCAGTTTGTTGATGTCTTTTTTAAAATGTGGTGCCCAAAACTGGACACAATATTCCAGATGAGGTCTGACCAAAGAGGAGTAGAGGGAAATAATGACTTCACGTGATCTAGACTGTATGCTTCTGTTAATACATCCTAGAATTGCATTTGCCTTTTTTGCTGCTGCATCACACTGTTGACTCATATTCAGTCTGTGATCTATTAGTATACCCAAGTCTTTTTCACATGTGCTGTTTCATAGCCCTATTCCTCCCATTCTGTATATGCTTTTTTCATTTTTATTGCCCAGATGTAGTACTTTACATTTTTCTCTGTTAAAAACCATTCTGTTAGTTGCTGCCCACTTCTCCAGTTTATTTATATCTTTTTGAATAATCTCTCTCTCTTCTCTAGTATTAGTTATCCCTCCTGTCATCAGCAAATTTAATCAGTTTACCCTCAATTCCTTCATCTAAATCGTTGATAAAGATTTTGAACAATACAGGGCCCAGGACAGAGCCCTGTGGTACCCCACTTGAGACATTCTTCCAACTGGATGTGCAGCCATTTACGACCAGTCTTTGGGTCCGATCACTAAGCCAGTTATGAATCCACCTAACAGTTGCCTTGTCCATTCCATACTTAGTCATTTTTTCAATAAGGATTGTATGAGATACTTTGTCAAATGCTTTGCTGAAGTCAAGATATACTATATCTACAGCATTTCCTTGATCCACCCAATCAGTGATTCCATCATAGAAGGAAATTAAGTTAGTCTGACATGACTTATTAGTTACAAACCCATGCTGACTCTGTTTAATCACTTCGTTCTTATCCAGGTACTGACATACATGTTGTTTAATTATTTGTTCAAAGCTCTTTCCTGGTATAGAAATCAGACTCACCGGCCTATAGTTGCCTGGGTCCACCTTCTTCCCCTTTTTGAAGATAGGAACAACATTTGCTCTTCTCCAGTCTTCTGGGACTTCTCCTGTTCTCCAAGAATTTTCAAAGATTATGGAGAGGGATTCAAAAATTTCTTCTGCTATCTCATTCAGTACTCTGGGGTGTAATTCATCTGGACCTGGAGACTTGAATTAATTTAGGTTAGCTAAGTGTTTCCTCACTATCTTTCTGTTTATAGATATCCTGGATTCTTCTATTTCCTTAATAGGACAGTGAAGAATAGTTGATGTTACATTTCCTTTCTGAGAGAAAACAGATGCAAAATAGGAATTTAAAAGTTCGGCCTTCTCAACATTCTGTCTTACCATTTCATCATTTTCATCCTGTAAAAATCCTATAGCATTTTTGACTTTTCTTTTACTTTTGACATATCCCCAAAATCCTTTATTATTGCTTTTGACATCTCTTGCAAGCCTCAATTCATTGTAGGTTTTAGTAATCTGATTTGTGCCCTGCAGGTTCTGCAGACAGCATTATATTGTTCCTTAGATATGCCTCCCTCTTAACATTTTATAAACTTTTTTTCTTCCTTTTTAGCATGTGCTTAAGTTCTGTGTTCATCCATCCTGGCTTCCTTAAATGCTTCCCTCTTTTCGGAATTGTTAACAATTGTTCTTTGAGAATTTCATTTTTCAAGATTTCCCATCCTTAATGGTGGCGGTGGGTCTTACAGTGGGGCTAGCGATGAAGCGTTGCTGGCTACCTTCAGTCGGAGCAGGTGCACATGTGCTACCTGAGGTTTTATAGTGCGTCCACGCTTGCAAGTGCATGTTGATTAAATGTCTAAGCATGCAACTGGTATTCAAATTTCTGAGTTGTTTACATCAGCTAAAGGTCCTTCCGCACTTCTTACAGGTAACCTTTGACTCATCAGTAGGATTTTGGACAAAGAAGTGCCACACCGCACTCTTCCTACTATGGTAAACATTTTCTGGCCTTGCACGCTGTGCTAAGTTGACCGTCTAGTCAAGCTGTCCTGCAACTCTTTTAGTTTTTGCTCCACGTTTTAGGATAGCTACGGGCCTGCTAGATAACCACTGCTGCAATGTCAATGCCTGCTGCGGATCCTTCTCCTTATCTGAACTATTGCCAGCGCCACCCTCCTCCTCCAGTGGATGCCAATCCGGGTCCAGAAATGGGTCATCCATCACCTCCTCTTCAAAGTTATCTGCACCTTCCTTTTTACCTTCCTCTGTGTCACCGCGTAAGGTGGTATGGTATGCGGGAAGGGGCACCTGGGTTTCATCAGGGTCAGATTCTGGCTCAATAGACTGTGAGGGCAATGTACTGCTGTGGGTCAATGTACCAACAGAATCATCTAGCAGTGGCTGTGCACCAGTGAAGTCCATGTAAGATTCATCTTGTACTGGGGAATTCAGGATTTGACTGGATAACCCAGCCATGGTATGTGAAAAGAGCTCCATAGAGTAATCTGCAGTGTGGGCTGCCACATCTTTAACTTTTGGTGGGGGTGAAGGACACAAGGAAAGTGTTTTTTTATGACCAGAACTTTTTACTGACAACTCCGTGCTTGCAGGTTTCGATCGTTCAGAAGAGGAGGCAATAGAGCTGGTGGCTGTTTCGGCAATGTACGCCAAAACCTGTTCCTGATGTTCCGGCTTTAAAAGCGGTTTTCCTACTCCAAGGAAAGGCAACCTTACAGGTCTTCTTGGGCCAGAGGATGACGCAGGCTCAACACCTCCTGCCTTAGCTGCTATTGTGCTTTTGCCAGAACCAGCCGATGCACCACCACCATCAGTACCAGCCGCACCCCCCTGCCCACGTCTGCGGCCTGTTCCACCATACTTCCTCATGTTTAGGAAAATGTAACCAAAATACCAGCAGAGAGATGGTACTGTATGAGGAGCATCCAGCTGTGTAAGTTGTATTAAACAAATTATATCAACGTACAGTATATATTATGTTAGTCACAGACGCTCTCACAGTATGTATTGGACCGTAATCCAACAAGCAGATATGCGGAACTGTTTGAAACACGGACACGAGTCTAACGTGTAGGTGTGGAAAAAAGGACAAACTCCTCGGTTTTTTTCCAGAGTCACACACAGGTTGCTTCTATTTGTCCATGCTAGAAGGCGTTACACGGTAGTGTGTGAGGAGCATACACCGCTGTACGGTGTATGTATGTAAAATTGTCAAGCTCCGTGTATTTGTATACGGACTGACACATGCTGTCTCTGTTTAGTTATGACTGTAATCAAACAGCAGATATACGAAACTGTTTGGAAAACGGATGCAACTCTAAGGTGTAGGCCTGCAAAAACGGACAAACTCCTCTGTTTTTGTTTCTAGAGTCACACACAGGTAGCTTCTATTTGTCCGTGATACCAGCCAGAATACACGGTAGTGTGTGAGGAGCGTACACTGCTATACGGTGTGTGAAAAAATGAACACTCAGTAACTCACCAGGACAAAATAATAAAAGTTGGAGTGCTTTGAAAAATGCAGTTTGAACAGCAGAGTGCACACAGCAATGCAGCTAGCAGGTAGCCTTAAAAGGCAGCCTAATCACCACCAGCGCTGCTGCACACAACAAAAATCCTCCCCTTTCACTGCACACTAACTGTACAGTGAAAAGCGCTATCAGCAGAAGCAGCTTTTTTTTTCTTTTTCCCTGCCTAATGCTCTCCCTGTTCAGAATCAGCAGCAGCACCTCTCCCTATTGTAAGATCCGCAGAAGTAAGATGACGGTCGGCGTTCACAGCCTTTTCTACCCCCTGTGACGCCACACAAAGCCAGCCAATCACTTCAATGCCCTTCTCTAAGATGGTGCTGGCCGCTGCCGATGTCATTGCGTTGCCCACAGTGTGCGTCCTTCATCATTGGCTGAAAAAAGGCGCTGGAAGCATCATTTGAAACTCGACTTTGATGCTCGGGTCACCGACATCATGGCCGACCTCACGTTATGGTCGGGTTTCGATTCATGAAACCCAACTTTGGCGAAAGTCGGTGATTTTTGAAATTGACCAACCTGTTTCGCTCAACTCTACCAGGTGCCATCTTCACCTGTTCTCAGTGTCACTCCAGCAGGTTGCCATCAGTTTGTGACCTGCTCGCTATCCCTATATTGTGTGTTAAGCGATCTGCAAGTCACAATTCAATGTAAGTCTACGAGAGCCAGAATGAGGCCAGAACAAGGACCTAACAGACTTACATTGAGAGTTTTTGACTGTGATTTCTAACTTTCGGTCAGTCAGAAGTTGCAGTCATAATATGGCAGTTCGGGACCAGAGCGGCACCCACAAGAGCTGAAGACAGCATCTGGTAAGTGTATGATGAGTGACATGGAACTTAGATTAGTTCTTAGAACTGAAATAATAATTAAAAAAACTTAAGTGGTGCTTTAATGAAAACTAATTAGTTTGTGTTTTAATTGTATATGTGCAATATTAAGTGTTTGTACCTTCTGTGAGACAGTGACCAGCATTGAAGTAAATGGCCGGTATGTGTCACAAAGGAGGAGATCCTCTATACTGTAAGCCTGAATTGTTTCTCTGGGACCTGTAGTTCCATGAGCACTGGTTTGTTTATAAAGGGGATTTACAAGGGTTAGCTGGAGAGCTAGGCGGAACAGACTAACCACACATACCTCCCACCTATGGAGGTGGTTTCAGCTACATAATGTGACTGTGGTTTGGTCACATGATCAGTGTTGTAAGGTCCTGAGAGAAGACAGGTCTCTGTGTATTGGAAGATCCTGCGAGTGGACCAGATTCCTGAAGTGCACATGGTGAGGCCATGTACCTGAATAGTCTCTGTGTTGGAAGGTCCTGTGAGTGGACCGGGTTCCTGAAGAGCACAAGGTGAGACCATGAGGAGCACAGGGTGAGACCATGTACCTGCAGAGTCTGTAACAGCTAACTGCATTGGGGAAGCTGATGACCTTCTGAGGGTCTGGAACTGTCATGTTTGGCATGTGGAGCAAGCCATCATCTGGGACAGTGATCCCAGATAGGCAGTTTCCCTCTGGGAACCTAGGACTGACAAGAAGCCAGCATGTGGAGCAGAGCTCCTGTAAGGTAACCCAGAGTATGGGGGACTGTGTGTGCTGACAAGGGTCAGTTAATGAACTGTGCGTTCACCCATGGTAACTGGACGAAGTGAGGTCCAGCGTGTTTAGAGACTGCAATCAAATGTCGTGTGTCATGGAATAAAACTGAGAAAAAGACATTTGCACGGCGTGCAGTCGCCCATTGTAACAGGACAAAGAGAAGTCCTGCGTGTATAGTGACTGCGAGTTACAGCCGTGTACTATGAAGTGCTATGGACTATGTGTTAGTGTTATGATCGCTGACGCAGCACGGCTTACCAGCCAATGCTCGCACGTCGTTGAAACTTAATGACGACAGGGTATGCATCCCAGGTGATCGTGAAATGTGGACCCACTGGACCACAGTGGGGGACCCGGGCCTACCCGAACAAGGGAAGGGTAGCGACCAGGGTCTGTGGCAGCTGAGCTAGTGGACAAGATGGCCATATGCAGAACTAAAAGACACAGCACAACTTCAGCTATGAAGAATCATAAAGTTTACTTAAATTAAGCAAAAAGACACCTAGACACCAGGTTCCAGATTATGCACATCAAGAAGGGTACGTAGCTCAGGTTGACAGATGAAGCAGGAGGTCATCATTGGTTGATGCAGTTCAGGGACATCTGGCATGGGCATCCTAGGAGGATCTCTCTCTCGGCCCACATGGGAAGCACAGGTAGAGCAGGAGAACATAAGACACCGACCTCGGGCAGACTTCAGACGATGACTAGGATCATCACGTGTTGATGCAGTCCAGGGTTGTCTGGCACGGGCATATTAGGATGGCCTCTCTCTGAGGCCTCAGGTGTAGCAGAGGCCCAGCAGAAGAACATCAGACACAGACCTCGGACAGTCCTCAGACAAACAATGCCAGGAGCTATCACGGGTAAGACCCCAGGGAACCGGCAGGACATCAGAACATAAGCAAAACACGGATAGCACAGGTACAGGAATGTTGGGACTACAGCACCATGCATTGGCTGGTCAGATCCAGGGCTCACTTGCGGGACCATCACCAGGAAACAGAGCTGGAGACTCCCGAGAACCGTGGAGGAGGAATCCATCCAGGAGCACGAACGGGACCGACTCAAGAGCACAGGCTGGACCACGGACAAGACATCTGGACACAGGCTGGACATCGGAACACGGACAGAAATCGGACTCAGGCCAGACATCAGGACACAGGCCGGACATCAGGACACAGGCCAGACATCGGAACATCAGGTCTTATGCAGGATATCTGGACATCAGGACACCAGGCAGACATCGGGACATCAGGAGTCAGGTCACGGATAGAATATCAGAACACTGGCATCGGACGCTGGACATCTGGCAGAGAACGTCAGGCACCGGACATCTGGGAACGGTCGTCAGACACCAGATATCGGGCGGTCGTCATCTGGCTCCAGACATGAGGCCATGGTCATCAGGCTCTGGTCATCCGGCAGCAACCTAAAAAGGAACTCAAGCAGTCTGGTGCAAGCATTGCCGGGGTGGACTGGAGCCGGCTGGGGATTGCACCAAATAACATGCTGAGTACAGCATAGAAGAGGCTCAGCAGAAACACCAGACTCCAACTTCCAAAATAAACCCAGGTTTGTTCACAGAAAGTCAGTTAGCAAAATGTCTCAGTCACTGGGTACAGGGTTTCAGACACAGAAGGACCTCAGGAAAATAACACAGAGGACACAGTTCAGACAGAGTCAGGTACAGGAACAGATACAGGCTCAAGGGTTAAGGCCCGAGAATGCAGCCCTCAGGGAGGCGGGAAACAAAACAGAAATGGGCCGGGATATTCAGCCTCCGGGAAAGGCAGATCTGGGTACTCAGCCCCCACAGCACACGGAAATGGGATTGGATATGCAGCCTCCAGGAAAGGTGGATCTGGGTACTTGGCCCCCAGAGCAGGTGGAAAAACAGGCATCAGCTCAACAAGAACTGCACGCAGGCAGAACAGGAGCTGACCACCAAACACACATGTCAAGACTCAGTATCTTAATGCGAAGCTCTGGCAATGCCCCTCAGGGCAGGGGAACTTTATATAGGAGATGCCCCACAGCAATAGGCTGGGAACAGCAATTCAAGAACATACCCATTCCTCATAAAAGCAGGGGAGTTGTGGCCGCGCGCACCCTAAGCACGGCCAAAAACAAATCAGCATAGCAAAGGACACCTGGCAATGGCTGCATGCCTGGACACATGTGGTAAGTGATGCACAACTGCAGAGGATCTCATAACCCGTGGTTAACTTCCACAACGGCAGCCAGGGACCGCACATGCGGGTGGTCATGCAGCACAATAGAGACACTCACGCATGTACGGCTACACAACGGAGACGGGAACTTAACAGCATCCTTACAGGTAATTGACAACAGCATTCCAGCTCATTAGTGGGAAAGGAGCAAAGGGTTAAAGCAAAGATATTCAGAGTAATGCTAGGTAAACAGAGTACAAACACAACGGCGTTACAGCTAGGTCTGTGATGTGTAACATAGCCTCCAGTGGTTTATGAATGTATAATAAACCGCATGGACTGTTTGAGTAGAAAAAATGTGCTTGTGTGCCTTCATCCCGTCGCTAAGCGAGTGTCCCCCAACACATGCAGTAAGCACTGCATTACACTTCAGACAGCCCCTCATTAAAGCTCCACTGCAGCATTTTTTCTTATTTCAACAGTGAATTGGTATAACTAATGTAAGTTTTCTGCCCCTGGTAACATATTTACTAGCTGCCTTCTTCTGTTATTTGGCCTCTCTGGTCATCTTCTGCTGTTTGCGACCTGCTGAATCAATTAAAATCTGTGAGAGCTAGAACAAGTCCCTAATAGACTTGCATTGAGAGTTTGTGACCGTTGCCTCCGACTATCAGACAATCAAAAGTTGCAGTCACAAGATGGAGGAGTGGAACTGGAGCAACGTAAGGAAGAGCACAAGATGGCAGCTTGTAAGTATATTACTAGGGGCAGGGAGAATGGATAAGTAATACCACTACGGCGGTGAAATAGAAAAAAACACTGTAGTGGTGCTTTAAATCTGCATTTTGTACAGGATTGTATTAGTTGGCACATCTGTGCTCTAACTGGAACATCAAAACATTCCTTCAGTGGGAGTAAGTCGTTGTCGGTAATAATCCTGTTCTTTAAAAAACTTTTTTCTGAGCTTGACGTGTTATGTAGCTGCAATATTTATTTGCTCTCTGAAAAAGCCCAATTGATGCGTTTATTATGGTAAAAAATCCAAATGCTCTTGATCTAGTGTTTGACTCGTCACTCGTCACTTTACTGCCATCAAAATTGTAAATGATACATTATTTAACCCCTTTCCGACAATGCGTGTAAATTTACGTTGATGTTGGACTCCCTCCCTTTGATGTGGGCTCCGGCAGTGAGCCCACATTTTTCCTGGCACATGTCAGTTGTTTTGAACAGCTGATATGTGCCCAGAAAAGCTGAGGGTGAGTCGCGATCCACCTGTGGCTATTAGCCCATTAAATGCCACTGTCAAACGCTGACAGCTGCATTTAACATGTGCTGTCGGCAATCGTACCGGATATCTGCTCACCGGTGACCCCGTCATGTGATCGCAGGTCACCGATGGGTTGGCATGACAATCAGAGGTCTCCTGGAGACCTCTATGGTTGTCACTGCTGGCTTGCTATGAGCATCACCTGGTGGTCAGCGCTCTTAGGAAGTGGGTAATTCTGCTATATACAGGTGATCTGATCATCGCCTCTATTTAGCAGAGCCAATCGAGTTAACAAAGCTACCAAAAGTAAAAAAAAGATTTAAAAATATAAAATAAAAAAATGTAAAATTTCAATCACCCCCCGATTGCCCCATTCAAAATAAAACAATTTAAAAAAATCAAACATACACATATTTGATATCACCACATTCAGAATCACTTCTTAAATGGTGTAGCGAGAAAAAAAGTCAAAACGCCAGAGTTACGTTTTTTTGGTCGTCTCGACATTGCATTAAAATGCAATAACGGGCAATCAAAAGATCGCATCTGCACCAAAATGGTTTCATTAAAAACATTAGCTTGGGGAGCAAAAAATAAGCCCTCATCCAACCCTGATCGTTAAAAATGGAGACGCTACAAGTATCAGAAAATAGCACAATTATTTTTAACAAATTTTGGAATTTTTTTTCACCTCTTAGATAAAAAAGAACCTAAACAAGTGTGGCGTCTATGAACTCATAATTATTATTATTGACCTGGACCTGGAGAATCATAATGGCAGGTCAGTTTTAGCGTTTAGTGAACACATTAAAAAATCAAAACAAAAAACAAATGTCGGATTGCACTTTTATTGCTATTTCACCGCACTTGGAAATTTTTTCCTGTTTTTGAGTACATGACATGGTAAAGCCAATGGTCTCGTTCAAATGTACAACTTGTCCCGCAAAAGACAAGCCCTTGCATGGCCATACTGACCAAAAATTTAAAAGTTATGGCTTTGGGAAGAAGGGGAGCAAAAAATGCAAATGCAAAACCAAAAATGCCTCTGGTTATTATGGGGTTAAATGTGCCACCAGTAAATCATGGCACAGCATTTACCTACTGATGAATACCTTTGTTGTAAATATAGCTCCTTGATAGAAATATGTTTTTGGTAAAGCAATTTTTGTTTCGCCGGCAACTCCTGGAAATTACCGTGCAATAGTTAGGCCATGTGCACACGTTGTGGATTCTGCTGCGGATTTGCAGTATTTCTAGCCCTGCGGGTCCGCAGCAGATTTAGCTACATTGTACAGTACCATTGCTTTCAATGGTAAACTGAAAAACGCTGTGTACATCCTGCAGATTTTTCCGCACGGATTTGCTGCGGGTTCAAATCCGCAGCATGTCAATTCTTTGCGCGGAATCCGCAGCGGTTTCACACCTTCTCCATTGTAGAGGTGTGAAACCGCAGGGCTAAACCGCAGGCTAATCCGCAGGTCTTTTGACCTGAGTATTTACCTGCGAATTTTTCCAAATCCATGCAGAAAAATCCGCAGGACCTAAAACTACTTGGACATATGTGTATAGCCTTATACTATTCTGGAAAAAGCAACATTTCCTGCATTCTCCAAAAATGTAAATGTAGCAACATTTTATAAGGAATTGAGAATTGTTTTGCAATGATACGCACAATGAATCATAGTTTTATCAGGCTGTTTGACACCAAAAAGCATATCTGAGGTTATTCACGCTGCAAACTTAACACTAAGCAAGCTGAAAAAGTGTATCTGCTGGCTGCTGAGCTGGAAAACTGTGATCTGTAGCGGAGCTGGATTGCTGAAATATTCACCTTTGAAGGTAATGGAAATAGTATTACAACAGGAGCATGAAGACAAAAGAATTATCAAGAATCATCAAGAATGGTCCAAAGACAGGCAGAAGAATGAAAGAGGCAAGGCAGTCTAATAAACAAGCAAGGAAAAGATTAAGAAAAAATCAATATAAATAGAACAGGGTGGAATTTTTGGAGTTTGAAGGGGGTTTCTAGAGAGTAAAAATTATTTTTAAATGCGCAGGTTACTTAAAAAGTAAAAGAATTATGAGTTTTATTTCTATTGCATATATATTTTAAGCAGTCTAACCACTTTTAACTTTTCTTTAAAAAAAAATCTTTGAGCATACCTTGCAAGGCCCACTTGTAAATGAATAGTGACAGCTTAGCTTCATTTCATTCCTGATCTCTAGACTGTATCTACAATACATGAAAAAACATGCACCTACAATTTTTTTCCCATGTGCTTAAGGTCAGTAGATGGTTCTTTAATCATGAAGCATTCAAACATATAGGGTAATGCATATATGTATTTATATGCAAAATTAAACCATGGCTTATCACATACGGTTGAGTTGGTCCCAGTCCAGTCACAAATCACTAATCATTGTTTTTAACCCCTGAGGCAGCTACTTTTTGTTATGGCACTACGTGTAGGATTTCTAGCCAAAGACTCTTTGGGGGTGCATTTAGGGGCATTTGACCGACATTTGACCATCTGTGGACGTCGGGCCCTCAGACCATCCTCATGAAGTCAGTTTCTAACCGCTTGTGCAGACACATGCACATTTGTTGGCTGCTGGAGGTCATTTTGCAGTGCTCTCGCAGTGCTCCCTCCTTTTCCTCCTTGCACAAAGGTGGAGGTAGCGGTTCTGCTGATGGGTGGTTGCCCCCCTCCACATCTCCTGGTGTACTGGCCTGTCTCCTGGTAGCGCCTCCAGCCTCTGGACACTACGCTGACAGACACCGCAAACCTTCTTGCCACAGCTCACATTGATGTGCCATCCTGGATGAGCTGCACTACTTGAGCCACTTGTGTGGGTTGTAGAGGCCGTCTCATGCTACCACGAGTGTGAAATCACAACCAACATTCAAAAGTGATCAAAACATCAGCCAGAAAGCATTGGTACTGAGATGTGGTCTGTGGTCCCCACCTGCAGAACCACTCTTTTATTGAGGGTGTCTTGATAATTGCCAATAATTTCCATCTGTTGTCTACAGTCATATGTAAAATTTGGGCACCCCTATTAATGTTAACCTTTTTTCTTTATAACAATTTTGGTTTTTGCAACAGCTATTTCAGTTTCATATATCTAATAACTGATGGACTCAGTTATATTTCTGGATTCAAATGAGGTTTATTGTACTAACAAAAAATGTGCAATCTGCACTTAAACAAAATTTGACTGGTACAAAAGTATGGGCACCCTTATCATTTTCTTGATTTGAACACTCCTAACTACTTTTTACTGACTTTCTGAAGCACTAAATTGGTTTTGTAACCTCATTGAGCTTTGAACTTCATAGCCAGGTGTATCAAATCATGAGAAAAGGTATTCAAGGTGGCCACTTGCAAGTAGTTCTCCTATTTGATTCTCCTATGAAGAGTGGCATCATGGGCTCCTCAAAACAACTCTCAAATGATCTGAAAACAAAGGTTATTCAACATAGCTTTTCAGGGGAAGGATACAAAAAGTTGTCTCAGAGATTTAACCTGTCAGTTTCCACTGTGAGGAACATAGTAAGGAAATGGAAGAACACAGGTACAGTTCTTGTTAAGCCCAGAAGTGGCAGGCCAAGAAAAATATCAGAAAGGCAAAGAAGAAGAATGGTGAGAACAGTCAAGGACAATCCACAGACCACCTCCAAAGACCTGTAGAATCATCTTGCTGCAGATGGTGTCACTGTGCATCGGTCAACAATACAGTGCACTTTGCACAAGGAGAAGCTGTGTGGGAGAGTGATGCTAAAGAAGCCGTTTCTGCAAGCACGCCACAAACAGAGTCACCTGAGGTATGCAAAAGCACATTTGGACAAACCAGTTACATTTTGGAAGAAGGTCCTGTGGACTGATGAAACAAAGATTGAGTTGTTTAGTCATACAAAAAGACGTTATGCATGGAGGATAAAAAACACAGCATTCCAAGAAAAACACTTGCTACCCACAGTAAAATTTGGTGGAGGTTCCATCATGCTTTGGGGCTGTGTGGCCAATGCCAGCACCGGGAATCTTGTTAAAGTTGAGGGTCGCATGGATTCATCTCAGTATCAGCAGATTCTTGACAATAATGTGCAAGAATCAGTGACGAAGTTGAAGTTATGCAGGGGATGGATATTTCAGCAAGACAATGATCCAAAACACCCCTCCAAATCTACTCAGGCATTCATGCAGAGGAACAATTACAATGTTCTGGAATGGCCATCCCAGTCCCCAGACCTGAATATCATTGAACATCTGTGGGATGATTTGAAGCGGGCTGTCCATGCTCGGCGACCATCAAACTTAACTGAACTGGAATTGTTTTGTAAACAGGAATGGTCACAAATACCTTCATCCAGGATCCAGGAACTCATTAATAGCTACAGGAAGCGACTAGAGGCTGTTATTTTTGCAAAATGAGGATCTACAAAATATTAATGTCACTTTTATGTTGAGGTGCCCATACTTTTACACCGGTCAAATTTTGTTAAAATGCAGATTGCACATTTTCTGTTAGTACAATAAACCTCATTTGAATCCAGAAATATAACTGAGGCTATCAGTTATTAGATATATGAAACTGAAATAGCTGTTGCAAAAACCAAACTTGTTATAAAAATTAATAGGGGTGCCCAAACTTTAACATATGACTGTATTTCATTCTCACAACAGCATGTGAAATTGATTGTCAATCAGTGTTGCTTCCTAAGTGGACAGTTTGATTTCACAGAAGTCTGATTTACTTGGAGTTATTTTCTGCTGTTTAAGTGTTCCCTTCACTTTTTGAGCAGTGTATATATGTATATATATATATATATATATATATATATATATATATATATATATATTTATATACTGGTAGATTAGAGTCCACATACTTTAATGATATGAAAATAATTTATTTTTTTTGCTGTGAACCCTGTTTGCGTTGGTTGAAGAGACATGGAGTGAATGAAGCTTTGAATCATGCTAATGAAGTCAATGCAAGAAAGCGGACGGCACCGCTGTTACCCTGCTAAGGTCCGTGGCTGGCAGCAGGCGGAGAGCTCACATCCAGGACTCCCGGGTGCTTGACTTCGTAGCAAGACAATTGTAGTTTCCAAGAGAAAAAGCCATTTGACACACTCTCCTTCACATCTCCGACGTGACATGTAATTCAGTGTCAATAAACATTCATCATTATCCCGCAGAGTGCGACCTTTTTCTCTTGGAAGCTTTGAATCAGTTCCTGTAAAATGTATGGACAAAACCATTGCTGTGCAGGAAAAAATGTGAAGGAGTCTAATTGTCTCTCCTTTTGATTCTGAAGATTGTAGGATTCCTGGGACATTGACCCTCACTAATTAAAGTAGATATTAGAGTAGAGCGAAACGGGTCGGTCAAATTCAAAAATAGCCGACTTTAGATAAAGTCGGGTTTCGCAGATCAAAACCCGACCATAGCATGAGGTTGGCAATGATGTCGCCGATCAGAGCGCCATAGTCGCATTTCAAATAATGCTTCCAGCGCCTTTTCTCAACCAGTGATGGAGGACGCACACTGTGGGCAACGCAATGACATGGGCAGCGGCCAACACTATCTTAGAGAAGGGCATTGAAGTGATTGGCTGGCTTTGTGTGGCATCACAGTGGGTATAAAAGGCTGTGACCGCCAACCGCCATCTTACTTCTACCGATCTTCCAATAGGAAGAGGTGCTGCGGCTGCTGCTGATTCTGAATAGGGAGAGTGTTAGGCAGGGAAGAAGAAAAAAACTGCTTCTGCTGATAGCGCTTTTCACTGTACAGTTAGTGTGCAGTGAAAGGGTAGGATTTTTGTTGTGTGCAGCAGCGCTGGTGGTGATTAGGCTGCAATTTAAGGCTACCTGCTAGCTGCATTGCTGTGTGCACACTGCTGTTCAAACTGCTTTTTTCAAAGCACTCCAAATTTTATTATTTTGTCCTGGTGAGTTACTGAGCATTCTTTTTTTCACACACCGTATAGCGGTGTACGCGCCTCACACACTACCGTGTATTCCGGCTGGTATCACGGACAAATAGAAGCCATCTGGGTGTGACTCTGGAAGAAAAAGCCAAGAAGTTTTTCCATTTTTCCAGACCTACACCTGATAGAGCTGTCCATTTTTCGAACAATTTCGTATATCTGCTGTTTGATAACGGTCAAAACTAGACAGAGACAGCGTGTATCAGTCCCTATACAAATAGACGGAGATTGACAATTTTCCATACAGACACCATATAGCCGTGTATGCTCCTCACACACTACCGTGTACTGCCTTATATCACGGACAAATATAAGCTATCTGTGTGTGACTCTGGAAAAAAAAGCCGAGGAATTTTTCCGTTTTTCCAGACCTACACCTTAGACTGCCGTCCGCTTTTCAAACAGTTTCGTATATCTGCTGTTTGATCATGGTCAAAACTAGACAGAGACAGCATGTGTCATTCCCTATGCAAATAGACGGAGATTGACAATTTTCCATACAGACACCGTATAGAGCTGTCCGACTTCCAAACAGTATTGCATAACTGCCGTTCGCATTACAGTCACATCTATACAGAGTAAGTGTGTGTGTGTGACAGTCCGTAAATACATATAAAGAGATTGTTACTTACACAAAAAACCTATACAGCTGTACACTTCTGATACAGTTCCGTATATCTGCTTGTTGGATTACGGTCAAATACATACTGTGAGAGCGTCTGTGACTAACAAAATATATACGTAGATTTAATTTTTTTAATACACCTTCCACAGCTGGACTCACCTCATACAGTACCATCTCTCTGCTGGTATTTTTGGTACATTTTCCCAAACATGAGGAACAGGCCGCGGACGTGGGCAGGGGGCGCAGCTGGTACTGATGGTGGTGGTGCATCAGCTGGTTCTGGCAAAAGCACAATAGCAGCTAAGGCAGGAGGTCTTGAGCCTGCATCATCGTCTGGCCCAAGGCCCAAGAAGGCCTGTAAGGTTGCCTTTTCTTGGAGTAGGAAAACCCCTTTTAAAGCTGGAGCATCAGGAAAAGGTTTTGGCGTACATTGCCGAAGCAGCCACCAGCTCTATTGCCTCCTCTTCTGAACGTTCGAAACCTGCAAGCACGGAATCATCAGTGCAGGGTTCTGGTCAGGAAAAACACCTTTCCTTGTCCTTCACCCCCACCAAAAGTTAAGGATGCGGCAGCCCACACTTCAGATTACTCTGTGGAGCTCTTTTCACATACCATGCCTGGGTTATCCAGTCAAATCCAGAATTCCCCAGTCCAAGATGAATCTGACATGGAGTGCACTGATGCACAGCCACTGCTAGATGATTCTACTGGTACATTGACCCAGAGCATTACATTGCCCTCGCAGTCTATTGAGCCAGAATCTGACCCTCATAAAACTCAGGTGCCCCTTCCCGCATACTATACCACCTTACACGGTGACACAGAGGAAGATAAAGAGGAAGGTGCAGATGACTTTGAAGAGGAAGTGATGGAAGACGCAGTTCTTGACCCGAATTGGCATCCATTAGAGGAGGAGGGTGGCACTGGCAATAGTTCAGATAAGGAGAAGTATCCGCAGCAGGCATTGATATCACAGCAGAGGTTATCTGCCAGGCCCGTAGCTGTCCAAAAATGTGGAACAAAGCTAAAAGAGTTGCAGGACAGCTTGGCCAGACGGTCAACTTAGCACAGCGTACAAGGCCAGAAATTGTATACCATTGTAGGAAGAATGCAGTGTGGCACTTCTTTGTCCAAAATCCTACTGATGAGGCAAAGGTTACCTGTAAGAAGTGCAGAAGGACATTTAGCCGAGGTAAACAACTCAGAAATTTGAATACCAGTTGCATGCTTAGACATTTAATCAACATGCACTTGCAAGCGTGGATGGACTACATAACCTCTGGTAGCACATGTGCACCTGCTCCGACTGAAGGTAGCCAGCAACGCTCCATCGCTTCCCCCACTGTAAGACCACCACCACCGTTAAGCACACCACCAGCACTAAATGTGGAGGTGTCGTCGCAAGGCCAAAGCACTCAGGAAATCACAATGGTTTTGCAACACAACACTGAATCTAGGCCATCACCACCAATACGATCACCAACCCCCTCTCACACCGTCCGGTCCACTGCTTCTTCCTCCATATGTAGCTCTCCAGTCCAGCTCACCCTAACAGACAATCTGAGTAGGACAAGAAAGTACTCATCCTCTCAACCACGTACACTTGAACGCCTACATTGCCAAACTAATCTCATTAGAGATGATGCCCTACCATTTGGTTGAAAGCAAAGCTCTCTGCGACCTCATGGCATACGCTGTCCCACGCTATGACCTACCCAGTCGGCACTTCTTTTCTCGAAAAGCCTTTCCTGCCCTCCACTGGCAAGTGAAAGATCGCATTGTCCATGCACTAAAACAGTCAGTGAGTGGAAAGGTGCACCTCACAACAGATGCATGGACCAGTAGGCATGGCCAGGGCCTTTACGTGTCCATCACTGCGCACTGGGTTAATGTGGTGGATGCAGGCTCCACTGGGGACAGCGGCGGTGGAACTGTGCTGCCTAGCCCACGGTATAGGAAAGAGTTGGCTGTAGGCTTTCGATCTTCCTCCTCCTCTATCAGCAAAAGCTCGTCCACAGAGCACAGTCGCACGAACACTCCATCCGCAGCTGGCAGTGTTGCACACGAGGTGTCCCACTATCGAACAGCTAGTGGTAAGCGTCAGCAGGCTGTATTAAAGATGATGTCTTTGGGCAACAACAGACACACTGCAGAGGTACTGGCCTACTACTTGCAGCAACATATAGAGTCATGGCTGGGCAGTCTACATCTTGAGCCAGGCAAGGTAGTCAGTGATAACGGCCGTAATTTTGTGGCAGCCATAGCCCGTGCAAAACTCACACACATACATTGCATGGCTCACACTTTGAACCTGGGGGTGCAGTGCTTCCTTAATAATTATCCGGAGTTAACATCCCTGCTCCATAAGGTGCAAAGACTGTGCTCGCACATCCATCGCTCAAACGTCCACTCCACTCGTATGCAGAAGCTGAAGCGATTGCTCCACCTTCCCAAGCACCGCCTAATCATAGACGTTGCAACAAGGTGGGACTCCACCCTGCACATGGTTGAGAGGCTGTGCGAACAGAGGCAGGCTGTAATGCATTTGTTGGAAGATATACGGGCAGGCAGTATGTAGGAAGACATGGAATTGTCGGGTGTGCAGTGGTCAAAGCTGAAAGACCTCTGTAAAGTCCTTCATTGTTTTGAGGAATGCACATGGCTGGTAAGCGCAGACGACGCCATCATAAGCATGAGCATCCCACTTATGCGTCTGCTCATGCAAAGTTTGACGCACATTAAGGATCAGGCATCTGCAGCGGAGGAGGAGGAGGGAAGCTTTGATGACAGTCAGCCATTGTCTGGTCAGGGAACTGTCCTGGACGAGGTGGCGGAAGAGGAGGAGGAGGAGGATGAGGGGGATGATTATTTTGGGCAGGAGGATGCTTCTCAGGGGGCAAGAGAAAATGTTGGTGTTCCAAGGTCAGGTACAGTGTTTGTGCGTGACTGTAGGGATGTGAATTTACCAAAAAGTGCTCCTCCACCCACCACTGGCAGTGCATCATTGACACCTGGAACATTGGCTCACATGTGCGATTATGCCTTGCGGATCCTAAAAAGGGACCCCCACATTGCCAAAATGATGGGGTCATGGGGGATTCCCTGCTGAGAGGAACAGATGCCGCTATCTGCAGACCGGATATAACTACAAGAGAAATGTGCTGTCTTCCAGGTGCAAAAATTAAAGATGTGTCTGACAGGATATCAGGACTCTTCAGACCTACAGATGACTACCCATTCCTGCTACTACATGTGGGGACAAATGACACCGCAAGAAACGACCTGGAAATCATCTGCAGAGACTTTGAAGACTTAGGCAAGAAAGTGAAAGAACTGGGAGCGCAGGTGGTCTTCTCTTCAATCCTCCCAGTGGATGGCCATGGAACAAGGAGGTGGAATAAGATTCTGCAGGTGAACAACTGGCTACGTCGATGGTGCCGTCAGCAACGATTTGGATTTCTGGATCACGGAGTGAACTACTTATACGATGGACTACTCGCTAGAGATGGGGTGCACCTTACGAAGACTGGAAAGCATGTATTTGGAAGTCGCCTTGCTACACTTGTAAGGAGAGCTTTAAACTAGAACAACATGGGAAGGGAAGCAAAAGACCAGAAAAAGCCATACACCTGACAAATGCTATTGAGAACTCTGCTATTAGAAGTGGAAAGGAAGAACAAAGACGAAAGAATCTAATTAATAAAAATATTGGAGAAAGAGAAACCAATCACAAACTAAAATGTTTCTATACTAATGCACAAAGCATGGGCAACAAACAAGGAGAATTGGAACTACTAACACAGGAAAAGAAATATGATGTAATTGGAATCACTGAAACTTGGTGGGACAATACACATGATTGGAATACAAGACTAGAAGGATACAACTTATTTGCAAGAAACAGACTTGATAAACGAGGAGGGGGTGTCGCATTGTATGTTCGAAACGCGTATATCTGCACAGAGATTGAAGCTTCAGAGACTGGGAGTTCTGTGGAAACTGTTTGGGTAAGAATACAAGGACAGAACAATGGAAAGGACACCATTGTAGGCATTTACTACAGGCCGCCTGTGCAAGCCGAAGATATAGATGAACTCTTTATGCATCAGATGGCCAAGTTCTCCAAAAAATATGACATAGTTGTAATGGGAGATTTCAACTATCCAGACATTTGTTGGGAATCTCTCTCAGGCAAAACTAACAGGTCAAGGAAATTCTTATCCTCTCTTGCTGACAACTTTATCTTCCAAAAGGTAAGGGAGAAAACAAGGGGAACTGCTACCTTGGATCTAATCCTTATAAACAGGGAGGAAATGGTTGAGGAGGTAAAAGTGGCTGGGACCCTAGGAGGTAGCGACCATGCTATTTTAGAATTTTGGATAACTAGAGGTGGAAGACCTGTAAAGACTCAGACGTCAAGGTTAGATTTCAGAAAGGCAGATTTTAAGGGATTCAGAAAGAGAATTGGAGGGATCCAATGGCTGGATATCCTTAAAGACAAAAATGTCCAGGAAGGATGGGAAATCTTGAAAAATGAAATTCTCAAAGCACAGTTGTTAACAATTCCGAAAAGAGGGAAGAATAGGAAGCATTTAAGGAAACCAGGATGGATGAACACAGAACTTAAGCACATGCTAAAAAGGAAGAAAAAAATGTTTATAAAATGGAAAGAGGGAGGCATATCTAAAGAAGAATATAATGCTGTCTGCAGAACCTGCAGGGCACAATTCAGATTAGCTAAAGCTGAAAATGAACTGAGGCTTGCAAGAGATGTCAAAAGCAATAATAAAGGATTTTGGGGATATGTCAAAAGTAAAAGAAAAGTCAAAGATGCTATAGGATTTTTACAGGATGAAAATGATGAAATGGTAAGACAGGATGTTGAGAAGGCTGAACTTTTAAATTCCTATTTTGCATCTGTTTTCTCTCAGAAAGGAAATGCAACATCAACTGTTATTCACTGTCCTATTAAGGGAATAGAAGAATCCAGGATATCTATAAACAGAAAGATAGTGAGGAAACACTTAGTTAACCTAAATGAATTCAAGTCTCCAGGTCCAGATGAATTACACCCCAGAGTACTGAAGGAGATAGCAGAAGAAATTTTTGAACCCCTCTCCATAATCTTTGAAAATTCTTGGAGAACAGGAGAAGTGCCAGAAGACTGGAGAAGAGCAAATGTTGTTCCTATCTTCAAAAAGGGGAAGAAGGTGGATCCAGGCAACTATAGGCCGGTGAGTCTGACTTCTATACCAGGAAAGATCTTTGAACAAATTATTAAACAACATGTATGTCAATACCTGGATAAGAATGAAGTGATTAAACAGAGTCAGCATGGGTTTCTAACTAATAAGTCATGTCAGACTAACTTAATTTCCTTCTATGACGGTATCACTGATTGGGTGGATCAAGGAAATGCTGTAGATATAGTATATCTTGACTTCAGCAAAGCATTTGACAAAGTCTCTCATACAATCCTTATTGAAAAAATGACTAAGTATGGAATGGACAAGGCAACTGTTAGGTGGATTCATAACTGGCTTAGTGATCGGACCCAAAGAGTGGTCGTAAATGGCTGCACATCCAGTTGGAAGAATGTCTCAAGTGGGGTACCACAGGGCTCTGTCCTGGGCCCTGTATTGTTCAACATCTTTATCAACGATTTAGATGAAGGAATTGAGGGTAAACTGATTAAATTTGCTGATGACACAAAGCTAGGAGGGATAGCTAATACTAGAGAAGAGAGAGAGAGGATTCAAAAAGATTTAAATAAACTGGAGAAGTGGGCAGCAACTAACAGAATGGTTTTTAACAGGGAGAAATGCAAAGGACTACATCTGGGCAATAAAAATGAAAAAAGCATATATAGAATGGGAGGAATAGGGCTAAGTGACAGCACATGTGAAAAAGACTTGGGTATACTAATAGATCACAGATTGAATATGAGTCAACAGTGTGATGCAGCAGCAAAAAAGGCAAATGCAATTCTAGGATGTATTAACAGAAGCATACAGTCTAGATCACGTGAAGTCATTATTTCCCTCTACTCCTCTTTGGTCAGACCTCATCTGGAATATTGTGTCCAGTTTTGGGCACCACATTTTAAAAAAGACATCAACAAACTGGAGCAAGTTCAGAAAAGAGCGACCAGAATGGTGACCGGTCTGCAAACCCTGTCTTATGAGGAAAGGTTGCAGGATTTGGGAATGTTTAGTTTGCAAAAGAGAAGACTGAGAGGAGACTTAATAGCTGTCTACAAATATCTAAAGGGCTGTCACATTGTAGAAGGATCAACTTTATTCTCATTTGCACAAGGAAAGACTAGAAGCAATGGGATGAAACTGAATGGGAAGAGACACAGATTAGATATTAGAAAAAACTTTTTGACAGTTAGAGTGATCAATGAGTGGAACAGGCTGCCACGAGAAGTGGTGAGTTCTCCTTCAATGGAAGTCTTCAAACAGAGGCTGGACAGACATCTGACTGGGATGATTTAGTGAATCCTGCTTTGAGCAGGGGGTTGGACCAGATGGCCCAGGAGGTCCCTTCCAACTCTATGATTCTATGATTCTATGATGAGGGATGATGACTACTGGCTGGCCAGCATCCTCGATCCACGCTACAAAGGCAAATTACACAACATCATGTCACAGGAGAACCAAGAGATAATATTGGCTAACAAACAAGCAAATCTGGTAAACCGTTTGTTTGAGGCTTTCCCAGCACACAGCAGCGGTGCTGGTTCTCCCACGAGCTGTAGTGGGCACAATGGAAGATGTGTTCGTGGTGCACACAGCCAAAATGGCATTGGAGACGGGTTTAATGACCATTTTGTGGAATGATTTCTCAAGTACCGCTCACACGACTGCTAATACTGCATCGATTAAAAGTAACAGGAGACAGCAGTTGTCAACTATGGTTACAAACTACTTCTCCTCCCATATCGATGTTCTCCATCACAGGTCATTCCCCTTTGACTATTGGGCCTCTAAACTGCTGCAAGTGTGTTATCTGAAAGAGTCTTCAGTGCTGCTGGATCAATCCTGACAGAGAAAAGGACCCGTCTGTCTACCCAAAATGTTGATTATCTAACCTTCATTAAAATGAACCATGCACTAACCTTCATTAAAATGAACCATGCATGGGTTTTAAAGGATTTTATCCCACCTTCCCCTGATGACACATAGGTTGCCAGAAAACTGCCTCGATTTTGTCCTCCTCTTCCTCAGACTTGCCCAATTCCGCCCTTTGCAGCAACTGAAAGTCCAGTCAACACATCAACATATGCCATTTTTTAAACCTCCCAAAGTGGGCTGCTCCCCCCGTGGCTGGGGTCAACACCTGGCGCCTCACCCGGGCAAATGCCATTGCTCTGAACAGGTGGATGGGCCCACTGATGACTGATGGCACTGGCACAGGGCCCCTCATAGTACAATACAGTGTCTCTGATGGCGGGGGGCCCACTTGCCGTCAGACACACCAGCGAACTATGAGGGGCCCTGTGCCAGTACCGTTGACCACGAGTGTGCCCCCCCTGATTGGTCATGGCCACAGCACTTGCAAGTTGCAATACTTACCTCTCCCTGCTCCACCGCTGTGTAGTCTGGGCAGTTAAATCCTTCACAGGGACGGCCACTAGAAATTTGGTGTATTGATCAATGATGGTTAAGATGTAGCTATGCCCTGTCCTGCTGGCCTCTACCTTCAGATTATCAATGGCTACCATTTGTAATGGACAGAAACCCAAAAGAAATGACCAATATTAATTGCCAACTTCCAAAAGCAATATAGAAAACCAAAAGGGAAGCATACGACAAAATAAAATTAATAGAATTTTTTTTTATTAAGTACAATCTTAAAATTAAATCACAGAATCATACAGAACATGGCAGAGTGTACTCCATGCAGTCTGGGCAGTTAAATGCTTCCCCTTTTGGTTTTCTTCATTTGTAATGGACGTCAACTTACAAGCGGATGCAGTGGTGCTTTATGATCACCTTTCACAGTTGTGATAGTCACAGATGAGTGACATTCCTGCAACCATTTTTCAATGTCTCCTCTCATGCCAATCCAATAGAATCGCCTACGGTCTGTGGCTTCTCTCTTTTGCACTCCAAAATGACCAGACACATCATGATAGGCAGTGAGGACCATGTCTACATCTCTCCCTGTGATCACAATTTGATGGAGACGAGTAACGGTGATGTGATCCACGCTACTGCGATAAAGCAATCCTTTCTTCACAAAGAACCGTTTTCACTGTCTCCACAGACACAGTAATTGAGGGTCTGCATCGCCTCTGCAACATGTACCGGGAGGTTTTCCCATGATGAGTAATTCCCAAATTTCTGCTAACACTTGACTTTCCATCTGTACTTGTATCCATGTAGCTTCCAGTAGCGGAGAGTCTGGACTGGCTTACTGAGATTGAAATCTATACGAAGATTTAAAAGTACCACAACACTGTATACTGTTGTACGCTTCGACTACCTTTCCCTTTTTCTACTTTTTAAATTCTGGTGTAATACATACTGAGCCTGTCAGTGTCTGTGTCTGACTCCAGAAGTATAGATAGAAATTTACAATTACCCCTAGATTGGATACACCTGGTAAGTGCTGATACAGTACCTTTGTTCAAAATTTTGTATTACGGTATCATCCATAGTGAATGAGCGTGTGTGGCTTATGCCTTCAATATATACGGTGAATCGGAGGTACCAATTTTTACCCTATACTCGATACAGTTTGTATCTTGTTATACAGTACCTTTGTTCGACATTTAGTATTACGGTCAAATCCATACTGAGTAAGCATCTGAGACTGACTACGGGACTATGTATACGGAGATTTCAATTGTACCCTATAATATATATACTTGCTATTTTGTTATACAGTACATTTTTCCATCATTTTTTATTATGGTCAAACCCAGACTGAGTGAGCGTCTGAGGGTGACTCCAGAAATATATACCGAGATTTCAAATTTGGCCAACACTGTATACAGCTGTATGCTTGTGTTACATTACCCATTTACAGCTTTTCATATTCTTGTGTAATCCATACTGGGCCTGAGAGCATTTGTGTCTGCCTCCTGAAATGTATACGGAGATTCAGAATGTTTACACTATACTATACAGTATATACCTTGTATCTGGTGATACTGTACCCTTTTTCACCTTTTTTTTTATTGGGTAATCCATACTGAGCCTGTGAGCGTCTGTGTATGACTCATGAAATATATACGGAGATTTACTGTTATCCCTAGACTGTATAGAGCTGTAGGCTTCTGATACAGTACCATATATCTGCTGGTATTTTGGGACAATTTTCTAAAACATGAGGAAGTATGGTGGAAGAGGGCGCTGATGTGGGCATGGGGGGCCACCTGGTACTGATGGTGGTGGTGCATCTGCTGGTAGTGCCAAAAACACAATAGCAGCTAAGGCAGGAGGTGTTGAGCCTGCGTCATGGTGTAGCTCTGGAAGGCCTGTAAGGCTCCATTTTCTAGGAGTAGGTAGACTGCTTTGAAAGCCAGAGCATCAGGAACTGTTTTTGGCTTACATTGCTGAAACAGCCTCCAGCTCTATCGCCTCCTCTTCTGAAGTTTAAAAAAATGTAAGCACTGAGTTGTAAGTGCAGGCTTCTGGTCAGGAGCAACCACTTTCCTTGTGTCCTTCACCCACACCAAAAGTGAAGGATGCAGCAGCACACACTTCAGATTACTCCATGGAGCTCTTTTCACATACCATGCCTGGGTTAATTAAAAATGGGGCCCATCATGTACTGTAGTATTCAAAATGGGGAACATCTGACACTGGAGCAGCATCTATGGGGCACATGATACACTGGAGCATTAGAATTGGGGCCCATTTTATATGGAGTATTATTAGGGCCCATAAGACACTGCAGCATCATCCATGAGGCCCAACTTATACTGGAGCATTCCAAATGGGGGACATCAGACATTGGAGCAGCATTTACGGGGCCCTTTATACACTGGAGCATTACAAATGGAGCCCATTATATGTGGAGCATTATTTGGGCCCATGACACACTGGAGCATCGTCCATGGGGACCATTGTATACTGTAGCATTATGTGGAGCTCATCATATACTGTATGGAACATTATATATGGCCAATTATTCTGTATGAAGAAATATATGGGGCTCATTATTCTGTATGACACACAATGTGGTGGCCATTACACTGTATGGAGTAATATACTGTCCTTTTTTTGAGCTATTGCACAATTTAAAATAGATCAGTCATGTCATGTAAGCAGTGAAACATGTGTCATTGTACTATACCTATATTTCTGTGGCGTATCAGAGCATCATGAGTTGTGGTATGTGTTAAAGGGACGCACTGACACTCTTTGGGCTAGGGCACACGAAAACCTGGAGCCAGCCCTACCCCCACAACTTTAGCCAAATAACCCCCAGTTTTCAATGCGTAACTATTATTATGAAGTAAATTAAGGTTGACAAACTTCAGTAATAAGAATTGATGTTTTTGGCATTGAAATGGGCACTGTAGCTGTGTTTACTGTCCTCCTCTCCCTGCCGACTTTGCTTCCCCATTGACTTGCATTGGGTTTCGTGTTTCAGTCGGCCTCCGACTTTTCCCTATAGTCGGCCGATTTCGTTTGACCCGACTTTTAAGAAAGTCGAGTTTCATGAAACCCAACTCGACCCTAAAAAAGGCAAAGTCGCTCATCTCTAGTAGTTAAGTTTTAATGATGGGAAACATAATTTAAATAGTTTTCAATTAAATGTATATACTAGAGATGAGCAAATTCATTTCTGTGGAATTGGATTCTCCTTGTATTTCACAAAAGATTAAAAAATAATACTTCACTACTTACCTGTCCCTCTGCCCCATAAGTCCATTATCTGTACTTTTCATTTTGCCTTCTCTTATGCATCTCCTTTGGATTGCTTCACTCTGAGCCATTAATTCTAGCTTGAGTAGACATTTGATATTGCAGTGGCATGTCGTTGTGGCACACATCGTGACACCATAACGTGCTTTCCAAGAGGTGCAAACTGTAAAGCCTTACATGAGAGGCTTTTTTGCATTGAAAGCTTTAACCCAGAGTGAAGCAAGCAGAAGAAGATGGAGGAAGGCAAAAAAAGAATTGGTGCGAAATACAATACATCCAGCTGCGTTAGTGGGGGAGGTGAGTAGTGAGGTGAGAATTAATTATTTCTTGTTGTTTTCACGGCCGACATTTATTATGGAGACCCCAGACCATATTAAGACACATTGAAGTCACTTAGAATTACTTAGATGCGGATTTAATTTTCCTGATCATTTGCATGACTTGCCGGATTTGAATCTCAGCAGATTCGATCATCTGAAGTACATCCTAATTTAATCAGTAAGTCACATTATGTTTGTATTAATTTTATTTTCCACATAATTGTTTCTATTGAAAAAAGTAAATAATTTGCCGGAGGATCAGAAAAAAGAAGAGCGTTGATAAATTAGTTACATGATGCTTACTTTACTGATGTGTTATCTTACATGGGATTCTATGCTGACAAATTGCCAAGTGCCGCACTGAACCTGATAAACAATGATATTTCACTTGGGTATACTATGCCCTATAAGTTCAGCAGATTGTATCTTGTTAAAATAATTGCATGCCAAGTAAGGAACGACATCAAAGTAAAAATTTGCACAGATAAATTGCAAATGCTGCATGACATACTGAATATCAAACCAACACCATAAAACTAGTGTCAGGTAGAACATGTAAGTGCAGTATTTCCTTGTTGCATGGTGACATTGAATCAATTTTCTAAGGTTTACTACTGACACTACTGCCAATAGTCATGGCCTTTAACTAATCAGTTATTCATGCATGATATACAGTAAATCAAAGTTATATTCCGTGGCACAATGTTTTATGGATTTTTAAGTTGAAAGGGTTGTACTAAGTTTGTTCCTGGTGATTTCAGCTTTCAGCAGGCTCATTGGTAACCTTCAGACGTTATGGGAAAATTATATAATATAAAAACCGCAGTGGCGCTCAAGTATATATAGGGACTCCAGCAGCAAAAGCAGAAAGACACCAGTCACCATAGATGTCAAAGGGAAAGTCTGTATAGATAAATGAATTACTACTGTGCTTAGAGTCACTGGTATCTATTGTCTTACTCAAATGGATTTGAAGAGAAAAAAAAAAAAATGAAAGTCCAGAGAACAATAAAAGAACCAGGTTTGGGCAGAGAACAACAACAATAAGTAACACTAAAAAAGTCATATATATCCCTTTGGATGCTTAATGCCAATTGTAGAGCAAGAAACCAAGATTACCTTGTAAAGCAGTAGGGGTTAACAGCCACAGAAGGGGAGAGCGGGCTCAGTCTCACAAGTGAACGCTGATTCTGTGTTTGGAGATCCCAAAAGTCCTTCTGTAAATAATAACACTCCTCTGGTGGGTTGCTGATTAAATGCTTCTTGCTTAAGAACTGCAGTAATCCTGTTAGCGATGCTACCCCGGCCGGTGGCAGCAGTCACTCTAATGGCAGGCTGGGTGGGAAAACACACTGAACTAGGTGCCTGAACTTCACACTATGCTCGTCAGCACAGGACTTGTGTGAAGTCAGAGACACGTGATGCACTGGACTGCAGCCTAGAGATTGCAATGAGGACCAAAAAGCTGTCCTACATGTTTCAGAGACTCCTGTCTCCTTCCTCAGGGAGGTAATCTTGGTTTCTTGCACTACAATTGGTATTAGCATCCAAAGGGATATATATGACTTTTTTAGTGTTACTTATTGTTGTTCTCTGTCCAAACCTGTTTCTTTTATTGTGCTCTGGACTTTGATTTTTTTTTTCTCTTCAAATCCATTTGAGTAAGACAATAGATACCAGTGACTCTAAGCGCAGAAGTAATTCATTTATCTATTGTGGGAGAATTAACTATCTTACTTGACACATATTGTAAGTATTAGGCTGTGTGCACACGCTGCGGATTCTGCTGCGGATCCGCAGCGGATTTGTCCCTGCGGATCTGCAGCAGTTACTGCTGCGGTGTACAGTACCATTATTCCCTATGGGAATTAAAAACTGCTGTTCAGACGCTGCGGAATTTTCCGCACGGATTTTGCTGCGGTTTCAAATCCGCAGAAAGAATTGCATGTCAATTCTTTCTGCGGATTCCGCAGCTCTTTACCATCTCCTCCATTGTGGAGATGATAAACTGCAGGGCAAAACTGCAGGCTAATCCGCAGATAAACCGCAGGTCTTTCGACCTGCGGATTTTGCAAAATCCGTGCGGAAGAATCCACAGCAGAATCCGCAGCGTGTGCACACAGCCTTAACTTTAGCATAACAACATGAAGATAAGAGGAGGGAACAAAGGCAAAAAACTGAGAGCTTAACCAAAACAATCTTAGAAAGTACATTCACATATACAAACTAGTAAATAAAGCTTCATTTGCTGACTGCTTAACAAAGTCCTTCCATAGTAAGCTCTACTTTTTGTATGCTCTAAAATCTTGGCTTTGGTAGTTCCATAGACAATAAGAATAGCAAAGGTGCATATAGTTGATCTTAATCCATATAGAAAGGAGTCTGCTGAGCCCCATTCTCAAGAATGTAGGGGTTCCAATAGTTGACTCCAGTAATTAATAAGTTATCTCCTAACTTACCAAACATAAATTGCTTGCAAACCTGGAACAAATCTTTTTCTAGAAGGGGCATTCCTTCTGGGGGGTCATTTAATTAATTAGAATGCAGAGTGAATAAAAAAGATTATCTCACAGCCTGGAGTTTGCTGCAGGCCTATATACATAAGCAGCCTATTGATTTCAATGATATGCTGGAGGTGCAGGTCTAGCATTAAGGGGGTAAACAAATTTTACATAACACCACAACGTAGCCCTTAGCTTTTAAAAAGCAGAAACTTCACTATTAACAGTCCTGTATTTTTAGTGCTATTTCTATGGTTAGTAGGGCAGAAGGACCTTCATTCTGCAGCAGTGTGGAGGAACAGAAGAGGAGGAGACTTTGGCTATGTGCACACGTTGCGGATTTTGATGTGGATCCACAGCATTTTTGGACGCTCGTAATTGGATCAAATCCGCAGTGTAGTGCACAGCCAATGTTAGTCAATGGTAAATGAAGAATTGCCATGCAGAATTATTTTCCGCATCATGTCAATTCTTTTTGCGGATCCGCAGCAGTGGTTTTCAGTCTGGCACATACAGTCATGGCCACAACCTTTAGCCAAAATAACTGCGACCAACCGCTTCCGGTAACCATCAATGAGTTTCTTACAATGCTCTGCTGGAATTTTAGACCATTCTTCTTTGGCAAACTACTCCAGGTCCCTGATATTTGAAGGGTGCCTTCTCCAAACTGCCATTTTTAGATCTCTCACAGGTGTTCTATGGGATTCAGATCTGGACTCATTGCTGGCCACCTTAGAAGTCTCCAGTGCTTTCTCTCAAACCATTTTCTAGTGCTTTTTGAAGTGTGTTTTGGGTTATTGTCCTGCTGGAAGACCCATGACCTCTGAGGTAGACCCAGCTTTCTCACACTGGGCCCTAAATTATGCTGCAAAATTTGTTGGTAGTCTTCTGACTTCATAATGCTAGGCACACGGTCAAGCAGTCCAGTGCCAGACGCAGCAAAGCAACCCCAAAACATCAGGGAACCTCCGCCATGTTTGACTGTAGGGACCGTGTACTTTTCTTTGAATGCCTCTTTTTTCTCCTGTAAACTCTATGTTGATGCTTTTGCCCTAAAAGCTCTACTTTTGTCTCATCTGACCAAAGAACATTCTTCCAAAATGTTTTAGGCTTTTTCAGGTGAGTTTTGGCAAACTCCAGCCTGGCTTTTTTATGTCTCGGGGTAAGAAGTGGAGTCTTCCTGGGTCTCCTACCATACAGTCCCTTTTCATTCAGATGCCGACGGATAGTACGGGTTGACACCGTTGTACCCTCGGACTGCAGGGCAGCTTGAACTTGTTTGGATGTTAGTGGAGGTTCTTTATCCAACATCCGCACAATCTTGCGTTGAAATCTCTTGTCAATTTTTGTTTTCCGGCCACATCTAGGGAGGTTAGCCACAGTGCCATGGGCTTTAAACTTCTTGATGACACTGCGCACGGTAGACACAGGAACATTCAGGTCTTTGGAGATGGACTTGTAGCCTTGAGATTGCTCATGCTTCCTCACAATTTGGTTTCTCAAGTCCTCAGACAGTTCTTTGGTCTTCTTTCTTTTCTCCATGCTCAATGTGGTACACACAAGGACACAGGACAGAGGTTGAGTCAACTTTAATCCATGTCAACTGGCTGCAAGTGTGATTTAGTTATTGCCAACACCTGTTAGGTGCCACAGGTAAGTTACAGGTGCTGTTAATTACACAAATTAGAGAAGCATCACTTGATTTTTCGCACAGTGCCAATACTTTTGTCCACCCTCTTTTTTATGTTTTGTGTGGAATTATATCCAATTTGGCTTTAGGAAAATTCTTTTTGTGTTTTTGCATTTAAGACAAATTAAATGAAGATAATAATACCAAAGAATTTGTGTTTGCAATCATTTTCAGTAAGAAACTGAGTATTATCTGACAGAATTGCAGGGGTGTCAATACTTTTGGCCATGACTGTATATTCTCTCTCTCATTTATTATTGTGTGTGTGTGTTTGGCATGGATTGTGTGTGTTTAATATACAATGTGTGTATAGCGTGAAATGGGTGCATGCAACATGCAGTGTGTGTAACTGACTTGAGAATAATCAGTTTTTGCTTGTTTAACACTCTGAAATCGGCTCATGTAAGTAAATTCTAAGGCTGTGTGCCCACGATGCGATTTTTAAGCGTTTTTGCTGCGATTTTCAGCGCGAAAACGTTTTAAAATCTTGTACAGAATGCACCCCATGCATTCCTATGGCATTCCGCACATGCTGTGCTAATGCTGCGCTTTTTTCCACGGCGGAATCGCACTGCGGAAAAAATCGCAGCATGCTCATTCTTTTGTGTGGAATCGCAAAGAATTGCCGTGATTCCGCACCCATAGGAATGCATGAGAATCGCTTACTTCCCGCATGTGGCTACGCCCACCATGCGCGAAGTTAAGTGTCTCATGTGCGGTTGGTACCCACGGTGTGGAGGAGAGGAGACTATCCTCCAGGCCCTGGGTACCATACCCCTGTATAAAAAATAAAAAATCGGGGTATATTTACCTTCTGACGTTTTGCGCTGCCATCCCGGGCCTCAGCGTTCCCAGTAATGCCTTGCGGCAAGGTCCTGTAATGACGTAGTCTCGCGTGACTCTAGCGGTCTCGCGAGATCTCTATAGCAACGCGAGACCAACGTCATCACAGGTCTCGCAAGGCATTACTGGGAACGCTGAGGCCCGGGATGGCAGCGCGGGACGTCGGAAGGTAAATATACCCCAATTTTTTTATTTTTTAATTATTTTTTACATTCGTTCTTTTACTATTGAGGCCGCATAGGCGGCCTCAATAGTAAAAACCTGGTTACACTTGTCAAACAGTATGTTTGACGAGTGTGACCAACCTGTCAATCACTTTCCAAGCGATGCTTCAAATCGCTTGGAAAGTGCTTGAATATCGCACGCAAAAATCGCGGCAAAATCGCGAACATTATTGCGGTAAAATCACGCTGAAAAAAACGCGCAATTTCTTGGAAGGAATTCGGTTTTCAGTTTCCGGATTTAAATGCTACGTGGGCACATAGCCTAAATGTTTCTTTGTAAAGATGCAAAATGTCAACATTTGGAGAACACTTAATTTTTGCTCAGGTCCCCGCTTTGTCTACTAGACCTGGATGTTACATACTGTGGGCATTTTGTACATGGGTAGCCTATTTATTTCAATGATATGCTGCAATGGTATTGCATGCTTTCTTAATCACAAATAACAGCTTGAGATAGGCTTGGAAGCAGGAAACCCTTTGATCATTCTATCATCAAGGGACTCTTCAAAAATGACTGTGCAAACAGTAACATTGCTGGCTAGTCATTGGTTCGTGATTAAACAGGAAACAATGTGTATTGATTTGTGCATTATCAACTTAGAAGTGAAAATGAATTGAAAATGCCAATAGAGGGTGAATTATTATGAATCTGTCCATTTTGTGGCTCTATTTCATAAATATCAGTTTATTAAACTCTTATGTCAAATCAACAAAGTTGTTCTTTTAATATTACAGTATCATTGATGATGCGAAGTCCTGTGAAAAAAATATTTTTTACCTTATTACTTGAAATAGGAATCCACAAAATAGGGTTCACTCGTGGTTATATAACATTTCCTTTTTCATGGATCCAACATATTCATAACAGATGGGAAAAAAATATCAGTCTTCTATTAAATTTACTGACGGCACTTCTGTTGTGACTGAGTACTTACGCTGTAGAAAAATCAAGTAAAATCACAGAGTCTAAACTTATCTGTTCAGAAAGAAAACAAAGCATCTTATTGATTCACCGCCGCTGTTCTCGCTCTTAAAATCAGTCCAATTATTATTTAATTTGTCAACAATGTAATGAATTAATGCAGCATGACAAAATGTTTTGCAATCATGGCGATGAGCGACAATTATTCTATATACATGATTAGAGAATTAATCAGAATGTGTTATCTACTGTATGTAAAATTACATTATTGAATAGTTTACATTTAAACACATTTTTGCACACTAAATGAAAATGTGATATTAAACACATAAATCAAATATGTCTTCTATTAGAATTACCATGGGAAATGTAAGTGATGACAAGGATGCATAAATGAGTTTATGTCTGGATAAGCCAATATAGTAAGTGCGGTTAGGACTTTCAATATTCAATACTCTAGAGACCCATCAAATATGCCTTAAAAGGGAACCAGACAGCCAATGCATGCTACCATATCCACGGGCAGCATGTATCAAACACTAGCTGCAATGTTTCAGAGGAAAACATCCTTTAAAAGCAGTCAGGGACAAGCCACATGGGAGACCAGTCAGACAGGTGGACCCCTGGTAGCTTTTCCCCTCCCACTTCCAGGATTGACAGGTCTCTTCCTGCATGTGGGAGAGACAGGCCACTCCAGGACAGCGGATGGGGAGAAAACATATCTGGATGCAGTCGTATAGTTAGTGTCTGATACTTGCTGCCTATGGATCCAGCAGCACAGTGGCTCAGTGGTTAGCACCAGAACCTTGCAGCGCTGGTTTCCCGGGTAAAAATCGCACCAAGGACAACATCAAAACCTGCAACATCTCCCCATGTTTGGGTGGGTTTCGTCCCACACTCCAAAAATATGCTGATAGGGAATCTAGATTGTGCCCCCCAATAGGCACAGTAATGCTTATGCCTGCAATGCGCTGTGGAATTAATGACGCTAAATAAGTGAGTAAAATAAATAAATTCATATATCATCTGTCAGGTTCACTTTAAAGCGAAACTGTTACACCCGGTCTCGGTTCTGGCGCTGCCCCAGTTCTGCTCCCTTACCTGGTCCTGCTTTCCACACTGCCCCTGTACCTCAGCGAGGTCCCTGCTTGTATCCTCGTGCTCTGCCTGTCTCTCAGCGTCCTGTTGTGGCTTCTCCCTCCCCCACTTCCTGGTGTGCTGTCTGCAGGCCTTCAGGAAGAGTGTATAGGTGCGAGCACACTTCCCTCTGGTCTCTTAAAGGGACAGCGCACATTTTTTGAAAATAGCAATTATCCAATGGCAGCACACTGATTACTATTTTTGGCCTCTCCTCCATTGGGAGAGTGCCGGAGCAATGAGTATCTACTCTTGATACATCCGGTTCAGTCTCAGTTCTGTCTGCGCTGCATTAGCAATCTGTTTGCACTTGCTCATACTATTTGTCTCCACAGAGTATCAGTATCCAGCGTTCAGCTATCTCTGGCAACATCAATATCCAGGTATTCAAGTACCATCCCGTTCTGCCAATTGCCATCTGAACCCAAGGACTATGTCAAGGTTACTGGCGCTAGCTTCCTATCATCTACCTGGAACCTGACCTTTCTCACCAATGCCTGCTTCACCACAGATACCCGGTGTCTGCCACTCTGCGCCATCAGATCTGTTATACCTCTTAACCGTTTGTCCCACTGGGACAGCTGCCACATTTCCGGGGTCTAACTGGAGGTAGTATTTGTGTCCCCCAGGTATTCCATTCTAGTCCTGTTCGAGGGACTTTACTACGGATACCTGGGGCTCACTAGTCACGCCCCCTTCAGAGCCTCTCGGACCGTGGTCCCGAGGATCCACTATAAAAATAAAAAGCGAAAGTGAACTTCACCACCTTTGCCTCCACTTCCATTTGTTACAGAATCTATTCCATATATGTTTAGTAATTAAAAACAAATAATAATCTTTATTTATTGAAAATTTTGTGTTTTTTTTTCAACATGATTATGGAAGCAGCTATCTTGTCTGAGAATCTGATCTTCTCTATTAACAGTACTCAGTGATATGTTTTACAGCAGCCACAAGGACCATAGGAACCAAGAGTCTGGAGAAAATGCACTGACTTTTATGGAAGAATGTTGTGGCCGTGACCTGAGCAGTCGACACTATGTAGGGAGCGGAGAAGTAACATAGTAACATAACATAGTTTTGAAGGCTGAAGGAAGACCTTATGTCCATCTAGTTCAGCCTATTTTTAGTGCAGCTGTTCTGCATTGTTGATCCTGGGGAAGGCAAAAAACCCACAGAGTAGAAGCCAATTTTCTCCATAGGGAAAAAAATTCCTTCCCCTAAGCTGTGTCAACCATCTACCTATAATATTCTGTTATTCGTAACCTTCTATACTGTTACTCACAAGAAAAGCATCCATTCCTTTCTTAAATTCATTCAGTGAGTTGGCCATCACCACTTCCTCAGGAAGAGAATTCCAGAGCCTCACTGCTCTTACTGTGAAGAACCCTCTTCTATGCTGGTGCAGAAATTGTCTTTCCTCCAAACGAAGAGAATGCCCTCTTGTTCTTGTCACAGTCCTTGGTACAAACAGTTCATTGGAGAGATCTCTGTATTGCCCTCTGATATACTTGTACATATATATTAAGTCTCCCCTAAGTCTTCTCTTTTCTAGAGTAAATAGACCTAATTTTGATAACCTTTCTGGGTATTGTAGTGAACCAACTCCAGTTATCATTTTAGTAGCCGCCTTTGAACCCTTTCAAGTTCAGTAATGTCTTTCTTGAGCACCGGCGTCCAAAATTGCACACAATACTCCAAGTGTAGTCTGACGAGTGATTTGTACAGAGGGAGAATTATGTTTTCATCTCGTGTCCCCAGACCTCTTCTAATGCATCCCATGACCCTATTTGCTTTGGTGGCAGCTGCCTGACACTGGGCACTCCAATTTAGCTTCTTATTGACTAAGATGCCTAGGTCTTTTTCCATGTCTCATTTCCCCAGCAGTTTCCCATTTAGTAAGTAATTATAGCATCTATTTCTCCTTCCCATGTGCATAACCTTACACTTATCTTGTTAAACCTCATTTGCCATTTTTCAGCCCAACTCAAATCTGTCTGTAGTTGCAAACTGTCCTCCTTTGTGTTAACTGCCTTACATAGTTTTGTATCATCTGCAAATACTGATATTTTACTGTGTAAGCCATCCACTAGATCATTAATAAATATATTAAATAGTATGGGGCCCAATACAGAACCCTGTAGTACCCCACTAGTAACCCTGGCCCAATCTGAGTATGCAGCATTAATAACCACACTTTGTTTTCTATCACTAAGCCAACTACCTACCCATCTACACACATTTTCCCCTAGCCCAAGCTTTCTCATCTTATTTACCAATCTTTTATGTGGGACAGTGTCAAATGCTTTAGAGAAGTCAAGATAAATGACATCCAATGATTCTCCTTGGTCCATTTGAGAGCTTACATCCTCATAGAAGCTGATCAGGTTAGTTTGACAGGAGCGATCCTTCATAAATCCATGTTGATATGGAGTTAAACATTTATTAACATTGAGATATTCCATAATGGTATCCCTTAGAAACCCTTCAAAAATTTTACCCACAACAGATGTTAAGCTACCGGCCTATAGTTTCCAGGTTTCCTTTTACACCCCTTTTTGAATATTGGTACCACATTTGCTTGCCGCCAATCAAAAGGAACAGACCCTGTTTCTATAGAGTCTTTAAATATAAGGAATAGAGGCCTGTCTATCACATTACTTAACTCCCTTAATACCTGAGGGTGAAAGCCATCAGGGCCTGGTGATTTGTCAATTTTAATCTTACTAAGGCAGTTCTGCACTTCTTCCTGGGTTAGGCAGGTAATACTTAATGGGGAGTTAACATTATCACTCTGCATTTCCCCTGGCAAATCCATTTCCTGTGTGAACACTGTTGAGAAAAAAGTATTTAAAACATTTGCTTTTCTCACATCGCTCTCTATGATTTCACCCTCATTGTTCTTTAAAGGGCTGACACCATCAATTTTAATGATTTTACTGTTTATATAATTAAAGAATAGTTTGGGGTTTGGTTTACTTTCCTTAGCAATGAGTTTCTCAGTTTCCACTTTTGCTAAATGTATTGTTTTTTACACATTTTATTTTTTTCTCTATAACTTTTTAATGCTTCTTCATTGCCTTCTTGTTTTAGCTTCTTAAATGCCTTGTTCTTGTTATGTATTGCCCTTTTTACATCCTTATTTAGCCACATTGGTGTTCTCCTGTTCCTAGCCCTTTTATTTCTGTACGGTATGGCTAGCTCGCAGTGGGTGTGTAAAACTGATTTAAATATTTCCCATTTATTTTCTGTGCTCCTATTTTTGAGGACATTGTCCCAATCAATTCGGCGAAGGTCCTCTCCAAGCTGATCAAACTTTACTTTCCTGAAATTCAGCGTTTTCGTAACCTCCTTCCAGGGCACCTTACTGAAGGACAAGTGGAATTGTATTATATTGTGGTCACTGTTCCCTAGGTGCCCATTGACTCGTACTTCTGTTATTCTATCTGGCCTGTTGCTTAAAATTAAGTCCAGAAGGGCTGTCCCTCTAGTTGGGCCCTGCACAAGTTGTGACAGATAATTATCCTTGGTCACTAACAGAAATTGGTTTCCTTTCTGAGATACGCAGGTTTCTGTTTCCCAGTCTATGTCGGGGTAGTTGAAATCCCCCATAATAATCACCTCATTGTGATTTGCTGCTTTGTCTATTTGCTTCAATAATACATTTTCAGTGGCTTCTGTTATATTTGGTGGCTTATAACAAACCCCTATGAGGATTTTATTACTTTTCTCTCCTTGTATCTCCACCCATAGAGACTCTACCTCTTCATTTCCCTCTTGTATATCTTCTCTTAGTGTGGGCTTTAAAGTGGACTTTATATATAGACAGACTCCACCCCCTTTCCTTTTTTTACAATCCCTCCTAAACAAATCATATCCTTGCAAGTTAGCCGCCCAGTCATAGCTGTCGTCTAACCATGTCTCAGATATTCCTACTATGTCGTATTTTTCTTCATACATTACCAACTCAAGATCTTCAATCTTATTGGTCAGGCTTCTTGCGTTGGTCAGCATGCAGGAAAGAAATTTTGCTTCATTTTTCTTAGCTTCCTTCTGAGTACCCTGTCTTGGGTCCTCTTTACCACATCTAGTATCCTTGATTAGTTTGTCCTTCTGCTGCATGTTCTTGTCTGCTGCTTTTCCTCCCATCCCCTCTTCTTCTAGTTTAAAGCCCTCCTGATGAGAAAGTAAGCTATATCCATCATTTACTGCAATTGATGGAATATGTAGCATTTGCTTCATGCTTTTTAAAGGTGTTACCTTACATTATAATCTTGTCTATGATAATAATGAGATGAATACTGAAAAAGTTATTTCTACTGTTACACTCTATTGCTACACTGTTACTCTCTCAGTACATTATTTTTGTTTTCATGTAGATAAAAACATGGAAAGTTAAAAAGAAATTAAACATTTTGCATTTCTTTAAAAAGAAAGAAGTTTTCAGGGGTATTCTGAATTTAGATATTTATGGAATATCCATTGGTTGTTGATCCAATAACAAACTGACTAGCATAAATCTACTTAAAGGGAATCTTTCACCCATTTTTTGTGATATGATGTAAAAATATTACTCAATTTAGTGTCACATAAGCATTATAGCAGTATTTTTGATACCCCCTGACTCCCCACATTTGATGCATAAATACTGTTTTTAGCTCTCCTGTGGTGTATGTAAATCTGCATGGTCTGGTCTGATGGGCGGGGTTTATTCTCCTTCCCCCTTGGCTTGCTGTATGTATTGTGATCTGTGAATATCACAGATAGCATACAGTTACCGCGCGTGTGCATTGAAATGTCCTCCCGCACGTGCGCAGTATGCTTTGCCCAACTGCGTGCAAAGCATAAAATCATTATTGCGCATGCGCCAGCATATGCAATTACATTCTATGGCCCAGAAGTATCGTGCGATAACTGTATGCTATCTGTGATATTTACAGATCACAATACGTACAGCAAGCCAAGGAGTGGGGAGAGAAGGAGAATAAGCCCCGCCCATCAGACCGGACCGCAGAGATTTACATACACAGCAGGAGAGCTAAAAACGGTATTTATGCATCAAGGGTAGGGGAGTCAGGGGGTATCAAAAATACTGCTATAATACTTATGTGACACTAAATTGAATGATATCTTTACATCATATCACAAAAAATGGGTGACAGATTCCCTTTAATTTTTTTTTTCAGTTATTTACTTCTCATTCTTCCAGTCCCTCACCTCTTTTTCACTTTCTCCCATACAATGTAAATTATAGCTATCATTTACATTTTTTCTTCATAAATTATTAGTAGAAGTGAAAATAAGCAACTTTGTAATATAAGATATCACAAAATAAATCTGTTTTTTTTCTCCTTTCCTGAACTTACACAGATGTTCTGCTGTAAGTTCACCAGAAATGACTTTCACCTCTCTAACCTGGATCTTCCATCCATCTATTTGCTAATCCCCAGCTATCACTATAAATGCAGAATCCATTCTGCATAGGATATTTTTCTATCCACTCCTCTTATTGTCTTCTCACACTTTTGCTTTTGAGCACTACTTTGTGCTTTTTCTTTGCCTTCGCTATTCTTATTTTGAACTATGCAGATAAATATCGTACTTTCCCTATAAATGTGCTAGATTTATGCATAAGAATTTGATTGGGAATATAACTAGAATTTGTTGATGATCAGTATACAGCTATACTGCCTTATAAAATCAGAACATCAATTCTGCCCATGCAATAGTGTCACATATTTTTCTGTTGTCACAGTTATTTCTGTATCATTATGATGCGGTATTGTTACACGGCATATTGTCATATCGAGTATCCATGGTCAGAAGTTTCAAAACATGGACTAACTAACTTTTAACTAATCCCTATGGCATCTGAGAAAGCAGGAGTTTTGACATTTAATTCTAAATAAAAAACAGGAACTTCTTTTCAATTTCAACATTTGATTAACGTGTTGTCGGCAATCAATAAAATATGATTCACAGTCCGATTGCCCCTTTAAAAAAAAAAATTGATTCTGGCAAAAATGTACAGGTTCCATTAATATGCCATTCTTGTTTTAAAAAGTTTACTTCTATTGTCACTGAAGCACAGAAACTTATTTTCCAGGCAATCATTACTTTGGGTACATTTGCTAGTTTGCTGTTTAATTCTGTGTCTTTCAAAGAGCAATTAGCAGTCAAGTTTAAGCCACAAGTAGAGAGTTGTGGCACAAAAAGAACATTGCAAACATCTAGTGACTTGTGATTATGCTGCCACCAAGAGTTTTAAAGACATAAATTGAGTGCTGACAGCTGTTGTCAGTGAGAAAAATAAAAATTGGCAGATTTAGCAGAGTATGAAGTATGATAAATAGCAGCAAAGCAAAAGGACAGCGATGATGTACAGAGCTCCAAAGAAAAATGACATTTCTGTAGAGCATATGTGAATTGTGAGGGCTAGATCCAAGACATGGAGTCAATGCTTTTGTTACAGAGCAGCCCTAAACTTATCATAATTAATATTAAAAGAAATTGAATCATGTTTAGAGAGTAAATGGAATAACACAAAAAAGATGCTGAATCTCACATATGCATCTGATTTCTTCCTAATTGTAAAAATGTCTTTATTCTAAGTCTGGGTGTCTAAGGGGATAGTGTTTATGATGGAGTCAGATTTCGCTGAGTCATTTTCAAGAGTGGACGCTCTGGGTCATGACACCCACCCACCTAGGGTGAGCTGAACTTGTGAGAAACCACCCCCCTATACAGGGAGTGTCAGGGGCAAGACCAAGGGGATGAGGCACCATGACTGCTGGAACCTGATGGCCGGCTCAAGGAAGACACACTGTGTGAGTGTCTGACGACAAGGGACATGCAGAAAAAGAGACAAGACAATGCGTGGTTTCAGGGTATCTTCATTAAAGCGAGAACTCGGGTAGCATCAGGTGCAAGACGTGATAACAGGGAAACATAGCAAGGTGCGTACGAGGGCACGCCAAGGTCCATGGCATGGTACATGCTAGGTGGCATCCCAACCCGTCTGTCCCATCAAAGGTTTAAAAAAAAACGGAGAACAGAAACAGCACAAATAAAAATTAATAAACAAGCATAATTTTATGGATCAAATAATTTAAATTAACATATGAATTTATAAACTGATAGACCACCGTTGTGGGACACAGCATAGGCTATTGGCTCCTACAAATCACAAAATTCTACTATAAAATTACAAGTCTGTAGTCTATGAGTGGTATAGGATTACTCAGATCGCTAGTCAATGATAAATATAACGATCCATCCAGCATCAGTAAATTAACGCCTGGCCCAGCAATTAGCCATAGACATAAAAAGATACATGATGACAAAGACGTCAGTAAAGACACAAAAACAATGCTATCATGTAAACCATGGAATAAGTTCCCTAATAATTCACATGTGGTGGAGCAAATGACAGCGCGTCCCTCACCCGATGCACATTTCGTCCTCTTCCTCAGGGGGCGTGTGACACGGTTTACATGATCGCTTTGTTTTTGTGTCTTTACTGATGTCTTTGTCATCATGTATATGTTTATGGCTATGGCTAAGTGCCGGGCCAGGCGTTAATTTACTGATGCTGGGCGGATCGTTATATTTATCATTGACTAGCGGTCTGAGTAATCCTATACCACTTAGGCTGGTTTCACATTTGCGTTTTTTAGCGCTGGAAAAAAACGCACACCTGCGCATGCGTTTTTTCCCCTATATTTAACATGGGTGCGCATACCTGCGCGCTGGTAAGCGCATGTATGCGATTTTCATGCGCTGCGTTTTTTTGGGGTGTGCGTTGGGATTTTCCAGATGCAGCATGTTGCATTTTTTGGCCCTGCAAAAAAGCGCATGCGCACATATGCGCACGTTTTGCGCTAAAAATGGCCATTATAGCCTATGGATGCGCATATGTGCGCACTGGCATGCTCATGTATGCGTTTTTTTGCATATGCGTTTTTTTTTTAAACCATGGAATTTAGGGGTTTGGGTTAGAGTTAGGGTTAGTTAAGGGGGTTTAGGGTTAGGGTTATGGTCAGGGTCAGGGTTAGGGTTGGGGTTTGGGTCAGGGTTAGGGTTAAGTATGGTTTTGTTAAGGATTAGGGTCATGGTTAGGGTCAGGATTAGGGTTAAGTCTGATTTTGTTAAGGGTTAGGGTCAGGGTTATGGTTAGGGTTAGGGTTAGGGTCAGGGTTAGGGTTAGGGTTAGGGTTAGGGTCAGGGTTAGGGTCAGAATTAGGGTTAAGTATGGTTTTGTTAAGGATTAGGGTCATGGTTAGGGTCAGGATTAGGGTTAAGTATGGTTTTGTTAAGGGTTAGGGTCAGGGTTAGGGTTAGGGTTAGGGTTAGGGTCAGGGTTAGGGTTAGGGTTAGGGTTAGGGTCAGGGTTAGGGTCAGGATTAGGGTTAAGTATGGTTTTGTTAAGGATTAGGGTCAGGGTTAGGGTCAGGATTAGGGTTAGTATGGTTTTGTTAAGGGTTAGGGTCAGGGTTAGGGTTAGGGTTAGGGTCAGGGTTAGGGTCAGGATTAGGGTTAAGTATGGTTTGGTTAAGGGTTAGGGTCAGGGTCAGGGTTAGGGTTAGGGTTAGGGTCAGGGTTAGGGTTAAGTATGGTTTTGTTAAGGGTTAGGGTCAGGGTTAGGGTTAGGGTTAGGGTCAGGGTTAGGGTTAGGGTTAGGGTTAGGGTCAGGGTTAGGGTTAGGGTTAGGGTTAGTTAGGGTTTAGGGTTTGGGTTAGGGTTAAGTATGATTTGGTTAAGGGTTAGGGTCAGGGTTAGGGTTAGGGTTAGGGTCAGGGTTAGGGTTAGTAAAGTCATGGTTTGGGTAGTGTGAGGGGCCACCTAAAAATGTTGGAAAAAAACGCAAACGCGGTAAAAACGCGCTAAAAACGCATACAAACGCATAAAAACGCTGCGTTTTTTTCATGCATGCTCATAAAAATGCTTGAAAAAAACGCAGCAGTTGTATGCTTATGTATGTGTTTTTTCAATGCGTTTTTTTGCGGGAAAAACGCGCTGCAAAAAAAAGCAAGTGTGAAACTAGCCTTATACAGTCTTTTACAGACTTGTAATTTTATAGTTGAATTTTGTGATTTGTAGGAGCCAATAGCCTATGCTGTGTCCCACAATGGTGGTCTATCAGTTTATAAATTCATATGTTAATTTTAATTATTTGATCAATAAAATTATGCTTGTTTATTAATTTTTAATTATGCTGTTTCTGTGCTCCAGTTTTTTTTAAACCTTTGGTGGGACAGACGGGTTGTGATAGTGAATTATTGGCACATTATATATTTCTTGGATCTTATTTGATTTAAATGCTAGGTGGCATGCCTGGGTTAAGGCGAGGGCTAGATTGCATCGGACTCTGGACATCTGGCAACTATCGACAGGGTCCGGACAACAGGCTGCGGACATCAGCTCCGGACATCAGACCGCAGTCATCAGGCTCCGGACCTCTGGCAGTGATCGGCAGGCTCCAGGCATCCGGCAGACAAGCCAGGGTTCAGGCAAGGAGGCACACCAGAGTTCAAGACATGGTGCATGTTAGGAGACACGCCAAGGTCCAGGGCAGGGTTCAAGGCAAGATGCATGCTGCGAGTAACACCAGGGTCCAAGGCAAGGTTCAAGGCAGGGTTCCAGGCAGGATGCGTGCTAGGAGACACACCAGGGTGCAAGGCAGGATGTGTGCTAGGGGGCACACCAGGGTGTGTGCTAAGAGACACACCAGGGTTCAGGCTAGGGCAAGAGCCTGCGCATGCTAGGAGGCATGCCAGGGTTCAGGCTAGGGCCTGTGGGTGCTAGAGGGCATGCCAGGGTACAGGCTAGGGCCTGCGTGTGCTAAGAGGCATGTCAGGGTTCATGGCAGGACCAGCGCGTGCTTTAGAGAAGCACGGGGAGGTATGCCAAGGTGCAGGCTAGGGCCTGGGCGTGCCAAGAAAGCATGGCAGGGTGCAGGCTAGGGCCTGTGCATGCTAGAGGGCACGCCAGGGTACAGGATAGGGCCTGTGCATGCTAGAGGGCATGCCAGGGAACAAGGCAGGACCTGCGTGTGCTTTAGAGAAGCACGGGGAGGTATGCCAAGGGGCAGGCTAGGGCCTGCGCATGCCAAGAGGGCATGCAATGCATAGTGCAGAGACAGCATGAGTGCAAGGAAGCACAGAGCATGGCTAGGGCACTGGCTAGCTGGTCGGGCTGAGGCTCAGACAGGCGGGCAAGACTGAGGCGAGCACGGCTGAAGCACAACAGGCGGACACAGCTAAGTCACTGGCCGATGAGCATGGCTGAGGTACAAGCAGGCGGGTACGGCTAAGGCGGGCACAGCTGAGGCACAAATAGGTGGGCGAGGGAAGGCCAGGCGCGTGCAAAGGGCACACAAAGAAACGAGGCAAGGCTAGGCAAAGTGCAGAACAAGGAGTGGAACGTAGGCAGAAGCACAGAGCCGGGTACTAGAAAGAGAAGCGGAGCGTATACTAGAGCCAATAGCCAGGTGAGAGACATAGAGCAGAGTACAGACAGGTAGCGGAATGTATGCTTAGGCACAGAGCGGGGTATGAGGGAAAAGCGGAGCGTATGCCTGAGCACAGAGCCAGGTCAGAGAGAGAATAGAGCTAGCAGCGGAACGTAGGCTGAAGCCCAGAGCCAGGTCAAGTCAGAGCCTTGAGACTAGACATGGAATGTGCTAGAGAGCACCATAGGACAGAGGATAGGAAAGCCAGGCAAAGACAGGGAACATAGGAAGTACTGCAAGGCTAAGAATAGCAAAGACAAGGCATGGCATAATAGGCAAAGACAGAGAACATAGGAAGTACTACAAGGCTAGGAATAGCAAAGACAAGACATGGCACAAAAGACAACACAAGACATGGCACAGGACAATAGACAGAGTACAAGCACAGAGCGTGTGCAGAGAAGCACAACAGGGCAGAGTGCAGGGGCACAGAATACAGAGAGCAACCGAGCAGGACCAAACAGCCTAGCAGGGAAGCAACACGATACTCAGGCCCTGACCATAGGAAGGGGTGGTCTGATATAGGGCATTAGCACATGGTCTTCCGGGTCAGATCCTCCAGGATCATAGAGAGGATTGCTGGATCAGGTTCTGCTAGACCATAGAGAGGATCACATGGTCGGGTCCTCCAGGACCATAGAGAGGATTGCTGGATCAGATTCTGCTGGACCATAGAGAGGATCACATGGTCGGGTCCTCCAGGACCATAGAGAGGATTGCTGGATCAGATTCTGCTGGACCATAGAGAGGATCACATGGTCAGGTCCTCCTGGAGCATAGAGAGGATCACAGCAGGCAGAGCAGAGACGGGCGCATACACAGCAGCGGCATGCAGCCATGAGGAGGTACGCATGCACACTAGCGATGGCGCACAGCCATGAGAGGTAGCACATATGCGCACAAACAATGGTGGATAGCCATGAGGTAAGGTGCACGTGCACACTGCTCCAGGGATCATGCAGCACAACAGTCATGAGGTGCACGTGCACACAGCTCCAGGGATCACGCAGCATAACAGTCATGAAGTGCGCATGCACACTGCTCCAGGGATCACGCAGCATAACAGTCATGAGGTGCACGTGCACACTGCTCCAGGGGTCATGCAGTATAACAGACATGACGGGCATGACAGTGTTTAAGTCATGTAATGTCAAGGTCTTGTATTAAATGGTGGTGCGCACATTTCAGCACCATGCGTCTCTGTGAAAAACCCAACAACATGTCCTGGATTTTCATGTACCAAGAATGAAATGTGTGCTGCACATGTGCACACTGATCACACATGGATGATATCTGATATGTACCAGCGCCAGGGAAAAGCAGTAGAATTAGCTCTGTTACCAGTTGCCAGGGGCTGAATGCAGCTCTCATCATTGCTATCCGGTATCCCTGCGATCAGCGAAACCAGGCGACGCTGATGGGAGTTGGAGTCAGCACCCACTCTCTGTGTATAGCATGTATTAAGTAAATCTAAAATAAATGGCATTGAATCCCCCTTCATTTTTCCATAAGAGTTCCCAGGTGATTGATATAAGTTTAATAAACAGAAAAGGCTGAACAGACAGCTGTGGGCTGATATTAATAGCCTATTAATGGGCCATGGATACTGGCTCCCTCCAAGACTAAGAACATCAGATCTCAGCCACCCAAAAATGGCACATCCATTAGATGCACCAATTCTGGCGCTTATTCTCTGCCATAAAAGAGCTGACATTAATCTCATAACTATTACCCCAATTGCCGCTTCACCAGGGCAAGTGGTGTAATAGTTGTGAGGGTAATGTCAGCTCTTTTATGTTTGTTGACGTCAAGCCCAGAGGTTAGTAATAGAGGGGTGTCTATTAGAATCCTCCATTACTAACCTCATAGTCAAATTTATTAAAGACACAGAGTAAAGTCCTTTAATTTAAATAAACACTCCACAACCCTCTTTTATGGATTTATTCACCAAAAAATAAAAATAAATAAGCAAAGTTAAACTCACCTTTCCACTGATGATCCATCATACCCATGTCCCACTACGATCCAGATGGTTTGGTGAGCGGACACGTCAGTGATACGACCTTTCACCATGCCAGCTGGAGAATACTAAGCTGAGCATGAGAATGGGCCTGCGTGAGAATGTGACTGCGTGTGACCAGTGGTAACCTTAATTATGTCACTGCTAGTAACACACAGCTGCGTTCTCACGCTAAGCCTAGCAAATATAGGGGGACTCCACATATTTTTGAGGGGTGTCTTCTCTATTTAACCAGTAAAGGCTAAGCAAACAGCTGTGAGCTGATATTAACACTCCTGGAAACTTTATGGCTGTTGGCCTCTTCTCTGAATACCAACCTCAGCCCACAGCTGTCAACTTTACCTCATCTTATTATGAAAACTAATGGGGATGTGATTGTGTTGTGCCGATGGTCTCCATGGTGGCACTGGGCCGCAAGATGACCGCAGGGTCATTCAGGGTCCTGTACTGAAGGTGTCTTGTGAGCATCTGCTAAGAGCAAGAGCTGACATGCCTCCTCCCTGCCTGTCAGTGAAGAAGCATTGCAGAGTATCAAATCAGGGATTTGTTACTATACAGTGATGTCCCATCCAAGGATAATGTTAAAAAGTTATTATACAGTGTAGAAACATAAAAAAACAAAGAACAAAAAAAATTAATACATTTATTTATGTAAAAAAATAAAAAAGTACACAAATTTGGTAACACCGCATCTGTAACAGCACGCTCTGTAAAACAGCCCACTAGTTAACCCCTTCCGTGAACACAATAAAAAAAATAAATAAAAAATGAGGCAAAAAAAACGATGCTTTATCATCATACTTGTTCTGTCCATTCTGAGCAGCAAGACATTTCTTAAGTGCTATTCCAGCTATGGCCATTAGATGTCATAGTTGCCCTTCTCTTTCTTATTCATGTATTTGGAATAATTTGTTTCCCTAAATGGTTAACAGTTCAGAACCGCCCCTTCTTCCTTTGCAGTATGTAACCATTTCTGCCGGACTTCTGACGAGCTCACATGTGCTCAGCTCCATGAAAAAACACTGCTAATAACAAGCGGATTCCATTTTTATCTGAATTATCCACAACTTTGTACAACAATATCTGAATCATCGAAATCTGTGTACAACAATCTCTGAATCATCCATAACTGTGTTCAACAACCTCTGATATCATCTACTACTGTGTTCTACTATACCATCTGTTATCATCTCCCATTGTTGTCCATATCATCCCAATAAATAATAGACTTAAGCACCCATAGAGTCATGTTACTGGGAGTGGATGAAAGATTTAGCCATATGCTGGAATCCACACAGTGTCAAACGTGAAAGAAGGCAGAACAATACTGAGGAACAAAAAGTGAAATAAAACGCAATCAAAAAGTTGAATGTAAATAAAAATGGTACCTCTGAAAATATCATCTTGTGCCACAAAAAACAAGCAACCATAAAACTCCATTAGCAGAAAAATAAAAAAGTTATAGCTCTCAGAATACAGTGATGCAATAATAATTATTTTTTCTATACAATAGTTTTTATTGTGTAAAACCGCCAAAACATAAAAAATTATATAAATGAGGTATTGCTGTATTCATACTGACCTGAAGAATAAAGCTAGCTTATCAAATTTACCACAAGCAGAAAAGTCATAAAAAACCCCTCCCCAAAACAATTCCAGAATTGCTGGTTTTTCTTCATTCTACCTCTCAACATTTGGAATAGAAAGCGATCAAAAAATGACATGTGCTGAAAATTGCACCAATTAAAATGTCAACTTGCAAAAAAGAAGCTGTCACATGACTCTATTGGCTGAAATATGGAAAAATTATAACTGTCTATATATGGTGTCTTTAAATATTTGACAGCAGTCAAACATAAAAACCTAATATAAATCTGGTATCACTGTAATCGCACTGACCTGAAGAATAAAGTCGTCTAATCACTTTTACTGCACGAGGAACGGTGTAAAAAATAAATAAAACCAATTCTTCACCTGATGTTGATTTGTTCCTTCTGCCTACCAAAGATCACAGTAAAATATGGCTCACATTGATCCTGGGCTCTGCGAAGAGAGCTTACATTTAGGTTTTTGGTAAATCTTTGAAATGTGTGATTCAGACAGAACATCTATAATGAGGCAGATGGAGGAACTGTGGACGCCATAGGAACTATCATCTGATGGTGTTCGTCTTTTTAGGCGGGCATAAAAGCACTGTCGGAAAAGAAGCACAGCTCTGAAAAGAAGGACAAACCTGAACAGACGTCATATGAAGTCCAGAGTAACTCTGCTGCCTCATTATAGTGAATGGATCACTTGGGGGGTCTCATCTGAATTACATCACTTAGATGTAAACTCCAAAGAATGTACTCAGGGTAGAGCGCTAGATAAATGTGATCCTAAATGTTATGTAAAATGTTCCCAATAAAAGCTTAAACTCAATCCACAAAAAAAGCAAGTTCCCGCTGAGGTTCATCATCTGTCAATGGAAATATAGGGGGCTTCCATGTTACTGTTAGTACAAAGGCTCTGGAAAAGCAAAGTGACTCCTCACCCCTCAAAAGAAATTCAGAAAATTCTGTGGCCCCAAATCCAAATGCCACCCTCCCTTCTTTGCCCCACAGTGTGCCTAAACCACATTCAGAGCCCACATGTTTGGCATTTCGGTAGTGATGAAAACCCACCTAATTTAAGAATATGTCTCCTCAGAAGCATGAGCTAGTCATAATGTACTGGTCACTTCATCATACTGGCCAATACAATGGCAATTCGCAATTTTCACTCTGCAACATCCACTATTGCTTGTTTCTGGAGAACACCCATGGAGTCAAAATGTTAGGAACGGCGGAACGCACTAAATAAAAATAAATAATAAAGTGCGTTTGCCGCTCGGGGTCCACCGTGCAGTAGGTGTAACAACTGCTGCTGAGTGATGACAGAGGAACAATATGGCGGTATGATGCACACGGGTTCAACTTCACCCAGAGTGCGTAGAGCGGGCTCTGTTCACACACAGAGGTGCCGCAACAAAAACACGCAAAACACTGAACCTGTTAGTGACACAGGCTTCAGGTAAATGCACACACGGTATCTGGTCACAGGAGCAGGACCCAAGACAGAGGAGCTGCGTCCCTCTAGACCTACCGTGTGCGGCATCGCTGCTGCGAATGCCAAGAAGGGCTGCAACTGCAGCGTGGTGCAGGACACTGCCGCTCGATGACAAAGCCAGATAGCAAGCGCGATGTCAGACGCTAGTGTAGCGGTGCGGTGTGCACAGTGGCTTAAGGCTTGCCAATGACTGGCGCTGACTGCTAAACTAATACCCTATCACCATGCGTAATATCAGAGGGAAGGGGTTTCAAATGAGTCAGTCACCAGAATCATACATCCGTCACCATTCACACATAGCAAGTATAGCCTATACTAGCGCATGGCGGAACAGCCATGCGTGCCTTTTATAGCAGCCGGGACCTTCTGCACGCTTCCAGATCTCTGAGATGGACCAATGAGAACTGGAGCAGGACCTGAGCACATGACTCCCGATCTCCAATGGGAGATCGTCGTCCCATGAGCACTCCCAGTAAGAGGACAGAAGGACTTTGCCTCAGGAGAGATTTGCTGCAAGGCAATCTCCTCTGCAGTGGAAAAATAGTAGGAGAGCACAGAATGTGAGGATCTGGATCCCTGCTGAGTAAACGCTGAAATCCGACTCCAAACAAAAATTGTCACTACACCTGTAGATAACTCCCCACAGAGGTATAATTTACAACAATAATGCTGTCATCCCACTAGCTTTCCAATATATAGCTTGTCATGCTTGCCTGCATGCCTGGGGTTCAGTGCAAATTCACTTTCCAAATCCCATTGTGAGGCCAGTGTTATCAATGTCTACGTAATTTTCACTATGTCAGTCTCTTTTCCTGCCTTGCCAACTCTTTGTTCTCCTCCTCATCTATATGCTGCTCCTCCTCTCCCTCTTCCACATCTTGATGAATGTAGCATGGACCTTGAGTGTCTGGGCACGGTCCCATTCCTTCTCAGTTTTCTGACATCCATGCCAAACAAAGATTTTCAATTTAGAGAAAAATTGAGAATTTTGTTAAAGAAAACTGCATTTAACGCATTTACGAGACTCTTTGTTAGAGAAAGAACAACAATTTTGTCCTGTATGCCCTATCCTGAGCAGGGCCTTAATTCCTATGGGAGAAAGTCACCTCAGTACCTCCCCTCATAAAACCTTTTATATATGTAGAAAGTTATAATGAAAAAGAGACCTAAAGAGAATTGGTAGTAATCAAAGTCAATATTTTAAATAAATTTGGTCCCATTCCTACACAGGATCCATTCTTGCATAGGGTTCTCCTACCCGTGAAATCCACCAAAGATGCAGGCACAAAAAAATAATTAAAAACAAATAATAAGCTGAGACAGAAAAACATTTGATGCACAGAATGTAATGAATTTATTTTTTTAAACTTTTTTAGCATTTTGTGCTTAGATCTGGCAGGGATAGTTTTTCTCAATACATAATTGTGGTTATTTATCTTTCATTGATGTTAAGTGGTGAGCACTTTTTTCATAAAAGATTACAATCCAGGTGGTTTGTAATCAATTGTGGTCAACTTAGACATGTGGGAGTTCAGTTTTTACCCAGAAGACTGAATGAAAGTTTCTTCGGCACTAAGAAAGATAAGTCACAATACAATGAAGGGAGAGAAGTAAAGGGTACTTCACACATAGCGAGATCATTAGCGAGATCGCTGAAACGTGACAGGTTTTGTGACGCAACAGCGACCTCGCCAGCGATCTCGCTACGTGTGACACATAGCGGCGACTGGCCCACCGCTGTGACATTGCTAATCGTGCTCAAATGTCCTAGGCCATTTTTTGATCGTTGGTGTCCCGCTGGCCAGCATGCATCGCTGTGTTTGACGCCATAACAATGGCGATCGACCTCATTGGCGACTCAGAACTCAGGGACACAGGCGTGATTTTGCTTTGTCTTTTCAATGCCCCCTCAGCTCCGATTGGTTGTCTCAAATTAGGATCTTTGTAGCTTTGCCTTTTATAGGTCACCTATCAATTATATGCAATCATAACATTTAACATGTACAGTTATAATAATCGCGTGTCCCCGTGTCAGTGACTGTGGATCCACGAATAAATAGAGCAATAGTGCCTCAGACAGGGATGCTGAAGCAAACCGTGCAGTTGTGGCCACCAATCGGAGCAGAGGGGCGTGGAAAAGGCAATGCTGAAGCACACCAGCATTGCCACACACACATTTTGTGCTTACCACAGTTATTCAACTAGAAATGCTAGGTAGTGTACACGTGATGATTGATGACCAAAAAGAGTAATGCAACAATAACTTTCCTATATTTTTAGTTTGACATGTATATGTCTACAGTTTGACAACTTAAACAAGTTTGCCACAACAGGCTTGCACAGGTAAATGTTGCAATTTAGGGTTATAATTTCTTTTAACCCCTTCCCGACATGCACCTTACTAGTACTGCTCTGCAACAACTGCATTTCCGCAAACTGCAGTACTACTACAGCACACCAATCATGTGGACTTACGCTGAATGCCACAGCAATCAGGTAAGGGTGTCAGCTAACAAGCAGCAGTAATGCCCACAATCAGTGCTAGCACATTTTGTGGGTATTTAACCCCTCTGATGCCGCTGTCAGTAGTGACACCGGCACAGAGAAGCATCGCACAGGGAGGGGACTCCCTACGCACTTCCATCAGTTCAGCGCGATGCAATCGCATTTTTGTGATGGTCTCCATGGAGACACCCAGCCCCAAGATGGCCACAGGGTCCTTCCGGGTCCTGCAGGGCAGGTGGCTTGTATGCGCCTGCTGAGAGCAGAGTGCAGAGTGTCAGATCAGTGATCTGAAGTAAAATAGTAATGTCCCATACTGGGACAATGTAAAAAGGTTTAAAAAAATATTAGCGTGTGTACAAATATTTTTTAAAAATCACTAAATAAAAAAAAAAGAAATAAATATTTTTCCGATGAATACATTTATTTATGTTGTAATGTGGCTAATGGTTGCATAGTCGTTGGGAGGTATGTGTCACAGAGATGGCTTGTCACAGTGATGTAACCCAGAGTATCTTCTCTAGTGCAAATAAGCCCTGAGAGGTTCGTTTGGTGCACCTGGGTCCGGATTGCAGGTAGCTATGAGAAATAGGCGGGTCTGGCTACTTACATACCTCGCATCTGGGTGTGATTGCAGCCTATTTAATGGATGCTGTTGTTTGGCACAAGGTCTGTGTGCTGGGAGGGAGAAGTTCTCCTGTGTGTGTTTGCCTTCAGACCGAGCTTGAATACTTGACACTAACCAAGCCTGTGTGGCCTGACAGAACAGAGCCCTGCTATGGACATTGTTACTTTGTTTTGCCTGATTTAAAGGCTGTTTACTTTCTGTTGGTTCTTCTGGGGTTTGTGAACTAATAAACCCACATGAACTTTTAAAGGAACACACCTACTGTTTTCCTCCCATCGCACCTCAGTACAAATTCTACAATGTAAATTAAAAAATAAATAAATAAAAGTAAAATTAAAGTACACATATTTGGTATTGCCATGTCCATAACGACCCGCTCTATAGAACTGTCCCACTACTTAACCACTTCAGTGAACACCCAAACAAACGAGGCAAAAAACAATGCTTTATCATCATACGCAAAAAGTGAAATAAAATGCGATCAAAAAGACATGTAAATAAAAATGGTACCGCTGAAAATTTCATCTTGTCCCACAAAAAGCAAACCGTCATACAGCTCCGTCAGCAGAAAAAAAGTTATAGCTCTCAGAATAAAGTGATTCAAAAAATAATAATTTTTCTGTAAAATAGTTTTCATTGTAGAAAAGCGCCAAAACACTAAAAAATATATAAATTGCGTATCACTGTAATCATAAAGATCCGAAGAATAATGCTGCCTTACCAATTTTACAACACGTGAAACAGTTTAAAAAAATCAAACCAAAAAGAAATTCCTGAATTGCTGGTTTTTGTTCATTCTGTCTCGCAAAAACACAGAATAGAAAGCGATCAAAAAATATCATGTGCCTGAAAAGAGTAAAAATAAAAATGTCATCTTGTGCCACAAAAAGAACAACCCTAACATGACTCTGTTGGCCAAAATATGAAAAAGTTATAGCTCTCAAAATATGGTGATGCAAAAACTAGTTTTCACAATAAAAAGTGTCTTTTAGTGTATGAAAGCAGCCCAAAAAAACCAATATAAACCTGTAATCACTGTAACCTGAAGAATAAAGTCACCTAATCACTTATACAGCACAAGGAATGGTGTAAAAATAAATAAAACCAATTCTGTACCTACTGTTGATTGTTTCCATTCTGCCTCCCAAAGATCACAGTAAAGCTTGGAGCTTGGCACACATTTATCCTTTGATATGCACTGAGTGCTTACATTGTGTAAATCTCTGAAATACCATACATGATTCAGACAGAACCCCCAGAAGAAAATTCCCTATAATGAGGCAGATGGAGTCACTGTGGACACCGTAGGACCTGTGATTGGCGGTGACCGCCTTTTCAGGATTGCACAGTTTTGTGCCCTTCTGAAAATGACACCACTGAACAGAGGCCAGATGGAGTCTAGAGTAACTCTGCTGCCTTTTTATAGTGAATGGAACCCTCGGGGTTCCATCTGTCACGTCACTCAGAGATTTAGATAGAATCATAGAATCATAGAATCGTAGAGTTGGAAGGGACCTCCTGGGCCATCTGGTCCAACCCCCTGCTCAAAGCAGGATTCGCTAAATCATCCCAGTCAGATGTCTGTCCAGCCTCTGTTTGAAGACTTCCATTGAAGGAGAACTCACCACTTCTCGTGGCAGCCTGTTCCACTCATTGATCACTCTAACTGTCAAAAAGTTTTTTCTAATATCTAATCTGTGTCTCCTCCCCTTCAGTTTCATCCCATTGCTTCTAGTCTTTCCTTGTGCAAATGAGAATAAAGTTGATCCTTCTACAATGTGACAGCCCTTTAGATATTTGTAGACAGCTATTAAGCCTCCTCTCAGTCTTCTCTTTTGCAAACTAAACATTCCCAAATCCTGCAACCTTTCCTCATAAGACAGGGTTTGCAGACCGGTCACCATTCTGGTCGCTCTTTTCTGAACTTGCTCCAGTTTGTTGATGTCTTTTTTAAAATGTGGTGCCCAAAACTGGACACAATATTCCAGATGAGGTCTGACCAAAGAGGAGTAGAGGGAAATAATGACTTCACGTGATCTAGACTGCATGCTTCTGTTAATGCATCCTAGAATTGCATTTGCCTTTTTTGCTGCTGCATCACACTGTTGACTCATATTCAGTCTGTGATATATTAGTATACCCAAGTCTTTTTCACATGTGCTGTCACTTAGCCCTATTCCTCCCATTCTGTATATGCTTTTTTCATTTTTATTGCCCAGATGTAGTACTTTGCATTTCTCCCTGTTAAAAAACATTCTGTTAGTTGCTGCCCACTTCTCCAGTTTATTTAAATCTTTTTGAATCCTCTCTCTCTCTTCTCTAGTATTAGCTATCCCTCCTAGCTTTGTGTCATCAGCAAATTTAATCAGTTTACCCTCAATTCCTTCATCTAAATTGTTGATAAAGATGTTGAACAATACAGGGCCCAGGACAGAGCCCTGTGGTACCCCACTTGAGACATGCTTCCAACTGGATGTGCAGCCATTTACGACCACTCTTTGGGTCCGATCACTAAGCCAGTGATGAATCCACCTAACAGTTGCCTTGTCCATTCCATACTTAGTCATTTTTTCAATAAGGATTTTATGAGAGACTTTGTCAAATGCTTTGCTGAAGTCAAGATATACTATATCTACAGCATTTCCTTGATCCTCCCAATCAGTGATACCATCATAGAAGGAAATTAAGTTAGTCTGACATGACTTATTAGTTACAAACCCATGCTGACTCTGTTTAATCACTTCATTCTTATCCAGGTATTGACATACATGTTGTTTAATAATTTGTTCAAAGATCTTTCCTGGTATAGAAGTCAGACTCACCGGCCTATAGTTGCCTGGGTCCACCTTCTTCCCCTTTTTGAAGATAGGAACAACATTTGCTCTTCTCCAGTCTTCTGGCACTTCTCCTGTTCTCCAAGAATTTTCAAAGATTATGGAGAGGGGTTCAAAAATTTCTTCTGCTATCTCCTTCAGTACTCTGGGGTGTAATTCATCTGGTCCTGGAGACTTGAATTCATTTAGGTTAGCTAAGTGTTTCCTCACTATCTTTCTGTTTATAGATATCCTGGATTCTTCTATTCCCTTAATAGGACAGTGAATAACAGTTGATGGAAACCTCAGCGTAAGTGCTCAGCATAGAGCGCCAGATAAATGTGCTCCAAAAAGTTGTGTAAAATGTTCCCAATAAAAGCTTCAACTCGATCCACAACAAAAGTGAGCTCTCAATCAGGTCCATCATCTATTAACGGAAATATAGGGGGCTTACATGTTACTGGTAGCACAAAGGCTCTGGAAGAGCAAAATGGTTTCTCACTCCCCAAAAGAAATTCAGCAAATTCTCCACTCCCAAATCCCTCCCTTCTGAGCCCAGTGTGACTAAACAACATTTAGCGCCCACATGTTTGGCATTTCTGTAGTGATTAGAGCCCACCTAATTTACAGGTGAGTGTCTCCAGAAGCATGAGCTGGGCATAATGTACTGGTGACTGCAACACACTGGTCACTACAGCGAATTGGTCACTACAATGGCAGTTTGCAATTTTTACTCAACATTGTTTATGCAACGTCGACTGCTACCTGTTTCTAGAAAACACCCATGGAGTGAAAATTGCCACTACAGCTGTAGATAAATTCCCAAATGGTTATTGTTATGAATGAGTCACCGTAGGAGGCAAAAGCAGAAATACAAGCTAAGTCCAGAAAGCCAGAGAAGTTGGCAACTATCAGATTGCAGACCCCTGAACCTATCAACACAACTAGCAGTAGCCGTTGGGGGTTCCTACGATGCCCTAGACCCCTCGATCACAGCCGGAGAATTAACTAGGCCTAAAGAAAGAAAGGGGAAATCTAAACTGCCCCAGAGCAGACCCCAAAGCAATAGGCAGCCCCCAACATATAATGACGGTGAAGCAAGATGAAAACACTAACACAGACAGAAAGATAGACTGAGCAAAGACAGGGCCCAAAACTACCTAGATAGGAAAGGACAGGAAGGCTGCTGTCTGCAATCTGCCAAAACCCTATCAAAGACATAAGCCAACAAGCTGATATGAAAAAGGCCCTGAAGCAGCTAGGCTTCAAAAACTAAATCAGCACTCAGGTATTTTCAGAAGACAGAGCTAAAGGAATTCAGCACACCCCAGCAGGGAATGGCAGAAATCCAGAAAAACAAAGCAAAACAAAGTCAAAGCACAAATGCAAAAGGCCGAGCAGCAAACTTAGCTTTAGAGGAGCAGGAATTCAGACTGGTCTCCAAGGATCCCACAGAGAAATCACCCGCAGGGCAGAAGGGCGTCGGCAGCCTTATATCCAGTCAGTAACTCCACTCAGCCAGTCATCATCATCAGCCTCAGGTGTTTGATAATCAGGCTCACTACCTTTCTTTACCAGAAGAGGGAGTTCCTCGGGCCTCAGTAATGAAGGGGAAAATGAACTCACAACAGGTTATAATTTCCAAAATGTGGTCACATGAGGGGTGATTCTGCTTTTTTTTCACTTAAGGGCTCTTTATATGGAAACCGCAAACTAATCTAGAAAAATCTGCTCTCCAAGAGGCAAATGGCGCTCGGTCCCTCCCAAGTCACTCCGCATGGCAAAGTAGTACTGTACAACCACATATGGGGTATTTCTACATTCAGCAGAAATTGTGGAAAAAATTCTGGTACCATTGTTACCCATTTCTCCGTGTGAAAATATAAAACTTGGTCCTAACACACAATCCTGGTGGTAAAAATGTAAATTATTTTTTTCTTCACTGCCCAATGGTATAAACGTCTGTGACACACCTGTGGTGTCAATATAATCATGTCACCCCTAGGTGAATTCATTAAAAGGTTTAATTGGTAAAAAGGGGTCACTTATGGGGGATTCTGCTGTTCTGGGATCTCAATGGCACTGCCAATGTAACATGGCACCCTCAAACAAGTGCAGCAAATCTGCACTGTAATATGGCACTACTTCCTTTCTGACCTGTTCACTGTGCCTCAAAAGTAGTTTTCGAAAACATATGAAAGTTTGGTGAAAATACAAAATTTTTACCTAAAAAAGATTTTTGTGGGAAAAATACAATTTTTTTTATTTTCACGGCTAAGGTTATAAACTTCTGTGAAGCACCTTGGGGTTCAACATGCTCAATCCACATCTAGATAAAGTCACAAAGGGGTCTATATTCCAAAATGGTGTCATTTGTGGGGGATTTCCACTGATTAGGCACATCAGGGGCTCTTTAAATGTGACATGGCGCCCGCTAATTATTCCATCAAATTTTGCATTCAAAAAGTCAAATGGCGCTCATTCCCTCCCAAGCCCTGCCATGTGCCAAACAGTAGTATGCCCCCATATATGGGATATCTGTGTATTCAGTAGATATTGGCCAACAAACTGTGTTGAGCAATTTCTCCTGTTACCCTTAAGCTTCTGTGAAACATCTGGGGGTTCAAGGTGCTCAATACACATCTAGGAAAGGTCCCAAAGGGGTCTAGTTTCCAAAATGATGTCATTTGTGGGGGATTTTAACTATTTAGGCACATCAGCAGCTCGTCAAACACGACATGGTGTCCGCTAATTATTCCATCAAATTTTGCATTCAAAAAGTCAAATGGTGTACCTTACACTTCAAGCCCTGCCGCGTGCCTAAACAGTAGTATTCCCCCACATTTGGAGTATTGTGTACTCAGGAGAAATTGGCCAACAAATTGTATGGAATAATTTCTCCTGTTACCCTTATAAAATGCAAAATATGGAGCAAAAAATATTTATTTGGGAAAATGTGTTTTTTTTAAATTTCCATGGCTGTAACCTTTCCTCATAAGACAGGGTTTGCAGACCGGTCACCATTCTGGTCGCTCTTTTCTGAACTTGCTCCAGTTTGTTGATGTCTTTTTTAAAATGTGGCACCCAAAACTGGACACAGTATTCCAGATGAGGTCTGACCAAAGAAGAGTAGAGGGGGATAATGACTTCACGTGATCTAGACTGTATGCTTCTGTTAATACATCCTAGAATTGCATTTGCCTTTTTTGCTGCTGCATCACACTGTTGACTCAAATTTAGTTTGTGATCTATTAGTGTACCCAAGTCTTTTTCACATCTGCTGTTGCTTAGCCCTATTCCTCCCATTCTGTATATGTTTTTTTCATTTTTATTGCCCAGATGTAGTACTTTGCATTTTTCCCTGCAAAAAAACATTCTGTTAGTTGCTGCCCACTGCTCCAGTTCATTTATATATTTTTGAATCTTCTCTCTCTCTTCTCTAGTATTAGCTGTCCCTCCTAGCTTTGTGTCATCAGCAAATTTAATCAGTTTACCCTTAATTCCTTCATCTAATTCATTGATAAAGATGTTGAACATTACAGGGCCCAGGACAGAGCCCTGTGGTACCCCAATTGAGACATTCTTCCAACTGGATGTGCAGCCATTTACGACCACTCTTTGGGTCCGATCACTAAGCCAGTTATGAATCCACATAACAGTTGCCTTGTCCATTCCGTACTTAGTCATTTTTTCAATAAGGATTGTGTGAGAAGCTTTGTCAACTGCTTTGCTCAAGTCAAGATATAATATATCTACAGCATTTCCCTGATTCACCCAAACAGTGATTCTGTCATAGAAGGAAATTAAGTTAGTCTGACATGACTTATTAGTTACAAACCCATGCTGACTCTGTTTAATCACTTCATTCCTTATCCAGGTACTGATATACATGTTGTTTAACAATTTGTTCAAAGATCTTTCCTGGTATAGAAGTCAGACTCACCGGCCTATAGTTGCCTGGGTCCACCTTCTTCCCCTTTTTAAAGACAGGAACAACATTTGCTCTTCTCCAATCTTCTGGGACTTCTCCTGTTCTCCACAAATTTTCAAAGATTATGAAGAGCGGTTCAAAAATTTCTTCTGCTATCTGCTTCAGTACTCTGGGGTGTAATTCATCTGGACCTGGAGACTTGAATTCATTTCGGTTAGCTAAGTGTTTCCTCACTATATTTCTGTTTATAGTTATCCTGGATTCTTCTATTCCCTTAATAGGACAGTGAAGAATGGTTGAAGTTACATTTCCTTTCTGAGAGAAAACAGATGCAAAATAGGAATTTAAAAGTTCGGCCTTCTCAACATGCTGTCTTACCATTTCATTATTTTCATCCTGCAAAAATCCTATAGTATCTTTGACTTTTCTTTTACTTTTGACATATCCCCAAAATCTTTTATTATTGCTTTTGACGTCTCTTGCAAGCCTCAATTCATTGTCAGCTTTAGTAATCTGATTCGTGCCCTGCAGGTTCTGCAGACAGCATTATATTCTTCTTTAGATATGCCTCCCTCTTTCCATTTTATAAACATTTCTTTCTTCCTTTTTAGCATGTGCTTAAGTTCTGTGTTCATCCATCCTGGTTTCCTTAAAAGCTTCCTATTCTTCCCTCTTTTTGGAATTGTTAACGACTGTGATTTGAGAATTTCATTTTTCAAGATTTCCCATCCTTCCTGGACATTTTTGTCCTTAAGGATAGCCAGCCATTGGATCCCTCCAATTCGCTTTCTGAATCCCTTAAAATCAGCCTTTCTGAAAATTAACCTTGACGTCTGAGTCTTCACGGGTCTTCCTGCTCTAGTTATCCAAAATTCTAAAATAGCATGGTCGCTACCTCCTAGGGTCCCAGCCACTTTTACCTCTTCAACCATTTCCTCCCTGTTTATAAGGATTAGATCCAAGGTAGCAATTCCCCTTGTTTTCTCCCCTACCTTTTGGAAGATAAAGTTGTCAGCAAAAGATGATAAGAATTTCCTTGGTGTCACTTGTGTGAGGTTTCCACTGTATAGGCACATCAGTGGCTCTCCAAATGTGACATGGCAATTGCTAATTATTCCAGCATATTTTACATTAAAAAGTCAAATGGCGCTCCTTTCCTTCAAAGCCCTGCCATGCACCCAGTTATTTTCCTCCACATTTTGGGTATGTGCACACTCAGGAGAAATTACACAACAAATTTTATTGAGCAATTTCTCTTGTTACTCTTATGAAAATGCAAAATTTGGAGATAAAAAAGATTTATCTGGGAAAAATGTGATTTTTTTATTTCCACGGCTCTACGTTATAAACTTCTGTGAAGCATATGTGGTGCTTAATACATATCTAGATAAGTTCCCCAAGTGATCTAGTTTCCAAAATGGTGTCACCTGTTGAGGGTTTCCACTGTTTACGCACATCAGGGGCTTTCCAAACATGACAAGGTGTCCGCTAATTATGCCAGCAAATTTTACACTCAAAAATTGAAATGGCACTCCTTCCATTCTGAGCCATGCTGTGCGCCCAAACAGTAGATTTCCTCCATGTATGGGGAATCGGCATGCTCTGGAGAAATTACACAACAAAAGGTATGGTCCATTTTCTCCTGTTACTCTTGCGAAAGTAAAAAAAAATAGGTCTAAAAGGAAATTTTTCTGAAAGAAAAGTAAATGGTTTTTTTTTTACATATTTCAAAAATTCCTGTGAAGCACCTGAAGAGTTAATAAACTTCTTGAATGTGGTTTTGACTACCTTGTTTGGTGCAGTTTTTAGAATAGTGTCAGTTTTGCATATTTTCTGTCATACAGGTCCGTTAAATTCACTTCAAATATGAGGTAGTCCATAAAAAATGGTTTTGCTAATATTGTTGTACAAATGAGAAATTGTTGGTCAACTTTTAACCCTTATAACTTCCTAAAAAAAAAACTATGTTTCCAAAATTGTGCTGATGTAAAGTAGACATGTGGGAAATGTTATTTATTAATTATTTTGTGCAATATGACTCATTTAAGGGCATAAAAATTACAAGTTTGAAAATTGCGATATTTTCATAATTTTTGTCAAATTTCCGTTTTTTTCACAAATAAACACAAGTCATATCAAAGAAATTTTGCTACTATCAAAAATTACAATATGTCACAAGAAAACATCCTCAGAATCACTGGGATATGATGAAGCATTCCAGAGTTATGACCTCTCAAATTGACAGAGGTCAGAATTGTAAAAGTTGGCCTGGTCAGTAAGGTGAAAACAGGCTTTGAGGGAAAGGGGTTAAGATATTTTATTATGCAGATTTAGTCTTCCTGTCCAAAAAGGATGTTGTATTAAAAAATGTCAGGGAGTCATCAGGCAATCCCGTCATGTATTGCGGCTGTCTAACAGCTGCAAGACAGGCAGCCGCAGGTTCTCAAACATATTAATCGAGCACGCTAAAGACACTCGGTTAGCACCCAAGCATGCTCAGGAAACACCTTATCCGAGCAGGTTTGCTCATCACTACTAGGTACCTGTTAAAAAAGGACGTTGTGGCAATAGACTGCTTTATTTCTGTAGAACATACGGTTCTTAAATTGCATTAGTCAAATGTTAAACTTAACATTTGTTTGGTATTTTACTTATAATTTATTTTTCTGTTTTTGGGGGAGGTAGGTTTGAATTACAGTGGGGAAAAAAGTATTTAGTTATCCATCAAATGTGCAAGTTCTCCCACTTAAAAAGATGAGAAAGATCTGTAATTTACATCATAAGTAGACCACAACTATGAAAGTCAAATTGGGAAATCAAATCCAGTAAATCACCTTGTCTGATTTGGCAAGATTTATTTTGGAAATTATGGTGGAAAATAAGTATTTGGTCACCTTAAAACATGCAAGATTTCCTGCTCTCACAGACCTGTAACTTCTTCTTTAAGAGGATCCTCTGTCCTCCACTCATTACCTGTAGTAATGGCACCTGTTTGAACTTATTATCAGTATTACAGACACCTGTCCACAACCTCAAAAAGTCACACTCCAAACTCCACTATAGTGAAGACCATAGAGCTGTCGAAGGACACCAGAAACAAAATTGTAGCCCTGCACCAGGCTGGGAAGACTCAATCTGCAATAGGCAAGCAGCTTGGTGCGATGAAATGAAACGTGGGAGCAATAATAAGATAATTGAAGACAAACAAGACCACTAATAATCTCCCTCCATCTGAGCTCCACACATGATCTCACCCTGTGGGGTCAAAATGCTCACAAGAATGGTAAGCAAAAATTCCATAACCACATGGGGGACCTAGCGAATGACCTACATAGAGCTGAGACCACCACAACAAAGGCTACCATCAGTAACACACTACGCTGCCAGGTGCTCAGATCCAGCAGTGCCAGACAAGTCCCCCTGCTTAAGTCAGTACATGTTCAGGCCTGTCTGAATTTTTCTAGAGAGCATTTGGATTATCTTTAAGAGTATTGGGACAGTGTCATATGGTCTCATGAAAGCAAACTAGAACTGTTTGGTAGAAACAGAACTCATCGCGTTTGTAGGAGACAGAATTTTGCGTTGCATCCAAAGAACACCATACTGTTATGAGCTCATTTTCTCCTTCACCTTTGATGTCCTATGAACTCCCTCTGCTGGTGAAAGGAGGTAGTGAAATTGATTTGGATGGGAAAAACCTGTCATCTGAACAGGTGGAGTGTGATTGGACATCCGGAATCTCTGAGTTGATATAAGGCCGTCGACGCCCTGCTGGGTTGCTGGTGATCCTCTCTGCTCTGAGCTCTGGCCTCCAGTTTAGTCCTGTCTACTAAAGCTAAGTTTGTGCTCTGCTTTTGTTCCATGAGATTTTGTCTGGTTTACTTAGTGTTTGTGTTCAGCCAGCCTTGGTTGGGACTGGCCGACCTCCATTTTTGTCTCTGATCAGTTGATCTCTTTGCTCCATTTTCAGAATATACCTGAGTGCTGATAGTGATTTTGAAGTCTAGTGACTTCAGGGCCTTTTCTATCAGACGTGTTGGACATTATTTTTGGCAGGGTTTTTGCGTGATTGCAGAGAGTTGCTTTTCTTTCCTGTCCTATCTAGTTAGTGAGGGCCCCATCGTTTGCTCAGCCTGTCTTTCTGTCTGTGTTTGTGTTTTCCTCTGTTTTCACCGTCAATACATGTTGGGGGCTGTCTATTTCTTTGGGGTCTGCTCTGGGGCAGTTTAGATTTCCCCTTCCTTTCTTTAGGTTTATTTAGTTCTCCGGCTGTGAACGAGGTGTCTAGGACCACAGTAGGAACACCCCACTGCTACTGTTAGTTGTTGTGAATAGGATCAGGGGTCTGCAATCCGCTAGCTACCAACCTCTCCTGTTTTCTGGACTTAGCTTGTATTTTTGTTTTTTCCTCCTCCGGTGACTCATTCATAACAGCATATCTACTGTGAAACATGGGGGTGGCAACATCATGCTTTGGGGCTGTTTCTCTGCAAAGGGACAAGGATGATTGATCCGTGTACATGAAAATATGAATGGGGCCATGTATCGTGAGATTTTGAGTGTAAACCTCCTACCATCAGAATCGGCATTAAAGAAACGTGGATACGTCTTTCAGCATGATAATGATGCCAAGCAGACCACCAGGGAAATGAAGGAGTGGCTTTGTAAGAAGCATATGAAGGTCCTGGAGTGGCCTAGTCAGTCTCCAGATCTCAACCCCATAGAAAACCTTTGGAGGGATTTGAAAGTTCGTGTTGCCAGCGACCGGCCCAAAATATCACTGTTCTAGTAGAGATTTGCATGAAGGAATGGGCCACCATACCACCAAAATTGTGTGCCAACTTTGTGAAGACCTACAGAAAACGTTTGACCTCTGTCATTGCCAACAAAGGATGTATAACAAAATATTGAGATGAACTTTTATTAATGACCAAATACTAATTTTGAACCATAATTTGCAAAATAAATCAAAGTGATGTTCTGGATTTGTTTGGCGTCAAGTTTCCCCCACTGCACAGGGGGAATCTCAAGCCATGTCCTCTGTGGTCTCCCATTCTTCTGTGGCCACAGAGGTTCCTTCTCAGCAGAGACCTCAGTCTCACCATCTTGCCCAGGCTAATGCTAGGCATCTGATTGCTCCTCCAGGCTCAGCTATTGTACCATGCATGAGTCAGCGGCGAGTAGATGCTCCTGGGACTAAGTCCTGCTTTTCTCCTACTGAGCATGCCCATGGGACGACCTCTCATTGGAGGTCAGAGGTCACATGCTCAGTTCCTGTTGCTGCTCTGATTGGACCACCAGGAAGGTCCCGGAAGGCTGCAACTATAAAAGGTTTGCATGGCCACCCGGCCATGCGCTAATATAGAAGAGGATTATACACCATGTGGAGTGAGTGTTGTATGCATGTATGAATGTCTTACGTGAATGACTCATTATGAAACCCCGACCCTTGGTACGCATGTGTTTTGTAGCCTAGCCTGTTAGCACCCAGGCTGAGGTGCAAGTAGGAGGCAGAGTCAGAGACTGGTATCAACGCCAAGTGGTGGCTTGGTCTGTACGCCATGGTGCACTTGGTTGGCACTCCACAGTAGCCAGCATCAATTAGTGGTGTCCGCAGTTGCAACGCCGCATGCTTAGTAGGTCTAGAGGGACTCTGATGCTGTGTCCTTGGGGCTGAGGTCTGTGACGATATACTGAGCATTTACCTTGCCGAGCTCTGTGAGCTTTAACAGGCTCCGGCATTTATGTTCCGTGGTAGTGCGGCTCTGTGAAGCAACAGACTCCGCTTCTGTACACACCGGGTGATGTTAACCCACGTGTGTTCTTCTGTTATAACGCCATATAGCATCCGCCATTACCGAGCAGCAGTTTACCATCTCTGCACGGTGGACCCCGGGTTGCGAACGCACCTTATTACCATCTTTTATTACTTGGTGCATTCCACCAGCCCTAACATTGTTTTCTCATTTTGACTCTCATAGTTGTGGTCTACCTATGATGTCAATTACAAGCTTCTCTCATCTTTTTAAGTCAGAGAACTAGCACAATTGGTGGCTGGCTAAATACTTTTTTTCTCAACTGTATCTCCCTCTTGACCAAAAGTACACTGCAACTTTTACATTCTATGTACATGTAGATTCACATCTAGAAAAGAACATGTAACAACAGTATGCAGCATTGTTGTGGCATGTACGGTTATTGAATTCAGCTATTAAAACTTGTATTCAAAATATGTCCTTTTTTAAAAAAATATTTAAATAACTATAATAGTAATAATGTTAATCTTTATTTAAGTAGCGCCAACATATTTTGCAACGGCTTTACAGTTTAATAGTTCATTCATAAGTAAAATGTTTTAAATAATGCAATAAATAAAACAAAAGAAGATGACCCTGCCAGTACGAGCTTACAATCAACCTACAATGAGTTGGAGGGAGACACAAAATACAGGTCCTTATTTGCAATGATGGTCCAGCCATCTTGAGGGAGTGGGGGATAGATAAAGGCTGCATGATGTAGTCACCAGCCAGCATTTGTGGTGCTGTTGGGTGTGGTGGAGTTTGATGGAGGGTTACTTTCAGATAGCAAAGCCACTAAAGAAGACTCAAAGTCTCCAAATATTCACCACCTGCGTGCATAAAAAAAAGCATTTAGGCATACATAATCAAGATCCGGGGTAAGCAACAAAGCGAATCAGAATTATGCTATTTTTTTATCTGGAGGAATTTGCTAATATTATTATTATTACACCTAATACATATTGGGATAGGAACCTGGAGATGGAAATATCCTTTTAAGACTCAGTTGAATGCTTTGTAATGACTGATCCATAACCTACCAAATCATAAACCGATTTGTATCATAAGAGCCTAAAATATAAGACTTCCTCCGCCTTACTTCATAACTGTGTAGGATGTTGGCTATCAAGTTTTTAAAAGCAATTAAAGAATGACTAAGTATGTGGGATTTTGTAAAGGGGAAAATAAATATCAAATTACACAGAGACAAATAGCTTAGATATGCATGAACGTGTGCTTGGTGTTCCTTGTCTTCATCCTCATTGAAATTCTGTCAAAATGATGAATTCATGTTGTGCCATTTTCGTTTCTGGCTTCACTGCTTGTCACAAGAATGAGTTATCAGAATTTATGTCCGGTAACTTCAATGAAATACAGTTGTGTGCTGTTCTCCTTTGATCATTCAGTACTTGAATGCTTTAGGCTGATCAGCCCTTTTCCACACGTAAGTGAGCCTGTGAATAAAGAACAGCAGAGACATATCCTACCAAGTTCAATAAAGAATATTGAAGAGGTCAGGATGGCAGAGAACTCTACTTTAGAGAATTATACAGCTTCATGGATTGAATAAAACCTTGTCATCCAGCATCTTTTTTATATGGCACACAGCTCAAGTAAACAGGAAGAGGGCAATTTTAAATTACCTAGTAGACATTCTGCTGGCATCTGTGCCAAGCTAGCTAGGAGTTTGTGCAAGTCAATGAGAAAAATGAGAAATGTCTTTCCAGAAACTATTAAGATTTTCATATCTACATCAGATACATCAGATACAACCTAACAGTAAAAGAAACATAATTTTAGATTCTGCTAGATGCATCAAATAAATGTTTTGAAGCTATAGGAATGCACATGACTTATTAAATGCTGTTGCTTGTAGCATCTAAGACTCAAGAAGTCACCTGTTAAGTCAGTGCACCTGTTACTTTGATTTTTTATGTTCTTGCATTCTGAATACATTTCAAAAATGTATTTAATGGCTATCTACAATATTTATCCTAGTATGTGTGTGTGTGTAATATAAAAATTTCAACGGCACAGGGAACCAATAAAACCTAGGGCAATGTAAATTTCTGAAAGATCTCACACTGAAATTTCCCTTTTTTTGTTCATGGCAAAATTTATCCGAGGCTTTATGCCAGTTAATTGATGATAAAGAAGGACTGAAAATATTTTGTGACTTTTTGTTCTTTCGAAAAAAAGTTCATTGGAATTAGCATGGTGCTGTCTTAAGAATACAGGCCAATCTCTGAAGTCATCAACCCTATCATACACTATTGGGTCTTGTCCCCAAAATTCCTGGTGAGATCTGTTTTCCTCAGTAAATCCTGCCAGAAGAATTATAGTATCAAATGGTGCAGAGATTAATAGCCAACCATTAAATACCTGGTTACATCATATCTTCTATTATGGAATATAAGGAAATAACAGGGTGCAAGCCGAAAGCAAGCTACAGTTTTGAAAGTAGGAGGTTGTGAAGTATGCACTTAAACAATTTAAGGAAACTGAAAAATCTGTTTGTTAGAGAGTGTAGCAGGCCTGATCTGGAATCAGGAGTCAGTGGGAACAAGTGATGGTGATCATGAATGGAAGCTATGCTTTGGGTCCCTAATGTAACTTCCAAGAGATTGCTGGTGAGAGCTATTGAATATTGGATAGCTATGCATTTAGACTCTCTCTAAGAAAATTGAATGCTTTTTATGCATGTAAAATGGAGGCAAAATTGGCATAATACAAGAGTAAGACGTATACCAAATTTGAAACATCATTCGCTGAGTAGACACCTGACAGTTGCATGTTTGATGGGGAGGCCCCTATGTTCTAAGCCACCATTCCACCACTTTGGAAAGCACTATTGATAAGTAGTCAGAGTAGCAGCAGCAGCAGCAGCAGCAGCAATGAAAACAGTTTCATCCAGGATAAATCATAGCCTGACTCTGCCATTTCTCCAGCAGAAACCCTGAGCCATGAATCCATGGTCTTCTGGTTCAGCAGATGACACCAGTATAAGGAATTTTCAGGCTATGTACCCACGTATGCAGAAAATTCCTGACTAAAAACCGGACTCCTTCCAAGGAAAAACGTGTTTTTTCCGCTTGTTTCTTGCACGTTTTTTGCGCAGTTTTTATGCTTTTTTTTCTGGAGCATCCCCAGTCTCATAGAATATAGTTGGAAATGCGTTTTTTACCGCAAAATTAATGAACATGCTGCATTTTTTGGCACGATGCGTTTTTTTATGCAGAAAAAAATGCATCGTGTGCACAAAAATTGCAGAATGCATTATAAGAATGGAATGCTTAATGTATGCGTTTTTAAGCATTTTTCATGGAAAAAACACTAAAAAAAAACAAAAAAACGCTTATGTGGGCACACAGCCTCACAGTTTGTCATCAGTGCATCTCCTCCAACCTGCAGTGTAATGTTATAGAGAGTATGCAGCACAACATTACATTTGTGAAAATTAATCAAGCATCATACCTCTGGCTGATGTTAATGATTAAATATGCCATAGCTAACAGTGACTAGCTACAGAGGCAAGTAAAAGTTTGGACACCCATTCTAAAAATTGCTTATGAATAGTAAAAAAAAGCCCAGAAAAACTTCTAAGATTAAAGGTGAACTTCAAGCTCAAGGAAAATCATTGTCAGATCGCACCATCCATTGCTAGAGAGCATTTGGATTATCCAGAAGAGTATTGAGAATGTCATACCAAAGTAGAACTGTTTGGTAGAAACAAATCTTGTTGTGTTTGGAGGAGACAGAATTCTGAGTTGCATCCAAAGAACACCATACCTACTGTGAAGCATGGGGGAGGCAACATCATGCTTTGGGTCTGTTTCTCTGCAAAGGTACCAGGACAACTGATACTTGTACATGAAAGAATGAATGGGGCCATGTACCATGAGATTTTGAGTGAAAACCTCCTTCCATCAGCAAGGGCACTGAAGATGAAATGTGGATGGGTCTTTCAGGATGATAACACACAGCCCAACACAGTGCAGGACAATTGGAATTTGCCACAGAACACCAGTATTGTCAAATTCGCCACTGGCGCCCTGTGCTCTTCACAGATGAAAGCAGTTTCACACTGAGCACATGTAACAGACGTGACAGAGTCTGGAGACGCCATGGAGAGTGATCTGCGGCCTGCAACATCCTTCAGCATGACCACTTTGGCAGTAGGTCAGTAATGGTGTGGGGAGGCATTTATTTGGAAGGCTGCACAGTGTTGGGCTGTGAGCACAACCCCCATCTGTGGATGTCGGGCACTCAGACCATCCTCATGGAGTCAGTTTCTAACTATTTGTGCAGACACATGCACATTTGTGGCCTGCTGGAGGTCATTTTGCAGGGCTCTGGCAGTGCTGTTCCTGTTCCTCCTTGCATAAAGGCTGAGGTAGCAGTCCTGCTGCTGGGTTGCTGCTCTTCTACGGCCCCCTCCATGTCTCCTGGTGTACTGGCCAGTCTCCTGGTAGCGCCTCCAGCCTCTGGACACTATGCTGGCAGACACAGCAAACCTTCTTGCCACAGCTCGCATTGATATGCCATCCTGGATGAGCTGCAATACCTGAGCGACTTGTGTGGGTTGTAGAGTCTGTCTCATGCTACCATGAGTGTGAAACCACAACCAACATTCAAAAATGACCAAAACATCAGCCAGAAAGAATTGGTACTGAGATATGGCCTGTGGTGCCCATCTGCAGAACCACTCCTTCATTGAGGGTGTCTTGATAATTGCCAATAATTTCCATCTGTTGTCTATTCCATTTGCACAACAGCATGTGAAATTGATTGTCAATCAGTGTTATTTCCTAAGTGGACAGTTTGATTTCACAGAAGTTTGATTTACTTGGAGTTATATTCTGTTGTTTAAGTGTTCCCTTTAAATTTGAGCAGTGTACAGTGGGGAAAAAGTCATTTGCTTCATATATTTTACAAGTTCAAAAAGTCTCATCATCCGATAAGGTTGATGTGTTCCAAACCTGTAGGGTTGTAACTAGTGGTGAGCAAGTGTGGTTGGTGATACTTGGATTTCACTTGAGAATCTGGGTTGTCAGATATGCTCGGCACTCATCAAATTTTGTCTGGTGCTCGGATTGAATGCTCAAATACCCCTGTTTGGTGCCTGTTGCACACCCAACAAACATGCAGGGATTGCCTTCCAGTCACTGTAATGTCTTAGCCATCTTGGTTGTGGCATTATTGTGATTGACTGGCCCCATTACCACAGCAGAGGAGATAAAAGGACTGGCGCCACCATGCTCGACAAACTGACAATAATGCATAGGTCCGGGAAACTTGTGATTGGAAGGAGAGAGTAGTTGTCCAGGTTAGGGATGGGCGAATCTACTCGTTAGGACTCGTTACTCTGCGAGTAGTAGGGGACTCGCAGGAGTCGGTACTCTGCGAGTTTCCAAGCGATTACTCGCACAGTAACGAGTCCAATGCAAATCAATGGCAATCCTAGTTTTTTCAGAGTTTAATACAAGCAATCCTAGTTTCTTAGCGATTTTGTGTCCGCTGTCAGCAGCGAGTCTTAGCGAGTCTAGGACTCCTATATACTGTATTCGGGACTCGCAGAATACAGAATATGTTAATTTTCAGAGACAGCCTAGTTTGTTAGGTGAGAAAACTGTGAAGAGCACTACTATGATTGGCTGCTGTCCATCGTGATGCCTATGTCATGTATCACAGGCAAGGCTGTATATAAACCCTGCCCCCGCCATTTTGGGCACATTCCTGTGACGATCTGAGCTAGTGCAGGGCGAGTTGGAGACATAGAGCAGATCCAGGGACTGTTAGTCAGTGTAGGACCTCAAGATTCCTCACATATAACACAAAAGTTCTTTTCAGAACTACCAGGATGGAGGAGTACTTTAGAGGACTGTAGGCAGGGAGAAAGGCAGGAGCAGCCTTACAGTGCATACAGCACCATCCTCAGAGCTTAGCTTACTCACTCAGCTTCCATCAGAGCTGAAATCAGAAGCATAGCTGAGCAAATTTTCTTTTTTTTTCCACCAGATATTATTGGGGTCATATTTACCCCTGCAGCGTTATTGTTTCTGTGGCAGACCAGTGCGTTGCTGCTATCTATCCCACCAGCTAATAGCACGCACGCTGCCTGCTTGTGTGCACTAAACAATTTTTTTCAGGGAGAGTGCGTCGCTTCTCTGCTAAGTTACAGCACGCACTTCACCCCAGAGCGGTGACGCAGACAGCACCACAGTCTACCTTGGTGACTACCTTTGCGCACTAAACAATTTTTTTCAGGGAGAGTGCGTTGCTTCTCTGCTAAGTTACAGCACTCACTTCACCCCAGAGCGATGACGCAGACAGCACCACAGTCTACCTTGGTGACTGCCTTTGCGCACTAAACAATTTTTTCAGGGAGAGTGCGTTGCTTCTCTGCTAAGTTACAGCACGCACTTCACCCCAGAGCGGTGACGCAGACAGCACCACAGTCCACCTAGGTGACTGCCTTTGCACACTAAACAATTTTTTCAGGGAGAGTGCAGGGCTTCTCTGCTACCAGCTAATAGCATGCACGCTACCTTCCTGCTGTGCCAATACGCATCACTAGCCTTGATTGTCCTCCTATTAGCAAGTATTAACTGCTAATTATTGTTCAGATTATTACAGCTAACATCTGCATTTCTCAACAATGTCCCAAAAAAAACAAGTTCCCAAAAAAGAGGTTGCAAAGGGACAGGGACGAGGTCGTGGCCTTGGCAGTCATGCACAACAAGACACTGGTACAGGTAGACAGAAGAAGATTGATAGATCAACCTTTCTTCTGTCTAAATTTCCCAGTACTGAACCAAAACGTCTCTTAAGGCCGGAAGAGCAAGACCAGATTACATCTTGGATGGCTGAGAAGACCTCAACCACTGGTTCTTGCAGCACACAATTGCCCTTGACAACTAGGTCTAGTGTCGCTACAGACAACGCAGGGTCATCCAATCCTCAAACTCTTCCTAGTTCCTCAACCCATCGGCAGACAGAGGAATATTTTGACCGCGAATTTGGTCACTCTGATGATTTATTTGCTTCTTACCAGCCCCTGATTGAATCTGGAGTTTCTTTGTCACTGCCTGACGAGATACTTGAAGAAGACGTAAGGTCTATTCATGGACAAAGTTTGGAATCACCTCTTACTGTAGAAAGCCACTTTCACCAAAGGCATACAGCGTCTCAGGAGGTTGCCGACGATGATGATGATGATGAGACACTCATCTCATCTGGCCAGCCTGAACAGTCACATTATCCTGAAGACTTTGAAGAGGAAGGGGTTGATGATGAGACCACAGATCCAACATGGACTGTTGGAATGCAAAGCCAACAGAGCAGCCCGGAGGAGGAAAGTGGCTATGTACCACCGCCAAAAGCACCAAGGCTTACTCCTTTCTCCAGAAGGCAAACTGTGACAACAGTTGCCCAAATTGTGTCAACTGTTGCCCAAACTGGACCAACTGTTGCCCAAACTGAATCAACAGTTGGTGTTGGACAGAGGTATCCTCCTGTGCCTCCAATACAAAATAAAGGATGAAAAGCCATTGTGTGGGAATTTTTTAAGGATAGCCCATCACTACCAAATGTAGTGATCTGTAACATCTGCTATGCAAGGCTAAGCAGAGGCCAGGGAAAAGGAAACTTGAGCACCAGCAGTATGCGTAAGCACATGTCTGTTAAGCACCCAACTCAGTGGTCGGCCCGTCAGGTTTCAAAATCAGTGGATTCTGATCCCAACACTTCCACTCCACCTCAGATCCGTCCTTCACCATCTAGTGATCATGCAGCAGGTCCTGCTCAGACGTACTCCTCCAAAGATGCGTTACAAGACAGACATGACAGTAGTCAAGCCACTTGTCAGTCTGCGCAAAACGTGCAGTTGTCTGTGCCACAGCTGTATGAGAGGCAGCGGAAGTTCCAATCGACGCACCCATTTTCTCAACAAATGACGGCTCAAATTGCTAAGTTGTTAGCTGTCGAAATGTTGCCGTTTAGGCTTGTGGGAACAGAGTCTTTTCGGGAGTTGTTGGCTGTGGCAGCACCACGATACTCCGTTCCCAGCCGGTACTTTTTCTCAAGTTGTGCCATCCCCGCGTTACACCAGCACGTGGTAAACAACTTAAAGCGTGCACTAACAAATGCTGTAACCGGCAAAGTCCATTTAACTACAGACACGTGGACAAGTACTTGTGGACAGGGCAGATACATATCACTAACGGCTCACTGGATCAACCTGGTGGAGAGTGTCCCAAATTCTAAAAGTGGACCATGTGAGATCCTACCAACTCCACGAATAGCGGGCACAACATCATTCCGGTTGTCCACCTCATCATATACGTCCACTACCCAATCGGCTTCTTCAACTTCCTCTGCCACTGCTGACTTGCCCGCAATATCACGTCCAAGTTGGGAGCTTTGCAGTAGCGCTTCAGCAAGGCGACAACAGGCTCTTCTGAAGCTCATCTGTCTAGGTCACACACCTCACACTGCAACAGAACTGTGGAAAGGTGTTAAGCAACAGACTGATGAGTGGCTGGTCCCACTGCAACTCCAAGCCCGTCACACCGGAAGTCAGACAAGACACCTTAGTGGTCTGGAGTGGGTCTGGATCGCTGACATTTGTGAGGTGCTGGAGAACTTTGATTACTGCACCAAACTTGTCAGCGGTGATCAGTCGATTATCAGTCTCACCATCCCCATGCTCTGTCTGCTCAAAGAATCCCTCATGAATCTGAAAACAGAAGCTTTGAGGGCCCAACGGATGGCTATGGAGCCAGATTTGAACATCGCTGATCCTAGCCAGCCAAGCCAACATCAGCAGGCAACATTGGGTCCGGAAGAAGAATGCGATGAGGGTGATGAGGATGAAGATTTCTTGTTCCGTGGCACTGATGTGAACCCTGATGGTACTCCCAACCCCAGCTTTATGTCGGTACAGCATGGGTGGGCTGAAGAGGAGGAGGAGGCGGAGACAGATTTAGAGGCCATGATGCGTAGTGCCCATCATTCGGGTGAAACCGAAGAGATGAGTCTTTACAGCTTAGCACACATGGCTGACTTCATGTCTCAATGTCTGTCCCAAGATCCACGCGTCATTAACATCTATGACAGCAACCTCTACTGGTTGTCAACATTTCTGGACCCACGCTACTAAGATAAATTTCCGTCGCTGCTGTTGCAGTCACCAAGGGGCTTAATTATGGATCATTTCAAGAGTCTTGTTGTACAGAATTTGATGACAATATCACTGTCTGACTCCGCTATACACCGAAGTAGCAGCAGTTTGCAACAGCAGCAATTGGTTGGGACACAAACGCCCACAATGTCAAGAAGAGGTGGGGGTAAGATGTCCACCAACTGGGCGATGTTCAACAGACCTTCCAATCAGCAACGCAGTGTGCCTGCGGTCACCTTGAGTAGGAGACAAACATTGTCAAACATGGTGAACGAGTATGTCAGTGACAGCACCAGCTTCCTAACCGACCCGTCTGTACCCTTTAATTACTGGGTTTCCAAGCTTCACACTTGGACAGAGCTGTCTTTGTATGCCTTGGAGGTGCTGGCCTGCCCAGCTGCTAGCGTGACATCAGAGCTTGTTTTCAGTGCCGCTGGGGGTATAGTCACTGAGACAAGGTCACGCCTTACTACAGAAAATGCCGACAGGCTGACTCTCATTAAGTTCAACAAGGACTGGATATCATCACAGTTCCTAAGCCCTCCAGACGACAGTACCCAAACCTAGGGTAACATAATCATGATTATTAGGATTGTGAGATTGCGCTTTTAACATTATGCCCTTTTCTGACTGGAAATATCTCTATGTCCCTCATCTCAGTCGCTTTGATTAGTAATGTTCATGCAACATTTGCTGCATTATAACACAAATACACAATCAGTTTTATTCATTTTACTTTACAAGTGCATCCACTTGTGAGGATTTTTCAGAGTTGTGTATTTGCATCCAATTCCATACAGCTCCTTGGGCTATTTTTTCCAGGCACCAAGCCTATGCCTGCATAGTGGGCACTTCTCTTACTGCAAGCCAGTATTTAGTATGGGCCACGCGCCCTGCTTTATTTAAAAAATTTTCCTCAAGCCCCTTGAGCCAATTTTTGGAGGCACCAAGCCTATGCCTGCATAGTGGGTATTGCATGTACTATGCTCCCAGTACAGGCAAGTATATTGTATGAACACTAGGGACTGCGTGTCCATGAATGTTTTATACATTATTTCAATAGCCCAGAGGGGGCATTTCCCTGGGCGAACCCACCTAATGGAATGTTCATGGATAACCAGTGTTGCCATAAATACTGTATCTGCTAACCTTAGCAAACATCACACAACATGGTCCTCCTGATCATCAATGGTTTTGGGGGGTAATACTCCATGTGGCAATGTAAACAATACACATCATCAAATTAGTTGCTCAACAGTTGCCAAACCACAACTAACTGTTTTGATTTTGGTTGGAAAAAAGGCACACACATGTCCGCCCAAATTATGTCTTTCACCATGAACTCGCATGTGCATTTCAGCAGGGGTGCCAAACACTTTACTCTGACGTACAAAATTTGACAAACCATCTGCACATTGGGGAAGTACATATTCTGGGGAAATACATACTGTACATCAGTTTGGCTATGTGGACATGTTGTGGTGTTGGACTGGCAACATGTCACCAAATGCAGCTAGGCCCTCAGCATTCTTCTTACACTATATCTCTAAGTCATTGGCCCGAATATGCACCCGTATGGCCTGGCCAGCCTTACACTTTACTTGTTGACTCAAGCATTGTGCCTCTGTCCAAGCGCTTCGTGTTGGGTCTCAAAAATGGCTAATGCTACGGTTACATTTGCGTTTACAATTGCAGATGCCGTTCATGTTTTTTGAGAAAACACCGGTGTTGACCTATTGGAGAAAAAGTATAATTTGGAGAATCTACCTGGATCTGATTTTTGGAGTTCCTCGTGGTGTGGCCCCAAATAATAGATCATGATCGCCAATTCCAAATGCAAATGTAACCGCAGCCGAAATCCCACCTTCCGTGTATTACATAAACTCTCTTGCTTAAGTGCTCATGTGAAAAGTGTGTGATAGTTCAAAAAACATGTTTTGAGTGGTGTACTGAACACATGACACATACAAATGTTGTGTGGCTGGCAAAACACTTTTTTTATTTCTGTGGTTCACTTTCATGCCTGTTGGCTTTCTTTTACTTAAATTTTTTGTCTTGCTCTCTCCTTCTTTCCACATATGTATCACAATGCCACAAAAAGCCACATTTCTTAACCGTAAAAAACAAAAAAAAATTACAGAAAGGGGATAAGAAAAAAAAAATAAAACAAACCAAAAAATAAAGAATGTTACAGTATCTCAAACATAGACAATTAAACGTTTAATTAAAAAAACAAAAGTTTTGGACAGAAAATTCCATATGTCCATATGCAATTAGAGTACATGGTAACTTGGCCCACCACTCTGTTCCACATTGACATCCAGGTCACCCTCATCTACAGGAACATTGATCACGTTGAGCGCCTGGTGTATCTCCTCAGCCAAGGGACTGTGATACTCTGGCAAACCTCCAACATTGGGCACATTAAGTAATGGCTGATATGGACGCCATATGTTATGTTCCACAGGGTGTCCATCCTGACTCTGGTAGCCCTGCACGGCTCTTGGTTGCCCTGGCTGCTGGCGGGTTGAAGTACCCATGAGGTTGTGTGGTGAACGCTGCCAATCCTCAAGCATATTTAATACCCGTGTGGGGCTGTTGGGGGGCACATTTGCTTCAAGTAGTATTTGGAAGGCTGCCCTTGCATGCCGTCTCTGCTCACGTGGAATATGTGTGAGACTACCTATGAGACTGTGTGCAAAGGCAGCCGCCCACTGTACTGCGTTGGTCTCTGCATTGAATGGCCAGCCCCCCCCTTCCCAGGGAGCAAAGAAATTCTCCTCAACCTCAGGGGCTACATATCTGGGGAAAGGTGCCAAGCTGAGGGTGAAGGAAACTGTGGGCAAGCTGGAGGAGGCCACAGAATCCAGACCAAATGATGAGGATGGAGCAGTGAGGCCAGAGGTGGACACAAGCGGCAAAGGAACATAGTGGCAGGGAGCCAGAGCAGGGACAGAGGAGCAAGTTAATGGAGCTGGGGTGGAGCTAACCAGAAAACTAGCTGGGGCAGTGCAGGAGGGAACTGGACCAGGACCACTGTTGGAGTTCTCAAGATCATGGCCAGAGCTAGAGGGGACCACAGCATCTTGAAAACCGGATGGCCCATGAACTGGTGGAGCTGCCAGAGCCATACCACTCACAGCAAGTTCTTCTGCAGCCCGTGGTGGTGAAGGTGGTGGAAGCTGATCAGCCATGGGTTGGTTGTCGTCCGCCTGCATACCCTCCCGTGCTTCCTCCACAGGCTGTTGCTGGGCTGGTCTGTCTCGTTGTTGCAAAGGTGCAACACCAGCCTCCTCATCTGTGCCTTGGCCTTGGGGAACCTCCACATCTTGGGGATTTTGCCGGCGAGGTCTATTTGTAAGCACAAAAAAAAATGTCAGCCCACATTTGCTGGATTGAGATAGGAAAAACACAAGGTAAAAATTACCAACATTAATGCAAACCTACACTTACATTTACCCTTGTGTGTCCAACATAAACAAATATAACTTTGCCAGCCCTGATTTAGGTAATGGGCCAAGTAACATTTTTAAATTAGGGACATCAGACAGAGTGTCTAATCTTACAAATGTTAAAGTTATGGGCAAATAAAAATCTGACTAATCCTACCTTCTAAGGCGCACAAATGGACGAAGGAATGCCAATCTGTGATAGTGGTCATAAACCCGCAACGGTGGTGCAGCTTGTGGGCCCCGGCATAACTGCCGCTCGTACTCCTTCTTATGCTGGTCACGGCAGCTCCTCCATCTCTTGATTATCATTTTAACTGCAAGCAGATAAATAAAATACAGACATCAGATTTGATCACACATTGTCAGGTATCAAACAATAGGCCCAAACATACAATAGACATGCACTTCTTGCCCTCATTGTACCCATGGTTAAGTATACCGTACACGTACAGAGAAGGGAGAGAAGAAGGAGAAACATGGAAGGACCATTTAGAGAGAGGGGTCTGGCAAGAGAAGGAACCTGTCTGCAGTTTAGGAGAGTCCCTGAGGGAAAGGAGAGTGTCCCCGTTGAAGTGTAAAGAGGTGTAATTGAGAAGTGTAAAGAATTGAACCTCTGTAACAGGAAGGTGAAAAGAATTGTAACATCTGTGATTGTAAAAGACCCAGAAAGTCAGAGCTGAGTTACATCCGGTAAACACTGACCAGTGTGTGAGTTGCTTTTAATAAAGTAGCTGCAGCAGGATCCAGTGTGAAGAAAAGTGTTGCAAGACCAATTAAGTGCAAGCATAGACCTGCATCAGCCTCCCCATCACCAACATCAAGATCCATCTACTACAACCTGCCTGGGGATCCCAGCCCTACCCAGAAAGGGCTTCTCCACCTCAGCTGCCCCTCACCATCATCCCCAGCCAGTCATAGGCAACGGTGGCAGTAAATAGCCACATTTATTCTGGGTGGCGTCCCAACAATAACTCCTAAAAACGTTTAATTAAAACATCCCCTGTAGTTATCCCCTTTGCACTGTGCATCCCCTGAGACTACAGCACGGGTCACATCACATCCCCCAGTGAAGCAGACCCAAAGGTGCTGCGTACCACGGTTTCAGTGCGTCACAGATGCCAATGGTGACACAAGAAATCTCACTCTCTCCTAATCCAAAAAAGTGTACAGTAAAAGAAAATAGAAGAAATGACATCACATAACTCTTACCCATGTTTGCCTGCCCATCTTCTCCAGCGTGATCAAATGACGGGAACATACTTCTGGTGATGGACCTCCAAGCCATATTTCGCTGTCTTTCATCACCATAGCCAGGGTGGGTGGGCTGCCACAGCTGGGGCCACTCTTCAACCAGGCCGATCAGCCTCTCTGTATCACGTCTGCTACACATCTTTGGTGGGCCTGTGTGTGCAGATCTGATCGCCCTGTGTGTGCAGATCAGATCGCCCTGTGTGTGCAGATCAGATCTGCCTGTGTGTGCAGAATATCAGATCAGCCTGTGCAGTAAATCGGTTAGCACAGGCGACTTCCTGTTTAGCTTCTAGTGTGATGTAGAAACGATTTTCTGTGCTTTAGGGATGAATTCTAAATCGCTAAGCTAGGGGCCACTTGCGAGAGTAAGGATTAAAAAAATGGCAGCACAGGAATCGCTGCAATACTCGCATTCCCATTCATTAACATTGGACTCGCTAGACTTGCAACGAATAGCGAGTTTCCGAGTCGGACTCGTTAGAGTCTATCGATTCCGAGTCTTTCAGGATTCGCCCATCCCTAGTCCAGGTGTGTGTCTGCACAGTTTCATTAATCAGAGTTCTTTAGTGGTGCTGATGCTGAACCATCATACTAAAAGTCCTTCTAAGGGCTAATTTTGTTCTTTTACTGTTTTTATGTGACTAGTGTTGAGCGATACCATCCAATATCGTGAAATATCGGATCGGATTGGATCGGACCGATACCCAAAAAGTATCTGGTATCGCCGATTCGGATACTGGAAACCAATGCAAGTCAATGGGACAGAAATATCGGGATTAAAAAAAAACCTTTCTTTCCTTGTAGGTTAATTCTACATGAAGAAAAGCAACTAAGTATAATGTAGAATGTATTGGGGGAGGTGGAGGAGACATTAAAGGCATAGAGGTTTAGCCCAATCAAATGGAATAGCAGGAATAATTTTTTTTTTTTTTTAAACGTTTGGAGTTACAAAGATATTGACTATGTTAACCTTTTTTATATTTTGTCAGATTTGTATGTTTCACTACTTCCATGCTCTTCACCTTCTTTTTTACTTCTTCCACACTTTCTCCTTCATGATCCTCAGCAGCAGCATCTTTTTCATCAACTTCTTCTTCACCTTATTCATCTTCTTCTTCTTCACCTTCTTCCTATTATTCTTTTTTTTACATTCTTCATATTCTTCTTATTCAACTATTATTCTTCTTCTTCATATTCTACTTCTTCATCTTCTTCCTATTCTTCTTCTTCATCATCATATTCTTATTTGTGCCAGTCATTCCTGTAGTTGTTATCTATAAAAGTTTGAAAATTACACCTTCCGTTCTGCCTGTCACAAAAGATTTACAACAGGATTTGTCCGCGTTCAGTTTGGTCTGCAGCAGCAGACATTTTCCAGGGGCACCACGAGGAGGAACGGACTCACCCCCATACACTGCTTAGTCTTCTTCTGCTTATAATTTAGATGATATCTTTTGTTCTGATTTTTAGTCTTATGCTTAATGTTCTTCTGCTTTTTGTTCTTCTGCTTCTTGGTCTTCTGTCTCTTGTTGTTCTGTATCTTGGTGGTTGTCTTCATGTTCTTTGTCCTCTTGGTCATCTTCTTCAGGGTCATCTTTTTGGTCTTCTTCGGGGTGGTCTTCCGGGTCGTCATCTTCAGGGTCATCGTTTTCGTGGTCGCCGTCTTCTTCGGGGTGGTCTTCAGGGTCGTCATGAGGGAGATCCAGAGTGATAACCAAAAACCATTTCCAAAAGCTTGAACTTGGAAATGTATCAGAAGGTACAAGAAGGCTGAGGAACTGCCGAGAACCAGCTGACGGTACTGGAACCCGGATGGGTAGCAGAAGGAACAAGAGCCAATGGCACTACCGAGGACAAGCTGACGGTGCTGGAACCCAGATGGGCAGCAGAAGGGACAAGAGCCAATAGCACTACCGAGGACCAGCTGACGGTGCTGGAACCTGGTTACTAAGCAGGAGGTACCTGTGCTAGAAAGCACTACCAAGGACCAGCAGATGTTGCTGGAACTTGGATACCGAGAAGGAGGCACCTAAGCCATAGGCACTGCCGAGAACCAGCTGACGGTGCTGGAACCCGGATGGGTAGCAGAAGGTACCCATGAAAAACAAAGTTGCAAGGCCACGAGCCGGCCGCAGTTACCGAAACCCACAGTCCTACAGGGGGTGCTTGTGCTATTGGCACTACAGAACCAAGCCTTTGTTGCCAGATCCCGCAGCCCACATAGGATGCCCATAAACTGCAGGCACCATAGACTCGGCTAACCCGACCGCAACATGACAGGACAACGTATTGGTGACAAAGTGAGATTGACACTACCCGGAAACAGCAGGCGTGTTGGATGCAGGCTGGGCAGGAGGGATTACCCATGCCAAGACACTGCCGAGAACCAGCTGACGGTGCTGGAACCTGGAGGGGCAGCAGAAGGAACAAGAGCCAATGGCACTACCGAGGACCAGCTGACGGTGCTGGAACCTGGTTACTAAGCAGGAGGTACCTGTGCTAGAAAGCACTACCAAGGACCAGCAGACGTTGCTGGAACTCGGATACCGAGAAGGAGGCACCTAAGCCAAAGGCACTGCTGAGAATCAGCTGACGGTAATGGAACCCGGATGAGTAGCAGAAGCTGCAAGAGCCAATGGAACTAGCGAGGACCAGCTGACGGTGCTGGAACCCGAAGGGGCAGCAGAAGGAACAAGAGCCAATGGCACTACCGAGAAACAGCTGACGGTGCTGGAACCTGGTTACTAAGCAGGAGGTACCTGTGCTAGAAAGCACTACCCAGGACCAGCAGATGTTACTGGAACTCGGATACCAAGAAGGAGGCACCTAAGCCAAAGGCACTGCCGAGAACCAGCTGACGGTGCTGGAACCCGAATGGGTAGCAGAAGGTACCCATGAAAAACAAAGTTGCAAGGCCGCGAGCCAGCCGCAGTTACCGAAACCCACAGTCCTACAGGGGGTGCTTGTCCTAGTGGCACTACGGAACTAGCCTTTGTTGCCAGATCCCGCAGCCCACATAGGAAGCCCATAAACTGCAGGCACCATAGACTCAGTTAACCCGACAGGATAACGTATTGGTGGCAAAGTGACATTGACACTATCCGGAAACAGCAGGCGTGCTGGAACCAGGCTGGGCAGAAGGGAGTACCTGTGCCAAAAACAATGCCGGGAAACAGCTGGCGGTGCTGGAACCCAGGGAAAATGCTACAAACAGAGTGGAGACAGAGGCCTAATTGGAGCAAGTTTAAAATCTGTAGTTGTGTGAGTGTGGACAGAGCAGGAGAAATTGCTGGACACACAGCTGGGGATCAGATGACATTTCTGAACACCAATAACACTGGAGCATATGTTGACTGTGCAGATGGTACTTCTGAGCAGCATCTGGTGATGTTGGAGCCCAGGGTCAATCAGGGTGTAGGCTGAGGCCTAATTTCATCATGTGGATAGAGCAATGTCTCCTGCTCTATCCACATAGTAGTGAGAATGTGGACAGAGCTGGAGACATTGCTGGACACACATCAGGGGATCAGCTGACGTTACTGAACCCCAGTAACACAGGAACAAGTCTTGATTGTGAAGACGGCACTTCGGAGCAGCAACTGGCGGTGTTGGAGGCCAGGGTAAATACTAGAGACAGAGTGGAGCCAAAGGCCTAATTGGAGCAAGTTTGAAATCAGTAGTAGTGTGAATGTGGAGGGAGCAGGAGATATTGCCGTACACACAGCAGGGGAGCAGCTGGCACTACTGAACCCCACTAACACAGGAGCTAGTGTTTTTCTCTGTGCAGACGGCACTTCTGAGCAACAACTGGCGGTGTTGGAGCCCAGGGATTACAGTTCAGGTGGTAGAAACATTCACACAACAGGAGACCTGGATACTGTTGCCAACCAATTATTTATTCTGGCAAATTCCGGCGAGATCCAGGCCTTGTTCATTTTCAGGAAAGTAAGCCGGTCAACGCTATTGGAGGATAGTCGCGTGCGACGGTCTGTTAGTACACCACCTGCGGCACTAAAGACGCGTTCCGATAATACACTAGCAGCAGGGCAAGCCAGCACCTCCAATGCATGCTGGCTAAGCTCTGGCCATGTATGCAGCTTAGAGACCCAAAACTTGAAGGGGGAAGAGCCGTCTGGGAGTACACTGACAGGGCAAGACATGTAGTCTGTCACCATCTGACAGAAGCGTTGCCTCCTGCTGACTGGAGCTGTCTGTGATGGTGTAGACATTTGTGGCGGGCACACAAAACTTTGCCACATTTGGGACATACTGATCTTGCCTCGTGCTGAGGCGCTGCCTCTGCTCCCTCTTTGTGCAGAGCTTCCTCCACTGCCTCGATGCACAGAGCTGCTTTGTAAAGCACTAGCAGCACTGCTCTCAGGTGGAATGGAGAACATGATGGAATGCACCAGTGTGTTTTGGTACTCCCGCACGGTGTTTTGAGGCTTTGTAAGTTGTCCCGGTAGCGAGGATATAGGAGGGTGTACACCCAATTATCAGCCTGTTGAGATTGTGGGCGATGCGGTGGTCGTTTCTCAGGCACTGCAGCATGAAATCAACCATGTGCTGCAGACTCCCAACTGGCCAAGAAACGCTGTCCCCTGCTTGAGGCGTCATCTCTGCCTGCTCTGCATCACCCCACCCTCGCTGTACATACTGACTACTAGAGCATTGTGTACGTCCCTCCTCTGGAGAGATGTGTTCCTCCTCCATTGACTCCTCCTCATCCTCCTCACAAAGTGTCCTCTGCCTAGGCCTTTGTGAAGAACCACGTTGCGCAGACTGTCCAGAAGCAGATGGCATTTGTGACTCCTCATCCTCCTCCTCTTCCAAATCCTCCTCCCTTAGTGCTTGCAGTGTTTTTTGAAGCAGGCAGATAAGGGGGACAGTCATGCTGACTAGTGCATCATCTGCACTCGCCATCCGCATGGAATCATCGAAGGCACACAAAACTCGGCAGATGTCCTTCATAGAGGCCCACTCAGTGGTGCTGAATTGTGACTGGCGCACAGTGCGACTTGTTTGCATCTGATGCAGCTGGTACTCCATTACTGCTGCCTGCTGCTCACACAACTGCTCCAACATATGTAACGTTGAATTCCACCTGGTGGGTACGTCACATATGATGCGATGTTCCAGAAGGCGGAATCGGCGCTGCAGAGCTGCAGTGCGCGATCTTGCCATGCTGGAGCGCCACAAGTGAGCGCACTCTATGCGGACCTTGTGCAGCAGTGCATCAAGATCCGGATAGTCCCTCAGAAAGCTCTGCATGACCAAGTTGAGCACATGTGCCAGACATGGGATGTGAGTGAGGTTGCCTAGGCCCAGAGCTGCCACCAGATTTCGGCCTTTGTCACACACTACCAAGCCTGGCTGGAGATTCGCTGGCACAAACTACACGTCGCTCTCCTGCTTGATGGCATTCCAGAGCTCCTGCGCTGTGTGGCTTTGATTCCCCAAAGAAATTAATTTCAGTACGGCCTGTTGACATTTGGCCACGGCTGTGCTCATATCGGCCGTAACAGGCTCCTACAGCGCTGATTCTGAGTAACTGGTGTGGTGTAGTTACCACTATGTCAGCTAGGGGGCACTGTGTGGGTGTCCCAGGACGGGTGTACAGGCACATTCAGTGTGGTAACAGGAGCAGGGTCCTAAATGACCATTATGGGTCTCAAGGTGGGTGGCCTTGGGATGCAGGCTCCAGGGTGTATTGATCAGCAGAGGTACTGCTGATCTTTCTGTTACACTCTGTCAGGGAAGCCTGTGTGTGTCTATACAACCTTTAGTGATGTCATAGCCATGTGATCACCTGTGGGTGTGGTTACAGGGCTATGTAATTGAGGTGTTTGGCACATGTGAGAGTGAGTCTGTCTGAGTGTAGACAGACTTCCATGTGTCCAGGTGGGACACTACAGAGAGTGTATATGGGGAGGACTACAGCTCCCAGCATGTGCTGAGACTCTCAGTCCGAGTCTGAAGCCACGGACATTTCTGTTCCTTTGCCTGAAGTGAAGGTTACATTTCAGTGTTATGCTGTCTATGGTTTATGGAGTAATAAACCTGGTGAAATTTTAAAGGAACCTGCCTCATGTTTGTCTCCCGCTGCACCTAAGCGAGTCGAATCCCTACAATTGGTGACAGACTGCGGGCAGCGACTCCCAGAAGCACGTGTGGCAGCGCTGGCGATTCTGAGCCAGGAGAGCAGATGGTCTGACAACCGTGAGTAATACTGACCGAGGTCAGAGAAAGTGACTGTATTAATATTTGTGGGATACCTCTGGAGGAGAAGAGGCGTCCAGGAACCTGTGTGGCCGACACAGGTAACAAACAGGAGTCTGTGTTGCACTGACCAGGGTCAGTGAGAGACTGTGTTCCTGGAGGGGTCAGTGAGCAAGGTCCTGGAGGGTCAGTGTTGGGAGGTTCTGGGAGAGGAATCGGATCCCTGGAACACGTGCTATGACCTTGGACCTGGTGAGGCATGTGTTGGGCAGTCTCAGGCGGAGACGGATGTCCCGAAGAGCACCCGCTGAGCCCCTGGACCTGGTGAGGCTGGTGTGTTGGGAGACCCTGGGAGGAGGGTCAGCTCCCTGAATAGCACCCGGTGTGCCCTGTGTGTTGGACGGTCTCAGGTGGAGACGGTACGTCCTGAGTGGCACACGAACAGGACATGTGAGAGACTGTGCATGTGTTTTTTCTCTTTTTTTTTCTTTTCCTCTGCAAAACCTGAAGGTGCTTGCTGTGGCTCAGTGGGGTCACGAAGGTCTCGCAGCACAAGGACCTGGTGTTTTCTTTAAGGGATCTGCCCTGGGAGCATTGGTAGCAGACACTGTCTGTCTACACCATCCTGCTGCAGCTTTATTGCATGTGACTAAGTGGATACAGTAGTTGTGGCTTTACACAACTATTAAGGGTGAGTACCCTGTATTATTGCTGCATAACCCATTATACCTGCACTGGTAAGGCCCTATGGGCGCACTTTTGTGGCTTTTTTATCTTTGAGGGTGACAAGCGGCTTCCAGTAACCCGGCGGGGTTACGAAGGTGACAAGCGGCTTCCGGTGGATCGGCGGGTCCACGAAGATGGCGCAGCAGGAGCTGCAGTGACACCAGCCGCTGTGTATGTGTGTGAACAGCAGCCGGAGGTGCCGGTGATCAGTGACAGCAGGAGCTGTGGTGGTGCCAGCAAAGACTTGTGTGGTATCGTTAAAAGACAAACTGTACTGTGTGAACTGTGGCCTAAGAGGTTCTGCAGGACGGACATGGGGAAATCCCAAAAGGGGGCGGTGACCCAAAAGGGGGCGGTGACCAAAAAGGGGGGCGGTGACCCAAAATGGAGTGGTAACCCAAAAAGGGGTGGAAACCCAAAAGGGGGCGGTGACCCAAAATGGAGTGGTAACCCAAAAAGGGGTGGAGTCCCAAAAGGGGGCGGTGACCCAAATTGGAGTGGTAACCCAAAAAGGGGTGGAGTTCCAAAAGGGGGCGGTGACCAAAATTGGGGTGGCAACCCAAAGCGGGGTGGTGGTCCAGAAAGGGGCCAAGTGTGAAGAAGTGACAGCACTGGGTGTCTCAGTAGGTATGTCTGGAGTACCGCAGTGTATGTGCAGGTCTTTTTCAGAATGTGGAATATCCTTTCCAGGGAGTAATGATGGGCCACAGATGTGTACAGTGATGCTGCACCAGGAAGGAGCCTTTGGTCGGCTGGAATCAGAGAGTCAGGTGACTCTGACAGGAACTCCTCTCGTTTTCTCTCTGACCGAGAAAAACATCAGGGTTCGCTGTAAACACGGGGTCATGGTGAACTACGCAGTAGACAGAGTAGTGTTTGAGGGGACCAAAGGTGGTGAGTGCCAAGGTAGAGGAATACCACGGGACTTAGTCTATGCCTGGGACAGGGGCCGGGACTTTCTTTTGTTTGATGACGTTTGGTCTGACGATGGAGATGCTTCGACTGTGGGGCAAGCGGACACTGAGACAGTGACGGCTCCTGACATGGACAGGTCAGAGGTAGAACTGACCAGAGGAAGAAGTACATCTGCCCAACTGACGGACCTGACGTCTCGTGATAAGACAGATGGTGGGCTGGGAGATGAGACGACTGGACTAGACACATTGGTGCTGGACGGTAACTGGAGGGTTCACTCGACTGGGGTGACTGACCCAGTGGTACCCTTTAACGATATAATTAAAGAGGTAGTAGTGAGACACGTGATGGACAAAAGAGAGCAGGATCGTGAGATACAGCTGATAAAGGAGACTGTAACAGAACATGTCGAACGGGAAAGAGTCCTAAGGCAAGCAGCTGAGCACAGAGTGGATGAGCTGGAGAAGGAAGTCTCTGAGCTCAGAGGTCACCTGTCAGCATGTAAAACCATGAACAAGACCCTGTTGAAAGATATGGAGGTGCTCAGGGAGGCCCAAGAGAAGCATCAACAGGAGATTCTCAGGAGAGAGGATCAGCGTCGCTACCTGGCAGAGGAGCGAGATAAAGTTCTGCAAGAACTCAGTGGAGTAGTAAAAGGTCTTCTGCAGAAGAAGTGGATGGGTGAAGACGTACAGCGGCCGTGCCCGACTGATAGCAAGGCAGAACTGCCAAAGCCCATCTTGGAAAAGGGTCCTGAAGACTGTAAATCTCAGGAAGATGGTGAACCAAGAGCTGCACAAGACAGTCACCCGGTCTTGGCAGATACCTTGAGGGAAGTGTCCGTGGGGAACCCAGAGCCATCTGTCCAGGATGAGAGCAAGTCCATGACCTTCAAGTGCGTGATGGAGGTACCCGAAGACGTGCGAGAAGCGTGTGCCAGCGAAGGTGTGCATGAGACCTTTAAAAAGGCAGTAAAGGCCTATAGTGTGAGCTGGGCACCAGAAACAGACCAGTTGGTGATACTGGCAGAAACGGAAGACACAGAGAGAAGGGTCGCTGTCCTGAAGGAGATGCACCTACAATGTCTCCGCACGAAACAGATGCTCGTGGAGCGTAATAGGAAAGCCGCTCGACGTCTGGAGCTTGCAAGGGAAGCACAAAGTTGGCTGGGCTTTGTGGAAGACATAATTCCGGTACCCAGAAATCTGGTGGGGAAAGTCGTTGGCAGACTTGGAAAGGTGATGCAGGAGATGGTGAATCGATCCTGTGTGAAGAGAGTGAGGATCCCACCTGCTGGTGAAATCGAAGTCGTTATTGAAGATGACATGGTTCCTGTCATTGTGGTTGGTTCGGTGGAAAGCATTGGGAAGCTTCGCATGCTCCTGGAATATCGGGTAGCGTACCTGAAGGAGATTGAGCAGCTAAGACAGGATCGACTGCAGATGAATGAGCAGATAGAGAACGTCAGGTGGCGTCCACCTCCAACCCAAGGTGTAAGGACCCGAAGGGATCCTCCAAGGAATGAAAGGACAGGTAGTCGAAGGCAAGAACGTCGAGAGTCCGCAAGTGGCCGTTCTAATCGTAGTAACATAGGCACGAGACCCGGTGGTGGACATAGTGACAGAGGGTCAGACTCAGACCAGCCAGTTGGCCCAGCTGGACGTGGGACTCATGACAGTGTGAACTGGGAGAGCCGGCCGGTGAGAGAAAGGTCGGGTGACGGAGCGCACTGCAAACAGGTGGAGACTAAAGAGTGTCTGATCACACTGACGGACGTTGACGGGAAGGCCAAAGCCCAAGGCCGAGATACTGACCGCTGGGGGCGGGGGAGGCCTAACATGAATATGAGGCAGTTTGACTACCGAAACAGACGGAGATGGTCCTCTCGACTTGTAGGGCAAGGTGACATGGGTGCCAGGTCTCAAGATACCTGGGTGATGTCATGTGTTCAACCCCACAAGTTTGAACAGAGGGGGGAGGTATGTGGTGTAGTTACCACTATGTCAGCTAAGGGGCGCTGTGTGGGTGTCCCAGGACGGGTGTACAGGCACATTCAGTGTGGTAACAGGAGCAGGGTCCTAAATGACCATTATGGGTCTCAAGGTGGGTGGCCTTGGGATGCAGGCTCCAGGGTGTATTGATCAGCAGAGGTACTGCTGATCTTTCTGTTACACTGTGTCAGGGAAGCCTGTGTGTGTCTATACAACCTTTAGTGATGTCATAGCCATGTGATCACCTGTGGGTGTGGTTACAGGGCTATGTAATTGAGGTGTTTGGCACATGTGAGAGTGAGTCTGTCTGAGTGTAGACAGACTTCCATGTGTCCAGGTGGGACACTACAGAGAGTGTATATGGGGAGGACTACAGCTCCCAGCATGTGCTGAGACTCTCAGTCTGAGTCTGAAGCCACGGACATTTCTGTTCCTTTGCCTGAAGTGAAGGTTACATTTCAGTGTTATGCTGTCTATGGTTTATGGAGTAATAAACCTGGTGAAATTTTAAAGGAACCTGCCTCATGTTTGTCTCCCGCTGCACCTAAGCGAGTCGAATCCCTACAATTGGTGACAGACTGCGGGCAGCGACTCCCAGAAGCACGTGTGGCAGCGCTGGCGATTCTGAGCCAGGAGAGCAGATGGTCTGACAACCGTGAGTAATACTGACCGAGGTCAGAGAAAGTGACTGTATTAATATTTGTGGGATACCTCTGGAGGAGAAGAGGCGTCCAGGAACCTGTGTGGCCGACACAGGTAACAAACAGGAGTCTGTGTTGCACTGACCAGGGTCAGTGAGAGACTGTGTTCCTGGAGGGGTCAGTGAGCAAGGTCCTGGAGGGTCAGTGTTGGGAGGTTCTGGGAGAGGAATCGGATCCCTGGAACACGTGCTATGACCTTGGACCTGGTGAGGCATGTGTTGGGCAGTCTCAGGCGGAGATGGATGTCCCGAAGAGCACCCGCTGAGCCCCTGGACCTGGTGAGGCTGGTGTGTTGGGAGACCCTGGGAGGAGGGTCAGCTCCCTGAATAGCACCCGGTGTGCCCTGTGTGTTGGACGGTCTCAGGTGGAGACGGTACGTCCTGAGTGGCACACGAACAGGACATGTGAGAGACTGTGCATGTGTTTTTTCTCTTTTTTTTCTTTTCCTCTGCAAAACCTGAAGGTGCTTGCTGTGGCTCAGTGGGGTCACGAAGGTCTCGCAGCACAAGGACCTGGTGTTTTCTTTAAGGGATCTGCCCTGGGAGCATTGGTAGCAGACGCTGTCTGTCTACACCATCCTGCTGCAGCTTTATTGCATGTGACTAAGTGGATACAGTAGTTGTGGCTTTACACAACTATTAAGGGTGAGTACCCTGTATTATTGCTGCATAACCCATTATACCTGCACTGGTAAGGCCCTATGGGCGCACTTTTGTGGCTTTTTTATCTTTGAGGGTGACAAGCGGCTTCCAGTAACCCGGCGGGGTTACGAAGGTGACAAGCGGCTTCCGGTGGATCGGCGGGTCCACGAAGATGGACATAGCCATGTGATCACCTGTGGGTGTGGTTACAGGGCTATGTAATTGAGGTGTTTGGCACATGTGAGAGTGAGTCTGTCTGAGTGTAGACAGACTTCCATGTGTCCAGGTGGGACACTACAGAGAGTGTATATGGGGAGGACTACAGCTCCCAGCATGTGCTGAGACTCTCAGTCCGAGTCTGAAGCCACGGACATTTCTGTTCCTTTGCCTGAAGTGAAGGTTACATTTCAGTGTTATGCTGTCTATGGTTTATGGAGTAATAAACCTGGTGAAATTTTAAAGGAACCTGCCTCATGTTTGTCTCCCGCTGCACCTAAGTGAGTCGAATCCCTACACTGGAGTATGAGGAGGAGTCAATGTGTACAGACTGGATTCCTGCAATTTTTGGAGTTGGCAGAACACGTACAGCGCCAGAGATGGCTTGCCTGCTGAAATAAAAGCGGCTGGGCACGGTGTATTGTGGGACTGCCGATGCCATGAAGTTATGGAAGGTGTCAATCTCCACTAGCCTGAATGAGAGCATTTCAAGGGCCAGTAGTTTGGCAATGCCAGCATTCAGAGCCTGTGCTTGGTGATGGTTTGCCGAGTATGGCCACCTTTTATCCCATGCCTGTGCTACCGATGGCTGTAGAGTGGCCTGGGATTGTGAGGATGACTGGGAACGTGGTGCTGTGGGTGGAATGTCACTGGGTCTCCGGACAACAGTGCCAGAGGTTCTTCGTTGGCGATCCTGTGAGGAAGCCGAACCAGCTGTGTGTGAGCTGGAGGAAGAGGCCCCAACACGAGCTGAAGAGGTGGTAGGTGGTGCTGTACGTTGGCCTACGTCTTCAGTGTGTCTTTGTAACTCCACCACGTGCTTGGTCCGCACATGTTTCCACATATTTGTGGTATTGAGGTTGCTGACACTTTTCCCTCTTTTGACTTTCTGATGACACAGCTTGCATTTGACAAAGCAAATGTCATCTGAAACTGTGGCGAAAAAGGACCACGCATTGCAAGTCCTGGGAGCGCCCATTTTGGGTTTTGGAAGAGGAATGCTCCTAACGGGTGCCGAAGTGGAGGCAACAGGCAACCAAGTCTGCCCCCTCCCTCTCCCTTCTGTTTTGGCCATTTGAGGAATCTCTTCCTCAGAGCTGCTCCCTCCACCTTACTGTTCTTCATGCCATGAAGGGTCAAGGACCTCATCAACTACACTCCCCTCTTCAAACACCAGCTTCTCCTGGATAGTCTCGCCAGCACAGTACGCACCAGAAAATGGCACCTGAGTCTCATCATCTGATGCGTACTGAGGTGTGCTGACCATAGGCACTGGCCCACCCGCCTCTTCAGACTCAGAGGGACAAAGCAGTTGCGCATCACTGCATACTCCCTCTTCTTCACATTCAAGAATGCTGCTTGGCTGGCCCCCTCTTTCCAAGCCAACAGATTCAGAGAACAGAAGTAGAGAATGAGATGGCTCCTGTCCAGGGCTCTCTGACTGCCTGGGCAATTTGGCAGGTGGTGAAGAGACAGATGGTTGCTCTTCAGTGCTCTGGACCTGAGAGGAGGTGGAAGTCATTGAAGTCGATGCGTTAGCTGCCATCCATCCGACAACGACTTCAATTTGTTCGTCCCACAGCAGTGGGGTACGGCGAGGTCCTACAAAGCTGCGCATAAAGGACTGTTGCCTGGTAAAACTGGGGGATGCTGAGTCACTGGTGCACGCAGCAGGCACAGAATCCCCAAGTCCTCTCCCTGCTGAAACTCCACGCCCACGACCACGTGCCTTACTCCCTGCCTTCTTCATCTTGGTAGACTGATAAAGATAGGTAGAAAAGTACAAAGGGGGGGCTTAGTGTGCTTATTCCTGAACAGCTGCTAACAGGTATAAGAAACACTAATTTTTTAAAGTGTGTGGACTACACTTTAATGTGAGCTAATGTGTCCTATGTAACTGTCAATTGGAGTGTTTGGTGAACTTTATTTACGTGTTTTTCTTTTCAAAAAAACAAAAAGGATGTGACCAAAGATGTGAAAGCGATAGTATCACACACTTTTTTGAGCTATTACAATGCAGGAAGGTAACCTACAATACAATAGATGAGGCTCCAAAAAATAGGCTAATACTAATCTGGCTGCGGCTGCAGGGCACAAGCCAGCAAAAAGGCTCCTCTATCTACTCCTATATAGTGTTTGCAACCAACCAATGTAGATGGATATGGATGGAAGCACACTAATAGGAGAAAAAAATCAGGAAAAATGAGCTGCAATAAAACAAAAAAAGAACTATGTATGAGACAGTGATGCACGCTGAGCGGACTACAACCAGAGGTGGCTGCAGAACACAATACATCGTGAGCTGCACTCACACACAGAGACCTCACAGACAGCCATGAACAGTGCAGAGAACTGTGCACTAGCACTGAAAGGCTGCAGAAAGGCTCTGCTGTCTACTCCTATAGTGTTTGCAACCAATGTATATGGATACGGATGGATGCACACTAATAGGAGAATTAATGAAAAATGAGCAGCAATAACACGAAAATATGTATGAGGCAGTGACGCACGCTGAGCGGCCAACAACCAGACATTACTGCAGGACACACTACAGCGTGAGCTGCACTCACGCAGACCTTGCAGACAGCTGTGAACAGCGCTGTAAGGCAAAAGAAAGCTACAGTGATTGATAATGTAGCCTGGGTAAAGCACAAAATTATTTTGCAAATCACTATCTCTAACTGTCCCTCAGAGTCTTGAACAGCAGGCTGTCCCTAACTGAATTCACAGCAGAGTGAACCCTAAATGGCGGCGGCGGCTTTTATGGTGCATCATGACATCATTTCAGCAGCCAATCACAGCCATGCCATTAGCTAACATGCCTACATGCCTAACAGGATGTGCCCACACTTCTGAGGATTCCTCATTGGCTGAATCAAATCAAACTATCTCATAGCATTATGGGAACTTCCGATTCCGGTATTCGATATGCAAAAAGTATCGGAACTCAGTATCGGAATTCCGATACCGCGAATATCGGCCGATACCCGATATTTGCAGTATTGGAATGCTCAACACTATATGTGACACATTCTGCATTTAACCTAAGGATAACTTCTGGATAGGGATGGGCGAATCCTGAAATACTCGGAATCGCTAGACTCTAACGAGTCCGACTCGGAAACTCGCTACTCGTTGCGAGTCTAGCGAGTCCAATGTTAATGAATGGGGATGCGAGTATTGCAGCGATTCCTGTGCTGCCATTTTTTTGTTCCGCTTACTTCCCGCATGTGGCTGTGCACACCATGCGGAAAGTAAGCAGAACAATTGCGGATGGTACCCACGGTCCGGAGGAGAGGAGACTGTCCTCCGGGCTTTGGGCACCATATCCCTGTAAAAAATAGAATTTAAAAATAAAAAATATTGTTATTCTCACCCTCCGACGTCCAGCGCAGCCTTCCCGCCTCTCCACGCATCCGTTCCCAGTAGTCTTTTGCGAAAATGCCCGCGATGGCGTCCGTTCTCGCTGGATCGCGAAGTCTCGCGGTCATTCGCGCGACGTCATCGCGAATGACCGCGAGACATTGCGAAAATGCCCGCGAGAACGGACGTCATCGCGGGCATTTTCGCAAAGGATTACTGGGAACGGATGCATGGAGAGGCGGGAAGGCTGCGCGGGACGTCGGAGGGTAAGAATAACAATATTTTTTATTTTTTTTACATTTTATCTTTTACTACTGATGCTGCATAGGCGGCCTCAGTAGTAAAAAGTTGGTCACACTTGTCAAACACTATGTTTGACGAGTGTGACCAACCTGTCAATCAGTTCTCCAAGCGATGCTACAGATCACTTGGAAAACGCTGGCATTTGCATTGGACTCGTTACTGTGCTAGTAATCGCTTGGAAACTCACAGAGTACCGACTCCTGCGAGTCCCCTACTACTCGCAGAGTAACGAGTCCTAACGAGTAGATTCGCCCATCCCTACTTCTGGAGCAAGGAGAGTGGCTGAATACAGTCTTCTGGCAGGGCTTGGGGCTTTGCAGTCTTTTGCTAAATATATAGCCTCTGCAGGTGACCACATTTATTTTTTTTACTGTTATGCCATCCATACAGTTTAATGTATGTTCTTTAAAATTACTGTGGTTTAAAAAAATAGCCTTCAGCTGTCCCTACCACAGGCGTGGAAACAAAAAACAAAGTTACCTGCCACCCACTCACAGGACCAAATGCTAAATGCTTGCCTGCTTGAAATGTTGCCATTTAGGCCTGTAGACATGGAGATTTTCCAACACCTCATGACAGCAGCCTTCTCTCAATATTCAGTCTCCAGGTGCCACTACTTTTTCCCAGTGAGGCTTCTCTGCCCTGTACCAGCACATGTCCAGACACATCACCCATGCCCTTATCAATGCACTTACTGGGATTGTCCACTTAACACCTGACATGTGGACAAGCGCTTGTGGCCAGGAAGTATACATTTATCTGACGGCACACTGGGTGAATATTTTGGAGGCCAGAGCCAAGTCTGACCCTGGGACGGCATATGTGTTGCAGACACCGAGGATTGCTGGTCCTTCTTCTATCTAGGTTTCCTTTACCAGTTCCTGTACCCCCTACTGCTCCTCTTCACCGTCCATCTCCAATGTGTTATCTCAGAGCACGTCATCCACATCAGCAGAAAGCTGAAAAATCTGCAGCAATGCCTCAGGAAAGCGGCAACAGGCTCTGCTGAATCTAATTTGTCTAGGAGACAAACCGCACACCGCAGTCAAGGTGTTGAAATGAATAACAGAGTAGACAGATCTGTGGCTCTCGACGCTGAACCTGCAATCAAGAATGGTTGTGTGTGATAATGGCCATAATGTGGCAGTCGCAGTGAAGCTTGCCAACTTGCTCAACTTAATTCAGCAGTTTCTGAAAATTTAAACCAGATTTGCTAGAGCTTTTGGTCAAGGTACTCTGCGTAAGCGTCCATTTCTACAAATCATCTACAGCTACTGCCTCTCTGGCAGTGCTGCAGCAGGGCATACAAGTGCCAGCTCAATGATTGATGTGCGATGTCACCACGTGCTGGAACTCCACGCTGCACATGCTAACAAGGCTTTGTAAACTGCAGAGGCATGCTGTGGAATACCAACTTCAACTCGCCTGTAGGTAGGCATGGAAGTCTGACATTTGTGTATTTCTCACTAATCACTAATCAAAGTAATTTTATGTGTAGGTGTGTGTGTAGCCCATTCACTATCTCCATCTATCCCTCACTCCGTCAAGATGGCTGGACCATCATTGTAAATACATAATTGTAAATACACACCTGTACTTTGTATCTCCCCCACCTCATTGTAGATTGTAAGCTTTCAAGAGCAAGGTCATCTTATTTTGCTTTGATTATTGTATTAATTAATGTTGGTACTTATGACTTGTGTTTTGAAACTGCTAAACTGTAAAGTGCTGCAGAATATCTTGGCGCTATATTATTATTATTATTATTATTTATCGTGGTCAGAAGTGTTAGCGTGCCACTTGGTGTCCTACTCGTCGAAGCAGCACAGATACAGGTGACATGTGTAGGGCACAGGGTATTGGTCCTTTGTTATAAATATTGCTAGTATGGATATGCTGACAGTAATTGCTATTATTGTGTTTTACTTGTGAAATTCACATTTCCCTGCACATGCACTTCAACATTTTAGGCCACTTCATTGTCCATTTGGTTGCAGGTATATCCTGTGTTTGTACATAAACTTTTTCTACATAGTGGTGTGTAAGGATATAATATATTATATTAGGGATTTTCTCTGTGCAGACATACCGTGTTAATTATATTTGTGATGTTTAGAACTGTTCCACAAATGGAAACTATTTCAATTTGTTGATATGTATCCTAATTGATTGATATATCTTGGGCCATACATATACATGTTCCTGTGTATTTTTGCACACTGCTCCAGCTAACCTCTTTGTGTGTGTTTTATGATTTGAGGCACTCTGTTATTTATTTATGTATGTTTTAGAACTATTGAAATAAAATATTTTAAATATTTTCAATCTATATAACACTTCTTGATCTATACATGGTATACTTACTATACTTACTACGGGATCAGTATGCTTATTTGTGTATTTCTCCAAGACTTTGAGGACTCCAAAAAGATGGTGAGCGTCGATGACGCTATAATCCAAGCAACGTTCCCGCTTCTGTGCCTACTTAAACAGTTGCTGCTGACAATTAAGCATGAAGCTTTGCATGCATACCAGGTGGAGATGTTTTTTAAAGATTTCTAAGCAATACTTGGCAGACAAAACCAGCGAACTCCCTAATCCTGCTGCGACCTTCAACTATTGGGTCTAACAGCTGGACACCTGACATGAGCTGTCCCTCTATGCCTTGGAGTTGTTGTGCTGCCCTACTGCTAGCTTGTTCTCTAAGTGTTTTTTTAGTGTCACAGGGGGGTCATAACAGTCAGATGCTTTCACCTGTCAACTGAAAGTGCTAACACTGATAAAAAGTTATAAAGCCTGTATTAGCCCCGAATTTGGCCCACCACCAGATGACAGCAGTACGTAAAGGGTTTTAAATGTTCAGTAGTTGAATGAGGCCCTCTGTTTTGCCTTCAAGGGTGTACGGAATACCTTCCGAAGAATTTTTTTTTCTGTCTTTGCATTGTTTGCAGAGCATTTATGGGAGTAAAAGTACCACAACTACACTTTCTTAATTTTTTTAGGAAGCATTCCAGTTTTACCTTCAATGGTGTATGGATGACCCTCCATAGACTTTTTTCTGGCTTTACCCTATGTGCTGAGCCTTTATGAATGTATAAGTACCACAACTACACTTTGTTTACAATATTTGAATGAGATACTACAGTTGTTGCCCTGAATAATTGATCCTGCTTGTAATTCTTGGCTGGCTTTGCACTGTTTGCAGAGTCTTTATGAATGTAGAAGTAACACAGCAACACTTTCTTAATTTTTTTATGAGGAACTCTAGTTTGTGCCTTGAAGCATGAATTGCTGACCCTCAATTGATTTTTCTTCTGGCTTTGCACTGTTTGCAGAGTCTTTATGAGTGTAAAAGTACCACAACTACACTTGCTTAATTTTTTTAGGAAGCACTCTAGTTTGTACCTTCAACGGTGTATGGACGACCTTCCATAGATTTGATTTTTTTTCTGGCTTACCCTGTGTGCTGAGCATTTATGAACGTAGAAGTACCACAACTACATTTTGTTCACAATATTTGAATGAGATACTACAGTTGTTGCCCTTAATCGTTGATCCTGCTTGTAATTCTTGTCAGGCTTTGCACTGTTTGCAGAGCCTTTTTGAGTGTAGAAATACAACAACTACACTTTCTTAAACTTTTTTATGAGGAAATCTAGTTTGTGACTTGACTGCATTGATGACCCTCAATTGATTTTTACTCTGGCTTTGCACTCTATGCAGAGCTTTTATGAGGGTAGAAGTACTACAACTACATTTTCTTCATTTTTTTCACAATGCACTCCAGTTGGTGCTTTCAAGGATGCATGAATGGCCCTGTTTAGAACATTGGGAAGGCTTTGCACTGTGTGCAGAGCTTTTATGAGTATAGAAGAACCACAACTACACTTTATTTACAATATTTGAATGAAGCACTACAGTTGGTGCCTTCAAGGATCTATGGATCACCTTACTTTTAATCCTTGGCTGGCTTTGCACTGTGTGCAGAGATTTTTTGAGTGTAGGAGAGCCATAACTACACTTTGGTCACAATACTTGAATAAGGAACTACAGCTGGTGTCTTCAAGAGTGTTTGGATGACCGGACTTGTAATTTTCTGAAGGCTTTGCACTGTGTGCTGATCATTTATGAGTGTAGGAGTGCCACAACTACTCTTTGTTCACAATCTTTGACTGAGGTACTATAGTTGGTGCCTTGAAGGGTGTATTGATTAGTGTTTGTAATTTTTGCAGTCTTTGCATTATATGCAGAGCTTTTATGAGTGTATGGGTATCACAACCACACTTTGTTCACAATATTTGAATGAAGCATTACAGTTGGTGCCTTCAAGGGTATATGGATGACCTTGGTTGTAATTTTTGCAGGCTTTGCACAGTGTGCAGAGCTTTTTTGAATGTGTGAGTACTACAACTACACTTTGTTCACACTATGTGAATAAGGCACTAAAGTATGTGCCTTTAAAGATGTATGAATGACCTTGCTTGTCATTTTTGGCAGGCTTTGCACTTAGTGCATAGCCTTTTTGAGTCTAGGAGTACCACTACATGACAATTTTAACAGAATGGGTATGAGGCCCATCTTTATGTTGAATTCAGGGTGCATCTAAATTCTATTTCCATCACATTTTTGGGAGTTCTTGCTTCCTTCAAAAAAGAAAGAAAAATACAATTTTGGTTTACTTAAATTAGAATTTTTCTTAAATACTTTTTAAATGTGGCTTTATAAACAAGTCATTGTACAAGAAAGAGTGTTTCTTAACATGTTTTCTAGTGTAAACTCCAATTTCTCTTTGATTTTAAATGTTTTATTGTCAGTCCTTAAAGTAGAGGAGTAAAAGTGTTACACTATTGTTCTCAGTATCGATCTTGGAGTCATAGTTGCTTTCAGGAGTTATCCCTTGCTGTTGTCCTTTCTTTCAGCACTTTTTTCATCCATTTCAACATTTTCACTGCCCCCAGACCTCCTTGTGAGGTCTCCTGGAAAAGTTCTCAGATTTCCCTTTGACTACCATTAAGCTCTTACTTTAAATGCAGGCTTTGCAGGATTCTGATTTGGCTTGTATCCTAAGTCATACTACAAGACTCGTTAAAGGGTTGATTGTGACTTGTAGGATCGCTACTACCAATAGGTGGCGCTGTAGAGTAAAAGTCCTCTTTCTTTCTGAAGAGGCAATTTGCATATTACTTTAAATGAGCATCCAAGCATTTGGAATTGCTAGGGTTCGTGTAACGAGCATCTGACCACCTTAGTGCTCACTCATGTCTAGTTATAATGCATAATCTGGTTTTGACTGAAATGGCAAAACCTTTATAGCCCCTAAACCCTGAATAACACCCTGCATCATCACATGGCAATGACAGAAATGTGACAGTAAAAAAAATACAATAGTTTTGGATATAACATTTTCTGTATGTGTTTTAATCAATAGTGCAATGTTACATATGTTCTGCTATTGAAAAGCTTTAGTGTGCTGGATTTAGATCTGGTCCTTTGGAATTCTTTTGTGAATCTGTTTTGCTGTTGTACGTGAGGAAACTGCTTCTATATGTTAGTTGTTTAGATGTAGATGAATATAGTTTTTCAATAGTCTCAGATATTAGTTTTTGAGTCTTTACAAATACAAATGCAGTATGTATATATTTTATACATTAATTTCTGAAGCTACTGTAACTTTCCAAGGCAATTTTAGAGTATGACCATTGTGTCAGCATGCAGAATAGTTCAAACTGAGATAGTCCATTGGCACACAATTTAACTTCCACTGGCCTACAACTAGTGGACAGAGCTTTGGCTGTCCTGCCACCACACTGCAATACACCATTTATCCATATCTCTTTAGGATGTTCACTGCAGCAGTAATCAGTGTGCAGCAGACCATATTTCCAAAGCCAGCTACCATAAAATTCAACACCCTAACACTTCCTAAACTATACAAGACCTGAAAGACACATCTTGCAAAACATATTTATTGCAATTTATTCCCTAAAGATTTTGACATTTATCAGTGAAAGATTGCTGGATTCCCTCAATTTTCCACTGCTCAATTCACCCAAGAACTGGACTGGAGCATGGCACCCATGATGGAATTCATATTGCAGTATTTCTTTTTGCATTTAAATTTATGCTTTGAACTATTGAACTATTGATTTAAAAATATTTTTCTGTACCTGAGCAGCAATGAACACGGATTAGTGTTGAGCATTCCGATACTGCAAATATCGGGTATCGGCCGATACTTTTAGCATATCGAATTCCGGAATCGGAAGATCCCATAATGCTATGAGCTAGTTTGATTTGATTCAGCCAATGAGGAATCCTAAGAAGTGTGGACACATCCTGTTAGGCATGTAGGCATGTTAACTAATGGCATGGCTGTGATTGGCTGCTGAAATAATGTCATGATGCACTCTAAAAGCCGCTGCCGCCATTTTGGGTTCATTCTGCTGTGAATTCAGTTAGGGACAGGCTGCTGCTCTTCTGACTTAGGGACAGTTAGAGATAGCGGTTTGCTATATTGTGCTTTACCCAGGCTACTGTAGCAACCACTGTGTGAAGTTTTCTTTTGCCTTGCAGTGCTGTTCACAGCTGTCTGCAAGGTCTGTGCGTGTGAGTGCAGCTCACGGTGTAGTATGTTCTGCAGCCACCGGTGGTTGTAGGCCGCTCAGCATGCGTCACTTCCTCATGCATATTTTTTTTTTATTGCTGCTCATTTTTACTGATTTCTCCTATTAGTGTGCATCCATCCGTATCCATCTACATTGGTTGCAAACACTATATAGGAGTCGATAGCGGAGCCTTTCTGCAGCCTTTCAGTGCTAGTGCACAGTTTTCTGCACAGTTCACGGCTGCCTGTGAGGTCTCTGTGTGAGTGCAGCTCACGTTGTAGTGTGTTCTGCAGCCACCTCTGGTTGTAGTCCGCTCAGCGTGCGTCACTGCCTCATACATTGTCCTTTTTTGCTGTAGTGCAGCTTATTTTTCCTGAATTTCTCCTATTAGTGTGCTTCCATCCGTATCCAGCTAGATAGGTTGCAAACACTATATAGGAGTAGATAGAGGAGCCTTTTTGCTGGCTTGTGCCCTGCAGCCGCAGCCAGATTAGTATTAGCCTATTTTTGGAGCCTCATCTATTGCATTGTAGGTTACCTTCCTGCATTGTAATAGCTCCATAAAGTTTGTGATACTATAGCTTTTACATCTTTGGTCACATCCTTTTTGTTTTTTTGAAAAAAAAACACGTAAATAAAGTTCACCAAACACTCCACTATACAGTTGTGTAGGCCACATTAGCTCATATTAACTTTATAAAATTAGTGTTTGTTATACCTGTTAGCAGCTGTTCAGGAATAAGCACACTAAGCCCTTAGTACTTTTCTGCCTATCTTTATCAATCTACCAAGATGAAGAAGGCAGGGAGTAAGGCACGTGGTCGTGGGCATGGAGTTTCAGCAGGGAGAGGACTTGGGGATTCTGTGCCTGCTGCGGGCACCAGTGACTCAGCATCCCCCAGTTTTAACAGGGAACAGTCCTTTATGCGCAGCTTTGTAGGAGCTCGCCGTACCCCACTGCTGCGGGAGGAACAAATTGAAGCCGTTGTCGGATGGATGGATGGCAGCTAACGCATCGACTTCAATTACTTCCACATCCTCTCAGGTCCAGAGCACTGAAGAGCAACCATCTGTTTCTTCACCACCTGCCAAATTGCCCAGGCAGTCAGAGAGTCCTGGACAGGAGCCATCTCATTCTCTACTTCTGTTCTCTGAATCTGTTGGCTTGGAAAGAGGGGGCCAGCCAAGCAGCATTCTTGAATGTGAAGAAGAGGGAGTATGCAGTGATGCGCAACTGCTTTGTCTCTCTGAATCTGAAGAGGCGGATGGGCCAGTGCCTATGATCAGCACACCTCAGTACGCATCTGATAATGAGACACAGGTGCCACTTTATGGTGCGTACTGTGCTGGCGAGACTACCCAGGAGAAGCAGGTGTTTGAAGAGGGGAGTGGAGATGATGAGGTCCTTGACCCATCATGGCATGAGGAGCAGGAAGGTGGTGGGAGCAGCTCAGAGGAAGAGATTCCCCGAATGGCCAAGACAGGAGGGAGAGGGAGGGGGCAGACTTGGTTGCCTGTAGCCTCCACTTCAGTACCCATTAGGAGCATTCCTCTTCCAAAACCCAAAACGGGCATTCCCAGAACTTGCAGTGCGTGGTCCTTTTTTAACACAGTTGCAGATGACATTTGCTTTGTCCAATGCAAGCTGTGTAATCAGAAAGTCAAAAGAGGGAAAAGTGTCTGCAACCTTAATACCACAAATATGTGGAAACATGTGCGGACCAAGCACGTGGTGGAGTTACAAAGACACACTGAAGACGTAGGCCAACCTACAGCACCACCTACCACCTCTTCAGCTCGTGTTGTAGCCTCTTCCTCCAGCTCACACACAGCTGGGTCGGCTTCATCACAGGATCGCCATGGAAGAACCTCTGGCACTGTTGTACAGAGACCCAGTGTAATTACACCCACAGCACCACGTTCCCTGTCATCCTCACACTCCCAGTCCACTGTACAGCCATCGGTAGCACAGGCATGGGAGAAAAGGCGGCCATACTTGGCAAACCATCCCCGAGCACAGGTTCTGAATGCTGGCATTGCAAAACTATTGGCCCTTACAATGCTCTCATTCAGGCTGGTGGAGACTGACACCTTCCGCAACTTTATGGCATTGGCAGTCCCACAATACATTGTGCCCAGCCACTTTTATTTCAGCAGGCAAGCCGTCCCTGCCCTGCAAAAGCATGTGGAGGGAAAAATTAAACATGCGCTACTAAACGCAGTCAGTAGCAAGGTCCACCAGACCACCGATGCATGGACCAGTAATCATGGATGGGGACGATACCTTTCCCTCACTGCCCATTGGGTAAATGTTGTGGAGCCGGGTACAGATCTTGAGAGTGGCGCTGTACGTGTTCTGCCAACTCCAAGGATTGCAGGAATCCAGTCTGTACACATTGACTCCTCCTCATACTCCAGTTCCTTTGAATCAGCGCTGAAGGAGCTGTCACAGTCTACCTCCACATGGACCCATGAATACTTACCTGTTACGACCGATATGAGCACAGCCGTGGCCAAACGTCAACAGGCCGTACTGAAATTAATTTCTTTTGGGGAATCGAAACCACGCAGTGCAGGAGCACTGGAATGCCATCAAGCAGGAGAGCGACGTGTGGTTTGTGCCAGCGAATCTCCAGCCAGGCTTGGTAGTGTGTGACAATGCGAACTCTGGAGGCAGCTCTGGGCCTAGGCAATCTCACTCACATCCCATGTCTCAACATGTGCTCAACTTGGTCGTGTAGAGTTTTTTGGGGGACTATACAGATCTTGATAAACTGCTGCACAAGGTCCGCATAGAGTGCGCTCACTTGCGGCGTTCCAGCATGGCAAGATCGCGCATTCCTGATCTGCAGTGCCGATTCCGCCATCCGGAACATCGCATCATATGTGACCTACCCACCAGGTGGAATTCAACGTTACATATGTTGGAGAGGTTGTGTGAGCAGCAGGCAGCAGTAATGGAGTCCAGGTGCATCAGGCGCAAACAAGTCGCACAGCTCACCGTTCACACTTCGCCACCACTGAGTGGGCCTCTATCAAGGATATCTGCCACACTTTGTGTGCCTTTGATGATTCCACGCTGATGGCGAGTGCAGATGATGCACTAGTCAGCATGACTGTCCTCCTTATCTGCCGGCTTCAAAAAACACTGCAAGCACTAAGGGAGGAGCTTTTGGAGGAGGTGGAGGATGAGGAGTCACAAATGCCATCTGCTTCTGGACAGTCTGCGCAACATGGTTCCTCACAAAGGCCTAGGCAGAGGACACTTTGTGAGGAGGATGAGGAGGAGTCAATGGAGGAGGAAGACATCTCTCCAGAGGAGGGAGGTACACAATGCTCTAGTAGTCAGTATGTACAGCGAGGGTGGGGTGATGCAGAGCAGGCAGAGATGACTCCTCAAGCAGGGGACAGCGTTTCTTGGCCAGTTGGCAGTCTGCAGCACATGGTTGATTTCATGCTGCAGTGCCTGAGAAACGACCGCCGCATCGCCCATATTCTCAACACAGCTAATTATTGGGTGTGCACCCTCCTAGTTCCTCGCTACTGGGACAACTTACAAAGCCTCATAACACCGTTGAACCGGGAGCGCAAAATGCGGGAGTACCAAGACACACTGGTGCATTCCATCATGTTATCCATTCGACCCGAGAGCAGTGCTGCTAGTGCTTTACAAAGCAGCTCTGTGCATCGAGGCAGTGGAGGAAGCTCTGCACAAAGAGGGAGCAGAGGCAGTGCCTCAGCACAAGGCAAGACCAGTATGGCCCAAAAGTGGCAAAGCTTTGTGTGCCCGCCACAAATGTCTACACCATCACAGACAGCTCCAGTCAGCAGGAGGCAACGTTTCCGTCAAATGGTGACAGACTACAGGTCTTGCCCTCTCAGTGTACTCCCAGACGGCTCTTCCCTCTTCAAGTTTGGGTCTCTAAGCTGGATAACTGGCCTGAGCTTAGCCAGTATGCATTGGAGGTGCTGGCTTGTCGTGCTGCTAGTGTATTATCGGAACGCGTCTTTAGTGCCGCAGTTGGTGTACTAACAGACCGTCGCATGCGACTATCCTCCGATAACATTGACCGGCTTACTTTTATGAAAATGAACAAGGCCTGGATCTCACGGGAATTTGCCAGTCCTTTCCAGATTAAATCATTGGTTGGCAACAGTATCCAGGTCTCCTGTTGTGTTCATGTTTCTACCACCTGAACTGTAATTCCTGGGCTCCAACACCGCCAGTTGCTGCTAAGAATTGCCATCTGCACAGAGAAATACACTAGCTCCTGTGTTAGTGGGGTTCCGTAATGCCAGCTGCTCCCCTACTGTGTGTCCGGCAATATCTCCTGCTCTCTCCACATTCATCCCGACATCATATATTAAACTTGCTCCAATTAGGCCTTAGCCTACTTCATGATTGACCCTGGGCTCCAACACCGCCAGTTGCTGCTCAGAAGTGCCATCTGCACAGAGAAAAACACTAGCTCCTGTGTTAGTGGGTTCGGTAACGTCAGCTGCTCCCCTGCTGTGTGTCCGGCAATATCTCCTGCTCCCTCCACATTCATCCCAATATCAGATATTGAACTTGCTCCATTTAGGCCTCAGCCTACTCCATGATTGACCCTGGGCTCCAACACCGCCAGTTGCTGCTCAGAAGTGCTGTCTGCACAGAGAAAAACACCAGCTCCTGTGTTAGTGGGGTTCAGTAACGACAGCTGCTCCCCTGCTGTGTGTCCGGCAATATCTCCTGCTCCCTCCACATTCATCCCAACATCAGATATTAAACTTGCTCCAATTAGGCCTCAGCCTACTCCATGATTGACCCTGTGCTCCAACAGCGCGAGTTGCTGCTCAGAAGTGCTGTCTGCACAGAGAAAAACACTAGCTCCTGTGTTAGTGGGGTTCAGTAACATCAGCTTCTCCCCTGCTGTGTGTCCGGCAATATCTCCTGCTCCCTCCACATTCATCCCAACATCAAATATTAAACTTGCTCCAAATAGGCCTTAGCCTACTCCTTGATTGACCCTGGGCTCCAACACCGCCAGTTGCTGCTCAGAAGTGCCGTCTGCACAGAGAAAAACACTAGCTCCTGTGTTAGTGGGGTTCAGTAACATCAGCTTCTCCCCTGCTGTGTGTCCGGCAATATCTCCTGCTCCCTCCACATTCATCCCAACATCAAATATTAAACTTGCTCCAATTAGGCCTCAGCCTACTCCATGATTGACCCTGGGCTCCAACACCGCCAGTTGCTGCTCAGAAGTGCCATCTGCACAGAGAAAAACACTAGCTCCTGTGTTAGTGGGGTTCAGTAACGTCAGCTGCTCCCCTGCTGCTGTGATTGTTCCTTCTCCTGCCCCTCCGGGTTCCAGCACCGTCAGCTGGTTCTCGGCAGTGCCTTTGGCTTAGGTTCCTCCATCTCGGTATCCGAGTTCCAGCAACGTCTGCTGGTCCTTGGTAGTGCTTTCTAGCACAGGTACCTCCTGCTTAGTAACCGGGTTCCAGTACCGTCAGCTGGTCCTCGGTAGTGCCATTAGCTCCTGCTCTTTCTGCTGCCCCTCCGGGTTCCAGCACCATCAGCTGGTCCTTGGTAGTGCCATTGGCTCTTGTTCCTTCTGCTACCCCTCCGGGTTCCAACACTGTCAGCTGGTTCTCGGCAGTGCCTTTGGCTTAGGTGCCTCCATCTCGGTATCCGAGTTCCAGCAACGTCTGCTGGTCCTTGGTAGTGCATTATAGCACAGGTACCTCCTGCTTAGTAAGCGGGTTCCAGTACCTTCAGCTGGTCCTCGGCAGTGCCATTGGCTCTTGTTCCTTCTGCTACCCATTCGAGTTTCAGTACCATCAGCTGGTTCTCGGCAGTTCCTCAGCCTTCTTGTACCTTCTGTTACATTTCCAAGTTCAAGCTTTTTGAAATGGTTTTTGGTAATCACTCTGGATCTCCCTGACGACGACCCTGAAGACCACCCCAAAGAAGACCAAAAAGATGACCCTGAAGAAGATGACCAAGAGGACAAAGAACATAAAGACAACCACCAAGATACAGAACAACAAGAGACAGAAGACCAAGAAGCAGCAGAACATTAAGCATAAGACTAAAAATCAGAGCAAAAGATATTACCTATATTATAAGCAGAAGAAGACTAAGCAGTGTATGGGGGTGAGTCTGTTCCTCCTCTTGGTGTCAATGGAAAATGCCTGCTGCTGCAGGCCAAAGTGAACGCGGACAAATCCTGTTGTAAATCTTTTGTGACAGGCAGAACGGAAGGTGTAATCTTCAAACTTTTATAGATAACAACTACAGGAATGACTGTCACAAATAAGAATATGATGAAGAAGAAGAATAGGAAGAAGATGAAAAAGTAGACTATGAAGAAGAATAATAGTTGAATAAGAAGAATATGAAGAATGTAAAAAATAAGAATAATAGGAAGAAGGTGAAGAAGAAGAAGAAGATGAATAAGGTGAAGAAGTTGATGAAAAAGATGCTGCTGCTGCTGCTGCTGAGGATCATGAAGGAGAAAGTGTGGGATAGTAAAAAAGAAGGTGAAGAGCATGGAAGTAGTGAATCATACATATCTGGCAAAATATAACAGAGGTTAACATAGTCAATATCTTTGTAACTCCGAACGTCTTAAAAAAAGATTATTCCTGCTATTCCATTTGATTGGGCTAAAGCTCTATGGCTTTAATGTCTCCTCCACCTCCCCCAATACATTCTACATTATTCTTAGTTGTTTTTCTTCATGTAGAATTAACCTACAAGGAAAGAAAGGGTTTTTTTTAATGCTGATATTTCTGTCCCATTGACTTGCATTGGTTTCCTGTATCGGAATCGGCGATATCCGATACTTTTTGGGTATCGGTCCGATCCAATCCGATATTTCACGATATCGGAAGGTATCGCTCAACACTAACACTGATGATTTTCAGTGTTTGAAAATCAATTTACAATTTTCAAGAATATTTAGCAATTTGCACCATGTTTTAATTTTTTTAATGTCCTTTTCTTTTTGAGTTTGAATTCCACTAATGAGAGCTTCCAAATGTTTAAAAATAAAATAAACTGCAGAGGTCTTTACTGTGTAACTGCGGTGTAGCATTCTCACTTTTTGTTAGCATGGTGCTTGCTGTTTGATAAATACTTTGAAATGGTGGAATTATGAGAATGATGTTTAATCTATGTAGTTAGCTTTGCTATGTTATGAAATCAGATCTGTGTAGTAAGTTTGGTTCTGTTGTCAGATCTATGTAGTAGATTACATTCTGTTACAGCATGAACATATTAAACTTGATTTTGATGCTGTATTCATGTAGTTTTATATTGTTACTGTATCTATTTAGTTAGCTTGGTTCTCGTACTCTATCTATGTCATAAGCTTGATTCTGTTTCTGTATTTATGCTGTGAGGTTAGTTCTGTTGCTTAATCTACTTAGTAAGCATGGTCCTGGTATTGTATGTATGTATTAAACCTAGTTATGTTATCTCAGCTATGTAGTAAGCATGAATCTGCTATCAGGTCTACAGTATGTAGTAAACTTAGTTCTGTTCCTACATTGATAAAGAACGTGTCATATGCTTGATGAAGATATCTGTATTCTCTATGCAGAAACCAATGTAAAAGTAAAAAATTAAAATGTGAGAGCTTTGCCAAATTCGTCCCAAAAAATTAATTTGAGGCAAAATTATTTGGGTAAATCCCCATACTGGAAAATGCATAATTGCTCGGAAAACACATGTAGGGGTGAGGAGACAGAAAGAGAGAGAGCACCCTGCTAACTACAGTATAAGAGCTTACACATTATGGAAGGGGGGCATTTTTTGCTGTTTGCTCTTGCATATACTTGTGTTTCTTGAGAAACTTTGTTCTACCATTCCTGAGGAAGGGACCTAGAAAGCCCTGAAAGCTTGCCTTGTAACACCATTTATTTTATTTTTATTAGCCATTAAAACGTATCATAACTACAAGATCATCTTGTTTTTCAAACTGAGCATGGTTTTTTCAACTGGCTAACACGGTCCCTTTTTTTCTTTTAACTATATATTGCATGTAATGCTACCAGGTACTGTATGTCTTGTGAAAAAACATAATCCAGTTATACTTTGTGGCATCCATATTGTGCTACAACTTCTGAGTAATGGTGATCAAATAACACTGATAGGCGCGGAAGTTTCACCTTTCTCTTCACACCCCTAAAGTACTTATTGTCTCAAATTTCGGAGGGAACTTTTCCTTTGTCTGTGACACTATTTAAAGTACCTATATGTATTATTAAAGCTGAAATCCTATTTAATGCACTATACAAAGCTGTGTTATTTTGATTTACTGGAGATCGTGAAACATACTTTAATATTTGGAGTTCGGAAGGCATAAAAGAGAGTGTATTTTGCTTACAGTCTAAAGTGGGTTTACATATTTCTTTCAGCCTACTACTGCATGCCACATGAAGATGTATGTTTTCTCTTAACCAAACAGCGTTACTCTCTTTTACACCTCAAAGCAATACTAATACAAGAGAATAATTGTATTTTTACTCTCCTCCCTCTTCTGTCTAATTTTTAATGTGTAATGCTGGACAGATATCATATTTTTGAAACTAGATATTTATGAGGAGTACTTTTACATTATAAGAAATTTTACAATTGTTTATATTCATATGTTTTTATTAACTTATTGATGCTTTACTTTTAAAAGTAAAATCACTGCAGTATGTTGCTCAAAATAACCAGTAAATTTCCAGATTGGTTCACAGCACCCCTTAATCATTTGAGGTCATTTTAAAACTCTCTTTTTTCACAAATGACTATTGAAAGATATTTTTAATTCTTTCTTCCTATGTTGCCATTGTAACATATGTTGTAAACATATTGGATACTGGCAATGATGCCAAGTCTTACAATTATGACTTTATTGTTTATTCGTTTCCCTCAATATGCACAATGCTCACATGATGTCATCCAGCCTATTTCCTCATGATATTCTTGACAAAATGCTCTCAAATAAAGGTTGAACAGATGGTTCATATCACTATGAAATCTATTATATTATTTTATTTGTTACTTATTCTAATAGTAAAGAGTACCTGTTTTTTCATAAGAGTTTTAAGGATAAACTGCCATGTGTATGTGCATGGGAATAACACTAATATTTATTTCCATTATACAAATGAATTGCATCCATAATTTAAGAACTTCATCTCTGTGTTTCTCTCCACTTCTGCCTTCAGATCCTTTTTCCCCTTCTTTCCTCTCTTTTCCATTGACTTCAGCAAGCAGCAACAGTAATCCGATCCTTAAAGGGAATTTGTTACCCCATTTTAGCCCTACAAGCTGCCGGTACCACCATCAGGGGCTTATCTACCACATTACAGAATGCTGTAGATAAGCCCCCAATGAAACCTGAAAGATAAGAAAAGCACGTTAGATTATACTCACCGGGGGGCGGGTGCGGTTGGTGTTGCGGTCCGGTCCAGCCTGTGGGTATCGTGGCCGGGAAAGGTCAGAGAGGTACGCCGCCTGCATATTTCAGTACTCTGCTCTGCCCTCAACAGGGCAGATAAAGTACATGTGCGCAAGAGCTCAGGGAGAAGCAAGGAGGAGGACATCATCGTATGAAGATGGGAGGCTGCCGGACAGGATGGCGACACCCATCGGACCGGACCGAACGTCGGGGTGAGCATAATCTAACTCTTTTGTCTTATCTTTCAGGTTACATTAGGGGTTTATCTACAGCATTACAGAATGCTGTAGATAAGCCCCTGATGGCAGTGGCCACAGCTGATAGGGCTAAAATGGGGTGACAGACTCCCTTCAAAGTGAGCATAAACCTATCTTCATTGAAGACATATTTGAACCAAGAAATCAGAGAAAAGGAGTATGAAAAGTGTTAAAAGAGGCATTGTTCTCTAATAAGATTATGCATACTACAGTTTATTTTCTTCACTTGTAAAATTGATACCATCTTTTCAATTAGCCATTAAAGGGTATCAACTACTGAAGTCTCTCAGTCTATAGGCCCCGTCACACATAGCGAGATCATTAGCGAGATCACTGAAATGTCACAGGTTTTGTGACGCAACAGAGACCTCGCCAGCGATCTCGCTAAGTGTGACACATAGCAGCAACTGGCCCCCCGCTGGATATCACTGATCGTGCTCGTATGTCCTAGGCCATTTTTTGATTGTTAGTGTCCCGCTGGCCAGCATGCATCGCTGTGTTTGATGCCACAACAACGACGAGCAACCTCGTTGGCGACTCGGAACTCACACCTATTGAGGTCTGAGTTGTCAGAATTGCTGCTGTGTGACAATGTCCCAACGACCGCCGAGGTCATTATATGGATCGCCGTATCATTGCTGCGTCGTTGAGTAGATCTGCCTGTTTGACATCTTACTAGCGGCCATGTAGTGACGTACCAGTGATCCTTACCAGGTCTTATCGTTGTCAGGATCACTGGAGCGTCGCTATGTGTAACGGGACCCTAATAAGAGCCAACAAGGTGCTGCAATATTGCACCATTCAATGTGGTCCTTGCATTCAGCTGACCAACTTACTAATAATTATAAATGGAATTTCTTGGTAATCTTTAATGCTAGCATGTCCCCATGTGGAATTTTATCAGGAGTAAAAAAACTGATGATAATATATACATAATTCAACACTTGACTAGCTGCCTGATGACATAAATACAATATAACGTTTCCCTAAGGACCAGTGTTAACTTACACAGATGCAAACAGTTAATAAGTGCAATCATGACCTCCTAGAAGAAGGGACTTTTTAATATTTCACCCAACAGAACAATAATATGAAAAAGAAGATGTTCAGCTATAAAATCTAAGCTCAATTTTCTTTTAGTATATTATTATGTCTTATTAACACTTCTCTGTGCATGAAGTTGATTATATTTTTATGACTATCTTCCTCAGTTTCCTAGGTTTCACTCTGTGCGGATAAGCAGATGCATCCTCATGATATTGTTCTCTATATATTCAAGACAATCTTGCGTATTACAAAAACTACTTAAGCAGCTTCTGCTGAAAAATAAAACAAAAAATAAATAAAGTAATTTTTTTGCTGAGGTTTTGATTTTTCGGGACTTCCAAGCCTGGTATAAATTATCAAACAATGTCAATTCTAAAAATGTGCAGATATGTTCTAATTACTTACTCCTTTAATAAATCTTACGTGTGAAACAGGGCACTTACCACAATAAAAACAATCATTTTTAAAGCATAAAACAATATTTACATGGAAAGCACATTTTATTTCCAATTCAAAGTTGTTCAATTTTTGAAAACTTTAGCTCATCAATAAATTTAGGCTAATTTCTACAACTGCAGTTGTATTACATACATTTCAAAAAATGTTTTTCAGACTGAACAACATATTTATGAAACTCATCTGGAGGGATTCCCAAGAATGTCTTGAAGGTATCATAGTACAGTACAGCCATTCAGGATGCCAGTATAAAATTAGAGGTAGGAAATGCAACAGCAATAGTGGGTGAATCTGAAAAGTGGAGAGGATGTCACAGTTTACAACTTAGCAATAGAAATAGGTGTACAACTGGTGACTGTGAATCGACTGCACTATGGTCCGGTCTTACCTCAGAAGGGCATTAAATATGGCCTTTGATGGTGAGGATAAGCTGGTTACTGGTAAACACCATATACCACTCCAAGGCAGTCCCTGGAACTGAAACAGCTGACCCAACCATCAGAGGTGAGGGTACCAGGTGCAGGAGAGTGAGTCAGAAGAATAGTCTCATGGTTCGAGGTCGCAATACAAAGCTGGAGTCAAGGATGAAGAAGTCAAAATGAGCGGTTAAACTGACTGGGTCCCTGACTGACTCATGCCCCCTGAAGAAGTATTGATGAAAAGCACATCGGGGTTGAGGGATGCGGCATGGACCCTACTTCCTGCTAATGTAAGTTACATTTCTATAGCTCCTGCCCATGTCTATCATAAGCGGTAGTTAATGTTCATCTTAGCTTTATTTACTCTTTGATAAAAGTTCATCTTATGCAACATGCTTGTATGGGGCTTTACCCTCCCATCTGTTTGAGTATTTATGCCAATTGGGGCACTATATCTCAGAAGGCGCAGTGTTTAGCTTCCAAACTAGACGTCACAGTATAAATTTCTCTGCCTATATTTATTATACTGTATATACCATTAATTGCACTTGCACTTTATGATGATGTCCCATATTGGGATGGTTATTATATGAATATATGCAAATAATACCACTATCCCTATTTCTCACTTTAGAGGCATCGGTTTTATTCTATACATTTTTTGTATACAGTGGGAAAAAAAGTATTTAGTCAGCCACCAATTATGCAAGTTCTCCCACTTAAAAAGATGAGAGAGGCCTGTAATTGACATCATTGGTAGACCACAACTATGATAATCAAATTGAGAAAACAAATCCAGATACTCACCTTGTCTGATTTGGCAAGATTTATTTTGCAAATTAAGGTGGAAAATAAGTATTTGGTCATCTAAAAACGTGGAAGATTTCTGGCTCTCACAGACCTGTAACTTCTTCTTTAAGAGACTCCTCCGTCCTCCACTCATTACCTGTAGTAATGACACCTGTTATCAGTATAAAAGACACCTGTCCACAACCTCAAACAGTCACACTCCAAACTTCACTATGATGAAGACTAAAGAGCTGTCGAAAGACACCAGAAACAAAATTTTAGCCCTGTACCAGGCTGGGAAGACTGAATCTGCAATAGGCAAGCTTGGTGTGCTGAAATCAACTGTGGGAGCAATAATAAGAAAATGGAAGACATACAAGACCACTAATAATCTCCTTTGATCTTGGTCTCCACGCAAGATCTCTCCTCGTGGGGTCAAAATGATCAAAAGAACGGTGAACAAAAATCCCAGAACCACACAGGGGGACCTAGTGAGTGACCTACATAGAGCTGGGACCATCGTAACAAAGGCTACCATCAGTAACAAACTATGCCACAAGGGACTCAGATCCTGCAGTGCCAGATGTGTCCCCCTGCTTAAGTCAGTATATGTCCAGGCCTGTCTGAAGTCTCCTAGCGAGCATTTGGATTATCCAGAAGAGTATTGAGAGAATGTCATATGGTCTGATGAAACCCAAGTAGAACTGTTTGGTAGAAACAAATCTTGTCGTATTTGGAGGAGGCAGAATGCTGAGTTGCATCCAAAGAACACCATACCTACTGTGAAGCATGGGGGAGGCAACATCATACTGTGGTACAGTAAAGGGTGTTTTACTGGATGGGAGATACATTTCTCCCAGCAGATTAATGTTTGGCCGGGTTTTTCCCTAAAGACAGGACCTGCGATGATGTCATGGTCACGTGATCAGCCCATGGGATGTCTACCTCACCGGTGGGATGAGTTATGGGTTATGTAATGGAGGTTGGTATTTGGCACATGGTGAGTGTGTGTCTGGAAGTTACAGGAACTTGGCTGAACTTAGCCTGACTTGTATACAGGAACTCCGTGCTGCAGGACTATAGCAGCAAGACTCTCAACAACCCTGGGAATGGCACCTGGCGGATGCCGCAGAACCTGGCAGCCGCCTAGTTAAACCCATCCTGTGCAAGGGGTGAGTCTGGGACCAGTGGTTCTCCAAGCTGGAGTACATTTGTGCTTTTCTGATTTTCTGTTAACCTGCTGATTGCAAAGTGACATTAAACCACTGAAATTATACTTTAAGCCTGTGTGTTGCCTCATTACTGCATCCCTGCCATTACCTACCAGAGTCAATCCCTACAAAACTTTGGGTCTGTTTCTCTGCAAAGGAACCAGGACGACTGATACTTGTACATGAAAGAATGAATGGGGCCATGTATCATGAGATTTTGAGCGCAAACCTCCTTCCATCAGCAAGGGCACTGAAGATGAAACATGGATGGGTCTTTCAGCATGATAATGATCCCAAAAATACCACCAGGACAACAAAGGAGTGGCTTTGTATGAACCATATGAAGGTCCTGGAGTGGCCTAGCCAGTCTCCAGAACTCAACTCCATAGAAAACCTTTGGAGGGATTTGAAAGTCTGTGCTGCCCAGTTACAGGCCCAAAACCTCACTGCTCTAGAGGAGATCTGCATGGAGGAATGGGCCAACATACCACCAACAGTGTGTGCCAACCCTGTGAAGACTTACAGAAAACTTTTGACATCTGTCATTGCCAACAAAGGATAAAACAAAATATTGAGATGAACTTTTGTTAATGACCAAATACTTATTTTCCACCATAATTTGCAGAATACATCTTGCCAAGTGAGACAAGGTGATTTTCTGGATTTGTTTTCTCATTTTGACTCTCATAGTTGTGGTCTACCTATAATGTCAATTAAAGTCCTCTCTCATCTTTTTTAAGTGGGAGAACTTGCACAATTGGTGGCTGACTAAACACTTTTTTTCCCCACCGTAAATCTTGTGTAAACAATAAAGATTGTCAATTATTTTTCTCTACTTTTGTTTTTTTTGCTTTTTCTGATCACCTTAGATCCCTCCTTATGATGGAGGGGTTTGGTGATTTGGTTTATTAAGTATTTAAATTTGAGCGGGTAAACAGACTGGGTCTATAACAGGAAACAGAATATGGAGATACAGAGATACGGAATTGGGCACCCCTATTATTGTGAACAGTTAGGCAAATCGAATATGAAATGATCTCTAAAAGACCTAAAGTTAAAGATTGCATTTTTTTTATATTTTAGGCAATATATATATTTATATTTGTATACCGCATTTTTCGAACCTCACCCCACACTTTTCGAATTTTTGGGAGGAAAGTGTGGGGTGCATTTTATGTTCCGAATGTAACATGTGGGGAGGGAGCAATGGCAGAGTGGGATCGCACTTGCAGGAGGCAGGAAAATGTCACTGCTTCTGGAATCCAGCGCTGGGAAATCCACATGGTACTGGATGCTTAAAGTGAAGGAATATTCATTGGCCGCATCCCCACCCACCTGGCATCACCAAGCAGTGAAAGGAGAGCAGAAAATTGAATATTCTTTCACTTACACAGCAGACCCACATAGTTTACCCAGCTCCGCATTCCTGCAGCGGTGGGGAGATCATGTGTCCAGTGGAGAAAGAGGCAGCAGGAGCAGGGTGCCACAGCGCCTGCATACTTGACTGCACAGCGCGGGCTGTGCTGATGCTGAGTGCTCCCATCATTATAGAACCTGTGGTGAGGTAATGAAGAGGGTGAGCTGGAGCATTACATGACAGTACAGAGCCCTCCCTCTTCATTATGTCACCACAGGTCCTGCAGACACCACACTAGAAACAATGTCGCTTCCTATTACAGGACCTGTGGTGAGGTAATAAGAAGGAGTTCTCTGTGCGGTCATGTGATACTCCAGCCCTTCATTACCTCTAAATAGGTCCTGTAATTTGGAGAGATAGATACTTTCGGTTTTCTAGCATGGCTGGCTGGCCGCAAGACCTGCACTAATGTGAGCACAGCCTGTACAAATAAGAATTAATTAAATACGAATAAAAATTCACCCCCGATCCTGAACCAACAAATTCAGGTAGGGAAGATACTACACCTCTTACCACTAATATCCCTACTATCAACACCCATCCCCTAGATTTAGGATCACCTTTGGTATTAACGAGTACTCAAAATCATTTTTCAGTACTGGGACCTATAGAAAACTCACCCAGTACAAAGGAATTAATGTACAAAGGCAATTAATGTACAAAAGAAAACCACTAACAATAGAAGGATTAATAAAACAGATCCATCCAACCCCGGACAACAGATAAGGAGAAAACAAATCAACAAAATTTGTTTTCAGGTGGCCCCAAAAAAACACGCAGAAGGGGCTCCCGGGGGGGGGGGGGGACTCTCCAAAAAGAAAAGGAAACTAATTCCATCGAATCAGAATACTCAATCGATTTTTAACCTAAGTTCCTATGTTCTCCGTCAGAATGAAACTCTATTATTGGAAAAAGGCTTGAAATATGCTCCTGCGTTTAAATTCAACAAATTCCAAACCTTTGTAGGAATAAAACTATTTATGCGAAAATGGGCTATTAAAAAGCATTTAATAAAAAATCCTATTATTCATGAATTTATCCCAACAAATAATTTTGTACACACGGAACTAAGGAATAAGTCACATTTTCACCCCTTGAACGAGTATTCTGAGTCTATGGAAACATTTTAGAAAAATGTCATATCTGATATAAGTAAAATAAGTGAGAAGAGGTGTTCGAATTTTAAATACAACCTCTCCCTGGCTGAAAGAAAAGCCATTAAATCCCTACAAAATAATAATAAAATTGTAATACGTCCAGCTGATAAGGGGGGGTGGTATTGTTCTATTGAATCAAGAGAATTACCACAGAGAGGCTTATTAGAGTGATTATTGAGTGATACACAGACATGCACGAAACTGGAGAGAGATCCCACTGATAAATTTATAGGAGAATTGAAAACACTTACAATGTGGGCATTTCAGAAGGGTATTTTGAGTAAAAAAGAATTTGATTTCATTAATACCCCTTTTCCTAGGATTGCCATGTTTTATTACTTACCGAAAGTTCATAAAAGCATGATTAATCCCCCTGGCCGCCCTATAATTTCGGGTATGCAATGCATAACGGCCAACCTATCAAAGTATGTTGACTGTCACCTCCAGAAATTAGTCCCCCTACTGCCAGCCTATCTTAGGGATAGCACCCACGTACTGTAATTGTTGGGGGATGTAGGGTGGCAGGATCATTACATTTTAGGTTCATTGGATATCATCTCTCTATATACGGTGATTAAACATGAAAAAGGTTGTTATGCCGCCACCTATTTTTTAAAGAAACACGGAACAGTCCCAGATAGACAGGCTGAATTTTTAGACGAATGTATGCAATTTATTTTAACTCACAACTATTTTAAATATTTGGTGGACTACTACACCCAGCAATGGGGGACTGCTATGGGTACTAGGTTCGCGCCTATTTGTGCCAATCTGTATGTGGGAAAATGGGTGGAGGATATGATCTACCCATCTGGTGAGCTACGCGTGGGCCTGGTACTGTGGAAACGTTTCATTGATGATGTTGTTTTTATTTGGTCTGGTGGTCAAGAATCGTTAGATTTGTTTTTAGCGGATATTACTAAAAATGAATATTTTTTAAATTCTACCACCAGTACCAGTAGTATCAATTTTCTAGAATTAAATATTTTTATTGAGGACAATTCTATTCAAACCCGTGTCTTCCATAAGCCCACAGATGCAAACAGTTATATCCCGATAGACAGTTGCCATTTACCTAACTGGCTACTAAAAGTACCTAAGAGTCAATACACCAGAATAGGAATTGTTCTAAAATGCAGGATTATGATTCTGAAGCCTCCATGTTAACCCATCAATTTCTCAAGAAAGGTTATAATAACTCACTTCTAGAGGAAGCTAAAACAACAACTAGAAATAAACCTATTGCTACTCTGAGAAGGATAAACGATATTAATAAGAAAAAAACTCCTTTTAAGGATTTTATTCCTATTATAATTGAATATAATTCAAACCATCATATTCTGACTAAAATAGTAAAAAAAATTGGGATATTTTGAAAGAGGATAAAATTATAGGATCCTCAATCCAACCAGGTCCAAAATTCGTTTGCAGGAAGGCCCGGAATATTGTCAATATTATTGCCCCCACTGTATCAAAAAACCATTCAAAAAACCACACTAACGAACTTATTCCATCTTTTGTAAGCAAATTAAAAGGTTTTTACCCTTGTAGAAAAAGCAGGGCATGTCAAGAAACTATGAGCCCTAAACAGCAATGGGCTATGGGGGGTAATAATACTAATAAATTGGAAATATTAGATTATATCACATGCAATACGGAGAGTGTCATCTATACCATCAGATGTCCATGTCAGAAGGTATATGTAGGATGCACCAAAAGATCCCAGCAAACAAGGATCAAGGAACATATAAGAAATATAAAGAAAAAATTCTTGGGTCACCCCCTATCTAAACATTTTGCAGACTGTCATGGAGGATCTATAAGCAATATGATTTTTGCAGGAGTTGAACATGTTAAGGCACAAGTGCGCAAAGGCAACCATATAAAGTTAATGTCGCACGCTGAAAGTCTTTGGATGTTTGCACTGGACACTTTAATACCAAAAGGGTTAAACAGTGAAATCAAACGTTTTGGCTTCTATTAAGTGAGCTGGGTTGAAACCATCTTAAGCGGCGGGACTGCTTAAATAATCCTCTTATGGTGAGGGGGACCATCCCTGAGGAAGAAGACAGTCAGTCTTTGAAACGCGTTGGAAAGCTTTTTGGTCCCTGTCGCAACCATTAGCAAGTGAAGCCAAAATGGTCACGTGCTGACTCACGTCACGAAGGTCCTGGATGCCTGGAGCAGCTTACGGACACCGGGAGCACGAGAGGCCATTCACGGCCACTTCCCAGCTGGAGGTACACTGACAAGAGGCAGCCACCAGCCGGGGCAGCCCTTGTAACCAGTATATACCCTTATGCATAATCTTTTGCACATTTTTTCCATACGCTGGACCAGAAAGCGATATCTACACCTGCACTGCCTATTGGAATGAGGACTGCGCATCGCATCATTTCTACAGATACCGCTCTCTAATTATTGAACTTACCACTGCGGCTATTGTATATAGCCGTTCACATGCTGCAACTTGCAGTGAGTCCTTTTCACCTTTAGCTGCTATCGGAAGAAGCACTGTGTATTGCACAACTCGTCTAGGTATTATATTTTAGGTTTTGAGCCTCTACTTGTGCTGCTTCAGCTTTTAATGAATGATTATTTAAATACAAGACTGCCATTAGTGTTTTTAATAGTGTAATCATTTCTTCTGAGAACTTTTGGGTTTTTGAAATTTGAGATTTCATTTTTTATATGCCAGATTACCTAGTTGTAAAGATTACTTTTAAGAGCAACACCCTTTTAAACCATCTCTCTAAGATATCCCTTTCCCTTATGAGTTTTCCATGCGCACACTTCTATTGTTGGTGGAAGAACTAATTAAAAGTTTAGTAATTACAACACATAAAAAAGCACTCTGCCACTCCTGTGGTGAACTATAACTCCCCGCATGCCATACAATCTGCAGGACATGCTGGGAGTTATAGTTCTCCCATGGGATCTTAAAGCAGCAATCCAGTGTTATTTTTCAGTGCTGGAGTGGTGCTTTAAATATAAGCTCTGTGCCCCTATTCTTATATTCCAGCGTCTTCATATAGTACTTTACAGACACCACACTGGTCCCCCAGCACCATGTTCTACTTGTAGCTTCCAACATAATAGCATATTATTATATATAATAACACCACATATAATAGTATGTTATTTATGTTATTAAATATTTTACCACTTCATTTGCTTCAAATATTTTTTTCCTTATTTTCCATCTCTAAAATCTGGGTGTTTCTTATAGTCCGAAAAATATGGTACTTAGGTTATATATATATGTATATATATACAGTTGTGATGAAAAGTTTACATACCCCAGCAGAATTTTTGCTTTTATGGCCTTTTTTGAGGCTTGTCTCTGTGCTGTTTTGCGCATTGTAGGTGAGATACTTTGTGGCATTTGTGAAGTAATGGCGTTCTTCTGTTGACTCAACAATGCAACTCATTTTTCTTCAAATGCCTCCTTATTGTGCTGAAACAGCCACACTGCTAGTTTTCAGAGAGTCCAGTATTTCAGCTGATGATCTTTGTGGGTTTTTCGTTATATCCTGAACAAGTTTCCTGGCATTTGTCACAGATGAGGATATTACTTTTAGTAGCCATTCAAACCCATTTGAGTCAACTTCTGTGCATGTTATCAGGCTAAAATCACTAGGGTATGTAAACTTTTAATCAGGGTCATTAGGATGTTTTGGGTTGTCATTATGATTTAAAAAGAGAGAACAAAGTAGTTTGGCAATAAATGGCTTCACCCAACCGCTAATCATGAGTGAAGAAAAATTGTTGGTGTTATCATTCATATTCTCTGAAACAAGGCCAAGAAAGCAAAAATTCTGCTGGGGTATGTAAACTTTTGAGCATATATATATATAGTGGTGTAATGACCACTGTGTCCACTAGGGGGCACTGTGTGGATGTCCCAAGAGAGAGGATGAGTGGCAGAAAGTGGAAGGACCGTTATGTATCTCAAGGTGGTTGGCCTTGAGATGGAGACTTATGTATGTGTGTTGATCAGCAAGGACATTGCTGAGGTGTTGTTTCAATGTGTCAGGGAGAAGTCTCCTGGTAACTAGGGAGACGGGCTGGCCTAGTTACCAACAAACCCACTCAGGGGGTGTGTTTAAAAAATACTGTTGTAAAGAGTGTGAGTGGTTGAAGGACCTGCGATGAGGTCATAGTCATGTGACCCGGTAGGCGTGGCTATGGACCATATAATGTGGCCAGGGTAGGTCACATGTGGTGAATGCTGGGACCTGGTTGGTACAGTGGGGAAGGCCCTGTCTGAGAGAGAGATGGGGGCATCTTCCTGACAGCAGGGAACGATGTGTTGAATGGCTGCACATGCCTGGGAATTCCCTGGAGGGAATTCACGTCTGCCGCATGGTGAAGGAACCGTGAGCTAACCCTACCGTGGGTGAGATAACGCTGAGGCTGAAGAGCCTGTGTAATGGACATTTGCTTAACCTGTGTGATATAAGGATAACCAGAGTGAAGCTCTATAATGGACGCTATGCTGTAATGTGAAGTTTACATTGCTGCTGTGGGATTATGATGGAGGAATAAACTGCATGGACTATGTTATGTTGTATGGAAAACCCGGTGCCAGATGTGTTTTATTCGCTGCCTAGCAAGGATCCCCTAACTGAATGACAGCGCTACCTCACAATTGGTGGAGAAAGCTATGGGCATTGTTGTAGCCTTGTTGCTAGGAGCAATGGAAGAAGACTGCAAAGTTTTGGTTGCTAAGAGCAACAGTTTCCAAAGGCATATGTTGCAGTGCTGGCAACGCTGAGCCAGGAGGGCTGACGGTTGGGGAAGCCACTGCCCGGCTGTGGTTCTGGAACCGTGGGGCGGCCTAGTGAGTAAGGCACTGTCCGGATCGGTAAGCCCAGTGCGGCCGTTTCCCCAGGAGAAAGAGACTTATAGGATACCTCTGCGGTAGAGAGGTCCGAGAACCTGTGCGGCCAGCAGATGACGGTCGTGAAAACCGTGTTGTACTGGCCGGGGTCAGTGAGAAAGTGTCTGGTGATTGCTATAGGATGCCTCTGTGGAGAAGAGGTATCCGAGGACCTGTGTGGCTGACACAGGTAACAGACAGGTGTTTGTGTTGTACTGACCTGGGTCAGTGGGAAAGACTGTGTACCTGGAGGGTTCAGTGAGCAAGGCCCTGGAGGGTCAGCATTGGGAGATTCTAGGAGAAAGAGTCGCATCCCTGGAGCCCGTGGTATGACCTTGGACCTGGTGAGGCGTAAGTGTTGGGCAGTCTCAGGCAGAGACGAATGTCCTGAATAGCAACCGCCGAGCCACTGGACCTGGTGAGACCGGTGTGTTGGGAAACCCTGGGAGGAGGGCCGCTCCCTGAATAGCACCCAGTGCGCCCTGTGTGTTGGACAGTCTCAGGCGGGGACGGAACATCCTGAATAGCACACAGACAGGACACGTGAGTTTTGTGTGGTGTGTTGGTGAGGCCAGTGTGTTGGGAAACCCTGGGAGGAAGGCCGCTCCCTGTATAGCACCCGGTGCGCCCTGTGTGTTGGACGGTCTCAGGCGGAGACGGTACGCCCTGAATAGCACACAGACAGGACACGTGAGTTTTGTGTGGTATGTTTTTTTACTTTCTCAACTCAGCCTACGGTGGCTCAGTGGGAGTCAAGAAGGGGACAAGCGGCTTGCTGAAACTCGGCGGGGTTACGAAGGGGACAAGCGGCTTCCTTTAACTCAACGGGGTTATGAAGGTGACACCAGCAGCTGTGTGTGAACGGCAACCGGTGGTGTCGAAGATCGGTGACAGCAGGAGCTGTGGTGGTGCCAACAAGGACTTGTGTGGTATCGTAAGAGACATAAACTGTGATGTGTGAACTGCGGTCTAAGGAGACCAGTAAAACGGACATGGGCAAATCCTGAAAGGGGCGGTGGCCCAAATCGAGGTAATAGCCCAAAAGGGGGTGGAGTCCCAGAAGGGGGTGGTGACCCAAATCGGGGTGGTAGCCCAAAAAGGCTGGAGTCCCAAAAAGGGAAGGTGACCCAAATTAGGGTGGTAACCCAAAAAAGGGTGGAGTCCCAGGAGGGGGCGGCAACCCAAATCGGGGTGTGTACCATGATGCCGCACCATGAAGGAGTCTCTGGTAGACTGGACTCAGAGAGTCAGGTGACTCTGACAGGAACTCCTCTCATTTTATCTCTGACCGAGAAAAACGCCAGGGTTCGCTGTAAACATGGGGTCACGGTGAACTATGCCGTAGACAGAGTAATGTTTGAGGGGACTAAAGGTGGTGAGTGCCAAGGGGGCAGGATACCACGGGACTTAGTCTATGCCTTGGAGAGTGGCCAGGACTTTGTTTTGTTTGATGACGTATGGTCGGACGATGGAGTCGTTTCGACTGTCGGGCCAGCAGACACTGAGACAGTGACGGCTCCTGACGTGAACAGGTCAGAGGTAGAACTGACCAGAAGAAAAAGTACTTTTGCCCAACTTACGGACCTGACGTCTCTTGATATGACGGATGCTGGGCTAGGAGATGAGACGACTGGGGTAAAAACACGGTTAAACGGTAACGGGACGGTTCACTCGGCTGACGGGACTGACCCAGTGGTACCCTTTGACAATATAATCTAATAGGTAGTAGTGCGCCACGTGCGGGCCAAAAGGGAACAAGATCATGAGATACAGTTAATAAAAGAGACAGTGGAAGAACATTTCAAATGAGAAAGAGTCCTGAGACAAATGGCCGAGCACAGGGCGGAGGGGATTGAGAAAGAAGTCTTGGAGCTCAGAGGTCACCTGTCCACCTGGCAAAGTGTGAAAAAGAACCTCAAGGAAGAGATGGAGGAACTCAGAGGAGTAGTAAAAAGTCTTCTCCAGAAGAAGTTGGACGAAGACTTACCGTGGGCGAGTGTTAATAAGACAGAACTGCCACTAGCCATTGTGGCAAAGGGTCATGAAGTGATCAAATCATGTGAAATTGGTGAGTTAAGAGCTGAAGAAGACAGTCACCCGGTCGGGTCAACGATAGTGAGGGAAGTGTCTGTGGTAAAGCTAGAACCTTCGGTCCAGGAAAAGAGCAAGACCACAACCTTCCAGTCTGTGATTGATGTACCAGAGGTCAGGCAAGAAGCCTGTGCTGAGGAAGGTGTGCATGAAGCTTTCAAACAGGCGGTCAAAGCATGTAAGGTGCACTGGGCACCAGAGACTCAGCAGTTGGTGATAGTATCAGCCAGAGAAGATACATCAAACCGAGTAGCTGTCCTGAAAGAGATGCATCTACAATGTCTCCACGCCAAACAGCTGGTCAGGCAGAGTAATGTGAAGGCTGCTCGACGCCTAGAGTTAGCAAGGGAGGCTATGGATCGGCTGAGTTTGCGGAAAGATGTGGTTCCAGTACCCAAAGCTCTGATTGGGAGAATCATTGGAAGATCCGGGAAGGTAATGCAAGACCTTGTAAATAGCTCCGGTGTGGTGAGGGTGAGGATCCCTCTTGATGAGGAAGACCAGGTATCCAGTGAAGAGGGTATGATTCCCGTCATGGTGGTTGGCTCCATTGAAAGCCTGAGAAACTTTCGGATGCTCTTGGAGTATCGAGTGGGGTACCTGCAAGAAATTGAGCAGTTGAGGCTGGACCGCCAGTGAATTAATAAAGAAGTATTGAATACCAGGTGGCGGCCGCCTTCAACCTAAGATGTAAGGACCCGAAGGGTTCCACCAAGAAGTGACAGGGCAGATGGCCAAAGAATGTCAGCAAGTGGTACTTCGACTGGCAGGATGACGTTGAGAGACATTAGTTCCTGTGAGGCACTGAATGGGTCAGACTCAGGCCAGACAGTAGGCCCAACTAAGACTGATGACCGTACCAACCGGGGGAGCTGGTCAGGGAACGGAACAAATAGGGAGAGGAATGTGGTGACCAAACAGTGTCTGATGTCGCAGACAGGCTGTGACTGGAGGGCAAAAGATTAGGGCCAATATTCTGACCGCTGGGGGCGGGGGAGGCCTAACGTAGAGATGAGGCCGTATGATAGATGGAGATGGTTCTCTTGACCTGTGGGGCAAGGTGTAATGAGTGCCCGGTCTCGAGAGCCTGATGTAATGTTGTGTGTTCAACCCCACAAGTTTGAACAGAGGGGGGAGGTATGTGGTGTAATGACCACTGTGTCCACTAGGGGGCGCAGTGTAGATGTCCCAAGAGAGAGGATGAGTGGCAGAATATGGAATGACCGTTGTTGTGAGCTCATTCTCGGGTTCACCAGTTGTGAGTTCCCCTTCTGGACTCCCTCTGGTGGTGATGGGAGGTGGTGCGGCTGGTTTGATTCATGGAAATCTGCCACCTGAGAATGAGGATGATGACTGGATCTCAGAATTCTCAGATTGGATTTAAGACAGCCGACGCCCTTTTCATTTCCCGGTGATTCCTTCTGGCTTGTCAGCTTTTGGTTTTCAGCTCTGGTCCAGTCATCTAAAGCTAAGTGTTTCTGCTAATGTTCACACTTGATTTTGTTGGTCTATTCAGTTTTTTGTGCGGTCTGCCAGCCCCGGCTGGGGGCTGAGCTGAATTTCCACTCTTATTTATCAGTATTTTGCCAATTGGCTTTTTGTCCCTTATTAGTTCGGTCTCTTTTTGCTCTGTCTCAGAATATTTCAGAGAGCTGATATAGTGGGTGTAGTCTAGTGACTTCAGGGTTAATTTTGCTATCAGAAGTGTTGGACATTATTTTGGTAGGGTTTTTTGCAGGTTGCTGATAGTGTCTTCCCTTTCCTTTCCTGTCTAGTTAGTTTGGGCCCCATCATTTGCTCAGCCTATTTTCCTGCCTGTGTCTGTGCTTTCATCTTGTTTCACCGTCAATACATGTGTGGGGGCTATCTATTCCTTTGGTGTCTGCCCTGGGGCAGTTAGTTTTCCCTTTTCTTGCTTTAGGCTTATGTAGTCCTCCGGCCGTGACGAAGCGTCTAGGAACATCGTAGGTACGCTCCACGGCTACTGCTAGTTGTGTGGTAAGATCAGGGATCTGCAAACTGCATAGTTACCAACTACTCTGGTTTTCTGTGGCTTAGCTTGTTTTGCTTTTTTTTCCTCGGTGACCCATTCATAACAGAATCACCAGCCCTACCGCAGATTCTAGGGTACTCAAAAGCAGGAAAGAATTGTAAAAAAAAAAAAAAATGTCAGAATTTTTTTTTTTATATGTATATTTTTTCCTCTTTTTCTCTGGGTCCGTAGGAGGATTTTTTTTTTTAAATGGATATTAAGCAATTGTCTGATCGTGTGGAGCAGCTAACTGCTGAAGTGCAGGGAATTTCCGCCTATCTCGCTCATTCACATGCTGCTGAACCAAGGATCCCTTCTAGAGTTGAGCGACTTTTGGTTTTTTAGGGTCGCGTTTCGTTTCGTGAAACCCGACTTTTCCAAAAGTCGGGTCGAGCAAGATCGTCCGATTATAGGGAAAAGTCAGGGTCGTCCCGAAACACGAAACCCAATGTAAGTCAATGGGGAATAAAAGTCGGCAGTGAGAGGAGGACAGGAAACACACCTACAGTGCCCATTTGAATGCCAAAAGCATCAATTCTTCTTACTTAAGCTTGTCAACCTTAATTAACTTCATAATACAAGTTACGCACTGAAAATGGGGGTTATTTGGCTAAAGTTGTGGGGGGGGAGGGCTGGCTGCAGGTTTTCATGTGCCCTGGGCGAAAGAGCGCCCCTTTAACACATACCACAACTCATCATGCTCCGATACGGCAGATAAATAGCGGTATAGTACAATGAAAAATACCTCACTTTTTACATCTCATGACGAGGCCCATCTATTTCTCCATACAGAATCATTGGTCCCATATAATGTTTGAAACAGTATATGATGAGCTCCACATAATGCTACAGTATATGTTGGTCCCCATGGATGAAGCTCCACTGTCTTATGGGCCCAAATAATGCTCCAAACATAATGGGCCCCATTTCTAATGCTCTAGTGTATAATGGGCCCTGTAAATGCTGCTCCAGTGTCTGATGTCCACCTTTGGAATGTTCCAGTGTATGGTGGGCCCCATCTATCATTCTCCAGAGTATAGTGCTCCCCAAAAATTGCTGTCCCAACATTGAAAACAATCAAATAAGTCTCCTCGCTAGGGAATCCCTGTACTAGTCTGGACTCCTCGTCGTCCCCATCTTCCATCTCACTGCACAGTATTTCAACCTTGCAAGTGCTGTGATCCTGAGCAAGCAGGGGGGCCCACTCGTTGGCGACGGCACTGGCACAGGGCCCCTGATAGTACGGTGGTGTGTCTGATGGCGGGTGGGCCGAACATGCACTTTCATCTGCAGCTTCCTCTTTGTCACCGTGTAAGATGGAACTGTATATGGGAAGGGTAACCTGAGTTTCATCAGGGTCAGATTCAGGCCGGGTAGCGTGCGAGGGGAATGTAGTGGTCTGGGTCAATGTACCAGCAGATTCATCGAGCAGTGGCTGGGCATCAGTGCACTTGTGTCGCCCCCAGGAGTATGGTCGCCACAGTGGCATTACCTTCCTCCTAGGGAGTGTGATGTCATGCTTGGGAGCAACGAAGGATCTCTCTAGCAGGTTAACTGATTGGGAGGCGTTATTCCCACGAGTCATGACCCTCCAAACAGCGTTCATGAAGGCAAAGTGTTTGTTTTACGTGGGCAGTATGGTTGCAAAGCTGAACCTTAAAGGAATGTCCAGAAGGGCACCACCAGGAGTGGAGCCTACGGCATAATTTGACTCAACACGGGCAACCTCAACCATGCCAGCTACAGAACAGATGCACACATTGCAAGCTTAAATCCGTTAACGAACGAGACTCCGTCATGCCCCGCGGTCCGAGTCTGGCTTGCTAGAGGGACACGTGAGGCTCTGGCACATGAGATTGGCCAATAACTGGTGTGTCATGCCCTTACATGTCCGTGGCTGCATGTGCGCTACACTGAAAAGGCCAGCGTTTGTCGCTTACAGGTGCAGATAACCCGCTGAACAACGTTAGTGATGGGGATCACTGATTACAATTATTACTCGTGAACGATGATTTCCCAGTAAGTGCAGGTCAACCGCAGTTCCGGAATTAGGCCTGACCGTCATTCCTGAAAAAAAAAGAAAAACTTACGTCTGCAAACCACAGGTGCTGTAGCTTGCTTAACAGTTCGCCAGCCGTTCTCACGCCCAGTATGGGTTACACGTGATTGCACAAAGGTGACAAAGGGTACCGTATCCCCGGATAACATGTATGGATAGCGTACACATTCAAAATATATGTCTATACATCAGGAGGCAGGCTCAGACGGTGTTAGGCCCAGTATGGCTTGCACGTGATTGCACAAAGGTGAGAAAGGGTACCGTATCCCCGGATAACATGTATGGATAGCGTACACATTCAAAATATATGTCTATACATCAGGAGGCAGGCTCAGACGGTGTTAGGCCCAGTATGGCTTGCAAGTGATTGCACAAAGGTGAGAAAGGGTACCGTATCCCCGGATAACATGTATGGATAGCGTACACATTCAAAATATATGTCTATACATCAGGAGGCAGGCTCAGACGGTGTTAGGCCCAGTATGGCTTGCAAGTGATTGCACAAAGGTGAGAAAGGGTACCGTATCCCCGGATAACATGTATGGATAGCGTACACATTCAAAATATATGTCTATACATCAGGAGGCAGGCTCAGACGGTGTTAGGCCCAGTATGGATTGCACGTGATTGCACAAAGGTGAGAAAGGGTACCGTATCCCCGGATAACATGTATGGATAGCGTACACATTCAAAAGATATGTCTATACATCAGGAGGCAGGCTCAGACGGTGTAAGGCCCAGTATGGCTTGCAAGTGATTGCACAAAGGTGAGAAAGGGTACCGTATCCCCGGATAACATGTATGGATAGCGTACACATTCAAAAGATATGTCTATACATCAGGAGGCAGGCTCAGACGGTGTTAGGCCCAGTATGGATTGCACGTGATTGCACAAAGGTGAGAAAGGGTACCGTATCCCCGGATAACATGTTTGGATAGCGTACACATTCAAAAGATATGTCTATACATCAGGAGGCAGGCTCAGACGGTGTAAGGCCCAGTATGGCTTGCAAGTGATTGCACAAAGGTGAGAAAGGGTACCGTATCCCCGGATAGCATGTATGGATAGCGTACACATTCAAAAGATATGTCTATACATCAGGAGGCAGGCTCAGACGGTGTTAGGCCCAGTATGGCTTGAACGTGATTGCACAAAGGTGAGAAAGGGTACCGTATCCCCGGATAACATGTATGGATAGCGTACACATTCAAAAGATATGTCTATACACCAGGAGGCAGGCTCAGACGGTGTCAGGCACAGTATGGATTTGACGGCCCAGACTACACAGCGGACGAGAAGGGAGAGGTAAAGATTGCAAATGCTGGGGCCCTGCCCTAGCAAGGGGGGCCCACTCGTGGGTGTCGGTACTGGCACTGGGCCCCTCATAGTACGGCGGTGTGTCTGACGGCGGGTGTGCACCACCACCGTCAGAGACACACTCGCACGGCGTCGTGCGCTAGGTGGTGACCCCGGCCATGGGGGGGAGGCAGCACAGTAAGGGAGTTTTAGAAAGTGTCATATGCTGATGTTGGACATTCAGCTGATGCAAAAAGCGAAATAGGTCAAGTCCCAGGAAGAGGTGGACCAAAGCAAGCCATTTTTCTGTCATCCTATGTGTCATCAGGGGAAGGTGGGACAAAATCCTTGGAAACCCATGCATGGTTCATTTTAATGAAGGTTAGATCATCCACATTTTGGGTTGACAGACGGGTCCTTTTTTCTGTCAGGATTGATCCAGCTGCACTGAAGACTCTTTCCGATAGCACACTTGCAGCTGGTCAAGCGAGCTCCTGTAAGGCATATTGTGCCATTTCAGGCCAGGTGTCCAGTTTAGCAGCCCAATAGTCAAAGGGGAATGACCTGTGTGGGAGAACATCGATATGGGAGGAAAAGTAGTTTGTGACCATAGTTGACAACTGCTGTCTTCTGTCACTTTCCATCGATGCTGTATTACCAGTTGTGTGAGCGGTACTTGAAAAATCAGTCCACAACATTGTCATGAAACCCCTGTCTCCAACGCCACTTCTGCTGTGTGCACCATGAACACCTCTGCCAAGCTGCCCCCGGCCCGTACGGCTCGTGTGAGAACCATCTCCGCTGCTGTGTGCTGGGAATGCCTCAAGCAACCGATTTACCAGAGTTGCTTGTTTATTAGCCAATATTAGGTCAAGGTTCTCCTGTGGCATGATGTTTTGTAATTTGCCTTTATAGCGTGGATCCAGGATGCTGGCCAACCAGTAGTCGTCATCGTTCATCATTTTGGCAATGCGGGGGTCCCTTTTTAGGATCCGCAAGGCATAATCTGACATGTGGGCCAATGTTCCCGGTGTCAATGATGCACTGCGAGTGCTGGTTGGAGGAGCACTTTCTGGCAAATCCACATCCCTCCAGTCACGCACAAACCCTGTACCAGACCTTGCCACGCCAACATTTTCACTTGCCCCACGAGATGCATCCTCCTCCCCTAAGTAATTATCCCCATCATCATCCTCCTCCTCCTCTTCTTCCTCCAACTCGTCCAGGAGAGGTCCCTGAGCAGACAATGGCTGAATGTCATCAAGGATTCCCTCCACCTCTTCCTCCTCGTCAACATTGGCTGCAGACGCCTGCTCCTTAAGGTGCGTCAAAGTTTGCATGAGCAGACGCATAAGTGGGATGCTCATGCTTAGGATGGCGTCGTCTGCGCTTACCAGCCGTGTGCATTCCTCAAAACACTGAAGGACTTTACAGAGGTCTTTCAGCTTCGACCACTGCACACCTGTCAACTCCATGTCTGCTCTCAAAGTGCCTGGCCGTGTATCCTCCCACAAATGCATTATGGCCTGCCTCTGCTCGCACAGCCACTCCACCATGTGCAGGGTGGAGTTCCACCTTGTTGCAATGTTGATAATGAGGCGGTGGTTGGGAAGGTGGAGCAATCGCTGCAGCTTCTGCATACGAACGGAGTGTACAGGCGACCGGCGGATGTGCGCGCACAGTCTTCGCACCTTATGGAGCAGGGCTGTTAACTCCGGATAACTTTTGAGGAAGCACTGCACCACCAGGTTCAAGGTGTGAGCCAAGCAAGGTATGTGGCTGAGTTTTGAAAGGGCTATGGCTGCCACAAAATTACGGCCGTTATCACTAACTACCTTGCCTGCCTCAAGATGTACACTGCCCAGCCATGACTCAGTTTGTCGCTTCAAGTACTCGGCCAGCACCTCGGCGGTGTGTCTGTCGCCCAAACACATCATCTGCAACACAGCGTGCTGACGCTTTCCACTAGCTGCTCGATAGGGGGACACCTCATGTGCAACAGTGGCAGCTGCAGATGGAGTGCTCGTACGACTGCGCTCTGTGGACGAGCTTTCGCTTCTGGAGGAGGAGGAGGAGGAGGGTGGAACGCCTACAGCCAACTGTTTCCTATACCGTGGGCTAGGCAGCACTGTCCCACCACTGCTGTCCCCTGTGGACCCTGCATCCACCACATTAACCCAGTGCGCAGTGATGGACACGTAACGGCCCTGGCCATGCCGACTGGACCATGCATCAGTTGTGAGGTGCACCTTTCCACTCACTGACTGCTTGAGTGCATGGACAATGCGGTCTTTCACATGATGGTGGAGGGCTGGGATGGCTTTGCGAGAGAAGAAGTGGCGACTGGGTAGGTCATAGCGTGGTACTGCATAGGCCATGAGTTCGCGGAAAGCTGCGCTTTCCACCAACCGATAGGGCATCATCTCAAACGAGATTAGTTTGGCAATGTGGGCGTTCAAACCCAGTGTACGCGGATGAGAGACTGAGTACTTTCTTGACCTACTCATAGTGTCTGGGAGGGTGAGCTGGACTTGAGAGCTGCATATGGTGGAAGTAGCGGTGGACAGGGCAGACTGAGAGAGGGTTGATGATGGTGATGGAGTTGGTGTTCTTTCTGATGGCCTAGATTCAGTATTTCATTGATATAACAGTGGGATTCCCTGACTGCTGTGGCCTTGCAACGACACCTCAACATTTGCTGCTGTGCTAACCGGTGGGCTTACAGTGGGGGAAACAATGTAGCGTTGCTGACTACCTTCGTTGTGATCAGTTGCACATGTGGCACTTGAGGTTTGGTGTTGTGTCCACGCTTGCAAGTGCATGCTGGTTAAATGTCTAAGCATGCAACTGGTATTCAAATTTTTCAGATTTTTCCCTCTGCTAAAGGTCTTTGCGCACTTCTTACAGATAACCTTGGCCTGATCATGAGGATTTTGTTCAAAAAAGTGCCACACTGCACTCTTCCTACTTTGGCAGACATTTTGCGGCCTAGCACGCTGTGATGTTTTGACCCTCTGGACAAGCTGTCCAGCAACTCTTTTGATTTTTGGAACCTGTCTTTGGAGTGCTCCGGGCCTGCCAGATAACAGCTGTTGCGATGTTGATGTCTGCTGTGGATGCTCCTCATCTGAGCTATTGGAAGCAGCACCCTCTTCCCCCAATGGATGCCAGTCTGGGTCAACAACTGGGTCATCCATCACCTCCTCTTCAATGTCATGTGCACCTTCCTCTGTGTCACCGTGTATGGTGGTATAGTGTGCGGGAGGGGGCACCTGAGTCTCATCAGGGTCAGAATCTGGCTCTGTACACTGCGAGGACAATGTAGTGCTCTGAGTGAATTTACCAGCAGAATCATCTATCAGCGGCTGTGCATCAGTGCACTCCATGTCAGATTCATCTTGGCCTGGGTAATTCACCAATTCACTTGATAATCCAGGCATGGTATGTGAAAACAGCTCCATGGAGTAATCAGTAGTATGGCCTGCGTCATCCTTCAATCTTGGTTGTGGTGAAGGACACAAGGAAAGGTGTGGTTCATGAACATGAGCCTCCAATGATGACTCAGTGCTTTTACTTTTTACAACTTCAGAAGAGGAGGCGATAGAGCTGGAGGCTGAGTCAGCAATGTAAGACAAAACTTTTTCCTGATGCTCTGGTGTTAAAAGCGGTTTGCCAAGTCCTAGAAAACTAAGCCTTCGAAGCCTTATGGAGCCAGACGATGACGCAGGTTCAACACCTCCTGCATTCGGTCCTATTTTGCTTTTGCCACTACCATCAGATCCACCACCAACACCATCATTACCAGCTGCCAACCCCCGCCCAATTCCACGGCCTCTTCCACCAGCCTTCCTCATTTTTGGTAGAAATGTAGACAAAATCCAACAAACTATATAGTAATGTAAAACAAGGTACAAGGTGTCTATAGGACAGGGGAGATTTAGATTTTCTGCACACACTAGTGGACACTGGACACTTTTGGATTGTGTGAGGCCCACTGAAAATCACAGCGCTATGTCACAGGCTTGATGGCACAGGTGTGAAAAAAGTGACTACAGGATAAGGGAGATTTTGAATTTCTGCAGACACTTGTGGACACTGGACACTTGGATTGTGTGAGGCCCACTGAAAATCACAGCGCTATGTCACAGGCTCGATGGCACAGGTGTGAAAAAAGTGACTACAGGATAAGGGAGATTTTGAATTTCTGCAGACACTTGTGGACACTGGACACTTGGATTGTGTGAGGCCCACTGAATATCACAGCGCTATGTCACAGGCTCGATGCAGCAGGTGTGAAAAAAGTGACTACAGGATAAGGGAGATTTTGAATTTCTGCAGACACTTGTGGACACTGGACACTTGGATTGTGTGAGGCCCACTGAACATCACAGTGCTATGTCACAGGCTCGATGGCACAGGTGTGAAAAAAGTGACTACAGGATAAGGGAGATTTTGAATTTCTGCAGACACTTGTGGACACTGGACACTTGGATTGTGTGAGGCCCACTGAATATCACAGCGCTATGTCACAGTCTCGATGGCACAGGTGTGAAAAAAGTGACTACAGGATAAGGGAGATTTAGATTTTCTGCAGACACTTGTGGACACTGGACACTTGGATTGTGTGAGGCCCACTGAATATCACAGCGCTATGTCACAGGCTCGATGCAGCAGGTGTGAAAAAAGTGACTACAGGATAAGGGAGATTTTGAATTTCTGCAGACACTTGTGGACACTGGACACTTGGATTGTGTGAGGCCCACTGAATATCACAGTGCTATGTCACAGGCTCGATGGCACAGGTGTGAAAAAAGTGACTACAGGATAAGGGAGATTTTGAATTTCTGTGAGATTTTGAATTTCTTCAGACACTTGTGGACACTGGACACTTGGATTGTGTGAGGCCCACTGAATATCACAGTGCTATGTCACAGGCTCGATGGCACAGGTGTGAAAAAAGTGACTACAGGATAAGGGAGATTTTGAATTTCTGTGAGATTTTGAATTTCTGCAGACACTTGTGGACACTGGACACTTGGATTGTGTGAGGCCCACTGAATATCACAGTGCTATGTCACAGGCTCAATGACACAGGTGTGAAAAAAGTGACTATAGGATAAGGGAGATTTTGAATTTCTGCAGACACTTGTGGACACTGGACACTTGGATTGTGTGAGGCCCACTGAAAATCACAGCGCTATGTCAGGCTCGATGGCATAGGTGTGAAAAAAGTGACTACAGGATAAGGGAGATTTTGAATTTCTGCAGACATTTGTGGACACTGGACACTTGGATTGTGTGAGGCCCATTGAATATCACAGCGCTATGTCACAGGCTCGATGGCACAGGTGTGAAAAAAGTGACTACAGGATAAGGGAGATTTTGAATTTCTGGGAGATTTTGAATTTCTGCAGACACTTGTGGACACTGGACATTTGGATTGTGTGAGGCCCACTGAATATCACAGCGCTATGTCACAGGCTCGATGGCACAGGTGTGAAAAAAGTGACTACAGGATAAGGGAGATTTAGATTTTCTGCAGACACTTGTGGACACTGGACTCTTGGATTGTGTGAGGCCCACTGAATATCACAGCGCTATGTCACAGGCTCGATGGCACAGGTGTGAAAAAAGTGACTACAGGATAAGGGAGATTTTGAATTTCTGCAGACACTTGTGGACACTGGACACTTGGATTGTGTGAGGCCCACTGAATATCACAGTGCTATGTCACAGGCTCGATGGCACAGGTGTGAAAAAAGTGACTACAGGATAAGGGAGATTTTGAATTTCTGTGAGATTTTGAATTTCTGCAGACACTTGTTGACACTGGACACTTGGATTGTGTGAGGCCCACTGAATATCACAGTGCTATGTCACAGGCTCGATGGCACAGGTGTGAAAAAAGTGACTACAGGATAAGGGAGATTTTGAATTTCTGCAGACACTTGTGGATACTGGACACTTTTGGATTGTGTGAGGCCCAATGAATATCAGAGCGCTATGTCACAGGCTCGATGCAGCAGGTGTGAAAAAAGTGACTATAGGATAAGGGAGATTTTGAATTTCTGCAGACACTGGACACTTTTGGATTGTGTGAGGCCCAATGAATATCAGAGCGCTATGTCACAGGCTCGATGCAGCAGGTGTGAAAAAAGTGACTACAGGATAAGGGAGATTTTGAATTTCTGCAGACACTTGTGGACACTGGACACTTTTGGATTGTGTGAGGCCCACTGAATATCAGAGCGCTATGTCACAGGCTCGATGGCACAGGTGTGAAAAAAGTGAATTGTAGAATTGGGCAGAATAGGAATCTCCCTAGAGTGTAGGTCTGTAAGAACGGAACAAGTCCTCCACAGTGACAAACAGATAGCTTCACTGTGGCTGTGATAACAGCCGTTACACGGTACTGTGTGAGGAGCGTACACCGCTGTATGGTGTGAATAAATGCACGCTCAGTACCTTAGCAGGACAAAAAAAAAAATTGGGATTGCTTTTAAAAAAGCAGTTTGCAGAGCAGTGGGGAAACAGCAATGCAGCTGTCAGGAAGCCTTAGAAGGCAGCCTAACAACCAACACCGCTGATCCACCACAATATAGCCTCCCCTTGCACTGCACACACAGTGACTGGTGTGTTGCACAGGCAAAATCGCTAGCAGCAGAAGCAGTTTTTTTTTCTTCTTCCCTGCCTAAAGCTCTCCCTACAGAATCAGCAACCTCTCCCTATGCTAAGATCGGCAGAAGTAAGATGGCGGTCGGCGTGCATGCCCTTTTATAACCCCTGTGACGCCCACCAAAGCAAGCCAATCATTTGCATGCCCATCTGAAAGATGGTGGCGACCCCTGCCTATGTCATCACATTGCCCACAGTGTCCGTGGATCCTGATTGGCTGAAAAAGAGCGCTAAACAAACTTTTGAAACGCGACTTTGGCGCGTAAGTCACCGACCTCGTGGCTGACCTCATCCTAGGGTCGGGTTTCGTTTCATGAAACCCGACTTTGCCAAAAGTCGGCGACTTTTGAAATTGTTCGACCCGTTTTGCTCAACTCTAGTGACCATTACACTTAATTGTTAGTAGATCAATTCTTGCATGTATGGTATATGTGTATGTCTATTTGTGGTGCATGTATGTACCATATATGTGTGTATATGTACAGTATCTGCATGTACGGTATATGGGGGCTGCAGGCTGGGGTCCTTAAAGTCATACTAAATCAGTAAGCACTTGTCCACTATATGCACTTTATCCCACTTGTGGTATCACACCTAAAGCACTTTATCTTTACATAGCCACACACATACAGTCATGCGCTGTCACCTGCTACCTCACATGAGTGCATCGCCTTATATTATGTGCAGTGGAGTAACTTGCCACCTTTAAATAGCCTATTATTGTGGTTTTGTATACCTTAAACAAATTCTTTATTTTATAATTCTACCACAATGTACATATAGTTTTGGAGTTTGTATTTTCTTCTCCTTTTGACATTTACATGAGTACTGCTGTTTACACAAATTTTATTATGGAGCCATAATTATTCCTGATTTGGGAGTGTTCTTCTGTTTGCTAATTATCCTAATGTATTCTGCTTAATAAAATGTATTTGCTCTATACAAGATACTCTGGTTCACTTTTATTCTCTAATCAGTTTGAAGGGGTTGTTGTTAAATTGTCTATTGAGTTTTGCCTTTAACCCCTTCCTGACATCCGACGTACTATCCCGTCCATGGGACCCGGGCCCCTATGCCCATGGACGGGATAGTACATCTACCGCGATCAGCGGCGCCCACGTGGTGAGCGCCGCTGATCACGGCCGGGTGTCAGCTGATTATCACAGCTGACACCCGGCACAATGTGTCAGGGGTGGTCACGGACCACCCCCGACACGTTAAACCCTTGCACACCGCGATCAAACATGATCGCGGTGTACCGGGGTTTAAAGGGAAGCATCGGCAGGGAGGGGGCTCCCTCCGTGCTTCCCTGAGCCCCCCACGGCAGCGCAATGTGCAGCGCTGCTGCCGGGGGCTCATTTCCTGCAGGCCCCCGAATCCAAGATGGCGACGGGGGCCTTCGGGGGCATGCAGGAAGCTGGCTTCCTCAGTGCCTGCAAAGCGCAGGCATGAGGAAGCCTTGTGCACTGCCTGTGACAGATTGCTGATCTGTCACAGTGATCTGTGATGTGACAGATCAGTGATCTGTCACAGAACAGTGATGTCCCAACTGGGACTATTAAATAAAGTAAAAAAAAAATAAAAATAAAGTTTTAAAATAATTAAAAAAAATCGCCAAATAAATTACAAAAAAAAAAAAAATATTCCCCCAAATAAATCCATTTTTTGAAAAAAAATAAATAAAAAAAAATAAAAGTACACATATTAGGTATCGCTGCGTCCGTAACGACCCGCCCTATAAAACTGTCCCATTAGTTAACCCCTTTAGCAAACCCCTTAAAAAAAAAAATAAAAAACGAAGCAAAAAATAATGATTTATTATCATACCGCCAAACAAAAAGTGTAATAACGCACGATCAAAAAGACGCATATAAATATCCATGGTACCGCTGAAAACGTCATCTTGTCCTGCAAAAAAGGAGCCACCACACAGCATCATCAGTGAAAAAATAAAAAAGTTATAGCTCGCAGAATAAAGCGATGCAAAAATAATTATTTTTTATATAAAATAGTTTTCATTGCATAAAACCGACAAAACATAAAAAAAGACCTAAATGAGGTATCGCTGTAACCGTACTGACCCGAAGAATAAAACTGCTTTATCAATTTTACCACACGCGGAACGGTGTAAACGCACCCCCCCAAAAGAAATTCATGAAACGCTGGTTTTTGTTCATTCTGCATCCCAAAAATCGGAATAAAAAGCGATCAAAAAATGTCACGTGCCCGAAAATGGTACCAATAAAAACGTCAACTCGTCCCGCAAAAAATAAGACCTCAAATGACTCGGTGGATCAAAATACGGAAAAATTATAGCTCTCAATATGTGGTGATGCAAAAACTATTTTTACAATAAAAAGCGTCTTTTAGCGTGCGACAGCCGCCAAACATAAAAACCACCATAAATAGTAAATCAAACCCCCCGTTATCACCCCCTTAGTTAGGGAAAAATGATAAAATAAAAAAAATGTATTTATTTCCATTTTTCCATTAGGGTTAGGGTTAGGGTAGGGTTAGGGTTAGGGCTAGGGCTAGGGTTAGGGCTAGGGTTAGGGTTAGGGCTAGGGTTAGGGTTAGGGCTAGGGTTAGGGATAGGGCTGAGATTAGGGTTAGGGGTGTGTTGGGGTTCGGGTTGGAGTTAGAATTGGGGGTTTCCACTGTTTGGGCACATCAGGGGCTCTCCAAATGCAACATGGCGTCTGATTTCAATTCCAGCCAATTCTGAGTTGAAAAAGTCAAATGGTGCTCCTTCCCTTCCAAGCTCTGACATGCGCCCAAACAGTGTTTTACCCACACATGTAGGGTATCACCCTACTCAGGACAAATTGCAAAACAATTTTTGGGGTCCAATTTCTCCTGTTACCCTTAGGAAAATAAAAAATTGGGGGCAAAAATATCATTTTTGTGGAAAAAAATGATTTTTTTATTTTCACGTCCGAGCGTTATAAAATTCGGTGAAGCACTTGGGGGTTCAAAGTGCTCACCACACATCTAGATAAGTTCCGTGGGGGGTCTAGTGTCCAAAATGGGGTCACTTATGGGGAGTTTCAATAGTTTAGGTACATCAGGGGCTCTCCAAATGCACATGACACCCGCAGACCATTCCATCAAAGTCTGCATTCCAAAACGTCACTACTTCCCTTCCGAGCCCCGACGTGTGTCCATACAGTAGTTTTCTCCCACATATGGGGTGTCAGCGTACTCATGACAAATTGGACAACAACTTTTGGGGTCCAATTTCTCCTGTTACCCTTGGGAAAATGAAAACATTGGGGACTAATTGATCATGTTTGTGGAAAAAATAAGATTTTTTTATTTTCATGCCCGGGCATTATAAACTTCTGTGAAGCCCTTGAGGGTTCAAAGTGCTCACCACACATCTAGATAAGTTCCTTAGGGGGTCTCATTTCCAAAATGGGGTCATTTGTGGGGGGTTTCCACTGTTTAGGTACATCAGGGGCTCTCCAAATGCACATGACACCCGCAGACCATTCCATCAAAGTCTGCATTCCAAAACGTCACTACTTCCCTTCCGAGCCCCGACGTGTGTCCATACAGTAGTTTTCTCCCACATATGGGGTGTCAGCGTACTCAGGACAAATTGGAAAACAACTTTTGGGGTTCAATTTCTCCTGTTACCCTTGGGAAAATAAAAAAATTGGGGACTAATTGATCATGTTTGTGGAAAAAATACGATTTTTTTATGTTCATGCCCGGGCATTATAAACTTCTGTGAAGCCCTTGGGGGTTCAAAGTGCTCACCTCACATCTAGATAAGTTCTTTAGGGGGTCTAGTTTTCAAAATGGGGTCATTTGTGGGGGTTTTCCACTGTTTAGGTACATTAGGGGCTCTCCAAAGGCAACATGACACCCGCAGACCGTTCCATCAAAGTCTGCATTCCAAAACGTCATTACTTCCCTTCCGAGCCCCGATGTGTGCCCATACAGTAGTTTTCTCCCACATATGGGGTATCAGCATACTCAGGACAAATTGGACAACAACTTTTGGGGTCCAATTTCTCCTGGTACCCTTGGGAAAATAAAAAAATGGTGCCTAAAAGATCATGTTTGTAGAAAAAATACAAATTTTTTATTTTCACGCCCGGGCGTTTTAAACTTCTGTGAAGCAGTGGGGGGTTCAAAGTTTTCACCACACATCTAGATAAGTTCCTTGGGGGGTCTAGTTTCCAAAATGGTGTCATTTGTGGGGGGTTTCCACTGTTTTGGTACATCAGGGGGTTTCCAATCGCGACATGATGTCCGATCTCAATTCCAGCCAAAAACGTCAAATGGCGCTGCTTCCCTTCCAAGCTCTGCCATGCGCCCAAATAGTGGTTTACCCCCACATGTGGGGTATCAGCGTACTCAGGACAAATTGCACAATAACTTTTAGGGTCCTGTTACCCTTGGAAAAATAAGAATTGAGGGTGAAACGATCATTTTTGTGGAAAAAATATGATTTTTTAATTGTACGGCTTTATGTTATAAACTTCTGTGAAGCCCTTGGGGGTGCAAAGTTCTCACCACACATCTAGATAAGTTCCTTAGGGGGTCTAGTTTCCAAAATGGTGTCATTTGTGGGGGGTTTCCACTGTTTTGGTACATCAGGGGGTTTCCAATCGCGACATGATGTCCGATCTCAATTCCAGCCAAAAACGTCAAATGGCCCTGCTTCCCTTCCAAGCTCTGCCATGCGCCCAAATAGTGGTTTACCCCCACATGTGGGGTATCAGCGTACTCAGGACAAATTGCACAATAACTTTTAGGGTCCTGTTACCCTTGGAAAAATAAGAATTGAGGGTGAAACGATCATTTTTGTGGAAAAAATATGATTTTTTAATTGTACGGCTTTATGTTATAAACTTCTGTGAAGCCCTTGGGGGTGCAAAGTTCTCACCACACATCTAGATAAGTTCCTTAGGGGGTCTAGTTTCCAAAATGGTGTCATTTGTGGGGGGTTTCCACTGTTTTGGTACATCAGGGGTTTTCCAATCGCGACATGATGTCCGATCTCAATTCCAGCCAAAAACGTCAAATGGCGCTGCTTCCCTTCCGAGCTCTGCCATGCGCCCAAATAGTGGTTTACCCCCACATGTGGGGTATCAGCATACTCAGGACAAATTGCACAATAACTTTTAGGGTCCTGTTACCCTTGGGAAAATAAAAATTGGGGTGAAAAGATCATTTTTATGGAAAAAATATGATTTTTTAATTGTACCGCTGTACATTATAAACTTCTGTAAAGCCCTTATGGGTTCAAAGTTCTCACCACATATCTAGATAAGTTCCTTGGGGGGTCTAGTTTCCAAAATGGGGTCACTTGTAGGGGGTTTCCACTGTTTAGGTACATCAGGGACTCTCCAAACGTGACATGTCGTCCGATCTGAATTCCAGACAATTTTGCATTGAAAAAGTCAAACGGCGCTCCTTCCATTCTGAGCTCTGCCATGCGCCGAAACAGTCGTTCCCCCCACATATCAGGTATCAGCGTACTCAGGACAAATTGCACAATAACTTTTGCAGTCCAATTACTCCTTTTACCCTTGGTAAAATAAAAAAAATTAAACCTGAAGTACTTTTTTTGTGAAAAAAAGTTAGATGTTCATTTTTTTTTAAATATTCAAAAAAATTCCTGTGACGCACCTAAAGGGTTAATAAACTTCTTGAATGTGGTTTTGAGCACCTTGAGGGGTGCAGTTTTTAGAATGGTGTCACTTTTGGGTATTTTCTATCATATAGACCCCTCAAAGTGGCTTCAAATGTGATGTGGTCCGTAAAAATAAAATGGTGTTGTAAAAATGAGAGATCGCTGGTCAACTTTTAACCCTTATAACTTCCTAATAAAAAAAATGTTGGTTCCAAAATTGTGCTGATGTAAAGTAAACATGTGGGAATTGTTAGTTATCAAGTTTTTTGGGTGCCATATCTCTGTGATTTAAGGGCATAAAAATTCAAAGTTGGAAAATTGCGAAATTTTCACAATTTTCGCCAAATTTCCGTTTTTCTCACAAATAAACGCAAGTTATTTGAATGAAATTTTACCACTAACATGAAGTACAATATGTCACGAGAAAACAGTGTCAGAATCACCGGGATCCATGGAAGCGTTCCAGAGTTATGACCTCATAAATGTACAGTGGTCAGAATTGTAAAAATTGGCCCGGTCATGAACGTGCAAACCACCCTTGGGGGTGAAGGGGTTAATTAATCCCATATACAGGGATATCTTGGTGTCTAATGGTATATGTGTATGTATATGTACATACACTAAGATTGCTATGCCTTTAAACAATTCTGGATTGCCCATGTGATGATGTCATGTGTTTGGAAGCTACTGATTTTTAGGCAACATCTGAGTTAGTTACAGACACACCTGTGGATGTATTTTAATGCACATCTGAAACACACTACTTCTTTGTGTAGCACCATGAAAAGTCTCAAGATATCAGCCAAGATATCAGGAAGAGAATTGTGGACTTGCACAAGTCTGGCTCATCCTTGGCTACAATTTCAAGATACCTGAAGGTGCCTCGCTCACCTGAACAAACAATTACAAACAAGTACAAACAAGAAATGGGAATGTCCAGCCATCATACTGCTCAGGAAGGATATGGGTTCGGTGTCTCAGAGATGAATGTGTTTTGGTCCGACATGTGCATAACAACTCAAGGACAAACGCAAAAGACCTTGTGAAGATGATGGAGGATGCTGGTAAGATTGTGTCAATATCCACAGTGAAACAAATACTGTATCAACATGGGCTGAAAGGACACTCTGCCTTGAAGAGGCCATTACTCCAAAAGAAACATAAAAAAGCCAGATTAATGTTTGCAAATGCACACAAGAACAAATTTTTGAGACACGTTCTGTTGTGATTCTATGATTCTGAGTACTTACATACATGTTATTTAATAATTTGTTCAAAGATCTTTCCTGATATGGAAGTAAGGCTCACTGGCCTGTAATTTCCTGGCATAATTTCTCTCCTTTTTTGATAGGGACAACAGTTGCCTTTCTCTAATATTCTGGGACCTCCCCTGTTCTCCAGGATTTTTCAAAGATCCTGGCAAGTGGTTCTGCAATTTCCTTTGCTAACTCTAAAGCCCCTGTCACACATAACGATGTTCCAGCGATCCCACCAACGATCTGACATGGATGGGATCGCTGGGACATCATTAGACTGATCGCTGGTGAGCTGTCACATAGACAGCCCCAGCGATCAGGACCAGCAACGCTGGACGCTGGTTTCCAAGGTAAGCATTGGGTATCTAGGAGCCGTGCGACTCCTGGATACCCACTGTTTACCTTGGAAACCAGGGTGTATGCCGGTTTCCAAGGTAAACAGCGGGTATCCAGGAGCCACGGCTCCTGGATACCCGAGGTTTACATTAGAAACCAGCGTCCAGCATCGCTGATCGCTGGTCTCTCGCTGCCACACACAGCGATGCGTGCTGGGCAGCGGGATACCAGCGATCAAAAAATGGCCCAGGCAGCTCGAGCACGATCAGCGATAATCGGCAGGGGGGCCGGTCGCTGATCCCCGTCACACACAGCGATCTTGCTGGCGAGATCGCTGATGTGTCACAAAATCAGCGATCTCGCTAGCGAGAGTGCTGTGTGTGATGGGACCCTTACAGTACATTAGGATCTAATTCATATATACCAGGAGATTTAAATTTGTTTAAATTAGCTAAGCGTTCCTTCACCATCTCTCTGTTTATAGATAGTGTGGATTCTTTTATTCATTTGATGGCACCATAAAGATCAGTTGATGGTACAATTGCTTTCTTACAAAACACAGTTGCAATATTGAAATTTTAAAAGTTCGGCCTTCTCAACATCCTGTCTGACCACTTATCCCTTTTCATCCTGTAAAAATTCTATAGGATCTATGACTTTTCTTTTGCATTTGAAATACCCCCCAAATCCTTTTTTATTGCTTTTCATCTCCCTTGCAAGCCTCACTTCATTATTGATTTTAACTCTTGCAATGCTAGTCCTGCATTCCCTGCAAACAGCATTACATTCTTCTTTAGATATGTCACCCTCTGTCCATTTAATATGCATTTCTTTCATTCTTTTCAACAAGTGCTTAAGTTCTGTCTTTATCCTTCCATGTCTCTATAAATGTTTCTAATTCTTCCTTCTTTCCTTCTTTTTACTATTGTTACCGATTATGCAATAAGAAATTCATTTAGAAAAATCTCCCATCCTTGACTTGGGTCAAAGGTTTGGGATATCCTTCCACAATCTTCTCATAATAGAAGGGTCGGAGTTTGGGTGCATTCCTCCTGACAAAACTGGTGTAACTGATCCAGGTTTCTAGGTCACCTTGCTCTCACCTGCCTTTTCAGCTTTGCCCATAAATTTTCAATAGGATTGAGATCAATGTTTTCTGAAATCCACTCCAAAACATTGACTTTGTTATCCTTAAGCCACTTTGTTACCATTTTGGCAGTATGCTTTTGGCTATTGTCCATTTGGAAGATCCATTTCTTCCCAAGCTTTAACTTCCTGGCTGATGATGCTTCAGTATTGCTACATAATCTTTTCTCATGGTGCCATCTATTTAGAATCATAGAATCGCAGAGTTTGAAGGGACCTCTGGGGCATTTGGTCCAACCCCCTGCTCAAAGCAGGATTCGCTAAATCATCCCAGTCAGATGTCTGTCCAGCCTCTGTTTGAAGACTTCCATTGAAGGAGAACTCACCACTTCTTGTGGCAGCTTGTTCCATTCATTGCTCACTCTAATTGTCAAAAAGTTTTTTCTAATATCTAATCTGTGTCTCCTCCCATTCAGTTTCATCCCATTGCTTCTAGTCTTTCCTTGGGCAAATGAGAATAAAGTTGATCCTTCTACAATGTGACAGCCCTTTAGATATTTGTAGACAGCTATTAAGTCTCCTCTCAGTCTTCTCTTTTGCAAACTAAACAATCCCAAATCCTGCAACCTTTCCTCATAAGACAGGGTTTGCAGACCGGTCACCATTCTGGTTGCTCTTTTCTGAACTTGCTCCAGTTTGTTGATGTCTTTTTTAAAATGTGGTGCCCAAAACTGGACACAATATTCCAGATTAGGTCTGACCAAAGAGGAGTAGAGGGAAATAATGACTTCACGTGATCTAGACTGTATGATTCTGTTAATACATCCTAGAATTGCATTTGCCTTTTTTGCTGCTGCATCACACTGTTGACTCATATTCAGTCTGTGATCTATTAGTATACCAAAGTCTTTTTCACATGTGCTGTTGCTTAGGCCTATTCCTCCCATTCTGTAGATGCTTTTTTCATTTTTATTGCCCAGATGTAGTACTTTGCATTTTTCCCTGTTAAAAACCATTCTTGTAGTTGCTGCCCACTTCTCCAGTTTATTTATATCTTTTTGAATCCTCTCTCTCTCTCTTCTCTAGTATTAGCTATCCCTCCTAGCTTTGTGTCATCAGCAAATTTAATCAGTTTACCCTCAATTCCTTCATCTAAATCATTGATAAAGATGTTGAACAATACAGGGCCCAGGACAGAGCCCTGTGGTACCCCACTTGAGACATTCTTCCAACTGGATGTGCAGCCATTTACGACCACTCTTTGGGTCCGATCACTAAGCCAGTTATGAATCCACCTAACAGTTACCTTGTCCATTCCATACTTAGTCATTTTTTCAATAAGGATTGTATGAGATACTTTGTCAAATGCTTTGCTGAAGTCAAGATATACTATATCTACAGCATTTCCTTGATCAACCCAATCAGTGATTCTGTCATAGAAGGAAATTAAGTTTGTCTGACATGACTTATTAGAAACAAACCCATGCTGACTCCGTTTAATCACTGCATTCTTATCCAGGTACTGTAGTTACATACATGTTGTTTAATAATTTGCTCAAAGATCTTTCCTGGTATAGAAGTCAGACTCACCGGCCTATAGTTGCCTGGATTCACCTTCTTCCCCTTTTTGAAGATACGAACAACATTTGCTCTTCTCCAGTCTTCTGGGACTTCTCCTGTTCTCCAAGAATTTTCAAAGATTATGGAGAGGGGTTCAAAAATTTCTTCTGCTATCTGCTTCAGTACTCTGGGGTATAATTCATCTGGACCTGGAGACTTGAATTCATTTAGGTTAGCTAAGTGTTTCCTCACTATATTTCTGTTTATAGATATCCTGGATTCTTCTATTCCCTTAATAGGACAGTGAAGAACAGTTGATGTTACATTTCCTTTCTGAGAGAAAACAGATGCAAAATAGGAATTTAAAAGTTCGGCCTTCTCAACATCCTGTCTTACCATTTCATCATTTTCATCCTGTAAAAATCCTATAGCATCTTTGACTTTTCACCCTGATGAAGAAGCACGTTTTGCTTTGAAACGCGTAGATTTTTGGCCCAAGCTAGGCTCCGCAGCCTTAGCCTGTGACGTCACACGCTGTCAGTTCAGGACAGTGTCGGCCCCCCTCAGCTGTGCATCCAGGATGCTACCGGCCGGAGCTATCCTGGCTCTGCCCAGCTCTCTTCTTTACTTGCACCCCAGTTAGCCAGCTCATTCACTTCATCCTCCCAGCTTCTCACCTGCTTATCCTGCATTTCTGTGGATCATTCACTGTGATCAGCACAGCACCTTCATTCAGCAGAGCTAGGGTAAGTTTGTATAAGTCCTTTACCGTTCATCAGTGTATCTTGCTGTGGTAGATTTTTATCTCCTGCATGCTTTGAGTATCATGCTTATATGTGAAAGACAGGACTTTCACTTTCACTTTTACGTTATTGTCTGTGAATCCTCCTGTGAGCGCGGTGCCTTTCTCTATTTACTTATTTATAAACATACAGTAATTAATATGTGCCAGCATGGGTTTGTAACAAATAAGTCATGCCAGACTAATCTAATTTCCTTTTATGGTGGAATCACTGACTGAATCAGTGAAATGTCATAGATATAATATATCGCATTTCAGCAAAGCATTTGATAAAAGTATCTCACAGTATCCTTATTGAAAAAAATGACCAAGTGTGGGATTGACAGTTAGGTGGATTCATAACTGGTTTAGTGATCAAACTCAAAGAGTGGTAATAAATGGTTGCACATCCAATTGGAAGAATATTTCAAGTGGGGTACCATAAGGCTCTGTCCTGGACCCAGTGTTGTTCGACATTTTTATAAATGATCTAGATAAGGGAACTGAATTTATACTAATCAAATTTTCAGATGATGCAAAGCTAGGAGAGATAGCTAACACTAGAGAAGACACAAAAAAGATTCAGAAGGATCCAGATAAGCTTGAACAATGGACAGTGACGTATAGAATGGTATTTAACAGGGAGAGATGCAAGATTCTACACCTGGGCAAGAAAAATGAATATTACATCTACAGAATGGGAGGAATAGAACTAAGCAACAGCACATGTGAAAAAGACTTTGGTATACTGATAGATCACAGACTGCACATGAGTCTATAGTGTGATGCAGCAGGAAAAAAGGCAAACACAGTTTTAGGAAGTATTTGTAACGGTCAACGTGTGACTGGACGCAGCGCCTCCAGCAGGGCGAATTTATGACACACGTGACCCTGGATACAGCGCCTCCAGCGGAGCGAATTTAAATAATAAGGGGAAACACAGGAACAATTACAGTGGTGGGCCCTGTAATAGGAAATAGGGACGTGGAGACCTCCTGAGCTCACCTGAGGAAGCGTCCTTGCACTCCTTATGTTCCCTATACAGGCTTCGCACCTGTCGCCGCACGCGAACCTTATGCCCTGACTCGCCCTGAACCTAGTCCCTCGCTAGGGCATTGGCCGGTGCGGAAACTAATCCCACCACTGCACTAGATCACACATAAGGAAAGTCACAAACAGGGGAAATAGAAAACTTAGCTCTCTCTGTGCAAATGCTCCAGCACAGAGTCCAGCAACAAACTGCAGCCTTCCTCCTGAATAGCTGCCACCAAGTTCAGTAAGCGCTGCAAAGAACTCCCTTCAGTGACTCCTTCCACACCAGGACTCAGATTGAGCTGAGCAATCTCTCCAGCTCCTTCCACCACCAAGGTTGGTTGCAAATGAACAACTATCACCAACAATGATTGAATACCCTGAGACTCATTTATAGAACCTCAAACCTGATTTATAATTACAAATTAAACCTACCACTCCCCACCACCAGGCAACATAGAATGAAAGACACCATGTGTGATAATTCCAATGGCCACCGGGGGCAATCACGTCACACTTTGCACTTGACAAAGTAAAAAAAATTCACTTTGTCAAATTTAAAACTGTCAGATCATGACAGTACCCCCTCCTTAATGAGGGGCCTCTGGACCCTCAAGACCACCCCTCATTAGGGAAACCCCTACAGCGGGGACGCCCAGACCCTGAGTTCACCCCACCATCACATGAATTCAAATTTATGACAAACACACAGCTGGTATTGGCAATAAAGTTTATTTTGGAGGCATCACTCATCTCCACAGCGCCAACCTGGGGAACGAGTTTATGTATGAGTATCTTTGTTATGAGCTGATCAGGCTCCACAACACACTTCCACAAGATGTTTTTTGGTGGCCACCCATACATGCTCGTTCACACACAGGTCCGGACCTGAACGTTTATTGCACACATTCGTTTTGTCATAAAATTGGTGAACTCATTCTGGACCTGATAACAGAGGCGTCCCCCTGTGTCACCACACTCACACCCCCGCACTACACCATAGGGTACATCACACTCCAACCCTTTCCACCACGAGGTCTGCCTCTCACAGGGTTTGCTAGCGGCGAGGGCTGAAACTTGCCCCTACTCTCCTGCCGCACAATCGCTGCTCTCACTGGAGAGAAAGGGGTCCCCTGAAGAGAGACAGCAGAGACAGTAGTCCCAAGGCAGCAGCCCTCACACGACTGCCCCCAGCTGACTACTTCCCTTGCACGCTAATCTATCCCCGGGTTGTGTTTTTTCAGCCAGGGGAAGCCTAAAACGATAGGTACTGGCATTCCCTCCAAGACGTAGCATGACAAGGACTCCTCATGATGTCCTATACGCAGATGGATGTTTTCTACGACTTGGGTAAGGCTCCCCTGGCTCAGTGGAACAGAGTTAATGGCCTGGACGCTTATAGGTTGGGCCAACGTCCTAAACTTCAGGCCATGAGTCTGGACAAAACGAGCATCCACCAGACTAACTCCTGCTCCGCTGTCCACAAGCAGCGCTACCACCTCCGGTACCCCGCCAGCAAACACTTCTGCTGACATAATACCTTGGGAGGGCAAAATGGAGGAAATGTACACTCCCTGGTTGCCTTCCTCCAAACGACCAGGGGTCTGCGGCTTCTGAGATAGATATTTTGGCACATAATGGGCACGCCTTAAGGAAATGACCAGTCTGCCCACAGAAAAAACATGCCGACACCACTCCCTGAACCGTAGGTAGGCCTGAACTCAACCTAACACCTCCTACTTGCATAGGTTCGTCCGGAGCCTTGGCACGCCCTGGGCAGGCTCCCATGAAATGGCCCGGCTTCCCACAGGAAAAGCATACCCCCCACCACGGTGAACCCCAGGCAACCCCCTATTTGTACCAACAACACCGGGCTGCCTGGGTTCCACCAACCGTACCGGGGGGTCCTCCCCCCCGGAGAGGACTACAGGGGGCACATTTTGTGTATGTCTTTCCCTAAGGCGTCTATCCACCTGGATGGCGAGGGACATGGCGGCCTCCAGCGACCTGGGGGCGGCGTACTGCACCAGAGTGTCCTGCAATTTTGGAGACAGACCCTGCACAAATTGACTCCTAAGTGCAGGGTCATTCCACTGAGTGTTAGTGGCCCATCTCCTAAACTCGGAGCAGTACTCCTCAGCAACCCGGGCTCCCTGTTTACACCTACGGAGTCGGGATTCCGCCAGAGAGACGCCATCAGGATCCCCATACACGAGCGCCAAAGCCGCAAAAAACTCGTCCACGGACTCTAAAGATGGTGAATCGTCCGGCAGGGAGAAGGCCCAGGATTGGGGATCCCCTTTCAAAAGGGACATAATGATTCCCACCCGTTGCTCTTCGCTCCCTGAAGAACGAGGACGCAGCCTGAAATATAATTTACAGACTTGCTGAAATACCAAGAATTGATCTCTCCCTCCAGAAAACCGGTCTGGGAGAGATATCTTGGGTTCTGGCTGAGCCTGTCCCTGAATCAAACCTCCAAAGCCCACCAACAGCTGCAGTTGCTGCACCATCTCACCGCCCAGCCCCCTGATCTCTTCAGTAAAGGTCTGCAGTACCTGGGTAAAGGTTTGCATTAGGTCCATGGCTCAGCAGAAAAAAAAAAAAATTTTAAGGTTGGTGATAATGTAACGGTCAACGTGTGACTGGACACAGCGCCTCCAGCAGGGCGAATTTATGACACACGTGACCCTGGATACAGCGCCTCCAGCGTGGCGATTTTAAATAATAAGGGGAAACACAGGAACAATTACAGTGGTGGGCCCTGTAATAGGAAATAGGGACGTGGAGACCTCCTGAGCTCACCTGAGGAAGCGTCCCTGCACTCCTTACGTTCCCTATACAGGCTCCGCACCTGTCGCCGCACGCGAACCTTATGCCCTGACTCGCCCTGAACCTAGTCCCTCGCTAGGGCATTGGCCGGTGTGGAAACTAATCCCACCACTGCACTAGATCACACATAAGGAAAGTCACAAACAGGGGAAATAGAAAACTTAGCTCTCTCTGTGCAAATGCTCCAGCACAGAGTCCAGCAACCGACTGCAGCCTTCCTCCTGAATAGCTGCCACCAAGTTCAGTAAGCGCTGCAAAGAACTCCCTTCAGTGACTCCTTCCACACCAGGACTCAGATTGAGCTGAGCAATCTCTCCAGCTCATTCCACCACCAAGGTTGGTTGCAAATGAACAACTATCACCAACAATGATTGAATACCCTGAGACTCATTTATAGAACCTCAAACCTGATTTATAATTACAAATTAAACCTACCACTAAGGTGCGATACCACTCCCCACCACCGGGCAACTTAGAATGAAAGACACCACGTGTGATAATTCCAATGGCCACCGGGGGCAATCACGTCACACTTTGCACTTGACAAAGTAAAAAAAATTCACTTTGTCAAATTTAAAACTGTCAGATCATGACAGTATTAAGATCACATGAAGTAACTACACCCTCTACTGCTCCTTAGTCACTCTCCATCTGGAATACTGTGTCCATTTCTGGGCACCACATTTTAAAAAAGACATTGAAAAACTGGAGCAAGATCATAAAAGAGCTCCAGGATGGTGAGCGGACTGCAAAGTATGTCCTACGAGGAACGGTTAAAGGATCTAGGAATGTTTAGCTTGCAAAAAAGAAGGCAAAGAGGAGACTTAATAGTTGTTTACAATTTTCTGAAGGGCTGTCACAGTATAGAGGGACCATCCTTATTCCTATTTGCACATGGAAACACGAGAAGCAATGGAATGAAACTGAAAAGGAGGAGGTACAGATTAGATATTAGAAAAAACTTTTTGAAAGTGAGAGTGATCAATGAGTGGAACAGGCTGCCACGAGAGGCGGTGAGTTGTCCTTCAATAGAAGTCTTCAAAAAGAGGCTAGACAGACATTTGTCTGTATGGTTTAGTGAATCCTGTGCTGCACTGAGCAGGGGGTTGAACACAATGACTCTTGAGCTCCTTTCCAACTCTAACATTCTATGATTCTTTGATTATAGGAGTGAGGGCCATACTCAGAAGCTTACAATCTATGAGGAAATAGGGGAGACACAAAAAGCGTATGGTAGAAAATGCTTGTATTGTACAGCCAATGCATCAATAAATACATAGGGGAATTCACATAATGCTGCATGAACCAGTCACCAGCCAGTATCATTACTAGTACAGACCTGTACCTCCCTCATCTCTGCTGAGGACTTTGCGACCTACTTCAAAAACAAGATTGACCAAACAAGGCAAACCTTTACTGTTACACCACCCCACCACTCCATATACCTGACCTCTACCCATCCCTAATAACCTCCCTCTCCAACATCACTGAAGGAGAGCTTACTCATCTCCTTTCCAAATCACACCTCACTACCTGTGCATTCAACTCCATCCCTTCTCACCTGCTCCCCAACCTCACTAACAAGCACATCCCAGCCCTAACCCATCTCTTCAACCTATCGCTATCTTCTGGTACCTTCCCCTCTGCCTTCAAACATGCCACCATCACAACCATCCTCAAAAAAACAAACCTTGATCCAACTGCTATGCCCAGCTATCACCCCATATCACTGCTCCCGTTTGCTTCCAAACTCCTTGAGCATCATGTCCATGCTCAACTTTCCTCCCACCTCTCATCTAACTCTCTCCTTGACAATCTCCAATCTTGTTTCCACCCCCACCACTCCACCGAAATTGCCCTGACAAAAATTACTAATGACTTACTCACAACCAAAGCTAACAGACATTTCTCCATCTTCCTCCTTCTCAACCTGTCCTCTGCCTTCGACACAGTTGACCACTGCCTACTGCCACAGATTCTTTCTTCCCTTGGCATCAAAAACCTTGCCCTGTCCTGGATCGTCTTTTACCTTTCCGACCGCGCATTTAGCATTTCCCACTTCCACAGTACCTATTCATCCCACCCTCTCTCTGTTGGAGTCCCTCAAGGTTCTGTCCTGAGGCCCCTACTTTTTTCCATCTATACTCTAGGCCTAGGAAAACTCAAAAAGTCCCATAGCTTTCAGTACCACCTGTATGCGGATGACACTCAGATCTACCTCTCTGGCCCAGGTGTCACAACTCTGCTCTCCAGAATCCCAGAGTGTCTATCAGCCATATTCTCCTTCTTTACCTCTCGCTTCCTAAAACTCAACCTAGACAAAACCAAACTCATAATCTTTCCCCCATCTCACGTACCTTCCCTACCTGATTTATCTTTTATGGTAAACAGCATCATGCTCTCTCCTGCACCTGAAATCCGCGTCTATGAGTAACTCTTGACTCTTCCCTGTCCTTCAAACCACACGTCCAAACTCTTGCCACCTCCTGTTGCCTCCAACTCAAAAATATTTCCAGAATCCATCGCTTCCTCAGCCCTCAATCTGCTAAAACTCTTGTGCATGCCCTGATCATCTCCTGCCTTGATTATTGCAACACCCTCCTCTGTGGCCTCCCCGCCAACTCTCTTGCACCACTCCAGTCTGTCCTCAACTCTGCTGCCCGACTAATCCACCTCTCTCCTCACTACTCCCCTGTTTCTCCCCTCTGCAAATCCCTCCACTGGCTCCCAATTCCTCAACGAATCCAGTTCAAACCACTAACACTGACCTACAAAGCCATCCACAACCTGTCCCCTCCCTATATTGCTGAACTAATCTTCCACTATCTTCTCTCAAGTAATCTTTGATCCTCCCAAGACCTACTACTCCTCCACACTTATTCGTTCCTCACACAACAGCCTCCAAGATTTCTCCTGATTATCCCCCATCCTCTGGAATTCCACGCCTCAACACATCCGATTATCCACCACCCTCAGGTCCTTCAGATGGAACCTGAAAACCCATCTCTTCAGGAATCTTACAGCCTACAATAATCATTCTGCCGCCTCACCACTGCCCAAGCTGCCGCCTCAACACCACCCAAGCTGCTGCCTCACCACCGCCCGAGCTGCCACCTCACCACCGCCCGAGCTGCAGCCTCACCACCCCCCAAGCTGCCACCTCACCATCACCTGAACTGCTGCCTCACCACCACCCGAGCTGCTGCCTCACTACCTGTAAACAATATCTATTACCTTGTATGTAACCCCTTCTCATGTACAGCACCATGGAATTAATGGCGCTATATAAATAAATAATAATAGTAATAATATTACAGACACAGAATAAGTGAGTGAAGGGTATGTAAAGAGATGCTACGAAGGTCCTGACTTTTATGAAAGTTTTGTATGGGCAAAATTGGCATAGTTATGGGGTTAAACTACCTTACTGTTTGTAATGCATCAAGAAATAAAATAACCGTGTTAATAAGGTTCTGTTGCTGTAATGCAGGATAGCATTGATCAATCATTTCACAGTCATGCATAATCTGCAGGTTCTAAAACCTCCCTATCACTGGAATCTATTATCTATTATCTAGACCTGTACCAAATATGCACTTTATATACACTAATGAAGCTGTGAGCTAGCTCTGGAGGTATTTACAGTCATACTAACCTCTTGCTCCCTGGCCTCCAACTACTAGAGATATTTTCTAATAGACACAGCATAGCGGCATCATAGACAACAAGTTGTATACTGTGTGCATGTTGGTTTAATGGTACGGGTCTAGAATAGGACAGGCAGGGACTTCTAGGAACTGTCAACGTTGAGCGGGGGCACCATATCGAATTTTAGGGTGCCAACCTCCGCTGTTAGATAGGCCATCAGTGTAAAAGGGACTGCTTAGGGCCAGGGTAGGATTGCTACACCACACTGTGTTTTATCACATGCTCATTATCCAGACAATGTTCCCCTATTTCAAGGGCCTGGGAGGTGCTTCTTTTATGTTCACTTTCTAGAAAATTGTGAATGTATTGTTACATTAAACATTAAAAAATTAAATTTTAAGGGTTGTTTTCTTTTTGGTCAATGATTGAAATCACACTCAATATATGGTGTTTTGGATGAATATATACCTCACCTTACAAATTTTGGAAGTTCAATATTCTATTTGTAAGAGCAATGATTATTTCAGGGAATATACTGAAAAAAGAGTTAAAGCCCCCAAAACCTTGAGAAATGTACAAAGCGCATTAATAATCACTGAATGAGCTAACATAAGCCATCCGGCAATTTTATTGTGCTGGACTTGAATCCAATGAGAGCTTTCAGTACTGCTGTCTGTAATGGGAGTGTGATTTACACTATGTTGGATCCATTATAGCTCAGATTAACCCCTTCATCCACAAAGTTGGCCAGAGCCTTTTTTATTACTTGAGATCAAAAGTTTTCTCATTTCATTTAACCTGGATTATAGTGGTCTATTACTTCAAATCCACTATCAAGCCTTCATAAAATTATGTTGTTTTTTACAATTATTCTTCCATCTTATGCTTTTCGTAATCGGTGCTCTCTTTCTGTTTTCTGATCTTACTTTTCTTGATTTCTAAATTATGTATATGCATTCAGATGAGTTTGAACAGTGAATTTGGTCAACCTTAATATACGCATGTTGATTAATCCATTTTTACTGCCAAGATACCTTGACCAGTAAGATATTGAGTTTGTAAAAAGAAGCAAAAGCCTCCGAAAAATAACTGATGTACAGTAATGCCTTATGAACGTATAATACATTTTTATTCAACCTTATTAGAGGTGAGAGGATCTTTTGAAATTCAAATTTTCCAACTTCACTGAATTTTCTTCAAAAGTTTAACTTGCGTCAAATAAAATTGTGTGAATCTCTTCACTGTAAAGCTTGTGATTACTTGTAAAATACAGGTGTGAAAGTGGAGAGAAACCTGCTGACTTCAAGAGCTTACACTTTGATAGGAGAGAGAGAGGACCTCGCTGACTACAAGGGTGTGTGCACACGCTGCGGATTCTGCTGCGGATCCACAGCGGATTTGGCCCTGCGGAAACTGCTGCGGTGTACAGTACCTTTATTTTCTATGGAAAATGAAAACCGCAGTGCACATGCTGTGGATTTTGTCGCGCGGATTTGCTGCAGTTTCAAATCCGCAGCATGTCACTTCTTTGTGCGGAATCTGCAGTGGTTTTACACCTGCTCCATTGTACAGGTGTAAAACCGCAGGCTAATCCGCAGGTAAAACGCAGGTCTTTTGACCTGTGGATTTCGCCAAATCCGCACAAAAAAATCTGCAGCACAATCCGCAACGTGTGCACTTACCCTAAGAGTTTGCACTTTTTAGGTGAGAGAGGATCCCGCTAACCTTAAGAGCTTAAACTCTACAGGCGCAATAGAGAGAGAGAGGACCTCACTGATCATAAAAGCATTTACATTGCTGAAGACAGACTTTCCTAGTGATTGCTGTACAAACTGTGATCCACTGGGCGCTGTCATTCTTTGATGGCCAGGTACTGAGCACCACTGTGCAAGGTAAGATAATCTGTTAGGCATAATGGGGAAGCCACAAGACAACACAAAATAATGTTAGTCACCTCTCTCTGATGCTTAAGCAGTGTAGGAAATGGTGGTGGGCGGGCACATTTTTTATTAGCAAACCAAGATTTGAATCTCAAATGTTTGAATTCGCATGAAACTATGAATTTCAAGAAATTCAACTCTAACTCGTTCCTTATTACTAATACTACAACAAGAGTCATCTTTCCTTTTTTTCTCATAAACAAAATACCTTAAGACAATGGTGTATACAAATATACAAATGTACATGGTGCAATTTATATACATAAAACTGAGTGTATCTATGCATGTATGTATATTTGTGTGTATCAAGCCACACCCACTCCACGTAGCAACCAATCACTAAGCATTTTCACTTCACCAGAGTTATTTAAAAGATGAAAGCTGAGCTGTGACTGGTTGCTATGAGCAACAGTTTTCCTTGTAGACAGCTGTGGTAACTGAGGCCTAATATTCTTATAATTTCTATGGTGTTATCGTACTTCTGTAAAGCTGGAAATAACACAATTTATTACTGTGCCGGCACAGACCACCCTCTGACACAGACTGGAGGGGGAGCCCAGTATCACACAGGATAGGATTAGATACATGGCTCAGCACACAGTATCACACAGGATAGGGCTGAACACACGACTTTGCAGACAGTATCACATAGGATAGGATTAGATGCACAGCTCAGCAGACAGTATTACACAGGATAGGAATAGATACAAAGCTAAGCAGACAGTAACACACAGGATAGGGTTAGATACACGGCTCAGCAGACAGTATCACACAAGATAGGATTAGATACACGGCTCATCAGTCAGTATCACACAGGAGAGGATAAGTTGCACGGCTCAGCAATCAGTATCACACAGGATAGGATTAGATACACAGCTCGGCAGACAGTATCACACAGGATAGGATTAGATGCACGGCTCAGCAGACTGTATCACACAGGATAGGATTAGACACATGGCTCAGCAGACAGTATCACACAGGATAGGATTAGATGCATGGCTCAACACACAGTATCACACAGGATAGGATTAGATACATAGCTCAGCAGTCAGTATCACACAGGATAGGATTAGATACACGGCTCAGCATACTGTATCACACAGGATAGGATTAGATACACATCTCAGCAGTCAGTATCACACAGGATAGGATTAGATACATAGCTCAGCAGACAGTATCACACAGGAGAGTATTAGAAACATGGCTCAACAGTCAGTATCGCACAGGATAGGATTAGATACATGGCTAAGCAGTCAGTATCACACAGGATAGGATTAAATGCATGGCTCAGCACACAGTATCACAGAGGATAGGATTGGATATATGGCTCATTAGACAGTATCACACAGGATAGGATTAGATACACGGTTCAGCAGTCAGTATCACACAGGATAGGATTGGATACACAGGTTAGCAGACAGTATCACAAAGGATAATATTAGATACACAGCTCAGCAGACTGTATCACACAGGAGAGGATTAGATACATGGCTCAGCAGACTGTATCACACAGGAGAGGATTAGATACATTGCTCAGCAGACTGTATCACACAGTAGAGGATTATATACATGGCTCAGCAGACTGTATCACACAGGATAGGGTTAGATACATGGCTCAGCAGAAAGTATCACACAGGATAGGATTAGATACATGGCTCAGCAGAGTGTATCACACAGGATATGATTAGATACATGGTTCAGCGTACTGTATCACATAGGATAGGATTAGATACATGGCTCAGCAGACAGTATCACACAGGATAGGATTAGATACACATCTCAGCAGACAGTATCACACAGGAAAGGATTAGATACACGGTTCAGCATACTGTATCACACAGGATAGGATTAGATACACAGGTAGGCAGACAGTATCACAAAGGATAGGATTAGAGACACAGGTCAGCAGACAGTATCACACAAGATAGGATTAAATACACGGCTCAGCAGTCAGTATCACACAGGATAGGATTGGATACACAGGTCAGCAGACAGTATCACAAAGAATAGGATTAGATACGTGGCTCAGCATACTGTATCACACAGGATAGGATTAGATACACAGCTCAGCAGACAGTTTTACACAGGATAGGTTTAGATACAAGGACTCAGCAGACAGTATCACACAGGATAGGATTGGATACACAGCTCAGCAGACAGTTTCACACAAGATAGGAATAGATACACAGGTCAGCCGACAGTATCACAAAGGATATGATTAGATACATGGCTCAGCAGACTGTGTCACACAGGAGACGATTAGATACACGGCTCAGCAGACAGTATCACACAGGATATGATTATATATATGGCTCAGCAGAGTGCATCACAAAGAATAGGATTTTATACGTGGCTCAGCATACTGTATCACATAGGATAGGATTAGATACACGGCTCAGCAGACAGTTTTACACAGGATAGGTTTAGATACATGGGTCAGCAGACAGTATCACACAGGATAGGATTGGATACACATCTCAGCAGACAGTATCACACAAGATAGGAATAGATACACAGCTCAGCAGACAGTATCACACAGGATATGATTAGATACATGGCTCAGCAAACAGTATCACACAGGATTGGATTAGATACAGGGCTCAGCACACAGTATCACACAGGATAGGATTAGATACACAGCTCAGCAGACAGTATCACACAGGATAGGATTAGATACACAGCTCAGCAGACAGTATCACACAGGATAGGATTAGGTACACGGCTCAGCAGACAGTATCACACAGAATAGTATTAGATACATGGCTCAGCAGACAGTATCACACAGGAGAGGATTAGGTACACAGCTCAGCACACAGTATCACACAGGATAGGATTAGATACACGGCTCAGCAGACAGTATCACACAGGATTGGATTAGATACAGGGCTCAGTACACAGTATTACACAGGATAGGATGAGATACACAGCTCAGGAGACAGTATCACACAGGATAGGAATAGATACACAGCTCAGCAGACAGTATCACACAGGATAGGATTAGGTACATGGCTCAGCAGACAGTATCACACAGGATAGGATTAAATACACGGCTCAGCAGACAGTATCACGCAGGATAGCATGAGATACACATCTCAGCAGACAGTATCACACAGGATAGGAATAGATACACAGCTCAGCAGACAGTATCACACAGGATAAGATTAGGTACACGGCTCAGCAGACGGTATCACACAGGATTAAATACACAGGTCAGCAGACTATCACACAGGATAGGATTAGATACACGACTCAACAGACTGTATCACATAGGATAGGATTAGATACACGGCTCAGCAGACAGTATCACTCAGGATAGGATTAGATGCACAGCACAGCAATAGGATGTGCCAAAGGAGAGGACATTTTCAGTCCAAGAATTCCTCTCATTCCATCTGATTTGACTTTTGATTTTAAACGCCTCCAGTTTCCAGTTCAACTGCTATTTGCAATGTCCATTAACAATGCTCAGGGACAGTCCATGAAAGTAGTAGGGATCGATTTGCAATCTCCATGCTTTTCTTATGGTCAACTTTACGTGATCTGTTCAAGAGTTGGAACTGCCAAGAATCTGTTCATCTTTGCACCGAGAGGTAAAAACCAAACATGTTGTTTATCAAAAGGCTCTTGAATAAGTTGAAAATAAAATACTATCAATACTTGGGTAATCGTTTAGTTAATTTGTGTTGCAAATCTGTAGTGTTGAATATATTATGTGAAAAGTTTTTATGTGCAATATAATCACAATTTGTTATAACTAATCACAGTTAGTTACTATGCACAGGCAACGCCAGGCTCTTACGCTAGTTACAAATAGGGATGAGCGCTCATCGGCTATCTACTTATTCAGCAAGCTATAGTGCTTAACGAAGAAGCTGCATCGGGAACCCGGATTCCTGGAGCGTTCCTGATAATTAGCTGTTCGACTTCTCAGCTGCATGTGTCGCATCTGTGTGACAATCGACAATCTCAACACATGCATGGAGAGCCCAATAAACAGGCTCTCCATGCATGTATTGTGATTGTCACACAGCTGCAACACATGCAGCTGCTGCCCCGAACAGATAATTATCAGGATCTCTCCTGGTATCCGAGTTCCCAATGCAGTTTCTTCGGTAAGCACTATAGCTTGGAGGGAGCCAACGATGATCGTTCATCTCTAATTACAAACTGCACTGGTCTCCAAGATTTGTTAGATCAATTATTTCAATATATCTTCCTATTTTTCCACAACAAAGGTGCTACAATTTACATGTATATAATTTTTAAGAAAAAAAATATCAGCTGAAGGGAAAATGCAATCTCAGCATCGGGGTTTTGTCATTTTGATGAAGGTGGTCCAGTCCAGTTTTATGATGATTTTAAAGACCATAGAATCATTATGTGTGTGTCCATTGTTCCTGTAACTAAATAAATTAACTAAAGTGAGCCTATACTCTACCAAAAATGTCTGATTTCAGGAAATAATTAAATGCATATTACGCAATATATATAAAATGAACAGAAGACAACATACAGCGCTGGCAAAAATTAAGAGACCACCGCATCAAAATCCTGTCATGGATAGCCCAATCTCCTGACCTGAACCCCATTGAAAACCTCTGGATTGTAATCAAGAGGATGATGGATAGTCACAAGCCATCAAAAAAGAAGAACTGATTAAATTTTTGTGCCAGGAGCAGTGTGAAAGTCTGGTGGCAAGCATGCCAAGACGCATGAAAGCTGTGATTAAAAATCATGGTTTTTCCACAAAATATTGATTTCTGAACTCTTCCTGAGTTAAACCATTAGTATTGTTGTTTCTAAATGATTATTAACTTGCTTTCTTTGCATTATTTGAGGTCTGAAAGCACTGGTTTTTTATTTAATTTTGACCATTTCTCATTTTTAGAAAAAAAATATATACTCGTGTATAAGTCGAGATTTTCAGCTCATTTTTTGGGCTGAAAGTCCCTCTCTCAGCTATTACGCAAGTCATATACCAGGGGGGATCAGTGGGGGAAAGGGAGCGGGGGTGTCAGAGATCAAACTCACCCCCTCCTGGCTCGTCTCTGCAGCCCCCTGCTTGTTCCATGTTCTCGGCGCCCCTGCTCTTCATGCTTCAGCAGTCACGTGATACAGTTCATTAAAGTCATGAATATGCGCATATACATGAGTTTAATGAGCGGTACCATGTGACTGCTGAAGCAGGAAGAGCAGCGGTGCCAAGAACATGGAACAAGCAGGGGGGCTGTGCTGCAGAGACGAGCGCCAGGAGGGGTGAGTATGAACGGGGGAGCCATATTCACCTGTCCCAGCACATCGCTGTGATGTCTTGCGTCCTTTGCAGTGACATTCAGGTCAGAGGGCGCAATGACATAGTTAGTACGTGCCCTCTGCCTGAACAATCACTGCAGAGCTGGCAATGCTGATAAGCAGCGGGTAGCGACGGAGGTGAGTATACAGGTTTTTTTGTTTTTTTTGTTTTTTTGTAACAGAGGCAGCAGCAGCAACAACATGATGGGGCCACTCACTGTCTTTATTATCTGGGGCCACTCACTGTGCAGCAAAACTGGGACCAGTCACTGTGCAGCATTATCTGGGGCCACTCACTGTGCAGCATTATCTGGGGCCACACACTCTGCAGCAATATCTGGGGCCACTCACTGTGCAGCATTATCTGGGGGCACTCACTGTGCAGCATAACTGGAGCCACTCACTGTGCACCCTAGGCTTATACATGAGTCAATAAGTTTTCCCAGTTTTTTGTGACAAAATTAGTGGGGTCGGCTTATACACGAGTATATACGGTAATTGTATTGCTTGGAAATTCGGAGACATGTAGTCAGTGGGTTATAGAATGAAAGAACAATTTACATTTTACTCAAAAATATACCTATAAAAGAGAAAAATCAGACAAACTGAACATTTTGTAGTGGTCACTTAATTTTTGCCAGCGCTACATATTATTGACATATTTATTTGTCAGATCCATCATTGCTGGTGAGGAAGAAGCACCCGAATGAGAGCTCTCCATTCAAGAAATGGAGAGAGACTCTGTATGTGCCACCAGCTATCATTTAGGTATTTGTGTGTGATCATTTACAGAACACTCTTTTGATTAACAGCTGGTCCCTCATATATGTCCAATAAACTTCACTAGATGACTCTAATTGGAAACCCTCTAGTTGATCACTTATAGAAAATTTTTGTTTTCTTTGGGCATAAAAGTATTTACATCAAACCCTCTCATTGGAAATCCATTTAGGTTATATAAACTGAAGGAGGCCATCAGCAGTTTGTATTACTCCAAGATTTTAAATCTATCTGTTCAAGTAGAACAACCACTGGATAACTATGTTACAAAAAAAATATTTTTATAATTTCATGAAACAGGAAAACTTTGTATACACAGTTAAATTCAGCATAGTCATGTATATAGATTTACATCTGGATTCCACTTTCTGCTCACTTTTAGTTTGTCTAAATGAATGTGGTAAGAATATTAAAGGAAGATAACTCAGCCTAAATCTCATAATTTGTCTTCCACCAATCTTCCTGCTTTAATTCTGAATATTTTAAAGCAATAATTAAATCTGAGTTTTCTCCAACCTAAATTGCCAAGTGTAATTTCTAGCTTTTTAAACCTTCGAGGAATTGATAATAACAATATTAAGATAAAAAAGCCAAAAGAATATTTGCTAGTGATCCCCAAGGTGGATAGAAAATGTACATATTCACACAGGAAAACAATTTCTGGATCAGGAAATGTAATCTCTTTGTTTACTGCTCTGTATATGTAGGACATTTTATACAGTGTCAGTGGGACACTGTGGAGAATGTAAGAAGCTCATTTGTATCTCTGATACTTCACATTATTTTTTCAGGCTAAATAAACAGCGGAGGTGAAGGTACATGTTGTTAAACATCTGTGTTAGTCTAATTATGTTAAGTGCCCATGTGAATCAATAAGTACACAAACATCGCAAACAAATATGTATAAGCTGAATAAATACTTCACAAAAAGACAGCACAGAAATTGTTTCTCCTAATGTGTAGCTTTTTATGCACATTAAAACATAAGGTTCAGCATCTACAACGCTCAGCAAAAATGAGTACACCCCAAACAGATTTGTCAGAAAACCTTTTGTCTTCTTTCAGAATTAACATTTTTGATGTGATGCTATTCTGCAAAACTGCAAAACACAAATCAAGATTTGTTATGTTGCACACCCAGAAAAGTAATTTTCCTAACAAATTCATCCAAGACAATGTTGCAAAACTGAGTCCCATCCTTCCCAAATTAAAGTCGTAGAAGCAAAGCTAAAGCTTAGACGACAAAATTCTAATTAACATGAATTCAACCACAGGTTAGTCTAATTATTTAATAAACAGGTGTCCAGCCAACAGTGGACGATAAAAGGGCATTACTTAACAAGGAAAATCACTTCCCATTTCATACTATGATTAATGGCACTACATGGAAGAGTAATGTCTCAAGATCTGAGGAAGAAAACATTTCTTTACACAAGAGAGATGAAGGCTATAAGAAGATAAACAAAGTTTTACTTATCAGTTAGAATTTACAGTATATTACTTTGGAGATAAAAGGTATGTCCACTTAAAAAAAAGCAAATCCTTTATTTTTGATCCATTAAATCATGTTCTTTAGTCCATTAAACCTTCTCTGATGTGCTTCTGGCACTGACTGCACCCTTAGTCAATTACTCTTAAGTAGAGATGAGTGACTTTGCCTTTTTTCGGGTCGAGTCGGGTTTCATGAAACCCGACTTTCGCAAAAGTCAGGTAGGAAGCAATCGGCCGATTATCGTGAAAAGTCGAAGGCTGACTGAAACACGAAACCCAATGCAAGTCAATGGGGAAGAAAAGTCGGCAGGGAGTGGAGGACAGTAAACACACCTACAGTGCCCATTTTAATGCCAAAAACATCAGTTCTTATTACTTAAGCTTGTCAACCTTAATTTACTTTATAATAATAGTTAGGCATTGAAAACTGGGGGTTATTTGGCTAAAGTTGGGGGGGTAGGGCTGGCTCCAGATTGTCACTGGGCTCCTTTAACACATGCCACAATTCATGATCCTCTGATTTGGCAGAGAAATAGCGGTATAGTACAATGAAAAATACTTCACTTCTTACATCACATGACTGATATCCATTTTAAATTCTCCAATAGCTCCAAAAACAGACAGTATATTACTCCATACAGTATTATGGCCACCGCATAGTGCGCCATACAGAGTAATGAGGCCCATATATTTCTCCATACAGAATCATTGGTCCCATACAATTGTTTGAAACAGTGTATGATGAGCTCCACATGATGCTACAGTATATGTTGGTCCCCATGGATGAAGCTCCACTGTCTTATGGGCCCAAATAATGCTCCATATATAATGGGCCCAATTTCTAATGCTCCAGTGTATAATGGGCCCTGTAAATGCTGCTCCAGTGTCTGATGTCCCCTATTTGGAAAGCTCCAGCATATGTTGGACCTCACGGATAAGGCTGTAGTGTACTATTGGTACAAATAATGCTTCATATATAATCTGCCCCACTTACAATGCTCCAGTATATGATGGGCCCCATGGATGATGCTCCAGTGTCTTATGGGCCCAAATAATGCTCCATATATAATGGGCACCATTTCTAATGCTCCAGTGTATAATGGGCCCTGTAAATGCTGCTCCAGTGTCTGATGTCCTCCTTTATAATGGTCCAGTGTATGGTGGGCCCCATATATCATTCTCCAGAGTATGGTGATCCCCAAAAATTGCTCCCAACCTTTAAAACAATTAAATGTCTCCTCTCTAGGGAATCCCAGTACTAGTCTGGACTCCTCATCGTCCCCATCTTCCATCTCTCACACTTGGACTGTTTAGGCAGAGGGCGTACAGACGTGATGTCATCGCGCTCTCTGACCAGAATGTCACAGTCACAGTCAGGAAACGCAGAAGACATCACGGCGGTGGAGCAGGGAGAGGTAAGTATTTCAACTTTACAAGTGCTGTGATCCTAAGCCAGCAGGGGGGCCCATTCGTTGGTGACAGCACTGGCACAGGCCCCCTCATAGTATGGTGGTGTGTCTGACGGTGGGTGGGCCCTCTCACCGGCAGAGACACTTTTGCGTACTATGAGGGGCCCTTTGCTAGTGCCATCACCCATGAGTATGCCCCCCACCTGCTCAAGGAACCTGCACTTTCATCTGCACCTTCCTCTTTGTCACGGTGTAAGGTGGTATAGTATGTGGGAAGGGGAACCTGAGTTTCATCAGGGTCAGATTCTGGCTGTGTAGAGTGCGAGGGGAATGTAGAGGTGTGGGTCAATGTACCAGCAGAATCATCTAGCAGTTGCTGGGCATCAGTGCACTTGTGGCGCCCCCAGGAGTACGGTCGCGACAGTGGCATTTCCTTCCTCCTAGGGAATGTGATGCCATGCTTGGGAGCAACGAAGGATCTCTCTAACAGTTAAACTAACACACAACACAGTTCCCACTCCAGGCCAGCTCTTAACCTGACTGCTGAGGAGCTGCTCTCTATGGTCGGGAGGAGGAAAGTTAGGGCAGTCTGTGAAGGGAAGGGGAAGTGTGTGGACGTGAGAAGGGGAGCTGTAGGATGAGCAAAGTTAAGGCTCACTCCTAGCTGGAGCGCATGGTCCGGATTCCGGTCTCCGAGTTTGTAGGGACACTGACTGTCCTGCAGCAGAAACCGGAGGAAGGAGCAGCTGTAAATGCTCTGTTCCCAACTAAGGCTCAGAGGCCCCAGCAGCGACGTGTGTGAGCCAGAAGGAAAAGGCTACGGCTGCCTGCCATACGAGAAAGTTCTATAAGAGAGTCAAAGGGGGAACTTCAGTGAACTCAGTACTGCGAGTACCTCAGACAAGCGCTAGAACGGAGGCCACACTACCTATCTGCAGAGAGAGAATTCCTAATTTGCTTCCAGGCTGACCAACTCCTTCTCCATCTGTACTCTGGGTCCTGGGCGGCACTTACCAAGTACAGGTAAATGAACTGCATAACTGCGTCTGTCATCTTTCTCCTGCGCCTGGTGCATGGCTCTCCTACATCCTGCACTGCACACCATCTACCAACTCTTTCATCTGCCCTGCAACTACGGCCGTACCTGTGCAAGGCTTCTACATCTTAGCTGCACCTCAACATCTGTCCCAGAGGAGCGACACTGCAGCGCTGGTCAATCTGATCAGAAACCACAGATGGCGTCACGTATCAATCACCTATAAACCCATAAACATTATTCACCCCTTTGCATTGATGCCCAGGGCCACGGACTGGGTCACCACCTTTCTGGATCCTGTCAGCGCTGGCGGACTGCCACGGCTGAGCAGGGTCAGTCACCCAGACTACGGGAGGGCCCGGGGTCTGAAACAGCAGGGAAAGTTCTGAGAACAGGACCTGCGACACTAAAGGAAGTAAAAAATACAAGGACCTACGATCATGTGACCACAGGGGGTGCTGCAGTAGATGACTGTAGGATTCCATTACAGGAATCCCGGAGTAAAGATTAGAGGAACTCAGGTCAGACAAGCGGGGGGGTCATACACAGAGAGGGCAGCGTGGTACCAAAGGAGCAAGCAGAGAATAGTCAGAACGTAAGCAATGAGTCAAACACAGAGATAGCAACGCAGTACAAAAGGAACAGGCAGAACTCGTAACAGGGACTGAACCAGGTCAAAACCAAACAAGCATAAAATATCACAGTCACAAAGCACACCAGGGTCACAAACACTCGGCCAAGGATCTGAGTATAAGCGACAAGGAATGAGTCCACAATGAGGCTATAAAAAGCATCCCAGAATCTCAGCATGAGGCTGTCCAGATTAACGTCTGAACTACCTAATCCCATGAACTAAACAGATCATGACACCACCTCTGTGATACATCCCTCTGAGACACCGGCCCAGTACCGATTAACCCCACTGCCCTGGCTGGCGACCCACACTCCATGTCAGATTCATCTTGGACTGGGGAATTCACGATTTGACTTGATAACCCAGGCATGGTGTGTGAGAAAGAGCTACATGGACTAATGTGAAGTGTGGCAAACATGAAAAGAGAAGGAAGATCCGGCACTGGAGACTTGATAAAATCCACGATGAGTTTTATTCACATAATTTCATGATAAAACCATAAAGGGGAAAACAGACCCCCACGCCTGACGCGTTTCGAACCTTACACCAGGTTCTTCCTCAGAGACATGAAACAAAACAGTTCACAAAATGATTATAAACATTCCTAATCAGCAGAGGGACTCCACACATGTGTATAATCAAAGAGGCAGACAACTAAGCCCTCAAATCACTGGTGGAGTCACTCCCTTGCAAGAAGAAAAAAAAAAGGGAAAAGACCTAAACAACAATGGACAAGACATAGAATATATAAAAACATGTGCAATACACACGTATGAATGCATAAATACATAGCAACTTTCAAATGACAAAAAAAAAAAAAAAATCTCAGCACTCAATAGAAATACATAAGATCATTTCTATAATTTAAACCTTGCGGATATCGTGCATCAAGCGCAAGTATCCAGAAGGCTTCCCGACAGTGTAGTAAATGTTCCCAGTCACCCCCTCTGGGGGGTTTCAATACCCGTTCTATTCCCTTAACTTTAAGACTGCATAAATTACCCTTGTGTATTTCAAGGAAATGTTTGGACAAGCCAGACACATTCCTATGACTGGACATAGACTCTGGATTAGAAGCGGTGATGTGCTCACTTAGTCTCCTCTTCAGGCTGCGTGTAGTACAGCCAATGTAATATAAACTGCACAATGTGCACTCTGCCATATACACTAAGTGTGTGGTGTTGCAATTCATGTAGGTTTTAATTTTGTAGGTTTGTTGTGTACTAAAATTAACAAATTTATCTGTAATATCCATATAGCGGCACAAACCACACAATTTTTCACCACACTTAGAATTGCCCAAGTAATTTAACCACGTAGGTTTAGTGCAATCAGACAAATACAATGAGGGGGACAAAAAATGACTCAAATTTTTAGCTCTCTTTGGAACACACCTATGTCCACCAGCCAATATCTGCGATAAGACTGGATCTTGATGCAGTAAGGGAAGATGTTTATTTATGATTTTAATAACACCCTTGTAATCTGAACTGAAAGCGGTAGAAAAAGTGGGAATATTTTTATTTTGATTAGTGTGTACCATATCATTCTGCAATAAACTACTCCTAGTTTTGTTATCCACTTTTTTAATAGCCCTATTTAACATCCAGTTCTTATAACCCCTTTTTGATAGCCTGGTGATAGACCCCCCTTTGTCTGATTGGCGGACCACTATATGTTGGTTCTTACTTAGTAAATGAAGCGCATGCTGCTCAATTGCAGATAAATTCATACAAGACTGCACATCTGAATCCAACAGAGATTTAACATCACGTTCTATTGCCCTCTGGAAAGTATCCATAATGGGCACTCTAGATATCAGGGGATAAAAAGTGGGGTTAGATATCTGTGCATTTGTGTCACATTGTACTGCTGTATGTTGATTTGTGGTTTGATCGTTGTGATGTATCTCCCTCTCCTGGCATGCTTAAGTTTTTTGAGTATATTGGGACTAATTCTTTGAATATTAAATTCACCCACGAAATACATGGCATTTGTGCCACATATCTGGATGTTAAAATTATGGGAGATGTCAAAACGGGGAATATATATACTTCCCTATATAGAAAAGATACCAGTGGTAATGCCATATTGCATGCTGATAGTTGTCACCCGCCACATGTGATACGAAATTTACCGTTGGGTGAATTAATCCGTGCCAAAAGATCATGCTCTAATGACGCTCTTTATGAATCCGAACGTCGTAAAATTTGCACCAGGCTATCAAAAAGGGGTTATAAGAACTGGATGTTAAATAGGGCTATTAAAAAAGTGGATAACAAAACTAGGAGTAGTTTATTGCAGAATGATATGGTACACACTAATCAAAATAAAAATATTCCCACTTTCTCTACCGCTTTCAGTTCAGATTACAAGGGTGTTATTAAAATCATAAATAAACATCTTCCCTTACTGCATCAAGATCCAGTCTTATCGCAGATATTGGCTGGTGGACATAGGTGTGTTCCAAAGAGAGCTAAAAATTTGAGTCATTTTTTGTCCCCCTCATTGTATTTGTCTGATTGCACTAAACCTACGTGGTTAAATTACTTGGGTAATTATAAGTGTGGTGAAAAATTGTGTGGTTTGTGCCGCTATATGGATATTACAGATAAATTTGTTAATTTTAGTACACAACAAACCTACAAAATTAAAACCTACATGAATTGCAACACCACACACTTAGTGTATATGGCAGAGTGCACATTGTGCAGTTTATATTACATTGGCTGTACCACACGCAGCCTGAAGAGGAGACTAAGTGAGCACATCACCGCTTCTAATCCAGAGTCTATGTCCAGTCATAGGAATGTGTCTGGCTTGTCCAAACATTTCCTTGAAATACACAAGGGTAATTTATGCAGTCTTAAAGTTAAGGGAATAGAACGGGTATTGAAACCCCCCAGAGGGGGTGACTGGGAACATTTACTACACTGTCGGGAAGCCTTCTGGATACTTGCGCTTGATGCACGATATCCGCAAGGTTTAAATTATAGAAATGATCTTATGTATTTCTATTGAGTGCTGAGATTTTTTATTTTTTTTTTTGTCATTTGAAAGTTGCTATGTATTTATGTATTCATACGTGTGTATTGCACATGTTTTTATATATTCTATGTCTTGTCCATTGTTGTTTAGGTCTTTTCCCTTTTTTTTTTTTTTTTTTTTTCTTCTTGCATCACTCCACCAGTGATTTGAGGGCTTAGTTGTCTGCCTCTTTGATTATACACATGTGTGGAGTCCCTCTGCTGATTAGGAATGTTTATAATCATTTTGTGAACTGTTTTGTTTCATGTCTCTGAGGAAGAACCTGGTGTAAGGTTCGAAACGCGTCAGGCGTGGGGGTCTGTTTTCCCCTTTATGGTTTTATCATGAAATTATGTGAATAAAACTCATCGTGGATTTTATCAAGTCTCCAGTGCCGGATCTTCCTTCTCTTTTCATGTTTGCAACACATGGTGGTCAGCCATTTGCTCCCTAGGCACGACCGGCTTACAGGACTATTTTGGTGAGCACAAATTTCCCTTTCCCCTTCCTAATTTTCTAATGTGAAGTGTGGCCTGCTGCATCATTCACTTTTGGTGGGGGTGAAGGACATAGGGAAAGGGGTTCTTCCTGACCAGGAGTCAGCACTTGATGACTCAGTGCTTGCATTTTTTGAAACTTCAGAAGAGGAGGGCATATTAGATGGAGTCTGTTTTGGCAACATAAGCCAAAACCAGTTCCTGATGCTCCGGCTTTAAAAGCGGTTGACCTACTCCCAGAAAAGGTAGCCTTCCAGGCCTTCCAGAGCCAGACCATGATGCAGGCTCAACACCTCCTGCCTTAGCTGCTATTGTGCTTTTGCCACTACCAGCAGATGCACCACTACCATCAGTACCAGCTGCCCCCCCACACCCACGTCCGCAGCATCTTCCACCATGCTTCCAAATTTTGGAGAAAATGTACCCAAAATAACATCAAATAGATGGTACTGAATCAGAAGCGTACAGCTGTATACAGTCAAAGGATAATTGTAAATCTCTGTATATATTTCATGAGTCACACAGAGACACTCACAGGCTCAGTATGGATTAGACAGAAATATAAAAAGTAAAAAAAGGGTACAGTATCATCAGATAGCAAGTATATATAGTATAGTTTAAACATTCTAAATCTCTGTGTATATTTCAGGAGGCAGACACAGATGCTCTCAGGCTCAGTATGGATTACAACACAATATAAAAAGCCATAAAACGGTAATGGATCTGAAGCGTACAGCTGTATACAGTGAAATTATCACACATGTGGGCCAATGTTCCAGGTGTCAATGATACACTTAGAGAGGTGGGTGGAGGAGGACTTTCTGGCAGAAAGGGTACAGTATCACCAGATACCAGGTATACATAGCATAGTTTAAACATTAAAAATGTACGTCTATATATCAGGAGTAGTGTTGATCCACCCCGCTAGTGTTCAAGTTCTGTTCGGTTCGTCGAACAGGAGGCAAGGTCGTCGAATGTTCGTCAAACGTTCGACGAACACCGTCGAACCCCATTGAAAACAATGGCAGGCAAACACATACAAACACATAGAAAACACATACAAAACACCTTAAAAGGTGTCCCAAAGCAGACAAAATGCTCAGAAGACACAAATAACATATGGAAAAGGGCAACTACATATAGAAAAGAGGTGGAGGAGTAAAAGGAGGAGGAGGAGACACAGATATAGGCATGTCATGCCCTTATAAAGTCAAGAAAGACTGGAATAAAAATCTAAAATACAAAAAAAAATTCTAAAATTGAATAAGATCATATACCGTCGGACTTCCCACCATAAATTATGCCATCTGCCGATCGGGCGGCATTATTCCCACGACCCTCCGAACAGCGTCCATGAAGGCAAAGTGTTTGGTTTACGGGGGCAGTGTGTTTGCAAAGCTGAACCTTAAAGGAATGTCCAGAAGGGCACCACCACAAGGAGTGGAGCCTGCGACTTAATTGGACTCCACACGGGCAACCTAAACCATGCCAGCCACGGAAAGGATGGACAGATTGCAAGCTTTCTCGATTCTGTGGGTGGTGGTGCATGGCCGTTTTTAGTTGTGCTAGCGATTTGTCAGCTTAATTCCGTTAACGAACGAGACTCCGGCATGCCCCCGTGGTCCGCGTCCAGCATACTAGAGGGACAAGCGAGGCTCTGGCACGTGGGATCAAGCAATAACAGGTCTGTCATGCCCTTACATGTCCGGGGCTGCACGCGCGCTACACTGAAAGGACCAGCGTGTGTCACTTACAGGTGCAGATAACCCGCTGAACCCCATTAGTGATGGGGATCTGGGATTCCAATTCTTCCCTGCGAACGAGGATTTCCCAGTAAGTGCAGGTCAACCGGAATTAGGCCTAACCGGCATTCCAGAAAGAATGTGCAAAAATTAAGTGTCCAAACCACAGATGCTGTAGCTTGCTTAACAGCTGGGCTCCTCTGCTGAGTAGCACACAGTTCTTACATAAACATGCGGCATAGCTTGGTTCACAGGTGGGCAACTCTGCTGAGTAGCAGACAGTGCTTACATAAACAGGTGGCATAGCTAGGTTCACAGGTGGGCTCCTTTGCTGAACAGTAGACACAGGTACTAGGCCCAAAGTATTGACTGGGCTAAATGGAGTTAGAAAAATGGTTCTTACATAAACAGGCGGCACAGCTTGGTACATGGGTGGGCTCCTCTGCTGAGTAGCAGACACAGTTACTAGGCCCAAATTATTAACTGGGATAAATGCAGTCAAAAACTGGTTCTTTCATAAACAGGCGGCATAGATAGGTTCACAGGTGGGCTCCTCTGCTGAATAGCAGACAGAGCTACAAGGCCCAAAATGATTTTCTGGACAAGATGCGGTAAAAAATTATTAGAAACACACACGGTGTAGCTCCTTGACAGGTGTACTACACTGCTGGCTACCAGACACCGCTACTATGCCATGAAACTGTCTATTAACATTGAAAACCATTATTAATGTGAAAATAAAGTTACGCTTTTGGTGAACTAACCGTTCTCGAACGGAACCTCGAACAGCTGAATTTTAAGCAAAGTGTTCGAGTTCGACGAACGGCTGGAAAACAGCGCCAAAACAACTCTAATTTGAACTTGGCAAACAGTTCGACTCGAACACCGCTCATCTCTAATCAGGAGGCAGGCTCAGACGGTCTCAGGCCCAGTATGGATTCGACAAGATTGTAGAAAGTTGAGAAAGGGTACAGTATCACCTGATAACAGGTATTTATAGCATAGTTTAAACATTAAAAATCTCTGTGTATATTTCCGGAGTCCGACAAAGACACTCACAGCCTCAGTATGGATTAGACAAGAATCTAAAAAGTAGAAAAAGGGTAATGCATTCGAAGCATACACCAGTATACACTGTTGGGGTATTTTTCAATCTTCATATATACTTCAGTCTCAGTAAGACAGTCCAGACTCTCCGCAAGAGGAAATGAGATGGATACAAGTACAGAAGGAAAGTCGAGTGATTGCAGAAATTTTGGAATTACTAATCACGGGAAAAACTCCCGGGAGAATTCTCAGAGGCGATGCTGACCCTCAATTACTTTGTCTGTGGAGACAGTGAAAACAGTTCTTTGTGAAGAAAGGGTTGCTGTATCGCAGTACCGTGGAAACCATCACCGTTACTCATCTCCATCAAATTGTGATCACAGGGAGAGATGTAGACATGGTCCTCACTGCCTATCATGATCTGTCAGGAAACTTTGGAGTGCAAAAGACAGAAGCCACAGGCCGTAGGCAAATCTATTGGATTGGCATGAGAGGACACATTTAAAAATGTGGGCAGGAATGTCCCACGTCTGTGAGAAAGAAAACTTTTATGAATGGGTCGCCGAGGAGAAAAAAAACAACACAAGCTAAGTCTCAGAAAACCAGAGAGGTTGGTAACTATGCAGACTGCAGAACCCTGATCCTAACCATGCAGCTAGCAGCAGTCGTGGAGCGTTCCTATGATGGTCCTAGACACCTCATCACAACCGGAGAGCTAAATAAGCCTAAAGCAGGAAAATAGGAAAACTAACTGTCCCAGAGCATACCCCAAAGGAAAGACAGCCCCCCACATGTACTGACGGTGAAACAAGATGAAAACACAAACAAAGGCAGGAAAATAAGCTGAGCAAACGATTGGCCAAACTAACTAGAAAGGACAGGAAAGGAAAGATACTGTCTGCAATCTGCCAAAAACACTACCAAAAATAATGTCCAATACTTCTGATAGCAAAATTAACCCTGAAGTCATTAGACTTCTCCCACTATATCAGCACTCTGAAATATTCTGAGACAGAGCAAAAAGAGGCCAAAATAATAAGTTACAAAAAAGGCAAATTGGCAAATACAGATAAATAAGAGTGGAAATTCAGCACAGCCCAGCCGGGCTGGCAGACCACACAAAAACTGAATTGACCAGCAAGAGCAAGTGTGAACATTAGCAAAACAAACTTAACTTGAGAAGACTGGAACAGAGCTGAGGTCCAAGACCTGAGGAGCAAACTGAATCAACAGCACCAGGATAGGGCGTCGGCTATCTTATATCCAGTCTGAAACTCCAGAGAGCCAATCTTTATCCTCCTCATCAGGTGGCAGATCACTACCAATTAAACCAACCTCACTACCTCCTGTCACCACCAGAGGGATAACGGAAGGAGAACTCTCAACTGGTGGAGCATAAAATGAGCTCATAACAGAAAACTGTGAAAGCTGATGATAAATCTCCACTGCATCTCATTGTGAGTCGACGTCCATAACAAATGGAAGACATTGATCATCTGAAGATAGAGCCCAGCAGGACAGGGCATAGCAACATCTTAACCATCATCTATCAGTTCACCAAATTTGTAGTGGCAGTCACAGTGAAGGATTTAACAGCCCAGACTACACAGCGGTGGATCAGGGAGAGGTAAGTATTGCAAGTGCTGGGGCTCTGAGCAAGCAGGGGGGCCCACTTGTGGGCGGCGGTACTGGCACAGGGTCCCTCATAGTACGCCGGTGTGTCTGACGGCGGGTGTGCACCCCCACTGTCAGAGACACTTGATTTTACTATGAGGGACCCTGTGCCAGTGCCGTCGCCCAAGAGTGGGCCCACCCACCTGTCCAGGGCAACGGCACTCGCACGGGTGCGTGTGCCAGGTGGTGACCCCGGCCCTGGGGGGAGGCAGCCCAGTTAGGGAGGTTGAAAAAATAGCATATGTTGATGTTGGACATTCAGCATCTGCAAATTGAGGAATTGGAGAAGTCCAAGGAAGAGGAGGACAAAAGTGAGGCAGTTTTCTGGCAACCTATGTGTCAGCGGGGAAGGTGGGACAAAATCCTTTGAAACCCATGCATGGTTCATTTTAATAAAGGTTAGATCATCAACATTTTGGGTCGATAGACGGGTCCTTTTTTCTGTCAGTATTGATCCAGCAGCACTGAAGACTCTTTCGGATAGCACACTAGCAGCAGGGCAAGCGAGCTCCTGTAAGGCATATTGTGCCAATTCAGGCCAGGTGTTCAGTTTACAGGCCCGATAGTCAAAGGGGAATGACTTGTGAGGGTGAACATCGATATGGGAGGAGAAGTAGTTTGTAACCATAGTTGACAACTGCTGTCTCCTGTCACTTTCGATCGATGCAGTATTACCAGTCGTGTGAGTGGTACTTGAAAAATCAGTCCACAACATGGTCATGAAACTCCTGTCTCCAACGCCACTTCGGATGTGTGCACCACGAACACCTCTTCCATGTAGCCCCCTACGGCTCGTGTGAGAACCATCACCGCTGCTGTGTGCTGAGAATGCCTCAAACAAATGGTTTACCAGAGTTGCTTGTTTGTTAGCCAATATTAGCTCTAGGTTCTCCTGTGGCATGATTTTTTGGAATTTGCCTTTATAGCATGGATCCAGGATGCTGGCCAACCAGTAGTCGACATCTTTCATCATTTTGGCAATGCGGGGGTCCCTTTTTAGGATCTGCAAGGCATAATCACACATGTGGGCCAATGTTCCAGGTGTCAATGATGCACTGTGAGTGCTGGGTGGAGGAGCACTTTCTGGCAAATCCACATCCCTCCAGTCACGCACAAACCCTGTACCTGACCTTGCCACGCCAACATTTTCTCTTGCCCCCTGAGAAGCATCCTCCTCCCCTAAATAATCATCCCCTTCATCCTCCTCCTCCTCTTCCTCTTCTTCCTCCAGCTCGTCCAGGAGAGTTCCCTGAGCAGGCAATGGCTGACTGTCATGAAGGCTTCCCTCCTCCTCTTCCTCCTCGGCTGCAGACGCCTGCTCCTTAGTGTTCGTCAAAGTTTGCATGAGCAGACGCATAAGTGGGATGCTCATGCTTATGATAGCGTCGTCTGCACTTACCAGCCATGTGCATTCCTCAAAACACTGAAGGACTTTACAGAAGTCTTTCAGCTTCGACCACTGCACATCTGTCAACTCCATGTCTGCCCTCAAAGTGCCTGCCCTTGTATCCTCCCACAAATGCATTACGGCCTGCTTCTGTTCGCACAGTCGCTCAACCATGTGCAGGGTGGAGTTCCACCTTGTTGCAACGTCAATAATTAGGTGGTGCTTGGGAAGTTGGAGCAATCGCTGCAGCTTCTGCATATGACTGGAGTGTACAGGCGACCAGCGGATGTGTGAGCACAGTCTTCTCACCTTATGGAGCAGGGCTGTTAACTCCAGATAATTATTGAGGAAGCACTGCACCACCAGGTTCAAGGTGTGAGCCAGTCAAGGTATGTGGCTGAGTTTTGAAAGGGCTATGGCTGCCACAAAATTCCGGCCATTATCACTAACTACCTTGCCTGCCTAAAGATGTAGACTGCCCAGCCATGACTCAGTTTGTCACTGTAAGTAGTCGGCCAGTACCTCCGCGGTGTGTCTGTTGTCGCCCAAACACATCATCTTCAACACAGCCTGCTGATGCTTACCACTAGCTGTTCGATAGTGGGACACATCGTGTGCAACACTGACATCTGCGGATGGAGTGCTCGTGCGACTGCACTCTGTGGATGAGCTTTCGCTTCTGGAGGAAGAGGTGGAGGGTTAAACGCCTGCAGCCAACTGTTTCCTATACCGTGGGCTAGGCAGCACTGTCCCACCGCCGCTGTCCCCTGTGGACCCTGCATCCACCACATTAACCCAGTGCGCAGTGATGGACACATAACGGCCCTGGCCTTACCTACTGGACCATGCATCTGTTGTGAGGTGCACCTTTCCACTCACTGATTGCTTGAGTGCATGGACAATGCGATCTTTCACATGCAGGTGGAGGGCTGGGATGGCTTTTCGAGAAAAGAAGTGCCAACTGGGTAGGTCATATCGTGGTACTGCGTAGGCCATGAGCTTGCGGAAAGCTGCGCTTTCAACCAACCGGTAGGGCATCATCTCTAACAAGATTAGTTTGGCAATGTGGGCGTTCAAACACAATGTATGCGGATGAGAGGATGAGTACTTTCTTGTCCTACTCAGAGTCTCTGGTAGGGTGAACTGGACTTGAGAGCTGCATATGCTGGAGCTAGCGGTGGACATGGCGGACTGAGAGAGGGTTGGTGATGGTGATGGTGTTTGTGGTCTTGCTGATGGCCTAGATTCAGTCTTTCATAGCAATAACATTGTGATTCCCTGACTGCATTGCCCTTGGGACGACACCTCTACATTTGCTGCTGGTGGTTTGCTAACCGGTGGGCTTACAGTGGGGGAAGCGATGTAGCGTTGCTGACTACTTTCATTCAGAGCAGGTGCACATGTGGTACGTGAGGTTTGGTAGTCCGTCCATGCTTGCAAGTGCATGGTGGTTGAATGTCTAAGCATGCAACTGGTATTCAAATTTCTCAGATTTTTCCTTTGGCTAAAGGTCTTTGTGCACTTCTTACAGATAACCTTTGCCTGATCATTAGGATTTTGTTCAAAAAAGTGCCACACTGCACTCTTCCTACTATGGAAGACATTTTGAGGCCTTGCACGCTATGCTAATTTGACCATCTGGCCAAGCTGTCCTGCAACTCTTCGGGTTTTTGTAACCCGTTTTTGGACTGCTGCGAGCCTGCCATATAACAGCTGTTGCGATGTCGATGCCTGCTGCGGATCCTCCTCCTCCTCTTCTGAGCTATTGGCAGCGGCACCCTCTTCACCCAATGGATGCCAATCTGGGTCAACAACTGGGTCATCCATCACCTCCTCTTCAATTTCATGTGCTCCTTCCTCTGTGTCACCGTGTAAGGTGGTATAGTATGCGGGAAGGGGCACCTGAGTTTCATCAGGGTCAGATTCTGGCTCAGTACACTGCGAGGACAATGTGGTGATCTGAGTGAATGTGCCAGCAGAAAAATCTAGCAGTGGCAGTGCATCAGTGAACTCCATGTCCGATTCATCTTGGACTGGGGAATTCACGATTTGACTTGATAACCCAGGCATGGTATGTTAAAAGAGCTCCATGGAGTAATCTGTAGTGTGGCCTGCCGCATCCTTCACTTTTGGTAAGGGTGAAGGACACAAGGAAAGGTGTTGTTCCTGACCAGGAGCCTCCACTGACGACTCAGTGCTTTTATTTTTTGAAACTTCAGAAGAGGAGGCGATAGAGCTGGAGGCTGTGTCAGCAATGTAAGCCAAAACTTGTTCCTGAAGCTCCGGCTTTAAATTGATTTACCAACTCCCAGAAAAGGGAGCCTTCGAGGCCTTGTGGAGCCAGACGATGACGCAGGCTCAACACCTCCTGCCTTAGGTGCTATTGTGCTTTTGACACAACCAGCACATGCACCACCACCACCACCAACAGTACCTTGCCCACGTTCACGGCCTCTTCCACCATACTTCCTCATTTTTGGGAAAATGTACCCAAAATATCACCAGCTATATGGTACTCTTAAACAAGGTACAAGGTGTATATAGTATTGGGGAGAATTTGAATCTCCCTAGAGATTTTAGGAGGCTGAACTATTATCTCAGGCCCACTATAGAGTACACCTCAATTTAACAGGCTGAAATTGGCTGGTGTATGACAAAGTACAAGGTGTATATAGTATTGGGGAGAATTTGAATCTCCCTAGAGATTTTAGGAGGCTGAACTATTATCTCAGGCCCACTATAGATTACACCTCAATTTAACAGGCTGAAATTGGCTGGTGTATGACAAAGTACAAGGTGTATATAGTATTGGGGAGAATTTGAATCTCCCTAGAGATTTTAGGAGGCTGAACTATTACCTCAGGCCCACTATAGATTACACCTCAATTTAACAGGCTGAAATTGGCTGGTGTATGACAAAGTACAAGGTGTATATAGTATTGGGGAGAATTTGAATCTCCCTAGAGATTTTAGGAGGCTGAACTATTATCTCAGGCCCACTATAGATTACACCTCAATTTAACAGGCTGAAATTGGCTGGTGTATGACAAAGTACAAGGTGTATATAGTATTGGGGAGAATTTGAATCTCCCTAGAGATTTTAGGAGGCTGAACTATTATCTCAGGCCCACTATAGATTACACCTCAATTTAACAGGCTGAAATTGGCTGGTGTATGACTAAGTACAAGGTGTGTATAGTATTGGGGAGAATTTGAATCTCCCTAGAGATTTTAGGAGGCTGAACTGTTATTTCAGGCCCAATATAGATTACACCTCAATTTAACAGGCTGAAATTGGCTGGTGTATGACTAAGTACAAGGTGTATATAGTATTGTGGAGAATTTGAATCTCCCTAGAGATTTTAGGAGGCTGACAATGATACTCTCAGTCCAAGTATGGCAGCAGGCAGCCTAATAAGCAGGACTGCTGCACTCAAATGTGTGGAAAAATGAACGCTTGGTAACTGTGCAGAAAAGAGGAAGAAAAGTGAATAAATGGAAGAAATACCTGCGCAAGTGGGTTTATCCAGAATATGAATCAGACCACAGTTTTGCCTTGCTGGTAGCGAGGTAGCGAGCACACCGGGATAAACTGTATGTGGTGGTGGACGTGCCACAGCGGTGTGAATCGGAGATGTGACGCTGAAGAAAAGTCGCCCCAATAGGCGATGTGGTCGGGTAAACTCCAACGCTAACAGCCGCTGGAGATGGGGAAGAGTGGCGGCGCGCTCCGGCCGAGAGGCGCCGCCGGTATACAGCAGCTGTGGCGTGGAGGGGAGGGGGGGAGGCGAGGCTGGGTGACGTCACCGGGGAAGGAAGGGAGCGTGTGCAGGCCAAACTAGAAGCCAACGCGTTTCTAAGGTCTACGGACCTTCTTCGTCAGGGCCCTGACCACATCGCCTATTGGGGTGACTTTTCTTCAGCGTCACATCAAAAGTGACCAAAACATCAGCCAGAAAGCATTGGTACTGAGATGTGGTCTGTGGTCCCCACCTGCAGAACCACTCCTAAATTGAGTGTGTCTTGATAATTGCCAATAACTTCCATCTGTTCTCTATTCCATTTGCACAACAGCATGTGAAATTAATTGTCAATCAGTGTTGCTTCCTATGTGGACAGTTTGATTTCACAGAAGTTTGATTTACTTGGAGTTATATTCTGTTGCTTAAGTGTCCCTTTATTTTTTTGAGCAGTGTATATATGTATATATATATATATATGTACTAGATGGAGGCCTGATGTTATCGCATTGAGAGGGTGGTTATGTCACGATGGAGGCAGGCTTTGCAGTGTTGAGAATCTTTCCCCCCATGTGCTCACCCACCTATCCACTTTCTCTTTCCCTATGCGCTGACTTCTCCCATTGTGTGCTTTCTTCTTTGACCTGTCTACCCCATTATTATTATTATCATTATTATATCGCCATTTATTCCATGGCGCTTTACATGTGAGGAGGGGTATCCATAATTAATACAAGTACAGTAATCTTAAACAATACAAGTCACAACTGGTACAGGATGAGAGAGGACCCTGCTCACAATCTCCAAGGGATGGGTGAGGATAGAGTAGGCGAGGGTAGAGCTGTTCATGCAGCGGTTTGGTGGATCGGTGGTTACTTCATGCTGTAGACTTGCCGGAAGAGGTAGATGCTATCCCTCTTGTCTGATGTCTCTCTCCTTCCTGTGCTGTGTTCTCCCTTCATGTGCTGTCCCATTTCAGCTGTCTCCCCATGTGCTCTTTCTCTCTCCTCCATCTGCTGTCTTCTCCTCTCATGTCATCTCTTGTTTGACTTGTGTACCCTATCACTGAACTGTCAGTGCACAGCATGTCAGGAGGAATTTCTATTTAAAGGGGTTTTCCCAAGAAGGAAAGTTCATTTTAAAAATTGTCTGTGTCTGACTGTATACAGAGCGTATTACAGCTCCTGGGCAGGGGAGGAAGGAAAAGACAATAATCACATTACAGCAGGAGATCACAGAGGATACATTTTGTAAGGTAAAATATTGTTTAAAAACAATCAGTGAAATACTTTACCTCACAAAATGAATCCACTGTGATCCCCTGCTGTAATGTCAGTATTGTCATTTGCTTCTTCCTGCCCAAGAGATGTGGCATGCTCTGTACACGGTCAGACACAGACAATTTTTAAAATGAACTTTCATTCATGGGAAAACCCCTTTAATGTAACAGGCTTCCTCTGCCTGTAGACATGTAGTTCATCTGCTGCCGGGATCAGCCGAATGATTTACTGCGCCTGCGCCGAATTTGTGCAGGTGCAGAGCGATGGTGTTCTGCTGATGGTAAAGTGCTGTGTGAGTGTGAGTAAGTGTGAGTGTGAGAGTGAGAGTATGAGTGTGAGAGTAAGTAAGCGTTTGAGTGTTTGAGTGTGAATATGAGTGTGAGTGTGAATGTGTGAGTGTGAATGTGAGAGTGTGAGTTTGTGAGTGTGAGAGTGTGAGTGTGAATGTGAGAGTGTGAGTGTGTGAGTGTGAGAGTGAGTGTGAGATTGTGAATATGAGTGTGTGAGTATGAGTGTGTGAGTATGAGTGTGACTGAGTATGAGTGTGCGAGTGTTTTAGTGTGAGTGTGTGTGTCAGTGTGAGTGTGACTGTGAGTGTGTGTGTAAGAGTATTTGAGTGTGTGAAAGTGAGTGTGTGAGTGTATGAGTGTGAGAGTGTGAGTGAGAAGAATATTGCAGAGCAAGAAGGATGAGCGCACTGAGCATAATTCGAGATTAACATTAGAGCAGGAACAATCCGAGCCCCTTGAAAAGGACATTACTGATGTTGATTCCATTTGGACTAGAGGCAGAGACTGTGGTAGTGACCAGCATGCTCTGAGGATTCTTAAATAAAGCATAATCAAAACAGAAATACGTAAGAAAGAATAAAATTAAGTAGTTAGATTAGAGAAAGAAAACTGAGGACTCCTTAATTAAACCATAACAGAAAAATGGTTATATATATTGTTAAACTACATAGAGACATTTTGCATGACTTTTTGGAACACCCCTTTAAGGACAACTCCAAGCATCCAAGCATGAAATGAACAAGTTAGCAACATTTTAAACATGAATATTTTTATATTCTTCAAGAACTGTGTCTTTTAATGCCTGGAAGCTGGATGGAGAGTTGTCCTCAATTTGTCTCCTGAAAATTCCACATAGGTGTTCAATTGGGTTCAGATCATGAGACTTTCTTGCCTACTAAATCACTTTCACACTGTTCTTCTTCAGAAATGCAACAGTGACCTTAGAGGTGTGTTTTGGATAATTATGTTGAAAATTGCATGTCTACCAAGTGCATGGAGTTATGGTACCATCCTATCTTCCATTATAGAGCAATGCATCTGTAAATTCATGATACCATCAATGAAATTTAGCTCCCTTAAACCAGGAGCATTCATACAGCCCCACATAAGGAAAATGACACTAGGATATTTCACTGTAGGCACCATGAATTTTTTTTTTTTGTTAGGAAGTTAGAAGGGTTCGTAGTTGATCAACAAATTCTCATTTTTCCAACACAATTTACAAAACCATTGTTTTAGGCACTTTTGAAGTGACTTTGGGGGGTCTGTATGACAGAAAATGCCCAAAAGTGACAGCATTCTAAAAACTGCACACCCCTTAAAGTCCACAAAGTGACATTCAAAAAATTATAGGCAATCTTGTAGTTTTGCAGGACAGATGTTATTTGGATATACAGTCATATGTAAAAGTTTGGGCACCCCTATTAATGTTAACCTTTTTTCTTTATAACAATTTTGGTTTTTGCAACAGCTATTTCAGTTTCATATATCTAATAACTGATGGACTCAGTTATATTTCTGGATTCAAATGAGGTTTATTATACTAACAGAAAATGTGCAATCTGCATTAAAACAAAATTTGACCGGTGCAAAAGTATGGGCACCCTTATCATTTTCTTGATTTGAACACTCCTATCTTCTTTTTACTGACTTCCTGAAGCACTAATTTGGTTTTGTAACCTCATTGAGCTTTGAACTTCATAGCCAGGTGTATCAAACATGAGAAAAGGTATTTAAGGTGGCCACTTGCAAGTAGTTCTCCTATTTGATTCTCCTATGAAGAGTGGCATCATGGGCTCCTCAAAACAACTCTCAAATGATCTGAAAACAAAGATTATTCAACATAGCTTTTCAGGGGAAGGATACAAAAAGTTGTCTCAGAGATTTAACCTGTCAGTTTCCACTGTGAGGAACATAGTAAGGAAATGGAAGAACACAGGTACAGTTCTTGTTAAGCCCAGAAGTGGCAGGCCAAGAAAAATATCAGAAAGGCAGAGAAGAAGAATGGTGAGAACAGTGAAGGACAATCCACAGACCACCTCCAAAGACCTGCAGCATCATCTTGCTGCAGATGGTGTCACTGTGCATCGGTCAACAATACAGCGCACTTTGCACAAGGAGAAGCTGTATGGGAGAGTGATGCGAAAGAAGCCGTTTCTGCAAGCACGCCACAAACAGAGTCGCCTGAGGTATGCAAAAGCACATTTGGACAAGCCAGTTACATTTTGGAAGAAGGTCCTGTGGACTGATGAAACAAAGATTGAGTTGTTTGGTCATACAAAAAGGCGTTATGCATGGAGGCTAAAAAACACAGCATTCCAAGAAAAACACTTGCTATCCACAGTAAAATTTGGTTAAAACAAAAAGGGTGATGAACTTAATAAACTCAATACTTAATAGAGCACTATAATGAAATATAATAAAATAAAATCCGAGTTGGAACACCCCTCAGAAACTATGGATGGCAGACCATCCGGTAGAGAGTGACTATACACACTGAATATGGGGGAAGAAAAACCGGCAAGGTGACAGGTGAAAATAAATAAAATATATGCAACAAAGTGTGGTTATAATTAAAATACCCTTTATTAAAATATGGGTATACACATAAAACAATTAAAAGAAAGACATACCAGGCATGTACACGGTGTCATAATATAATATGTTGTAGCATGAGGCTTGATATATAACCATGTAAAAATATAAAAACAAGCTCAATAATAAACAGGTAATAGTTGTATATTTTTATATGGACCCCAAAGATAAAATGGTGAAAAAAATGCAAAGAAAAAATATATATAGTGAAGTATAAAATATATATGAATGTTGTGTAAATAATAATATACAAATGAAGTGACACAACAATAGTCAATATAAAATAAAAATGGTGAAGACGCACATAATCTAACCAAAAGTGTGCAGAAGAAACCACACTGAATGTGTGGAAACCACAAAATAAAAATCAGGGGATGAACAACTACCTGGTGAGCTGTATAATGTGCCTGGTGACACGCCCCAACGCGCGTTTCGGAATGAATTACCTTCGTCAGGGGCGCGTCGTCGGGGGCGTGACGTCGGGGCGCGTCACCAGGCACATTATACAGCTCACCAGGTAGTTGTTCATCCCCTGATTTTTATTTTGTGGTTTCCACACATTCAGTGTGGTTTCTTCTGCACACTTTTGGTTAGATTATGTGCGTCTTCACCATTTTTATTTTATATTGACTATTGTTGTGTCACTTCATTTGTATATTATTATTTACACAACATTCATATATATTTTATACTTCACTATATATATTTTTTCTTTGCATTTTTTTCACCATTTTATCTTTGGGGTCCATATAAAAATATACAACTATTACCTGTTTATTATTGAGCTTGTTTTTTTATTTTTACATGGTTATATATCAAGCCTCATGCTACAACATATTATATTATGACACCGTGTACATGCCTGGTATGTCTTTCTTTTAATTGTTTTATGTGTATACCCATATTTTAATAAAGGGTATTTTAATTATAACCACACTTTGTTGCATATATTTTATTTATTTTCACCTGTCACCTTGCCGGTTTTTCTTCCCCCATATTCAGTGTGTATAGTCACAGTAAAATTTGGTGTAGGTTCCATCATGCTTTGGGGCTGTGTGGCCAATGCCGGCACCGGGAATCTTGTTAAAGTTGAGGGTCGCATGGATTCAACTCAGTATCAGCAGATTCTTGACAATAATGTGCAAGAATCAGTGACGAAGTTGAAGTTACGCAGGGGATGGATAATTCAGCAAGACAATGATCCAAAACACCGCTCCAAATCTACTCAGGCATTCATGCAGAGGAACAATTACAATGTTCTGGAACGGCCATCCCAGTCCCCAGACCTGAATATCATTGAACATCTGTGGTATGATTTGAAGCGGGCTGTGCATGCTCGGCAACCATCAAACTTAACTGAACTGGAATTGTTTTGTAAACAGGAATGGTCACAAATACCTTCATCCAGGATCCAGGAACTCATTAATAGCTACAGGAAGTGACTAGAGGCTGTTATTTTTGCAAAAGGAGGATCTACGAAATATTAATGTCACTTTTATGTTGAGGTGCCCATACTTTTGCACCGGTCAAATTTTATTAAAATGCAGATTGCTCATTTTCTGTTAGTACAAGAAACCTCATTTGAATCCAGAAATATAACTGAGTCCATCAGTTATTAGATATATGAAACTAAAATAGCTGTTGCAAAAACTAAAATTGTTATAAAGAAAAAAGGTTAACATTAATAGGGGTGCCCAAACTTTTCCATATGACTGTACTAGCACTTGCCTTTATTAGTTATTTCTAAAAGATCAGTGCAAAGACAGATATTTTCAAAAGGATTTGGGAGAGCTTCTTTTACATTAAAGAAGTATATCTTATATACTATATTTCTAGGTATATTATCAGATAGCATTTTAGTCTTTAGAGCCTGTGGACAATAAATTTCTGTTGCAATGTATTTTGGAAAATGGTTTTGATGAGCTTTTACAGGTATTCAACAATCTCAGTGGAATAGATAGCTTCAGGTACCCCCTCGAAACTTTGCCATTTTAGCCCATTAGGCCTCAGACTCTTTATAGTTTTTCAAACCATTGTCTTGCCAAGTTTTGGGATATTATTAATGGAAATATATTTTGTGCAAATGATATGTAAGTAGTGGACTTGTGTCTTCCACCTTCTGTAGGATGATTGCTTCCCTCTCCTTCTCTGGAAGAGCTCCAGGAGACTTAGAGAAAGGGTTGTTAGCGGTCCTTCCATATTTTGGGCTGTACATCAATGAAATGTCTGACAGCTTTTGCAAGCCTGACTTAGAAGTTCTCTTATGGGTAAGCATTGTGTCAATAAGTTCCACAGAGTTGTAAATCACAAGGAATGATCACAGATATTGCTTGTATTCAGCAGATAGAGAGGTCAGATGAATGAGTTCAGAGTAGTGCGTCCATCTATGTTCACAGGCAGGACATAATCCTATGTATTTTTAATTTTAGAAAGCATGGTAAGTCTGAAATTGTAGAATATTGTTAATAGGCTATCAGTTACTACCAGTTGCCATGAGTTTATCTATAGACTAGATTCTGGCCCAATTCGAAAGCATCGGGTACTCTAGAATATGGCCAGCGGGAGATTAAAATAAAAAAGTGATATACTCACTTCCCAACGGCCCCCGGACTCTTTCCCTCCTCTCACCACGCTCCCTGCATCTTCTGGTCCCAGTAATGCTTAGCGCGAAGGACCGGAGATGACGTCACGCGAGAGTGACGCCATCAGCGGTGTTTCGCGCAAAGCATTACTGGAACCGGAAGGTGCCGGGCGCGTGGTGAGAGGAGGTAAAGAGTCCGGGGGCCATCGGATGGTGAGTATATCACTAATTTTTATTTTAATTCTATTTTTTACATATGCTCACCTTCCGACGGCCCCCGGACTCTGTCCCTCCTCTCCACGCTCCCGGAATCTTCCGTTCCCAGTAATGCTTTGCACCAAAGACCGCTGCTGACGTCAGTCTCGCGAGAGTGTGACGTCATCAGCGGTCTTTGGCGCAAAGCATTACTCTGAAAGGAAGATGCCTGGAGCATGGAGAGGAGAGAAAGAGTCCGGACGCTTTCGGAAAGTGAGTATATCACTCTTTTTTATTGTAATTATATTTTTTACAGGTTGATGGCACCCAGGGTCCAGAGGAGTCTCCTCTCCTCCGGACCCTGGGTACCGGCTAGCTCCGGTTATCTCCCGGCTGCTTCGCCGCTAACGTGCGTGTGGCTGCTGATCTCCCGACGGTAGTGGTGGCGTGCATCCTTCGAATTCCAGACTGCACATGTCGCTGACTGGTTGAGGCCTGGCGGCCGTGATCAATCGGCGACGCGGGATTTCGGTTACAGACAGAATAAGACGATTATATATATAGATATTTATGTTGACATTACTAAGGCAATCTTTGTATTAAAGAGCTTGAAGGGCTTTAACATTGCCCTCAAGACCTGAAAGTATAACGTATTTTTGGGAGGTCAATTGGATGCTTTGACATACTATTATTTTGCAGCAAATCAGTTCACCATAAATCTAATTTTTGGGGAATATTTGGTAAAGTTGATGAATTAGAATTCATAGGTTCAAAAACCTCAAATAGTTCTGCCAAATGTATTTCACAAAATATCTGTAGAGTCTCACTGCACAATGCAGAAATTTTGCTTTACCTTGACCTGCTATTCTGTAAGAGAATATAAGTAAATCACCACTGCCAACCAACGATTCATTTCCCACATTTCTAAGCTGGATTTTTGTTCTTCTGTCTATGCTACTAAAACTCTAAAGATGGTCACTGACTGTTTAGAGCCCCTGTGCAGATCATGTCTTATTCTCTCCATTTGCCAACCTGCATACACACTGCACATTACATGCATATTCATAATAGCACTATAAATGATAAATTATAAAATTACCACATGCTAATATATTCACACATACATGTATAAAATATGTAGTTACAGACACTAAATGCATATACCCATTGAAATATTTAGATGACCAGATGATTTTTCTTTAGTTCAGCCACTCATAGTTGTAAAAGATCAATTTTTTTTAAATGTAAGCTTTTTTGTAAGAGGTCTTGTTTTAATGAGAAAATGTGCAGTATTTTTAAGAACCATTTTTTTAAACATATACATAGGCATTATATTTTATGTATTTATACAAATGACATGCAAATCACATTGTGGTCACATGACTGCCCACTCGTGTTGGGAATACACGGGAATCATGACAATGTGCACATAGTGTGACTGCAGAAATGTATCTAAAACCTACAATACCCCTTATAAAAAATGATTATGGTAATTGTTTTTAATTATTTTTATTAATATTAAAGGAAAATAGCTGACTTTTGTTTCAGCCCCAATATACAGATATATACATAGAGATACATCTCTTTATGTTAATAAATTGTGCTTGTCTTGGAAAAAAAGTGCCATTTAGGGTTTTAGACAGAGAAACTCCTTCACTCTTAGTAGCGCTGCCTAAGGCCCCGTCACACATAGAGATCTCGCTAGCGAGATCGCTTCTGAGTCACAAGTTTTGTGACAGCGATCAGCGACCGGCCCCCCTGCCGGTATCGCTGATCGCTGTAGGAAAGGCCAGGACTTTTCTTTGGTCGCTGGTCTCCCGCTGGCCAGCATGCATTGCTGCGTGTGACAGGCGGGAGACCAGCAATCAGCTGGTAACTAACGTACACATCGTGGATCTAAGGGACGCACGTCCCTTGGATACCCGATGTGTACTTTAGTTACCAGCTCCCTGCATCAGAGCGCTGGTAACTAACGAACACAGAGACGCCGCGTGCTCGGCGTCGCTGTGCTGATCGCTGGTGAAGCTGTCTGTTTGACAGCTCACCAGCGATCACATAGCGACTTACCAGTGATTCTGACACATTGATATCGTTGTCGGGATCGCTGGTGAGTCGTTATGTGTGACGGGGCCCTAAGGCTCAGTTCTGTCGGCTATACTAGATGTTCTGAGTTAGAATTACAGGGAAAAAACACCATTTAAAAAAATTTAATAATTTATTACCTAGATTAAAAAAAATCTACTGAGCAAAGAAAGATGCACTCACGCAACGTCCTGAGTCATAGAAGACAAAACAAAATCAAAGGACAAGAAAGAGGACACAGTCGAAGGACAAGAGAAAAGAAATAGCATATTAGCACTATGTATGAGTGATTTGCTGTGAGACTGGACCTTGCACCTAGACAAAATTTTTCCCCTAATATAATGAGAAATAGTTTGTATCAATTCATTCATTTTTCATCATTTGGAAAAACCTTGCATTTAAACCAATCAGAAATAGTTTTGTTTAATGTTTAGGGTTCTTTTTCCTTCATTACAATATAAATCCCGAAGACTATGTAAATGCTACAACGACAATAATATAGAGACCTCATGAACAAAGGTAGCGCATAATGGGAAACAGTTACATGGCATGGCTTTCGGTTTATTAGTTTGCTGATCGCTGGCTGTCTTGAGATTGCATAATAAGCAGTATCTTGAAGAAACAGATCTCCCACTTGATGCACGGTGAGTGCATAAATAAAAGAGGGTTTATTCCACTGAAGGATTGCACTCACTGACATTCCACTCTCGTGTATGTATTAAGGCAAGATACCAATCATGCAAGATAAGAAAATAGCATTTCAACATTGGATGTCAGAAAAACCACCTATCAGCAAGACCATAAATTCACTGTTATTTTCTACAAGCACAATTGCCATTGAAGAGGAGCACAGGGCTTTTGACATGTGTATGACTGTGCAACCAATTGTATGCATTGTGCATATTATAGATCTGTCATCTAAGCCGAAACATAAAACTGGTATACTTAACCATATTGCCTCCAACAATTAAATGATTTTGCCAATGCTGTCATCTATGTATAATGTTGTCACAGCTAATTGCAGCACGTCATACTGTATTCACCCGTGTGACTGCAACCCTCCAATATGGAATTTTTATTTCCATTGTCTGCAGAGAAATGGCAAATAAAAATGATAGCAGCATAGCTCAATAATATCCTTTCACCTGGTTCTTCAAAACAGTTTGTCATCATTACAAAATCTGCTACGCATTTCAGCAGTCAGTAACGGCTACGCAATGACATTTCCCTCGTTTCAAATAAAAGCATAATTGCATCAGAGGGACGCTAGTGTAATCATCGCTCTACAGCGGGATCATTTTTTTTGTACCTTTCATGTGGTAGATTCCCTCTGTTATATCCCAAACCTCTCCGATGCTGTGTGGTAAACGGTTTACTTTATTCAAGCGATATACTATGCAAATAAGCAAAAAAAAAAATACTTCCTTTACACTAACAAATGGGGTAGCCTTTATTTAATTGCATACATCATTTTTATACATATTGAAGTCTTAAATCACCACTCCAGTATTTTTTTTTTATTTCAGCAGTGGAGTATTGCTACTAATATAACTTTTCTGAGCCTACTCCTAGGCGGTCTGCATACTGTGCGTTTTTGGTGCACTTTTGCTGTGTTTTTTCCACTCGTAAATGGGCCAAAAATGTGAATCCTGAAGTGCTGTGCACATGATCAGTAATTTTCCACTGAGTATTTGCAGTGTGTTTTATTCTTCATCATGTCAATTATTTGTGTGGAGTTTTAGTGTTTTTCACTCATTGACTTCAATTGAGTCAGTCAAATCGGCATCAATAATGCAGGCATAAAAATGTTTGCAAATTTGCTGAGTTTTATGGACTTCCTATCACACAGTTGACAGCATGGGAAACATCGGAACAGCGGCTCTGATCGGTGAAAACCGTTACTGCCACCAGAGCACTGTGGGGTCAAGCTGTCAGATGTCAGCGTAACCCTGCAGAGATATTGTGACCTGCGGTAAAAAGCTTACTGCAGATCAGCATGCGGGCTGATGAGGGACAACTACTTATATCAGGTTATGTCTGCTGTCACTGATAACAGTGATAACAGGTGCCGCTAATGGGAGAAGTAGTTTCTCATCAGTCAGTGCCTGTGCTCAAGCTTAAAAAATCTAAATAAATAAATCAAACATGTAAAATAATTAAATACATATACAAATAAAATTTAAATGCACATTATACTCACTTAATACCAAATCGCCGATGCGCTTTCCTCCTATAAAAATTCAAAAATAATAAACAACCATATGCTCTGCTGTCTGCTGTAGTCCATGTAATCCAGAGTGTCCAACGGCGATCTCACTTGTAGAACAGTCCAATGTGACTGCCCAAACCGGCTGCCGGCAATACACTGACAGGAAAGTCATTGCTACCACAATGTATAGCGCTGAGCTGCCATGAGAGGAGTCAGACAAGTTCATTAGCTGATGAGCTCTAGTGATCACCTTTGCATGAGAACTTTCTGGGGCTGGTCAGCTCATGAATTCTGGTGAACTTTCTCATATTAGCTCAGCACTACCCAATGCAGTAGTGATTATATCAGTGACTGCTCTCAAAGTCATCAGGATTACTGTGCAAAAAAAAGCATACAAAACCATGGCAAAAATGCACTTAAAATGCTGTAAAAATGTGCATTTTGGCTGCCAAGTGATGCAGAAACCTTGCAGAAATTTTTTCAGGCAAATACTCAACTTGCGCACATACCCTATAGTTACCAAGAGCTATTTTCAGATATTCTTGTCGCCGCTCCAGTCCCCCATCTCCATCCTGTGACCGCAGCTCCTGGTTGACCAGAAGTTAAAGGTAAACTCTCAATTTAAGTCTATGAGAGCCTCATTTTAGCTCTCATGAACTTACATCAAGTTGTGACTTCCAGATTAACCAAAAACTGGAGTGATCTGGCAGGTCAAAAACTGATGGAGACCGACAGGATCTGCACCGGGCACAGCTTTTAAAGATAGTGGCTAGTAAGTATAAGACTAAGTGCAGGGAGCTTAGAATAGAAGCACCACTCCAGTACTGCAATAACAAAAAACTCTGGAGTGGTAATTTAAAGTCTATTTTCACTTCACAATTATCATGATTAAATGTTTCTAAAAATGCTTGTTTCACAATAAGGCCGGAGTCACACTACAGCGAGATACGGCGGAATCTCGCAGGATAAAACCAAGCTCTGGCACCGGCACTCCGGAGCGGAGCGTGCAGCTCTATGTATTGCTGTGTGGCTGCACGCTCCGCTCCAGAGTGCCGGCGCCAGAGCTTGGTTTTAACCTGCGAGACTCGGCCGTATCTCGCTGTGTGTGATCCCGGCCTAAAAGTGAATTCCAAATGGGCTGCTGATCACCCGACAAACAAGCAAAACACTAGTGATATGTTCTTATGGGCTGCTCAAAAGGTCATCATTGTCTACAGTTTAAACAAGATTTCAGCTCCAAGAACATTTGCAACCTATGCTCACAGAGCTTTTGTAAAAAGGCCATTAGATGACTGCCAATCAGCAAGCATATTGCCAACCATGAGTCGTAAAATAAGAATGTTACATTTCTATATCATATACCCAGTTCAACCCTCAAAATTATAGTTGATAAAAATAGTTCAAGTCAATCATAAGTTATAACTGAAAAAGAGATTGCTGACACAAATTTAGGCCAGAGACACACTAGAGAGAAATACGGACGAGTGCTCTGTGAGAAAAAAAATTGCATAGCACTCGGACCAATGTTAAACTATGGGGCAGCTCCCATCATTCATTTTTTTTCACCCATATTATACGTGCAGGTGAAATCGCAGCATGCTGCGATTTGCACCGTATTACACTCGAGACTCTCCAATGCAAGTCTGTGGGTGCAAGAAAAAAATGATTAAACACGGACCAGGCGTGTGACTTGCGAGAAATACGAAAAGCCAGCAATTCAGTGCGCTATACTATAAAATTAAACTGACATATTATAATAGGATAGATAGAATACATGTATACTTATAATATAGGTATATATATATATCATTGACACACACATATATTTTTATATTTCATAGAGATATAGATAGCAGAATAAGGCTACTTTCACACATCAGGTTTTCGGCGTCAGGCGCGATCCGGCGTCGTGCCGGAATGCCGGATCCGGCAAATGTTTTGTAAAACCTGATGTGCCGGATCCGGTTTTCTGCCGGATCCGTCTTGTTCTTGACAGACAAAACCGGATCCGTCTCATCCGGTTCATCCGTTTTTCTATCCGTTTTTCGACGGATTACGCCGGATCCGGTTTTTAAAATTGACCCTTGTGGCCTTCCGAACGGGATTGGCTACTGGAAAACTATATATAGCATGTTCCTACAGCCCTTCTTTGACAGGTTGTAGAGGAGAAAGTGCAGGTTGGAGAGAAGAGCAAGTTACTGGCGAAGATGGATGTTGTCATTGGAAATATTTTGAAGAATTTGGCGGATTTTATAGCGGAGGCGAATCGTTTGAGGGTGATTGTTCTGGAGAAGGAGATAGCGAGACAGCAGCGCATCAGGCATCGTAGACGACGTTTGTGGATCCACCCCATCACAGCCAAGAGAATGACGCGTGGGGTCTATTCTACACTCTGCATGGACCTTCGACGAAACCCGGATAAATTTTTTGGATTTGTTCGGATGAAAATGGAGAATTTTGATTACTTGGTGGAGCGCATTGCACACCTCATAAGAAAATCGGACACCTATTGCCGCTTCTCTGTTTCACCTGCAGAGCGTCTGATGGTGACTTTAAGGCAAGCCACATTTATTGGATGTGATCGCATCAGAGCACACTTTCACTGCAATCTTGTTGGTGGTAGTTTGTATCTCCAAGTGTTATAGCTCAGTTTTGGTATGTAATGCTGTGATTTAAAACTATTTATTGTTTTTTAATTCCCCACAGATTTCTTGCAACTGGAGAATCCCTTTCGTCACTGCATTTCCAGTACAGACTCGGGATTTCCACCATATCTGGAATAGTGAAGTACACATGCCGTGCACTGTGGGACTCCTTAGCTGAAGAGTTTTTACCAGAGCCCACAACAGAGAGGTGGATTGAAATTGCTGACAAGTTTCAACAGATATGTCAGTTTCCCAACTGCTTGGGCGCTGTGGACGGGAAACATATCCGCATTGTAAAGCCAGCCGGATCGGGATCGGAATATTTCAATTACAAGAAATATTTTTCAATTGTCCTCATGGCCATCGCTGATGCGGAATACAAATTTATTGCGGTTGATATTGGGGCCTATGGCCGCTCCAATGACTCTCAAGTTTTCAAACTGTCTGCCATGGGGCGTAAACTGTATGGAAACACCTTCCAGTTCCCACCACCTAGACCGCTGCCGCAAACATCTGGTCCACCTATGCCATTTGTCTGTGTAGGGGATGAAGCCTTCCAGCTGTCAGAACACCTTTTGAAACCGTACTCTAGCAGAGGATTGACAAGACCAAAACGCATTTTTAATTACCGCCTCACAAGAGCAAGAAGAATGGTTGAATGTACCTTTGGTATTCTGACAGCCAAATGGCGGGTCCTATTGACTGCGAATAAACCTCAAGACAGAAACTGTGGACGAGGTGATCAAAGCTTGCGTGGTACTCCACAATTTTGTTATCTGCAAGGAACCCATTTCCATTGAGGACACCTCTGAAGAAACCACCTTGCAAGATTACCATGACATTACCACTAGAAGTTCTGTGACGGTTTCAGTAATGAGGGACAATTTTGCACTATACTTTATGTCACCTCAAGGCAGAGTACACTGGCAGGATGACAGAGTGTGAAAGATTTGTGCCCTAACCAAACTTGTGTACCTTCTGTACCAACAGTATATACCTTTGCCAACCAAAGTTGGCTATCTTGTCATGGTCTCTATTTTTAGCTTTAGGCCACAGGTGTGTACCTGGTTGTGTTTTATGCAAAGTATTTCACCTTTTAACAAAAGTTGTGTACATTGTTAGGAAATCACCAACAATAAACACAACTTTTCAGGTGAAATACTTTGCTTCAAACACAACCAGGAACACAACTGTGGCAAAAAGCTAAAATTTACCCACAGTTATATACCTGGTTTTGAATACCTTTTTACCTTTTAAATACCCTGTATTTAACCTTTTTTTTAAACATACTGTATTTCGCCGCAGAAAGAAATGACAGACAACCAGTGTAAACAATAATTTAACTTTTATTTAAAATATTTTTCTTTTGTAAACTGTTTTTAAATTTAAAAAAACTTTTTTAATAAAGGTTTGAAACCAACCAAATGGGCATTTTTATTACAAAAAAAACATTATAACTCGGTGTAGTGTGGGGTGGAAATACTGCTGGAGGGGCTGCGGGACACTTCGACAATGGGAGTGTGGAGAGAGGACTGGGATCGTGGTGGGGAAGGAACAGTTAGAGGTGATGGTGTGGAAAAAGCTACAGAATGGGTGGACATGTGGGAGGCAGAAGAGGTGGTGGGCGGTGGAGTGGAGGGTTGGGCAGGGACTGTAGGAGCAGATGATGTTGATGGAAAGTTGTATGGGGAAGGAGTTTGGTACGGGGAAGGAGTTTGGTATGGGGAAGGAGTTTGGTACGGGGCAGGTTGCTGGAAGTGGGGAGATGTCTGGTACTGGGGAGGTTGCTGGTACTGGTGAGGTTGCTGGTATGTAATAGGAGGGGGAGGATGGAAAGTAGCTGGAGGGGGTGCAGATGTAATAGGAGGGGGAGGATGGAAAGTGGCTGGAGGGGGTGCAGGTGGAGGAACTACAGTGGTGGGAGGTGGAGGTTGGGAGGTAACCTGCTGTAGAGCACCGTGGCACGAATGCATTACATGCATCTGCTGGGTAGGAGATAGTGTTGCCATGCGCTCCACAACAGACCTGAAAAAGGTGTGGTTTGGCGAAGATCTTGCTTCTGAATGCATGGTTTGCAGAAGTGTCTTCACCTCCAGAATGCTGGAGTTGATCTGCTGAAAGCCTGCGGAGATTTGCTCTGACAAGACTTTTAGACAGTTCTGGAAAGATGCATTCAGATGCAAGAACTCTGGCACATAACTTTTTTCCTGACCCCTCTGCCCCTGCCGCCCAGTACCCGCAGGTGTACTAGAGGTGGCAGGGGCAGAAGGGTGGGGTAAAGGGAAAGCGATCTCCTCACCAGCAGCTTCATGTAATGTAGGCGGCCACGATGCTCCTGTGCTGGTGGATGGGACAGATGGGTCGAATGTGTGGGAAGGCTGGGAAGGTGCAGATGTACCGGGGCGGTCGAAGTGTCCCTCGGTGCCGGTCTCCTCAGGGATCGCCTCAGAAGGGTCCAATTCTGCAGGCTCCTGAGTGCTGCTCACCGTGCTGTGGAATAAAGAGAAAAAAAAACAATTAAAATAGTGACATGGTATGGCCCTGGCTGAAAAAAAAAAGTTACATCTAAACATTTTTTTGTCACATGTGGTGTGTAATATTTACCTTCTGGTGAGCATTGTTTCCTGGAGGAACGACAGGGCTCGTGCGTACTTGTACTTGCTCCTGCGTCCTCCAGATCCACTCGGGGCCCGCATCTCTTTATTGAACCCTTGAAACGATCCCTCACAGACCGCCACCGCTTCACAATTCTCTCCCCTGAAACGAGAAAGGACAAAGTGGTTAGTATACAACATCAGTGTTTCCCAAACTCCAGTCCTCATGGTCCCCAGGGGTCATGTTTTCAGGATTTCCAAAGTAAATAGAAATCCTGAACACATGATCCGTGGGGACCACGAGGACTGGAGTTCGGGAAACACTGGTTTAAATCAAGCAACCGGTACTGTATATACTTACGCTCTTTAATCTGGGCCCGAGCTTCGAGGTCCTCCCAGCGGTCCACAAGGAGCGAACAGATTTCCTCCCAGAGTCGTCGGGTAACGATAAGGTCAGCATGGCGGCGGTCAGCCATATTCCAGAGCGGCTCCCTTTCTCTGACGAGATCGATGAGGTGGTCCACATCGAGTCCTCCATCCTCACCGTCAGAGTCGGGAGCACGCTGTGAAGGCTGTTAAAGAAAAAGACAAAAATAACATAATTAGCCTCCACAAAAGAAATGAAATAAAAAGTGCAAAAAAACAAAGCAAAAATATTTATACTTACACGTTGGTGACCGCCGCGTTGCTGTCGCCGACGACCCTGGGAGGCACTGCGAGGACCTCTTGGCCGAGCACCAGATTGGGAAGACTAGAGAAGAAAACAAAAAATGTTATGTCTTTGGATGTAGGCATTTGTTTGCTGTGTGTGGTCTGCAGAACATTGTTTTCTATGTGTTGTGTGTAGTGTGATGTTGTGTTTCTGCGTTTGATGCAAAAAACTTACCAATTGTGAGCCCACTCCAAGTGTCTGTCCACCCCTTCCTTCTTCTTCTGGGAGCTCCTCTTCATCTTGTGATTCCTGTTTTGAAATAAAAGGCAATGAATAGACATATATTACAGAGATGATGGATTTTGGAAATAAAAACTTACCGTCAAACGCTGACGATGCGAGGGAGGGCTCCCAGAAGATGATGTGCTGTCTTCCTGGTGGTCAGACTCCATGGCTGTGGGTGGTGTTCCAGCTGCTGCCATTGCTGCTGCTGCTGCTGCTGCATCTATTGGGTGGCTGTTGAATAAAGAGAAACAAAGGGCCAATGAATATCTTGATATTCAATAGCCCTAGTTTGGAGGAATGGGGGATTTGATAATTACCGTCTCTCATCTGCTGCTGGACTCCCCTCCCGTTGTTCAGCATGCTGCTCCATTTGGGGTGGTGCTGATGGTGCTGCTGCAGATGTCTGCTGCCTTCTCCTGCTCCTGGTTCTTGGCTTGGGTGGCATGTTGGGTGTGGCTGAGGGTCCCACTGTCTTGCTTTTATATATGTCTTGTGGGCAGAGCTACTGAGCATGCTCAGACCAAAAAAACCGGATCCGGCCATGGGATCCGGCTGTCGCCGGATCAGGCGCTTTGCGGCGCTTATAGGCTTTCATTGTATGAAAAAGCCGGACACGCCGGATCTGGCGTGTCCGGCTTTTTCGCCGGAGACAAAAAGCGTTACAGTAACTGTTTTTTCCAGATGCCGGATCGCGTCACATTGCCGGATCCGGCGAAAATCGGATGAAACGCATGGCCATCCGGCTCGATCTTGCTCTAATGCAAGTCAATGGGGGGGGAAACCGGATCCGGCATTGCATTTCGCCGGATCCGGTTTCTGTCAAAAGCGCCGGATCGCGCCTGACGGCGAAAACCTGATGTGTGAAAGAGGCCTTAGTAGAAAATCAATTGTCGGCATCTGTAAAATCATTACAGAACCTGACAGGATATGAGACATGGTTTACATACAGTAAACCATTGCATATCAATTATACTTTTATATGTCCCTCACTAATAATGTTAGTAGTGTATGTTAAATTTTGGAGATGTAGGTAAAAAATTAAAGGATTAATTCTCCGCCAGAGTAGGCAAGCCAGTGACTGAGGGCAGAAATTAATAGCCTAGAGAGGGACCATTGTTTTTGTCCCCCTGGCTAAAAAAATCTGCCCTCAGCCACCCCAGAAAAGGTGCATCTGTAAGATGTGCCAATTCCGGAACTAAGGCTGGTTTCACATTTGCGTTTTTTAGCGCTGGAAAAAAACGCATACCTGCGCATGCGTTTTTTCCCCTATATTTAACATGGGTGCGCATACCTGCGCGCTGGTAAGCGCATGTATGCGATTTTCATGCGCTGCGTTTTTTTGGGGTGTGCGTTGGTATTTTCCAGACGCAGCATGTTGCATTTTTTGGCCCTGCAAAAAAGCGCATGCGCACATATGCGCACGTTTTGCGCTAAAAATGGCCATTATAGCCTATGGATGCGCATATGTGCGCACTGGCATGCTCATGTATGCGTTTTTTTGCATATGCGTTTTTTTTTTTAACCATGGAATTTAGGGGTTTGGGTTAGAGTTAGGGTTAGTTAAGGGGGTTTAGGGTTAGGGTTAGGGTCAGGGTCAGGGTTAGGGTTGGGGTTTGGGTCAGGGTTAGGGTTAAGTATGGTTTGGTTAAGGGTTAGGGTCAGGGTTAGGGTCAGGATTAGGGTTAAGTATGGTTTGGTTAAGGGTTAGGGTCAGGGTTAGGGTTAGGGTTAGGGTTAGGGTCAGGGTTAGGGTTAGGGTTGGGGTCAGGGTTAGGGTTAGGGTCAGGGTTAGGGTTAAGTATGGTTTTGTTAAGGGTTAGGGTCAGGGTTAGGGTCAGGATTAGGGTTAAGTATGGTTTTGTTAAGGGTTAGGGTCAGGGTTAGGGTTAGGGTTAGGGTTAGGGTTAGGGTCAGGGTTAGGGTTAGGGTTAGGGTCAGGGTTAGGGTTAGGGTCAGGGTTAGGGTTAAGTATGGTTTTGTTAAGGATTAGGGTCAGGGTTAGGGTCAGGATTAGGGTTAAGTATGGTTTTGTTAAGGGTCAGGGTTAGGGTTAGGGTTAGGGTCAGGGTCAGGGTTAGGGTTAGGGTTAGGGTTAGGGTTAGGGTCAGGGTTAGGGTTAAGTATGGTTTTGTTAAGGGTTAGGGTCAGGGTTAGGGTCAGGATTAGGGTTAAGTATGGTTTTGTTAAGGGTTAGGGTCAGGGTTAGGGTTAGGGTTAGGGTCAGGGTTAGGGTTAGGGTTAGGGTTAGGGTCAGGGTTAGGGTTAAGTATGGTTTTGTTAAGGGTTAGGGTCAGGGTTAGGGTTAGGGTTAGGGTCAGGGTTAGGGTTAGGGTTAGGGTCAGGGTTAGGGATAGGGTTAGTTAGGGTTTAGGGTTTGGGTTAGGGTTAAGTATGATTTGGTTAAGGGTTAGGGTCAGGGTTAGGGTTAGGGTCAGGGTTAGGGTTAGGGTTAGGGTCAGGGTTAGGGTTAGTAAAGTCATGGTTTGGGTAGTGTGAGGGGCCACCTAAAAATGTTGGAAAAAACGCAAACGCGGTAAAAACGCACTAAAAACGCATACAAACGCATAAAAACGCTGCGTTTTTTTCATGCATGCTCATAAAAATGCTTGAAAAAAACGCAGCAGTTGTATGCTTATGTATGCGTTTTTTCAATGCGTTTTTTTGCGGGAAAAATGCGCTGCAAAAAAAAGCAAGTGTGAAACTAGCCTAACCCGCTCTCTTTCCATTGCCCTGCAGTGGGTGACATATGGGGTAATAATGGGTTAATCTCACCTTGCTATTGTAATGTGACATTAAGCCTGGTTAATAATGGTGAGGTGTCAATAAGACACCTATCGATTATTAATCCACTAGAATGCCATCAAGCAGGAGAGCGATGTGTGGTTTGTGCCAGCGAATCTCTAGCCAGGCATGGTAGTGTGTGACAATGGCCGAAATCTGGTGGCAGCTCCGGGCCTAGGCAACCTCACTCACATCCCATGTCTGGCACATGTGCTCAACTTGGTCATGCAGATTTTTTTGAGGGACTATCCGGATCTTGATACACTGCTGCACAAGGTCCGCAAAGAGTGCGCTCACTTGCGGCGTTCCAGCATGGCAAGATCGTGCATTGCAGCTCTGCAGCACCGATTCCGCCTTCCGGAACATCACATAGTAGGTGACCTACACACCAGGTGGAATTCAATGTTACATATGTTGGAGAGGTTGTGTGAGCAGCAGGCAGCAGTAATGGAGTACCAGCTGCATCAGGTGCAAACAAGTCGCACTGCGCACCGTTCACATTTCACCACCACTGAATGGACCTCTATGAAGGACATCTGCCATATTTTGCGTGCCTTCGATGATTCCATGCGGATGGCGAGTGCAGATGATGCACTAGTCAGCCTGACTATCCCCCTTATCTGCCTGCTTGAAAAAGCACTGCAAGCACTAAGGGAGGAGGTTGTGGAAGAGGTGGAGGATGAGGAGTCACAAATGCCATCTGCTTCTGGACAGTCTGCGCAACGTGGTTCCTCACAAAGGCCTAGGCAGAGGACACTTTGTGAGGAGGATGAGGAGGAGTCAATGGAGGAGGAAGACATCTGTCCAGAGGAGGGAGGTACACAATGCTCTAGTAGTCAGTATGTAGAGCGAGGCTGGGGTGATGCAGAGCAGGCAGAGATGACGCCTCAAGCAGGGGACTGCGTTTCTTGGCCAGTTGGCAGTCTGCAGCACATGGTTGATTTCATGCTGCAGTGCCTGAGAAACGACCGCCGCATCGCCCACATTCTCAGCACGGCTGTATATTGGGTGTACACCCTCCTAGATCCTCGCTACCGGGGCAACTTACAAAACTTCATAACACCGATGAACCGGGAGCGTAAAATGCGGAAGTAACAAGACACACTGGTGCATTCCATCATGTTTCCATTCCACCTGAGAGCAGTGCTGCTAGTGCTTTACAAAGCAGCTCAGTGCATCGAGGCAGTGGAGGAAGCTCTGCACAAAGAGGGAGCAGAAGCAGCGCCTCAGCACAAGGCAAGACCAGTATGGCCCAAATGTGGCAAAGTTTTGTGTCCCCGCCACAAATGTCTACACCATCACAGACGGCTCCAGTCAGCAGGAGGCAATGGTTCCGTCAGATGGTGACAGACTACATGTCTTGCCCTCTCAGTGTACTACCACATGGCTCTTCCCCCTTCAAGTTTTGGGTCTCTAAGCTGGATACATGGCCAGAGCTTAGCCAGTATGCATTGGAGGTGCTGGCTTGCCCTGCTGCTAGTGTATTATCGGAACGCGTCTTTAGAGCCTCAGGTGGTGTACTAACAGACCGTCGCATGCGACTATCCTCCGATAACATTGATCGGCTTACTTTTCTGAAAATGAACAAGGCCTGGATCTCGCAGGAATTTGCCAGTCCTCTTCCAGATTAAATAATTGGTTGGCAACAGTATCCAGGTCTCCTGTTGTGTTCATGTTTCTACCACCTGAACTGTAATCCCTGGGCTCCAACACCGCCAGTTGCTGCTCAGAAGTGCAGTCAATAATAATAATAATAATAAAATTTATTTCTATAGCGCTGACATATTCCGCAGCACTTTACATTTCAGAGGGGACTTGTACAGTCAACACATGCTCCAGTGTTATTGGGGTTCAGTAACGTCAGCTGATCCCCTGCTGTGTGTCCAGCAATTTCTCCTCCTGCTCTGTCCACATTCACACTACTACAGATATTAAACTTGCTCCAATTAGGCCTCTGCCTCCACTCTGTTTCTATTACTTACCCTGGGCTCCAACACCGCCAGTTGCTGCTCAGAAGTGCCATCTGCACAGTCAACACATGCTCCAGTGTTATTGGGGTTCAGTAACATCAGCTGATCCCCTGCTGTGTGTCCAGCAATTTCCCCTGCTCTGTCCACATTCACACTACTACAGATATTAAACTTGCTCCAATTAGGCCTCTGCCTCCACTCTGTTTCTATTATTGACCCTGGGCTCCAACACCGCCAGTTGCTGCTCAGAAGTGCCATCTGCACAGTCAACACATGCTCCAGTGTTATTGGGGTTCAGTAACATCAGCTGATCCCCTGCTGTGTGTCCGGCAATTTCTCCTGCTCTGTCCACATTCACACTACCACAAATATTAAACTTGCTCCAATTAGGCCTCTGGCTACACTCTGTTTCTACTGTAATCCCTGGGCTCCAACACCGCCTGTTGCTGCTCAGAAGTGTCTTTTGCACGGGTACTCCCTCCTGCCCAGCCTGGTTCCACGCCAGCTGTTTCCGGGTAGTGTCAACATCACTTTCCCTCCAATACGTTGTACTGTCGTGTTGCGGTTGGGTTAGCCGACTCTATGGTTCCTGCAGTTTAGGTGCTTCCTATGTGGGCTGCGGGATCTGGCAATGAAGGCTGGTTTCGTAGTGCCAATAGGACAAGCTCCCCCTGTAGGACTGTGGGTTTCGGTAACCTCGGCCCACTCGCGGCCTTGCAGCTTTTTTTTTTTCATGTGTACCTCCTGCTGCCTATCTGAGTTCCAGTACCATTAGCTGGTTCTTTGGAAGTCAATCTTGAATATGTCCCCATGGGTTCCAGTAACGTCAGCTGGTTCCAGGCAGAGCCTTTGGCTTAGGTGCCTCCTTCTTGGTATCCGAGTTCCACCAACGTCTGCTGGTCCTTGGTAATGCTTTCTGGCACAGGTACCTCCTGCTTAGTAACCGGGTTCCAGTACCATCAGCTGGTCCTCGGTAGTTCCATTGGCTCTTATGCCTTCGGCTACCCATCCAGGTTCCAGTACCGTCAGCTAATTCTCAGCAGTTCCTCAGCCTTCTTGTACCTTCTGCTACATTTCCAAGTTCAAGCTTTTTGAAATGGTATTGAAAAAATGACTAAGTATGGAATGGACAAGGCAACTGTTAGGTGGATTCATAACTGGCTTAGTGATCGGACCCAAAGAGTGCTCGTAAATGGCTGCACATCCAGTTGGAAGAGTGTCTCAAGTGGGGTACCACAGGGCTCTGTCCTGGGCCCTGTATTGTTCAACATCTTTATCAATGATTTAGATGAAGGAATTGAGGGTAAACTGATTAAATTTGCTGATGACACAAAGCTAGGAGGGATAGCTAATACTAGAGAAGAGAGAGAGAGGATTCAAAAAGATACAAATAAACTGGAGAAGTGGGCAGCAACTAACAGAATGGTTTTTAACAGGGAAAAATGCAAAGTACTACATCTGGGAAATAAAAAAGAAAAAAGCATATACAGAATGGGAGGAATAGGCGTAAGCAACAGCACATGTGAAAAAGACTTGGGTATACTAATAGATCACAGACTGACTATGAGTCAACAGTGTGATGCAGCAGCAAAAAAGGCAAATGCAATTCCAGGATGTATTAACAGAAGCATACAGTCTAGATCACGTGAAGTCATTATTTCCCTCTACTCCTCTTTGGTCAGACCTCATCTGGAATATTGTGTCCAATTTTGGGCACCACATTTTAAAAAAGACATCAACAAACTGGAGCAAGTTCAGAAAACAGCGACCAGAATGGTGACCGGTCTGCAAACCCTGCCTTATGAGGAAAGGTTGCAGGATTTGGGAATGTTTAGTTTGCAAAAGAGAAGACTGAGAGGAGACTTAATAGCTGTCTACAAATATCTAAAGGGCTGTCACATTGTAGAAGGATCAACTTTATTCTCATTTGCACAAGGAAAGACTAGAAGCAATGGGATGAAACTGAATGGGAGGAGACACAGATTAGATATTAGAAAAAACTTTTTGACAGTTAGAGTGATCAATGAGTGGAACAAGCTGCCACGAGAAGTGGTAAGTTCTCCTTCAATGGATGTCTTCAAACAGAGGCTGGACAGACATCTGACTGGGATGATTTAGCGAATGCTGCTTTGAGCAGGGGGTTGGACCAGATGGCCCAGGAGGTCCCTTCCAACTCTACGATTCTATGATTCTATGATTCTATGGTAATCACTCTGGATCTCCCTGACGATGACCGTAAAGTAGACGACCCTGAAGACCACGCCGAAGAAGACGACGACCCCGAAAACGACGACCCTGGAGAAGATGACCCTGAAGACCACCCCGAAGAAGACCAAGAAGATGACCCTGAAGAGGATGATCAAGGAGAAAGTGTGGGAGAAGTAAAAAAGAAGGTGAAGAGCATGGAAGTAGTGAAACATAAATATCTGACAAAAAATAAAAAAGCTTAACATACCTTATATACTCGAATATAAGTCGAGTTTTTCAGCCCCCTGTTTGGGCTGAAAAAGACCCCCCTCGACTTATATTCGGGTCACGGTTCAAACTTACCTGGTCCCCGTCGTCTCCGCTTTCCCCGGTATGTGTCTGCGGTCCCCTGCAGCCTGTCAGTGTCCCGGCGTCGGCGGGTGATGATAGGGCCGCGGCGGCGGCGGCGTTACAAGTCGCTGTGCGCCGCTCTCTCCCGGCGCGCCGCTCTCTCCCGCCTTCCGTCTTCTGGCAGTGACATACAGGGGGCGCGATGACGTGGATAGCACGCGCCCTCTGCCTGAGTAACTGAAGAGCCGGTAACGCTCAGGAGCAGCTGTCAGCAACGGAGGTGAGTATATAGTGTTTTTTTTTTTTTTTTTAAATTCCAGCAGGGGCAGCAGCAACATGATAGGATTACCGGTAATCCTGTCACCTGGCCAGTAAATCATGCATTGGGGCCACTATTACGGTACTCACTGTGCAGCATTTATGGGGGCATATGTTGTGCAGCATTATGGTATTTGGGCCACCATTATTCACTGTGCAGCATTTATGGGGGCATATGTTGTGCAGCATTACGGTATTTGGGCCACCATTATTCACTGTGCAGCATTTATGGGGGCATATGTTGTGCAGCATTACGGTATTTGGGCCACCATTATTCACTGTGCAGCATTTATGGGGGCATATGTTGTGCAGCATTACGGTATTTGGGCCACCATTATTCACTGTGCAGCATTTATTCTTATCTATTTTTATTTTTGAAATTTACCAGTATCTTCGGCAATTCCCACCCTAGACTTATACTCGAGTCAATAAGTTTTCCCAGGTTTTTGAGGCAAAATTAGGGGGGTCGGCTTATACTCGGATCGACTTATACTCGAGTATATACGGTAGTATCTTTGTAACTCCGAACGTCTTAAAAAAAATCAATTCCTGCTATTCCATTTGATTGGGCTAAACCTCTATGCCTTTAATGTCTCCTCCACCTCCCTCAATACATTTTACATTATTCTTAGTTGTTTTCTTTCATGTAGAATTAACCTACAAGGAAAGTAAGGGTTTATTTTCATTCCGATATTTGTGTCCCATTGACTTGCATTGGTTTCCGGTATCGGAATCGGCGATATCCGATATTTTTGGGGTATCGGTCCGATCCAATCCGATATTTCCCGATATAGGAAGGTATCACTCAACACTACTCACGAGACCAAATACACCACAAAACGGAAGAAATAGCAAAAATTTTCAGCTCATTTTATTCTAATCTTTATAATTTAAAAACGAAGAAGGACCTTATATCCCCAAAAAAGAAATCTGAACTTATCAATAACTACTTACAAACGATAGATTTACCTAAATGATCACTCCCACAAATTAAAATTTTGGATAAACCAATCACAATGGACGAACTAGAATCTGTTATCCCATCTAGCCCTAAAGGGAAAAGTCCAGGCCCAGATGGATACACTATGGAGTATTATAAAATTTTCAGAGAAGAACTCTCCCCATTCCTTTTAAAATATTTCAACAATATGTCCAGGGCAAATCCATTTAAAACAGAGGCACTTTTCTGCTCATCAATGTGGCAGTTACAGGCCAATTTCTTTGATTAACAATGATATTAAACTGTACGCAAGGATCTTGGCCTGTAGGGTACAGAATCTTTTATCGGATTTGATCAATCTCGACCAAGTGGAATTCGTGGGACGTAGAGAGGCCAAGGATAATGTTATTAAAACCCTTAATATAATTCACTTTGCAAAATGTAAAAACATTCAAACTGCTCTTTTGTCAACTGATGCCAAAAAGGCCTTTGACAGAATTGATTGGGAATTCATGGAAAAAACATTAATGAAATTTGGCTTCCCTGATTCCTTTATAGGAAAAATTCTAGCTCTATACTCCTTCCCAACAGCTTGATTAAAAATTAATAACGACTTATCTCCTTGCTTTGGGATAGGGAATGGGACAAGACAGGGGTGCCCTCTCTCCCCTCTTTTGTTTGTTCTTATCATGGAACCTTTTTTACAGAGAATTAGACAAAATCCCAAGATCAAAGGTGTCAGATGCGGTGCAAGAGAACATAAAATAGCCGCTTTCGCGGACGATGTCCTTTTTTACCTTACAGACTCTTGGAAATCTATCAACCCACTAATGGAAGAAATGTGTAAATTTAGCTCAGTTTCAAATTTTAAAATACATTTCTCTAAATCAGAAATGCTAAATATTAATGTGGATCAAGGAAATTGGAATCTTTTATCTAAAAAATCTCCATTCAAAAATAACTGCTCTCATATTACATATTTAGGGACCAAGATTAGTAACTCCATTTTCTCCTCATATACTCTTAATTTTTTGCCTTTAATTCGCAACTTAGAACGCGATGTTTCCTCATGGAAAGAGCTGCCCATTTCCTGGTTTGGTAGAATCAATATTGTAACGATGATCACTTTACCCAAACTACTCTAATTCCTTCAAGTCTTACCTATCGACATCCCACAATCCTTTTTTCAAAAAAGCAAAAATCTGATATCCAAATTTATAGAGAGTCTTCCTATATTCATATTGGCCATTTTATCCAAAAAAATAATACCGTCTCTACTAGTGAAATTAAAGCTTTAGTTAGTGACGTCAAAATGACAGAACCAGAACTTCATATTATAAAAGAAACAATTAGAATCCACATCCCTAACATCTCCAGCGGTTCTACCGATAGTTTAACGCAGGACATTATTTTTGGCTTAAAGACACATAAAAAAATAATATCAAAAATTTATTAACACAAGAAGAAATTTCTAAAATTTGGAAAGAGGTTCACTCCATATCTCCATCAATAAGACACCAAGAATTAAATTACAAGATTATTTCTCATTGGTATAAAACCCCAGATCTTCTTCATAGGATTAATAAATCTTATTCATCCAGTTGCTGGAGATGTAACTTATCACCAGGTACGCCTTCCCATATATGGTACGATTGCACTAAAATTGCCCCTTTTTGGAACATGATACACGGGCACATAAAAAATGTATTTCAAACAATATCCCCTTTGACGCCCAAACAAATCCTCCTCAGCATTCGCCCTCAATACAATCAGACAAATGATCACATTGTATGCTCTTATCTGTTTAACGCAGCTAAAATCCTGATTGCTAGGCATTGGAAGGATACCGACCCGCCATCCCTCTCAGAATGGGTAATTGAAGCTAATAAAATTTACTCTCTTGGAAAAATTCGGCTGATTTACAGTAAACAAGATCATTTACAAAGAAAATGGCATCAATGGCTCGTGTACCAAAATAATATTAAGTTTTAATACAAGGATCTCTTATTATATATTGTTTGTGCTATACTATATTACTCATACTTTGTCTTTGATGATGTAAATAAAAAGCTAGAGGCTATTTCCCAACAGGACTACTATCCCAGTTTTCCCCCTTTCCCATCCCATCCTTACTTGTCTCTTGTTCCCCCTTCCCTCCCTTTACCCCCCTCTCCTTATGAAGAATATTGAATGTTGATTATACTGAACTGTATGCTGTTGATTTTCTCTTGCAATAACATTCTTAAATAAAGAATTTATAAAAAAAAATGAAGTCAGGACAATAATTCATTGCCACATTGAAGTGTTTGTAACTGATATGGAAGAATGACATGATCCATGCACCATGAACATTATGCTATTGACTTATAGTTGCCAGCAGCTCCCAAAAGTCAAGGCCATTGGCAAGAATTGCCATGATTGTTTAGTGACTGCTCAATAAATCAAGTAATTGGAAAATAATAGGTGCAATTTGCCAGTTTATGTACTACTTACTGTAGATAAATTGTTTATTGCTCCTCGCTTAATTGAGTGAAATATTTGATCAAAGTCAAAGGTCAAGTACAAAGGAAATTATAATATTCCTAGTTGTAACAGTAGCGACTTTGTAGCAACAAAATCATCCCCGTAGAAAAGATCAATCTACCTTCCCACCCAGTGTTTGTCATACTGTATGGTTACTCAGTTTGAAAATGCAGCAAAATGCCATGTGGTAATCACATTTTCAAATGCGACACAAATTTTATCTGCAGAAAAATTAATAATTTCTAGTGTGCATGTATCTCTAACATTTATTATTGTACACCATATCGTTATAGTACACATTATATAATAATTTTCCCTATGAATTAAGAAATAGGAGATCAGCTCACCACCGTGTAGATTCCTCACCGCCAGCTGATGCCCAACACGGTTCCAATTTGGAGCAAACATGTTGTAAGAGCAGGAAAAAAGGATCCAGTGGAGTTTGAGGGCAGTTAAAATCAATTTTTATTCCAATCTAAGTAAAACATGAAAGAGCACGTGAAGTTGGTTATACTGCACACCAATTGGATCAACGCATTTCGACTGAGAAAGTCTTTATCAAGATCTGATCCCATGACATACCAACCATAAATAAATAGAATATAAAAAGAAATCATTGGACAAACAATTAAGAAAATTAGAATATGTAAATGAATCTGCAGAGTCCGGTGAACCTGTTAAAAACAATTAGAATCAAACAGAAAACACAAGGATAATATACAAAAATACACATAATTTCACCAATAAAAGAGAAAACAAAAAACACAAATATCCTAAAATTAAAAATTAAAAAATAAACTGCAAATAACGCATAAAGGTAATAATAATAATAAGGGTATTTAGTAAACATAATTTTGATCAAAAGAATGTACAAGCCATCCCGCCACGTCAAGGCAACCCTTGTGGGACAGTCCTAACTCTAGTATTTAAAACCTTTCCACTTGCCAAGTGACATGAATGTGAACAAGGATCAAGGGACTGAACCACTAGTAAAAGCATAGACGAGACAGGATGGATTTCCCAGCTCAGAAAGAGGGTGGTCTCAATGCACAATAAAATGCATAAAAAACTGGAGTCTGAACTGAGAAAGTAAGTTAATGTGTATGCACAATGTAAATGCATATTAACACATGACCATTACACAGAGAAAACAAAAACAAAAATTATTTTTTTTATAATTTCACCAATGCATATCAAATAGAAAATATAGCATTGTGCTCAATGATAATGTCTAATAAGATCCTGTCTGGCATTTAAACCCAAAAGAAATCTTGAATTTAATGTGAGAACCAATAAGATTCCCTACTAAATAATTTACGCTTGTGGTCACCACCCCTATAAGATTTGTGAACCTTTTCAATAGCATAAAATTTAAAAGAAATAAAGCTACCTTTATGCACTTTTGCAAAATGTTTAGAAGCCGCAGAGGGAGAAATTGCATTTACATTTGCAGCATCTGATAGATGTCTCCTGATGCGGACTTTAAGGGGACATGTGGTGCAGCTGATGTATTGAAGCTTACAAATAGTGCTTTCTATCTGGAAAATTATGTATGATGAATTAAAATTCATAAAATCTTGTATCTGAAAGATTGTAGAATCATGCATAGAATAAAAAAGAGTCCATTTTATGTGCGTAAATACAAGCTTTGCATTTATTAACCCCACATTTAACCCCTTTCTGACATCAGACGTACTATCCCATCCACTGTAACTGGGTCCGTATGACCGGGGACGGGATAGTACGTCTAAGCGATCAGTGGCACTCCCGGGCAGGGGACGCTGCTGATTGTGGCCAGGTGTCAGCTGATTATCACAGCTGACACCTGGTACTATGTGTCAGGGGTGGTCATGGACCACCACGGCATATTACCCCCTGGCATACTGCGATCAATCATGATCGCAGTGTACCAGGGGATTAGGGAAGCATCAACAGGGAGGGGGCTCCCTGCGTGCTTCCCTGAGATGCCTGGAGCAGCACGATGTGCTGCGCTGCTCCGAGGGTCTCCTTCCCTGCAGGCCCCCAGATCCAAGATGGCCACGGGGGCCTTCTTGGGCCTGCAGGGAGGCGGCTTCCTCAGTGCCTAATGAGAGCAGGCACTGAGAAAGCCTGCAGCAGCGCCGGTCAGATCGCTGACTGACAGAGTGCTATGCAAAGTGTCAGATCAGCGATCTCACACATTACAGTAATGTCCCCCCCGGGTCAATAAAATCAAGTAAAAAAAAAAATAAGTGTAAAAATAATTTACAGAAAATTCCTAATTAAATAAAAAAAATATTCTCTAATAAATTCATTTTTTGGAAATAAAAAAAATCAATAAAAGTACACATTTAGTATTGCCGCATCCCGAAATGACCCGCCCTTTAAAACTGTCCCACTAGTTAACCCCTTTAGTGAACCCCTTAAAAAATAAAAATAAAAAACAAAGCAAAAAACAATGCTTTATTATCATAAAGCCAAACAAAAGGTGCAATAACACGCGATCAAAAAGACGAATATAAATAACCATGGTACCACTGAAAACATCATCTTGTCCCACAAAAAACGAGCTGCAATACAGTGTCATCAGCAAAAACATAAAAAAGTTATAGCTCGCAGAGTAAAGCGATGCAAAAATAATTATTTTTTATATAAAATTGTTTTCATTGCATAAAAGCGCCAAAACATAAAAAAAACATAAATGAGGTATCGCTGTAATCATACTGACCTGAGGAATAAAGCCACTTTATCAATTTTACCACACGTGGAATGGTGTAAACGCACCCCCCAAAAAGAAATTCATAAAATGCTGGTTTTTGTACATTCTGTGTCCCAAAAATCAGAATAAAAAGCGATGAAAAAATTTCACGTGCCCGAATATGGTACCAATAAAAACGTCAACCCATCCCACAAAAAATAAGACCTCACATGACTTGGTGGGTGAAAATATGGAAAAATTATAGCTCTCAAAATGTGGTGATGCAAAAACTATTTTTTACAATAAAAAGCGGCTTTAAGCGTATGAGAGAGCTGCCAAACATAAAAACCTGCTATAAATAGTAAATCAATCCCCCCTTTATCACCTCCTTAGTTAGGGAAAAATAATAAAATTAAAAAAAATGTATTTATTTTCATTTTCCCATTAGGGTTAGGGTAGAGCTAGGGCGTGGGTTAGGGTTAGGGCTAGGGCTAGGGTTAGGGCTAGGGTTAGCGTTAGGGCTAGGGTTAGGTTTAGGGCTAGGGCTAGTGTTAGGGCTAGGGTTCGGGCTGAGATTAGGGTTAAGGATGTGTTGGGGTTAGGGATGGAGTTAGAATTGGGGGGCTTCCACTGTTTTGGCACATCAGGTGCTCTACAAATGCAACATGGCATCTGATCTCAACTCCAGCCAATTTTGCACTGAAAAATTCAAATGATGCTCCTTTCCCTTCCAAGCTCTGCCATGCGCCCAAAGAGTGGTTTACCCCCACATATGTGGTATCAGCCTACTCAGGACAAATTGCACAACAAAGTTTGGGATCCAACTTCTCCTGTTATCCTTTTGAAAATAAAAAATTGGGGGAAAAACATCATTTTTGTGGAACAAAAAAAATGATTTTTTTATTTTTATGACTCTACGTTTTAAACTTCTGTGAAGCACTTGGGGTTCAAAGTGCTCAACACACATCTAGATAAGTTCCTTGGGGGTCTAGTTTCCAAAATTGGGTCACTTGTGGGGGGTTTCCACAGTTTAGACACATCAGGGGCTCTCCAAAGGCAACATGACACCCGCAGACCATTCAATCAAAGTCTGCATTCCAAAACGTCACTACTTCCCTTCCGAGCCCCGATGTGTGCCCAGATAGTAGTTTTCTCCCACATATGGGATATCAGCATACTCAGAACAAATTGGAAAACAACTTTTGGGGTCCAATTTCTCCTGTTACACTTGGGAAAATAAAAAAATTGGGGACTAAATGATCATGTTTGTGCAAAAAATATGATTTTTTTTATTTTCATGCCCGGGCATTATAAACTTCTGTGACGCCCTTGGAGGTTCAAAGTTCTCACCACACATCTAGATAAGTTCCTTGTGGGGTCAAGTTTCCAAAATGGTGGCATTTGTGGGGGGTTTCCACTGTTTTGGCACATCAGGGGCTTTCTAAATGTGACATGGCATCCGATCTCAATTCCAGCCAAAAAAGTCAAATGGCACTGCTTCCCTTTCGAGCTCTGCCATGCACCCAAATAGTCTTTTAACCCCACATATGGGGTATCAGTGTACTCAGGACTAATTGCACAATAACTTTTGGGGTTCTGTTACCCTTGGGAAAATAAAAATTGGGGGTTTAAAGATCATTTTGGTGGAAAAAAATATGATTTTTTAATTGTAGGGCTGTAATTTATAAACTTCTGTGAAGCCATTGGGTGTTCAAAATTCTCACCACATATCTAGATAAGTTCCATGGGGAGTCTACTTTCCAAAATGGGGTTACTTGTGGGGGGTTTCCACTGTTTAGGCACATCAGGGGCTCTCCAAATGTGAGATGGCGTCCGATCTGAATTCCAGCCAAATTTGAGTTGAAAAAGTCAAACGGCGCTCCTTCCCTTCTGAGCTCTGCCATGCGCCTAAACAGTGGTTCCCCTCAACATATCAGGTATCAACATACTCAGGACAAATTGCACAATAACTTTTGCAGTCCAATTTTTCCAGTTATCCTTGATAAATAAAAAAAATGGACCTGAAGTAATTTTATTGTGAAAAAAGCTAAATGTTAATTTTTTAAACATTCAAAACATTCCTGTGAAGCACCAGAAGAGTTAATAAACTTCTGGAATGTGGTCTCGAGCACCTTGTGGGGTGCAGTTTTTAGAATGGTGTCACTTTTAGATATTTTCTATCATATAGACCCCTCAAAGTGACTTCAAATGTGATGTGGTCCCTTAAAATAAAATGGTGTTGTAAAAATGAGAAATCGCTGGTCAAATTTTAACCCTTATAACTTCCTAACAAAAAAATTTGTGGTTCTCAAATTGTGCTGATGTAAAGTAAACATGTGGGAAATGTTATTTATTAAGTTGTTTGTGTGCCATATCTCTGTGATTTAAGGGCATAAAAATTCAAATTTGGAAAATTGCGAAATTTTCAAAATTTTCGCCAAATTTCCATTTTTTTCACAAATAAACACAAGTTATTTGAATGAAATTTTACCACTATCATGAAGTACAATATGTTGGGAGACAACAATGTCAGAATTAGTGGGATCCATGGAAGCGTTTCAGAGTTATTACCTCATAAACTGACAGTGGTCAGAATTGTAAAAATTGGCCTAGTCATGAACGTGCAGACCACCCCTGGGGGTAAAGGGGCTAATGCCTAAACCCTGATGGAGAAAAAAGAAAAAATACTAAAGCACCATATCCCTCTTCTATCTGCCATAATGACCCACGATGATTCAGATCATATGTAGAGCGAGATTAACAGAAGTTTATAACGTACAGCAATACAATTAAAAAATACCATTTCACCCTCAATTTTTATTTTTCCAAGGGTAAAAGGACCCCAAAAGTTATTGTGCAATTTGTCCTGAGTACGCTGAGACCCCATATGTGGGGGTAAACCACTATTTGGGCGCATGGCAGAGCTCAGAAGGGAAGCACTTTTTTGGCTGGAATTGAGATCGGATGCCATTTCACATTTGGAAAGCCCCTGATGTGCCAAAACAGTGGAAACCCCCCACAAATGCCACCATTTTGGAAATTAGACCCCCCCAAGGAACTTATCTAGATGTGTGGTGAGAACTTTGAACCTCCAAGGGCTTTACAGAAGTTTATAATGCCCGGGCATGAAAATAAAAAAAATCATATTTTTTCCACAAACATGATCTTTTAGTCCCCAATTTTTTTATTTTCCCAAGAGTAACAGGAGAAATTTGACCCCAAAAGTTGTTGTACAATTTGTTATGAGTATTCTGATACCCCATTTATGGGAGAAAACTTCTGTATGGGCACACGTCGGGGCTCGGAAGGGAAGTAGTGTCGTTTTGGAATGCAGACTTTGATGGAATGGTCTGCTGGTGTCATGTTGTGTTTGGAGAGCCTCTGATGTGCCTAAACTGTTGAAACGCCCCAAACATGACCCCATTTTGGAAACTAGACCCCCCACAGAACTTATCTAGACGTGTGTTGAGCACTTTGAACCCCCAAGTGCTACACAGAAGTTTATAATGCCCGGGAATGAAAATAAAAAATCATATTTTTTTCCACAAAAATGATATTTTTGCCCCCAATTTTTTATTTCCTAAGGGTAACAGGAAAAATTGGACCCCAAAAGTTGTTTTTCAATTTGTCCTGAGTAGGCTGATACCCCATATGTGGGGGTAAAACACTGTTTGGGCGCATGGCAGAGCTTGGAACGGAATCCCCCAATTCTAACTCCAACCCTAACCCCAACACACCCCTAACCCTAATCTCAGCCCTAACCCTCGCCCTAGCACAAACCCTAGCTCTAACCCTAACCCTAGCCCTAACCCTAGCCTTAAACCTAACCCTAATGCGAAAATGGAAATATACTTTTTTTAATTTTATTATTTTTCCCTAACTAAGGGGGTGATAAAGGGGGTTTGATTTACTATTTATGGTGGGTTTTTATATTTGGCAGCTGTCGCACGCTAAAAGACGCTTTTTATTGTAAAAATAGTTTTTGCATCACCACATTTTGAAAGCTATAATTTTTCCATATTTTGACCCACTGAGTCATGAGGTCTTATTTTTTGCGGGACGAGTTGACATTTTTATTGGTACCGTTTTTGGGCACGTGAAATTTTTTGATCGCTTTTTATTCTGATTTTTGGTACGCAGAATGAACAAAAGCCAGCATTTCAAGAATTTCTTTTGGGGGGTGCGTTTACACCGTTCCATGTGCGGCAAAATTGATAAGGCGGTTTTATTCTTCGGGTCAGTACGATTACAGCGATACCTCATTTAGGTCTTTTTTTATGTTTTGGCACTTTTATGCAATGAAAACAATTTTATTTAAAAAATAATTATTTTTGCATCGCTTTATTCTGCGAGCTATAACTTTTTTATTTTTTCACTGATGATGCTGTATGGCAGCTCGTTTTTTGTGGGACAAGATGACGTTTTCAGCGGTACCATGGTTATTTATATCTGTCTTTTTTATGGCACGTTATTGCTCTTTTTGTTTAGCTGTATGATATTAAAGCATTATTTTTTGTTTTGTTTTTTATTTTTATTTTTTAAGGGGTTCGCTAAAGGGGATAACTAATGGGACAGTTTTATAGGGCGGGTTGTTACGGATGTGGTGATACTAAATATGTGTACTTTTTTTGTTCTGTTTTTCTTTTTTTATTTCCAAAAAATGAATTTATTAGGGAATATTTTTTAAAATTTATTTAGCGATTTTTTAATGTTATTTTTACACTTTTTTTTACTTTAATATACTGTCCCAGGGGGGACATAACTGTCATGTGACAGATCGCTGCTCTGTCACGTCACAGATCGCTGTGCTGGAGGCTTCCTCATGCCGGCGCTTTGCAGGCATGAGGAAGCTTGCTCCCTGCAGGCCTCCGAAGGTCCCCGCCGCCATTTTGGATCAGGGACCTGCAGGGAAGGAGACCCCCGCAGCAGTGCTGCACATTGCGCTGCTGCGGGGGTCTCAGGGAAGCACGGAGGGAGCCCCCTCCCTACCGATGCTTCCCTAAATCCTGGTACACGGCGATCATGTTTGATTGCAGTGTGCCAGGGGTTAATGTGTTGGGGGCGCCCCTGACACATACTGCCGGGTGTCAGCTGTGATAATCAGCTGACACCCAGCCGCGATCATCGGCGCCCCCCCATGAGCGCCGCTGATCGCTATGACGTACTATCCCGTCCATGGGCATAGGGTCCCGGGTCCCATGGACAGGATAGTACGTCAGATGGCAGAAAGGGGTTAAGGTGAGAATATGATGCTTTCCTATTTTTATTGTTTATAGAAGACAAGCGCTTCAGGGATTAGGTGTAAAGTTATATATACTTTGGTTTTTTATTTTTATTTGAACATTTCTTTATTTTAGCCAATTTTTTTCTTTACTTTGAGCACAGCGACAGCAGGCATAGGCTGATGGGAGTAGTAGTCTTCCGTCAGCCAACACCTGCTGACCGGTGGTAAGCTTTTTACCCTGGGTCATAGCTAAAGCTTCAGTGTCACGTTGACATCTGACAGCGTGACCCCACAATGCTCTGACCAATGGAAACGATCTTACTGGTGGCAATGTTACTGCCAATCAGAACCACCATTTGTACACAGCCTTAGAGGAAACTTGATCATTTACTCAACTTTGGAAGAATTTTGCTGATTTTGAGGAAACTGCTAAGGAAACCAAACATGAATCCGAATGTGCAATGTTCGTACCGACTTTGAGATTTGCAAACTGGCCCCTGCCCTGCCACTGGCCCCTTCCCTATAACGCCAGTACGTGCCTATCCGAGAATGGTGGAAGCAGATGACATCAAAGAGGGTGCAATGAAATCATTGCATTGTGCTGCCTGTAACATGCAATGAATTAGAAAAATGGGGACACTGGCAATAGGAAAGGAGACAGATGAGTAGAATTATGCATTTTATTTTTTATTTAACTGTAAAGACCACCACAGGTGGAGACATAATACTAAATGGGGACCAGAGAGCCAGAGTTCTGGCTGGAAAAAGTCACAGCGGTCCTCCTCGGATGAAGAAGAAAAGTGAGGATTAATTATTTTGATTGTAAATAAGAGTGGTAAGTCACTAGTTTTACTTGCTTGTGTTGAGAAACATGTGATGGTGTCTCCACGGCTGTTGATTTACATGTTTTTGCATATTTCCCATAAGGGATGGGGGCATTGCTCTAGCATCACTGCGTTGAGAAACACGTGATGGTGTCTCCGCAGTGTTGGATGTTGATCTCCATGAGTTCATTCATCCTCATTTTTCACTAGTTTTACCTGCACACAGACTACTATGTAAAGAGTTCATGTATATGCTGTAAAGTCGCCGGTTTTACCTGTAAATTTATACTCTACACTTTATAGTATATACAGAGCTCATGTGTATGTCACTGGTGATAATATTAGTGCTAGTACTATGACTTTTGCTAATGATCATTGTGGTAGTATCATTTGGTTACTAATTGGTGGTAACAGGAAGTACGATTTAAAATGTATTCAGCCATCCTTTCTGGCTGTAAAAAAAATTGGGGGGGAAAATAGACAAACAGTTACTATTACATGATGAGGGAGCACTAAAATGCACTGATGCTTGTTACTAGAACTAAGCAATTTCTAATGCTCGGATGCTCGTTCCGAGTAAAGTGTATAATGGGAGGCAAAGGAAAATCCGAGCATTTTTCCAGCAGACCTTACAAGGAGGTCGGGGGGGGGGGGGCAGTGAAAATGTTGAAATGCATGGAAAAAGTTCTGAGTATACAGAGAGCAACATGGGAAGACTGCTGGAAGCATCTCTGACTCCCGGATTGCTGAGAACAATGGTGTCACACTTTTACTGCAATTTAAGGACTGACAATAAAACAAGAGGACTCAGATACACCCTGTATTAGACATAAAGGAGGGCCTCATATACATTGTGTTTAAAACTTCATGTAGTGGTTATCCTAGAATCATAAATCTGTGCACTGAGTGCTAAACTTAATAAATGTTCTGCACACAGTGCAAATCCTGCCAAAAATTACAACCAGGGCCATTCTTGCATTTTTGCACCCTTCAAGGCATTCAAATATTGTAAATAAAGTGTAGCTGTGGTACTCATTCACTCATAAAAGCTCTGCACACAGTGAAAAAACTGCCACAAATTACAAGCAGGGTCATTCATACACCAAAGAAGACACCAAAAGGAGTGCCTCATTCAAATATTGTGAATAAAGTGTAGATGTAGCACACCTACACTCAGAAATAATCTGCACATAATGCAAAGCCTGCCAACAATTACAAGTAGGGTCATCCATACACACTTGAAGGCATCAACTGGTGTACTTTAAAAAAAATAAAAATGTGTACTTATAGTACTTCTACACTCACAAAGGCTCTGCACAGAGTGCAAAGACCCTAAAAAGAAATCTAAGGAGGGTCATCCATACACTCGTGAAGTCAACAACTGGAGGACCTCATTCAAATATTGAAGATTAAAAACACTTTATGGGCTGCTGTCATCTGGTTGGTGTGGAGAATGCAAACAAAAGGCTTAATTCATTTTTACCAGAATGAGCCTGTCAGCAGTCTCTGTTGACAGGCAAAAGCGTATGTTTGTAATAACTCCCGGCAGCACTAAAATTCTACTTAGACAAGATGCTACTGGCAGGGTACCACAACAACTCCAAGACATAGAAGGACAGGTCATGCAAGGTGTCCAGCTTTGAGACCCAGTAGTTGAAGGTCGCAGAGAAATTAGGGAGTGTGCTGGTTTTATCAGCTATGCATTACTTGACCATCTTTAAAAATTTTCCCTCCCTGTCAAAAATACCTGGTCATCAGGGCCTTGATGATGGGAGGGTGTCTTGAAATTGATCCAGACCTTTGATAGTGTACCCCTGCCTCTGCTTTACCCTGATTGTGTCTCCCTTGGCCCTACTCCAATGCTAGCTTGCCCCATGTGGCTAGTATTGTATGATGAGAATTTTTTCAACATACAGTGGGTACTGAAAGTATTCAGATCCATTTAAATTTTCCACTCTTTGTTTCAATGCAGCCATTTGGTAAATTCAAAAAAAGTTCATTTTTTCTCATTAATGTACACTCTGTACCCTATCTTGACTGAAAAAAAAACAGAAATGTAGAAATTTTTTGCAAATTTTTTAAAAACTGAAATATCACATGGTCATAAGTACTCAGACCCTTTGCTCAGACACTCATATTTAAGTCCATTTCCTTGTGATCCTCCTTGAGATGGTTCTACTCCTTCATTGGATTCCAGTTGTGTTTCATTAAACTGATATGACTTGATTTGTAAAGGCACACATGGATCGCCCTGTGCCAGGGCTGTGGGGTACTCGGAGCCGGGCCCGATGATTTCATTGGGAAGTGTCAGGGCAGCTGTGACCCGGTCCGTGGCCCTGGGTGTCCATTGTAAAAGTGGGGTGAAGGGTGATGTTGGAATAAAGTTTATGAGTGAATGATTCGTGACACCACCTGACATGGTCACTGTGTGTCTGGGCGCAGATGTTACCGCAAGGCGGACCCATAACACACGTGACCCTGGATACACCACCTCCAGTGGGGCGCATTTAAATAATAAAACGTGCAAGTGGATACGCCGCCTCCACCTGGCGAATTTAGGTATTACACGTTATACATACAATAATCAAATAATAAAGGGGGAACCTGGGAAACTTTAACAATGGTGGGCCCTGCGATAGGGAATGGGGAGATGGAGACCTCCTAAGCTCCCCTGAGCCAGTGTCCCTGCACTCCTAACATTCCCTATACAGGCTCCGCACCTGTCGCCGCACGCGAACCTTAACCCCTTGCTCGCCCTGACCCTAAACCCTCACTAGGGAATGGGTCGGTGCGGAGACTAATCCCACCACTCCACTAATACACACATGAGGAAAGAGACAATACAGGGGGAACACCACTTAGCTTTGCTCTGTTGCGTGCGCTCCTAGCAACAGAGCCCACCACCTGCGTGCATCTTCTCCTCCACCTGGATCCATCACCATAACAGGATCCATCACCTTAGTGCAGCCTAGGAGCAGAGTCCACCACCAGTTGCAGCTGCTTAGCAACAGAGTCCCCAAGATGAGTCCAGATTCTGCCACGAAGTCGAGCATGCTTGAGTCCAGCTCAGCAGCCAAGTCCCACATGGTGAGTGCCACTCTCCATAGTCGCCACTCCACCAGTCCATGCAGACACTTCCCGCCGACACCATCACTGCGACCCCACCACACCATGCCAGCCCTTCGTCCAGACACCATAGCTGAAACACATCCCCCCTGGCTAAGAAGAGCAGGACTCCTCTCCAGCTCCATCCTTCTACCAGGCTCTCAAACTCAGAATGACACAATCTCACAATATCACAGGCAGTGATTGCACACCCCTAGCACACCTTTATAGGGTGTCACACCTGATACATAATTAAGTGCACAAAAACCTAAAATGCAATACCACTAACCACCACCGGGGACAGTCAAGACACCTTGGAACTTTCCAAAGTAAAAAAAAGTTCACCCAGTGCAATTTAAAACTGTCAGATCATGACAGTACCCCCTCCTTAATGAGGGGCCTCTGGACCCTCAAGACCACCCCTCATTAGGGAAACACCTACAGCGGGGACGCCCAGACCCTGAGTTCACCCCACCATTACCTGACACTTCAGGTTTATGACAAACGCACCGCTGGTATTGGCAATATATGTTCATTTTGGAGGAACCACTCATCTCCACAGCGCCGACCTGGGGAACGAGTTTATGTATGTGTATGTTTGTTTGTTATGAGCTGATCAGGCTCCACAACACACTTCCACAGGATGTTTTTTGGTGGCACGCATACATGCTCGTTCACACACAGGTCCGGACCTGAACGTTTAATGCACACATTCGTTTGTCATAAATTTGGTGAACTCATTCTGGACTCTAACAGAGGCGTCCCCCTGAGTCACCACACTCACACCCCCGCTATTCACCACGGGACACCACCCTCCAACCCTCTTTACCATGAGGTCTACGCCTCCCAGGGTGGGTTAATGGCGAGGGTTGAGACTTGTCCCTACTCCCCCGCAGCGCACCTGCTGCTCACACCAGGAGGAGAAGGGGACGGGAAATGGAGGAAATATACACTCGCTGGTCGGCTCCACACAACCAGGAGGGCGGCTTCTTCGATGGTATAGAAGATTTGGCGTAACCCCCGCGGACTATCACACCAGTCAGCTCACCACAGGGGCGTACCCCTTCACCTCGGGGAATACCAGGCAGCTCCATGGGGCACCATTCCTCCCACCTGCCTGGGTGCGCCCGCATGCATGAACCAGTCCCGCTCCCCAGCAGACTCTAGGGGGCTTTAGCCAGACCGCAGCCGCCTTTTTTTTTGATTTTCTGGTTAGCTGAGCAGAGGCCCCAGACCCTGATAACTGCTGCTGCAGCGGCTCTAACACACCATGCCACTCCCCACTCACCTCAGTGAGGCCCGGCAGCAATTACTAACAAGTCTCCACATGGCCAAATCTCACCAGAAAAAAAAAAAACTGTAGGGCCTGTGATAATGACATGGTCACTGTGTGTCTGGGTGCAGATGTTACCGCAAGGCGGACCCATAACACACGTGACCCTGGATACACCGCCTCCAGTGGGGCGCATTTAAATAATAAAACGTGCAGGTGGATACGCCGCCTCCACCTGGCGAATTTAGGTATTACACGTTATACATACAATAATCAAATAATAAAGGGGGAACCTGGGAAACTTTAACAATGGTGGGCCCTGCGATAGGGAATGGGGAGATGGAGACCTCCTAAGCTCCCCTGAGCCAGTGTCCCTGCACTCCTAACATTCCCTATACAGGCTCCGCACCTGTCGCCGCACGCGAACCTCAAAGCCCTTGCTCGCCCTGACCCTAAACCCTCACTAGGGAATGGGTCGGTGCGGAGACTAATCCCACCACTGCACTAATAACACACATGAGGAAAGAGACAATACAGGGGGAACACCACTTAGCTTTGCTCTGTTGCGTGCGCTCCTAGCAACAGAGCCCACCACCTGCGTGCATCTTCTCCTCCACCTGGATCCATCACCAAAACAGGATCCTTCACCTTAGTGCAGCCTTGGAGCAGAGTCCACCACCAGTTGCAGCTGCTTAGAAACAGAGTCCCAAGGATGAGTTCAGCTTCTGACACGAAGTCAAGCATGCTTGAGTCCAGCTCAGCAGCCAAGTCCCACATGGTGAGTGCCACTCTCCATAGTCGCCACTCCACCAGTCCATGCAGACACTTCCCGCCGACACCATCACTGCGACCCCACCACGCCATGCCAGCCCTTCGTCCAGACACCATAGCTGAAACACGTCCCCCCTGGCTAAGCTGCGCAGGACTCCTCTCCAGCTCCATCCTTCCACCAGGCTCTCAAACTCAGAGTGAACACAATCTCACAATGTCACAGGCAGTGATTGCACACCCCTAGCACACCTTTATAGGGTGTCACACCTGATACATAATTAAGTGCACAAAAACCTAAAGTGCAATACCACTAACCACCACCGGGGACAGTCAAGACACCTTGGAACTTTCCAAAGTAAAAAAAAGTTCACCCAGTGCAATTTAAAACTGTCAGATCATGACACCACCTGTGGTGTTCGGCAATGAAGATGTTAAGCCGACGCTGCAGACAGATCCTCTGGGACAGATGGTGTGGTGCAGCAATGATGGTGTAGCCCTCCACAGGTAGGGCTGTAGTCCTAGGGCACAGTAGATGAAGAAGATAGGTGTAAAGGGAGAGCATGTAGTGTCCGGCACCAATATGTAGCAGTGCTGAGTGTGTTGGCGCAGGAATAAGTGGAGGACACCAGGGCATGTAGTTCCAAAGCTTTACTCAAAGTCTGTTGTGCATACAGGTGCCCGCATCCGTGCCGTGTCCTCCAGGTCAGGAGCTCAGTCAACCTCCAGGCAAGATGAAGTACTCCGTTCCAACACTCCGCCAACATATGTGCCTTTTCTGAATGTCTCCCTTTTGCGCCTATGGTAAAGTACTCTCAGTACTGAGTTACACTGGAGTTCCTCCTGTCAGATGTTCCTATGAACTCTACTTGTACGGCAGACAGCTGTAGCCTGCTTTGTGGACTCCTTGCTACCAAGTCCCGGCTCACTATCGTTGCAGTTGTGCCCCCAAGTCTTGTGTGGGAATAAAGTGGTGACAACTTTTATTCCTCCGGTGTCTGCTGCAGGACCATTAGTATCCATACAACCTCGGGGACCGGACCCCGGCCTTGCGCTGTGAACTTGGGAAGGGTTCTGCTCTAACCCTAATCCTTAGTCTTCTTCTCCTTACATTCCGTACTAATCCTTCCTTCTTATGGAGAGAGTCAGGCTTTCCCTCAATGTCTCTTTCCTCTGTCAGCGGACCCAGGTCACTGAGGTCGGCTGCAGCACTTCCTTCATCCATCCCACTCAGGGGATCTTCACTCTTCCACTCACTCTGTCAGACTGACTGACCAAATCCTAAACTATTCCCGCTCTTTTGGTGCAGACTAAACTCCACCCACCTCCCAGCATGCTTCGTGCTCCAAGCAGGGAGCCACCAAAGGGTGCTTTGCTACACTACTATGTTGTGTGGGATGCAGGTGTTGGAGTGTGATCAGGAGTCTCCACCTTACCTGGATGGTGGGGTACCACACCTCAGGTGGAGGTGCAGTACCTCTGTGGCGACTGAACCCTCAGGGGTGCCACACACACCTGTCTATATAAGACCTCACAGCTCACAGTGCATGACAGACGAAATAAAAATCATGAGGTCAAAGGAACTGGCCAAAGAGCTCAGAGACAATTGTAGCAAGGCACAGATCTGGCCATGGTTACAATAGAATTTCTGCTGTTCTCAAGGTTCCAAAGAGCATAGTGGCCTCCATAACACATAAATGGAAGAAGTTTGGGACCACCAGAAGTCTTCCTAGTCTTCCAAGACCTGACGTCCAGCCAAACTTAGCATTCTTGGGAGAAGTGCCTTGGTGAGAGAGGTAAAGATGAACCCCAAGATCTCTGTGGGTGAGCTCCAAAGATGCAGTAGGGAGATGGGAGAAAGTTCCACAAAGTCAACTATCACTGCATCTTTCCACCACTTCACCAGTGGGGCCTTTACGGCCAAGTGGCCAGATGGGATCCTCTCCTCAGTGCAGGAAAGCCCGCATAGAGTTTGCTAAAAAACACATGAAGGACTCCCAGACTATGAAAAATAAGATTCTCTGGTCTGATGAGACAAAGATAGAACTTTTTGGTGATAATTCTAAGTGGTATGTGTAGAGAAAATCATGCACTGCTCATCACCTGCCCAATTCAATCCCAACAGTGAAATATGGTGGTGGCAGCATCATGCTATGGGGTGGTTTTGAGTTGCAGGGACAGGACGACTGATTGCAATTGAAGGAAACATGAATGCTGCCAAATACAGAGATATCCTGGGTAAAAACCTCTTCCACAGAGCTCTGGACCTCAGACTTGGCCAAAGGTTCACTTTCCAACAAGACAATTACTCTCAGCACACAGCTAAAATAACAAAGGAGTGGCTTCAGAACAACTCTGTGATCATACTTGACTATCTCAGCCAGAGCCCAGACCTAAACCTAAACATTCACCATCAAACCTGACAGAACTGGAGAGGCTCTGCAAGGAAGAATGGCAGAGGATCCCCAAATCCAGGTGTGAAAAACTTGTTGCCTCAGTCCCAAGAAAACTCATGGCTGTACTAGCTCAAAAGGGTGCTTCTACTCAATACTGAGCAAAGGGTCTGAATACTTATAACTAGTGATGGGTAAGCACTAAAATGCTCGGGTGCTCGTTGCTCGTGTCGAGAAAATTGGAATGCTCGGGTGCTCGAGCCGAGCAACGAGCCCAATGTAAGTCTATGGGAAAACCGAGCATTTTTGCCGTGATCCCCCGGGGGGGTCCTTTTAGGGTCTAAAAACATCTGAAATGGATGGGAACAATGCTCAAATGCTATGGGAACATCATGGGGAATATCCCTGGAACCATATCTGACTCCCAGTTCACAGCTGTTAACAATGTTGTTAGAGTATTGTGCCACTTTTACAGGTGCACACTAAAACATACAAAAACGAAACCAAAATGGATTTTACTGGGAAATATGTTAAGGAACATTCTTTCCAGGGTAATGATTTGTATGTAAGCCAAAATAAATAACCCAAAACAAAAATGTTCCTCCACCACTTGGGCTATGTTCACACATAGCGTTTTTGATGCATTTTTCCACTGTAGCATTGCTTTCAACCAATTCAAATGCATTCAATGGTAAATGTCATTTTAACTTTTAACAATATTAGCTGGTCATGTGTGTGACACATCATCAGACACATCCTGTTTCATTTTTGAAGGAGGGACTCTGAAAGTCACAAAGTCTAATTTTATAGGCTCAGCAGTTGGCCCTCGCTTTTCTTAGAGAGCCATAAGCCAGCTATGCATTTTTGTTCCCATTATTAAACAGTGGGTCTCATATACTGTTATTGCCTGTAGTGAGTGGCTGGGCTGCCAAAAATTAGGAAGCACCCCAAAACCCCTTTGATGAGACGTACAGGAGAAAAAATGCTCCCATTATAAGAAAATGGGTCTCCCATAGTGTTTGCCTATGCATTTCATGCAAGGCCTGCCTTGCCCCAAAGTTACATGCACCCCAATAACACTTGTAACAGACATCCTGGATCACCACATGAAACCAAAGTTACCATTATTCTTTTTTTTTTTTTACCTTCATACAGTTTGCTTATGCATTAAACGCAAGGCCTGCCTTGCCCCAAAGATACATATAATGGATGGCCACATGAAACCAAAGTTCCCATTATTTTTGATTTGGTACTGCTCTACTGTTAACCTATGCATTGAATGCAAAGCATGCCTTACCCCAGAGTTACACACTCCCCAATAACCCTTTGAACCGGCACACTGGATGGCCTCATGAAACCGAAGCTCCCATTATTATGATTTTTGTACTCCCAGAAAGTTTGCCCATGCAGTGAATGCAAGGCCTGTCCTGCCTCAAAGTTACACGCACCCCAATAACACTTGGACCAGACGTCCCGGATGGCCACATGAAAACAAAGTTCCCATTATTTTTCATTTGGTACTGCTCTACTGTTAACCTATGCATTGAATGTAAAGCCTGCCTTACCCCAAAGTTACACACTCCCCAATAAACCTTTGAACAGGCATACTGGATTGCCACATGAAACCAAAGTTCCCATTACTATGATTTTTGTACTCCCAGAAAGTACACGGGGTACCGCGATGGGGGCGAATGTAGCCCCCCCGTACGCTAACATCTTCATGTGTAAATTTGAGGCTGACTTTGTCTACACACATCATCTATATAGAAAACATGCTCTTACCTGGCTCAGATACATAGACGACATCTTTTGTGTATGGACAGGTGACACCAATAGCCTCACAGATTTTGTACATGACCTCAACCAGAGTATACCGAACCTAACCTTTACCTCACATTCCAACACACAGTCTGTCAGTTTCCTTGACACCATGATCTCTAAAACTGACTCTGGCACCCTTACAAGTGACCTTTACGTCAAACCTACAGACCGTAATAGTCTACTACACTGGTCCAGTTGTCACCCAAGACACGTGAAGATAGCTCTACCTAAATCCCAACATGACAGAATTGACCGCATAGTCTCAAAACCTGATATCAGGCAAATGAGACATGACGAGATGACTGAAAAGTTTCAAACAAGAGGATACCCCAAATTTAATGCTGAACAACAAACCAGAATTACCCAACGTGACTGTGATGTAGAGAATAGGGTTAAGTTCATCAACACCTATCACCCGTTCTCTCCTCTGATCAAAAAAGCAGTCCTTGAACACTGGCCCCTACTAGAAAAGGCTTACCCGGGGATTGAAAATTTCCAAAATCCTCCTCTCATCTGCCATAAGCGGGCTCAGAACCTAAAAAACACTTTGGTTAGAGCCGACGTGGGCTCCCACTTCAAGACATTCAGGCAGAAGACATTTAGCACGGTGCGCAACGGAACCTTCCCTTGTTTGGGTTGCGCACAATGCACGAATGTTAGTAAAGGCGATTCATTCACCCATCCGAGGTCTGGCAAACGGTACAAGATCAATGGCTATTTTACCTGCAACTCAAATTTTGTCGTCTATTTAATCAAATGCCCATGCGGCCTAGGATACGTTGGGGAAACCACCCAGCATGTGAAAGACCGCATTTCCAAACATAAATCAACCATCCGGTGTGAGAACACACTTTTACCAATTCCTGCCCATTTTGTGGAAAATAGACACTCTGTAAGCCAACTGAAATTTCAGGTTATCGAACAAATCCCTGTACCCAGACGAGGGGGTAATAGAATCCAAACGCTCAAAGAGCGTGAAGCGTATTGGATATATCACCTAAATACCCTCCATCCACACGGTCTCAATAGAGAATCTGAAATGTATTATTAATCCCTTCTAAATTCCACTTCATAGTGAATTAGTTTTGTTTTTCATCAGGAGTTTAAAATCACTACCAAATAAGTTCTTTTCCTACACAACGTTTTTTGGTTTATAGGAGATATTTCTGACATAAGTGTGTTAATATGAACGCCATTTTACTCTTTGTATGTAAACCTTGCTCTAATTACCTTTCTTTGTTTTTAGGCAGGAAAAGGAAGTTTCTCTGAAACCTGATAGGCACAACCAGCACTGAAATTATCACCGTGCATGAATTCAGCACAGTCCCACCATTAAAATGGCCGCCTGTATGCATGTGACATTTCCTCACAACCCTCCCTTTTTTACTTCACTTCCTGGATGGCTCGCACCTGCTCAGTACATTCATTCTGACAATTTTGACCTCACCAAGATGGCGACTGCCAACATCACTTCCTGTCAAGTCAAAACATGTTCATTCTCTATCCCTGCCCTGCACATGCTCAGTACATTCATTCTGACATTTTTTGACCTTACCAAGATGGCGACTGCCACCATCATTTTCTGTCAAGTCAAAACATGCTCATTCTCTATCTCCGCCCTGCACATGCTCAGTACATTCATTCAGACATTTTTGACCTCACTAAGATGGCGATGGCCCTTCCCCCCATTCCCGCCCCTTCCCCACCCAATCAGGAAGTGCTTGACAGTATTTAACATCACTGCACTAAGCCACATGCACTTCCGGCCTCCTCCACACCTGACTAGATTTAGGACACAAGGTAATGGTGCCCTACAGTCTTCATAGACTGGGTTTCCTTTCTCCATCTCAGCTTATTGACCTGCTTTTTTGTCCTTAGGACGGGAGTCACGTGCTGACCCTACACATCGGTATGTGACCCCTAAAACTTTCTTTTATATCTTTTCTTTCTATATACCTTGCTATTCCTTAACCTATACCCTTTTTCAGTGGTTACTATAGGTACCGTTCCAGCAGCTGGATTACAAAGGCAAACCTATACCACTTATACACACACCTCAAAACCAAGGATCTAGGTATTTATACCTTATGCCTTAACATTTCCAAGAGCACCCCTTACACACTGCCTCCTTAGATGACCTCACCTTTATTCCCACTCCACTTCACTGTCCCCTAATGCCCTTTCTCAACACTACCTACACATTCATGCTTTTCAACTCCTTACACCTTCACTCTATTCCTCTTTTCAACCTCTCACATGTTCACCGTATCACACCACAATACATACTCACTGGCCTCACATCATTATAGATCCATACACACCTTCACAAAGGATGTTTGACACTGTCCCCACCTTATGTATCACCTATCACTAGATTTTTGGTTTTATAATACTTTATAAAGTTTATTTATTGATTTTTGTTCTTTTATTGTATATATTGTAGTCATATCCCTGATGAAAGCTCGAGATGTAGAGCTGAAACGTTGGATTGTAACACCACCCTTTTTTGGATTGTAACACCACCCTTTTTTTTCACAATCAATAAAATCACAACAATTAAAGACTGTCGTTGAGAAGACTTTACTTTCATGTTATTAGTGTGCCGGGGTTACTCCTATACTTTAGTCTTGTTTTTTCCCAGAGCACCTAAGTTGGGGTTTGAGCCTGTCATATCTACTTTATATTACCCCAGAGTTACACACTCCCCAATAACCCTTTGAACCGGCACACTGAATGGCCACATGAAACCGAAGCTCCCATTATTATGATTTTTGTACTCCCAGAAAGTTTGCCCATGCAGTGAATGCAAGGCCTGTCCTGCCTCAAAGTTACACGCACCCCAATAACACTTGGACCAGACGTCCCGGATGGCCACATGAAAACAAAGTTCCCATTATTTTTCATTTGGTACTGCTCTACTGTTAACCTATGCATTGAATGTAAAGCCTGCCTTACCCCAAAGTTACACACTCCCCAATAAACCTTTGAACAGGCATACTGGATTGCCACATGAAACCAAAGTTCCCATTACTATGATTTTTGTACTCCCAGAAAGTTTGCCCATGCAGTGAATGCAAGGCCGGCCCTGCCCCAAAGATAAGTGCACCACAATAACACTTGGACCAGGTGTAGAGAGCCAGCTCATGCTATGTGTCCAGCTTGAATACCCAATAATTAAAAGGCACAGAGGAATCATGGACGACATTGGTACAGTCAGCGCGGTACTCCCTCAACATCTTCCCTAACTTTTCATTCCTTGTGAGAGTACCCCGCACCTCTGGGCCAGACCAATGTAAAGGTCTGAGAAAACTCTCCCAGAACTTTACCAGTGTTCCCTGCCTCTGCTGGATTGGAGTTGTGTCGCTCTCGCCTCTACTCCTTGTCTGTTCAACGAACTGTGACTTCTGTTTTCCGTTTTCAGAAGGGAATTTTTTTAATAATTCCACAAGAATGGCCCTCTGGTATGGCAACATTTTAGTACACCTAAATGCCTCTGGAAAAGGAGATTAAAGTTCACCTTGTAGTGTGTCAACATGTGTCACCAACCAGTAATGACTGTCACCCAAAATTTTGATAATGCAAGGGTCATGGAAAAAGCAGCGCAACATAAAGTCTGCCATGCATTCCAGACTGCTAACAGGCAAGACTTCTGTGTCCTCACCAACAGGATGACTGACCATGCTGTCCTCCTCCTGCTGCCTGTCCTCAGACCACCCAAGCTGAACAGATGGTATGACAGTTGTGCTTGCAGTATTGTCTATAGCTCCTGTTCTTCTTCCTCCTCCTCTTCCACATTGTCAATCAATCCACATTGGGATGACATGAGGCTGTGCTGTGTATAATCCCCCTGTATGGTTCCTTGCTCCATCTCATCATGCTCTGCCTACAATGCATCCTCTTTCATTAGGAGCAGAGAGCTTTTCAGAATGCAGAGAAGTGGGATGGTGATGCTAATTATGGCATCATTGCCGCTCATCATCTTGATGGAGTACTCAAAGTTTTGTAGAATGGTACATATTAGGGATGAGCGAGTATACTCGTTAGGATTCAGTACTCGGCGAGTAATGCAGTACTCGCAGTACTTGAATCCTGGCGAGTAAATTTCACTCCTCACACAGCCCAGCACAGTCCCGCACGGCCCAGCACAGACACCCGCACAGTCCCCGCACAACCCAGCACAGTCCCTCACAGCCCGGCACAGTCCCTGCACAGCCCAGCACAGTTCCCGCACAGCCTGGCACAGTCCCCGCACAGTCCCCACACAGTCCCGCACAGCCCAGCACAGTCCCCAACACAGTCCAGCACAGTCCCGCACAGCCCAGCAAAGTCCCCAAACAGTCCCCGCACAGCCTGGCACAGTCCCTGCATAGCCCAGCACAGTCCCGCACAGGCCAGCACAGCCCATTACTCGCATTTCCCATAGACTTACTTTGAACTCACTACTCGTTACGAGTATCCAAGTATTAGGAGCTACTCGTAACGAGTACAGCGAGTCCGAGTATTTCACTACTTGCTCATCCCTAGTACATATCTGACATCCATGTCCACTCCTGAGGCTTTATATGTCAACTCTGAACTGAATACCAACAGCCTTGTTGATGCTGGTAGTCAACAACTACCCTTTTCTGCTCACAAATCCTTTCCAACATATTCAGTGTAGAGTTTTAACACGTGGGTATATCACACTCCATTCAGTGAGCCAGAAGCTGCAAGTGCTGCTAAAGCACAGAAAGGTCGACTGAAGCTGTACCTGACTTTCTAAAATGGGCACACTGGCAGAGTACTTTGACAAGCATATCCGGCAGTTCTGGGTAAGATTTGAGAAACTGCTGAACCACGAGGTTAAGCACATGGTCCAAGCATGGTACATGTGTGAGCTCACCTCGCCTCAGAGCTGCCACCAGGTTCTGGTTATTGTTACACATGACAATGCTTGGCTGTAGGTTCAGCGGTGTCAGCCACAGATCTGCCTGCTCTTTCAGAGCTGTCAACAACTCTTCAGCATTCTGCGGTTTCTCACCTAAGCATATTATCTTCAGCACAGCCTGTTGCTGCTTGGCTGAGGCAGTTCAGAAGTGCTTCCAGCTTGTGACTGATGTGCTCATTTCAGAGATGGAGGCTGAAGAGGTTGAGGAGGAGTAGGTGCATGAGCTGTAGACTCTGGGGGCAACCCTGATTGTCATAGGACCCGCAATCCTCGGCATCTAGAGGATGTCTACCAACCCAAGGTGCAACTGGGTCCCGGCATCCACTATATTAAGCCAGTTTTGCATCAGTGAGTTGCACCTTCCCTGCCCACAAGCACTTGTCCATGTGTCAGTGGTTAGGTGAAGTTTCCCAGTAACAGCATTGTTGAGGGCATGGGTAATGTTGTAGGACATGTGCTTGTGTAATGCCGGGATGGCACATTGGGAGAAATAGTGGCGACTGGGGACCGAGTATCTTGGGACTGCTGCCACCATCAGGTTGCGGAAAGCTTCCATCTCCACGAGCCTAAAAGGCAACATTTCACGTGCAAGCAGACGAGAAATGTGTGAATTTAGTACTGTGGCTTGTGGGGCGTTGGCTGCGTAGTTCTGCTTGCATTCAAATGACCTGGATATGGACACCTGAAGGCTGTGCTGGGACAAAAATGTGGATGTACTTGGTGATGGTGCTAGTTGAGTGTGGGCAGCGACAGGTGCAGGGCAGAAAACATCTTCGCATGCACCATGGACAGGGGACTGACTTGCACGCACAACAGTGGAAGAAGCAGTGGTGACACCCACAGACACTTCCTACAGCCTGAGGTTCGGTCCATAAAGTAAGGTGCTTTGCTGCCATGTGTCTGATCATGCTGGTGGTGGTCAGGCTGGTAGTTTTGCTACCCCTGCTGATGCGGGTATGGCAAGTAGTGCAAATGGCCTGTTTGGGGTTATCAGCAGAGTCTTTTAAAAAACAACCAGACTTGAGAAAACATAACTGTTGGACTGGCAACTTCTGACATGTTGGTGTTACGGGGAAAGGTTGCCCGCTTTCTGTCTGTGGCCACCACACTGCTTCTTTCTGCCTGTTAGGGTGCTATGCCTCCCTCCTCTGTGTGCTTCTGTCCTTACTCTGCATGTCCTCCTGCCAGGTTGGGTCAGTTACTATATCATCCACCTCCTTGTCTTCCACTTCCACATCCTGGTCCTCCTCCTGAGTTTCCTGCAATTGTGATTTATCGTCGTCCAGCTCTTTCATGACACGTTCCCACCGTTGCCTTCGTGTGAAGATGGCTGCTCAAATATTAGGGCATTGCTACATGCGATCTCATCTTGCTCTGCTTCATGTAGATCGGGCGAGTGGCGCGAATTTATAAATGGAAAAGTGAACAGTTCTTCAAAGTGTTCAAGTGTGGGATCAGTTGTCTCTGGGCACTCAGCATGGCAAGAGGAAGGAGGATCAGGGTGAGGAATATGCGGTCCAGACTCACAACCACTCATACTTGACTGTGTGGAAGTCAGGGTGCTGGTGGTGGTGGCAAAGTGACTGGAATAATTATCCGCTATCCAACCCACAACCTTTTGACACTGCTCTGGGTTCAATAATGGTGTTCTGTGGTCCCAGAGTAATTCGGACAGGAAGGTTGGGCGAGAACATGTGGGTGTTTGTTGTGGCCCGATTTCAGCTTGCCCACGGCCTCGACCTCTGCATGCACCATTACCATCACGTCCACTTCCCCGTTCCTTGCCACATGCCTTGCCCATTTTAAATGGACTACAATATTTTCCATGTTTACTTCAAATGCCTGAATTGGGAGCGAATTTATATATGATCCATGTGCGGGAAAACCACAGTTTTAAAATAACTGGACTGTAGGTAAAAATTTTTTGCTTTTAGCAAACTGGTGTCAATAACTAGGGTAAAACACAGCAAAAACAGTTGAATGGAGGCCTGAAATGCAACAATTTGTAGCCCACAGATAGATGAGACATCTGACGAGATGTGTAAGGGTTTAGCAGGAACGCTGGATGCAGTCACGAGCAGGAGGCAGAGCAAGAGTTAACGGGTATTTTATGCAGAAAAAGGAAATCAACAGTAAAAGCTCTGCGCAGGGAGCACAAGAGTTTGACCGGTTAGGAGGTACACAAATTGTAAACAAAATATGGTGATTATGAATAGTATTAAACAAGTTAACTTATCAGTATGGAGGTCCTGGAAGGAGGAGATTGGATGAACCCACGATGGCACAGAAGATAAATAAAAAATAATAATCCTTATTTTTAAATAGTGCTAACTAGTGTTGAGCATTCCGATACCGCAAGTATCGGGTATCGGCTGATACTTGCTGTATCGGAATTCCGATACCGACTTCCGATATTTTTTCAATATCGGAATTCGGCATCGGAATCGGAAGTTCAGTTGATTGACGGCCTGACGTCATCATGATGCGCGGTGTGTGCGCATCATGATGCGCCGTCATTTCGGGCCTTCCGGGGGTCTCTGCCGGGGGGCTGTGCCGGCCTGCCGGGGGGCTGTGCTGGCCTGCCGGGGGGCTGTGCACCCTGTGGGGGGCTGTACCGGCCTGCCGGGGGGCTGTGCCGGCCTGCCGGGGGGCTGTGCTGATGTCCGGGGGTCTGTGCAAGCATCGTCCGATGGGACTACAAGTCCCATCGGGCGATGCCTGCTACCATGACAGTGATTGACACATTAGCCAATGATGGGACAGTAGTAGTCCCATCATCCGGCTAATGTGTTAAATGTTAAAAAAAAAAAAAAAAAAATACTACATACATACTACATGCATGCTACATACATACTACATGCTACATACATACACATATATACTACATACATACTACATACATGCTACATACATACTACATGCTACATACATACTACATGATACATACATACTACATACATGCTACATACATACTACATACATACTACATACATACTACATGCATGCTACATACATACTACATGCATGCTACATACATACTACATGCATACTACATACATACTACATACATGCTACATACATACTACATGCATGCTACATACATACTACATGCATGCTACATACATACTACATGCTACATACATACTACATATATACTACATACATACTACATACATACTACATACATACTACATGCATGCTACATACATACTACATGCATGCTACATGCATGCTACATACATACTACATGCTACATACATACCACATACATACTACATACTACATATATACTACATGCATGCTACATACATACTACATGCTACATACATACTACATACATACTACATGCTACATACATACTACATATATACTACATGCATGCTACATACATACTACATGCTACATACATACTACATACATACTACATACATACTGCATGCTACATACATACTACATATATACTACATGCATGCTACATACATACTACATGCTACATACATACCACATACATACTACATACATGCTACATATATACTACATGCATGCTACATACATACTACATATATACTACATGCATGCTACATACATACTACATGCTACATGCATGCTACATACATACTACATACATACTACATGCTACATACATACCACATATATACTACATACATACAATACATTCATACAATACATACATAGACATACAGTACATATAACATAGAGTAACATACTTACCAATACTTGTCACATTGTTCCCCGAAGCCATTGTCTTTTCCGGAATAAATATTAACATAACAAACCACAAAAATACTCACCCACGATCCGAAGCAGTCCACGAGTGTGTCCCACGACGATCTTGGGTAGAGAACTGCAGCATCAGCTGTTGCTGCCGTTCTCTACGGGCTGCAGGAATCCAATGACGGAAGGTAGGTATCCTTCCGCACTGTATTCCTCCGCCTCTTAAAAAAAAAAAAAGTCCCTAGTCTCACTTTATGCCATTGCTGTGTGGGAAATTCCCACACAGCAATGGCATAAAGTGAGACTAGGGACTTTTTTTTTTTTTAAGAGGCGGAGGAATACAGTGCGGAAGGATACCTACCTTCCGTCATTGGATTCCTGCAGCCCGTAGAGAACGGCAGCAACAGCTGATGCTGCAGTTCTCTACCCAAGATCGTCGTGGGACACACTCGTGGACTGCTTCGGATCGTGGGTGAGTATTTTTGTGGTTTGTTATGTTAATATTTATTCCGGAAAAGACAATGGCTTCGGGGAACAATGTGACAAGTATTGGTAAGTATGTTACTCTATGTTATATGTACTGTATGTCTATGTATGTATTGTATGAATGTATTGTATGTATGTAGTATATATGTGGTATGTATGTAGCATGTAGTATGTATGTAGTATGTATGTAGCATGCATGTAGCATGTAGTATGTATGTAGCATGCATGTAGTATATATGTAGTATGTATGTAGTATGTATGTAGCATGTAGTATGTATGTAGCATGCATGTAGCATGTATGTAGCATGCATGTAGTATGTATGTAGTATATATGTAGTATGTATGTAGCATGTAGTATGTATGTAGCATGCATGTAGTATATATGTAGTATGTATGTAGCATGTAGTATGTATGTAGTATGTATGTGGTATGTATGTAGCATGTAGCATGCATGTAGTATGTATGTAGCATGCATGTAGTATGTATGTAGCATGTATGTAGCATGCATGTAGTATGTATGTAGCATGCATGTAGTATGTATGTAGCATGCATGTAGCATGCAGTATGTATGTAGCATGTATGTAGTATGTATGTAGTATATATGTAGTATTTTTTTTTTTTTTTTTTTTTTTTACATTTAACACATTAGCCGGATGATGGGACTACTACTGTCCCATCATTGGCTAATGTGTCAATCACTGTCATGGTAGCAGGCATCGCCCGATGGGACTTGTAGTCCCATCGGACGATGCCTGCACAGACCCCCGGAGCCTGCACAGACCACCGGCAGGCCGGCACAGCCCCCCGGCAGGCCTGCACAGCCCCCCGGAGCCTGCACAGCCCCCCGGCAGGCCGGCACAGCCCCCCGGCAGGCCGGCACAGCCCCCCGGAGCCTGCACAGACCACCGGCAGGCCGGCACAGACCACCGGAGCCTGCACAGACCCCCTGGCAGGCCGGCACAGCCCCCCGAAAGGCCCGTACAGACCCCAGAGAGGCTGTACAAGGGCAGGAAAGGGTTTTTCTTATTCCGATACCGGAAGTCCCATAGACTTGAATGGGACTTCCGGTATCGGAATCGGCGATACCGATACTTTTTTTAAAGATCGGCCGATACCATCCGATACGATACTTTGAAGTATCGGACGGTATCGCTCAACTCTAGTGCTAACATATCCCGCCGCACTTTACAGTTTGCACACATTATCATCACTGTCCCCGATGGGGCTCACAATCTAAATTCCCTATCAGTATGTCCTTAGAATGTGGGAGGAAACCGGAGTACCAGGAGGAAACCCACGCAAACCCGGGGAGAACATACAAACTCCTTGCAGATGTTGTCCTTGGTGGGATTCGAACCCAGGCTAACCACTGAGCCACCGTGCCGCCCTATGGTGCGAGAAGATGGCGCGAGACGTAGTTGAAGCGGTCCCAGCTAAAGTTCTAACACAGTCTCTGTACTGAATCGGTGGCTACTAGTTTTCCCCTGTGAGATCTCTCGGTCCTGGTAGACGGCGTGGAACAGGAGGAGCTCTGTGACACAGAGAGCAGAGTACAGAGTCCTGGAGCAACAGCCGTGACTGCACCTTCGGAAGCCACGTAGTGGTATAGTCGGGGGCACCGGTCTGTCTGGACCCTCACAGTTACACATCAGAAGGGCATCTAGCATCTGCAGCTGTACAGCCAGTGCGCGCAGAGGAGGATAGGCTGCAGAGTGGGTTTAATCTTTGGTCAGGGTCAGCGGAAACAGAGTCAACCTTCTCCTTCTGGGTTAGCTGTCTTCCCGCCAAGAGCCCCGACCTCGCGCACTTCCCTCTTTTTATCTTTGACCAGCCCCCTTCAGTCAGGTGCTCAGGTTTGCTCTGGACCGGAAGTCCTTCCCCCGGCCACAGTGGTGACAGGCCCGACAGTTCCGGCCCAGAGACGCATGGAGCAGCCCTAGCTTCATCCATCCTCCTACAATACGACAATGTTAAATATGTGGACTCTATTTTTTGGGTTTTAGCGCAAAATAGTTTCAAGAACTAGGGTAGCAGACAGCCAAAACAGTTGAATAGAGGTCTCAAATGCCACAATTGGTAGCCTACAGATAGATGAGGAGTCAGACGGAGATACCCCTCTGTTCAATATGTGGCCTGTTTTTTTATTATTTTCCAGGAAAATTGTTTCAAGAACTAGGGTAACATACAGCCAAAACAGTTGAAAGGAGGTCTTAAATGCCACAATTTGTAACCCACAGATGGATGAGGAGTTAGACGGAGATAGCCCACTTTCAAATATCTGGCCTGTATTTTTTATTTTTTTTTGCCCAGCTAAATTGTGTCAATAAGTAGGCTAAGACACAACAAAAAGATACTATGGATGCCTGAAATGGCACAGTTTGTAGCCCACAGATAGATGTGGTGTATGATGGAGATAGCCCACTTTCAAATATATTGCCTGTATTTTGTTTTTGCCCAGCTAAATTGTGTCAATAAGTAGGCAAAGACACAACAAAAAAATTCTATGGATACCTGAAATGCCACAATTTATAGCCACAGATAGATGAGGAGTCTTACGAAGATACCACACTGTGCAATATGTGGCCTGTTTTTTTTGTTTTTACCCCAAAATAGTGTTTATAACTGGGGTCACAGACAGCAAAGACAGTTGAATGGTGGTCTCAAATGCCACAATTTCTAGCCCACAGATAGATGAGGAATCTGACGGAGATAGCCCACTTTCAAATATCTGGCCTGTATTTTTTGTTTTTTGGCCCAACTAAATTGTTTCAATAAGTAGGCTAAAACACAGCAAAAAAAGTTCTATGGAGGCTTTAAATGGCTCAATTGTGAGCGCAATGATATACAATCCGTGTGGCAGACAAAACCGAGTGTAAAATGTTAGGAACACCGCACTGAACTTGCTCACTGAGCCAGTGCACGAGTCCTGAGTAAAGCGAACATTGCTCAAAGATACCTGTTGAGCGGGCAGCAGCCGAGTTGGTGCGTACTTCAGAACAGCAGGACCTGAAGCATGTGACTGCTGGGGGCATGGCCTAAACTCCAGAGAGCTAGGGGCTGCAAGAGAACTCCTAGCAGGGTAAATGCAAGACAAAGTTACCAAGGGGCATAGACAGGGAGGATAGTTAGGACGTAGCCAATGAGTCAAACACAGACATAGCTGCAAGGTACAAGAGGGGCGAGCAGAGAGTAGTCAGATCACAGGCAATGAGTCATACACAGAGAGGGTAGCACAGTACAGAATCAACAGGCAAACTCACAACGGAGAACAGAATCGGGTCAGAACCATATAAACAAGCTATAACAACGAACAGGCACACAGAGGTCACCACACTCGGCCAAAGGCAAAAGTATAAATGACAGGGATTGGAGCTTCCCAGGGGTTTAAGAAGCTCTCCCAGAATCAAAGAGAGGCCACAATCATTAACCCAAGGTGTGCAGGTCAAAACCTGCACTGAGCTCCTGACATTAACTCCTGACGTGCAGCTCAAAAACCTGCACTGGGATCATGACATAACATTTCTGCCCTGTAGCTAAATATTTTTTGGGAAGCTAAATATTTTTGGTAGCAAAATGGTGTCTAGAAATTGTAAAAGATATTCCAAAAAATGTTTACAATACCACAAGAAATGGCAAAATTTTCTGCGCACTCAGATGTGGTGGCTGGGATAGGCAAACCCGTTAAAAAAGCTGTATTTTTATGATGTACTATGAAAAGGATCTGGCTGTATTCTGCAGTGTCAACAAGCAAATGGAGAAAAAAGGGGGCTCTGGATTGCTTTGGAATAAAATAATCAGGATTAAGATGCCAAAAAAAATAATTCCTGGCCAATGATACCTGGTGCTAGGTATATAAGATCAATATATGTAATACTCAGCAGCAGCAGACAGTAATGGAATGGACCCTCTTGATGTATGCAATGATATCTAACCCACATACAGTGAATGCAAGCCTTGCACTGATATGTTTATAGCCACATACACTCCCCTGCCTATCTAGCCCTGCAATCTATATACCTATATAATTAGTCCTTAGAAGGACTGTTGGTTTAGCTGGACTTGTGTATTCTATGATGGTATACCCACACTAACTTAGAAACCCACAAATCTGACCCTATTTTGGTATCAACTCTCCCTACACTGTCTCCATCTGGAACTGAATGCGACGAGCAGGGAGGTGGCAGGTCTCTTATAGACCTGATGATGCTGTGCGCCAGCCAATCACTGAATACCACAACCAAGATGGCTGCGGCATTACAGTGCATGGCAGACAATCCCTGCATGTTGATTGGTGCTCTAAAGAGAGCCAAACATGCAGGGCGTGGACCCGAACTCTCACAGACCAAACGGGGAAATGCTCACTCATCACTTCTTATGACCATGTGATACTTCAGTTTTTCTTTTTTAATAAATTTGCAAAAATTTCTACATTTCGCTTTTTTCAGTCAAAAAAATGAGAAAAAAAATAACTTTTTTAAATTTACCAAATGGCTACAATGAAACAAAGAGTAAAAAATTAAAGGGGTCTGAATACTTTCTGTTCCCACTGTATTTTCCACAATGACCTTCTGATATAGCACCATTTTAGTAGACCTCTCCACCCTAGGAAGGAGAGATGCAAAGTACTCCATGTATTGTGGGTCAAGCAAGGTGAACAACCAGTACGCTTTTTTGTCCGAGATGAAAATTATTTGAGGGATATGGGAAGGTGCTAGATAAAGTCAGCCATATGTGACAATCACTCTACAGCCAATTCTTCTCTGTCTCCACCATGATGACAACTCTCCATCTCCTCCTGTTCCTCTTCCATCTCTTCCTCCTCTTTCCATTCCTCAATCCATCCATGTAGGAGGGACAGGATGAAACTTGTGTGGGTACTAGCCTTTGTTGCTCTAGCAACCAGCTACTGTTCATCTTCCTCCTCCTCTGCCTCCAGGTCTTCAATTATTACCCAATCCCTGCTGAGCAAATGAGATGAGGCTGGGTAGTATCACCCAGTCTCATGTCTTCCTCCATCTCCACTTGGACTGCATGCAAAGCTTCATGTATAATTGTCAGCAGCGACTGTTTAAGTAGGCACTGAAGCAGGATAGTTGCCCTGATTATGAAGTCATCCACTGCTTACAATCTTTGTGGAGTCCTTAATGTCTTGGAGAACCAAACAAATGTCAGACATCTATGCTCACTCTTCAGTTGTTTTGTATGGAGACTTACCAGAATACCAACAGGCGTGTTGGAGCTGGTATTTCACAACTGGCCTGTGCTGATCACAAAGCCTTGCCAACATGTGGAGTTCCATCATGTGGTCATGTAACACACCAGTCAGTGAGCTGGAACTTGTATGCGCTGCTTCAGTACTGCTAGAGAGGCAGCAGCTTGAGCTGACTTTTGGAAATGGGTGCTGTACCTTGACCAGAAGCTCTGGCAAATCTGAGTAGGTTTGCAAAAATCACTGAACTACAAAGTTGAACACGTGGGCCAAGTATAGTGAGTGTGTGAGCATGCTAAGCTGCAGAGCTTCCAGCTTATGCGGATGACGTACTCTGAGATAACACATTGGAATGGAGGATGAGAAGGAGCAGGAGGAGGTGCAGGAATTGGGGGAGGAAACCACCTCCATAATGTTCTTCCAGTGTGACATCAGGGAAATGTAGTGCCCCTGGCCACAAACGTTTGTCCACGTGTCAGTTGTAAGTGGACAATCCCAGTGACAGCGTTGATAAGGGCATATGTTCCTGGACATATGCTGGTAATTGCAGGGATGCCACACAGGAAGAAATAATGGTGGCTGGGGACAGAGCATCGAAGGATGGTTGCCGTCATAAGTCTTCAGAAATCCTCAGTGTCTAATATCCTAAACGGCAACATATCAAAGATTCAAGATTCAAGATTCAAAGAAGCTTTATTGGCAGGACTAAATACACATTAGTTTTGCCAAAGCAAGTGTACAGAAGGGAATAGGGATAGGGACTGTAGGGATGTTGGGAAGGGGCTGTAGGAAAGGTGGATGGGGAAGATCCAGGATCTAGGATATCTATCCATATCTATGGCAAGCAATCCAGGAATGTGCCCATTTAGTGTTTGGGCCATTCAGTAGCTGGGAACTTTCCAAGGCCCAAGGTAGGGACAGCTGAATGCTGTGCTGGGTCAAGAATTTAGAAGAGCCTGATGATGGTACCTCAGAATGTGCAAGTGCAGGTGCACGTCAAGAGGCATCTGTGCCAGTGTCATGGACAGGTGATTGGCAAGCACCTGGCACAGGGAGGCACCAATTGTAGAGCCAGGAATTGGCCTATGGAGTCAGGTGCTTGGATCAGGACTGCCATCAGAGCATGACTACCCTGACTGGCATATGGGGCCTGATGAACAGAGGGGGCTCGCATAGCTGAACCAGCATCTCGGACACAGGTTCAGTCACTGCACTGGAAGAATCATGCCGCTGGGGCCCGGTGAGCAGAAGAGACAGGGCCCTATCATAGAATCATATGATTCTATGATTCTATGATAGGGCCCTGTCTCTTCTGCTCACCGGGCCCCAGCGGCATGATTCTTCCAGTGCAGTGACTGAACCTGTGTCCGAGATGCTGGTTCAGTTAAACTTTATATTTTGGGGCCCACATGGCAATAGTCAAAAGCCGATAGTCAATCGGAGGCTGGCAGCTGACATCAGCATGCATGTCGCCAGCGTATGCCAGTGAGTGCGCGCTTGAAATGCATGGAAGGAGCATCGCCGCAGAAGCACTGCCAGGTAAGGAAAAAGGGTTTTTTTATTTTTATTGAAAGCGGCATGGTGGCAGGGTGGGAGACACGGGGGGCAGGATAGGAGAAATTGGGGCAGGATGGAGACTTGAGGTTAGGATGGAGACAGCTGGGGCAGGATGGGAGACACAGGTGCAGGATGGGAGACATGGGGGCAGGATGGGACACTCAGGGGGAAGGATGGGAAACAGGGTGCAGATTGGGAGACACAGGGAGCAGGATGGGAGACACAGGGGGCAGGATGGAGACAGCTGGGGCAGGATGGGAGACAGCTGGGGCAGGATGGAAACAGCTGGGGCAGGATGGAGATAGCTGGGGCAGGATGGGAGACATGGGGGAAGGATGGGAGACACGGGGCAGGATGGAGACAGCTGGGTCAGGATGGAGACCGCTGGGTCGGGATGGGAGACACGGGGCAGGATGGAGACAGCTGAGGCAAAAAGGGAGACATCGGGGCAGGATTGGAAACACAGGGGGCAGGATGGGAGACACAGGGGGCAGGATGAGGGACACAGGGGGCAGGATGGAGACATAATGCAGGATGGAGACAGATGGGGCAGGAATATGGGGCAGGATGGAGACAGATGGTGTGGTCAGCTAAGGCGAAAGTTTTTTCTATTTTTATTGAAAGCATCCCATGTGTCTCCCCTGCCCAGGGCAGAATGGAGACATGAGGCAGAATGGAGACATGGGCAGAATGGAGACACAGGTGGCAGGATGGAGGCACAGGGGGCAGGATGAAGACAGATGGGGCAGGATGGAGACACATGGGGCAGGATCATAGGCAGGAGTGATGAAATGGAGGCAGATGGGGCAGGATCACAGGACAAATGGGGCACATTCAAGGGACAGATGGGGCAGGATCACGGGACAGATGGGGCAGGATGATGAGATAAATGGGTCAGGATCACAGGACAGATGGGGCAGGATCACAGGACCGATGGGACAGGATCATGGGACATCACATGGGGGCAGCATGGATACTCATGAGGGCAGGATGGGAGAACATATTGGACCAGGAGGGGAGCACATATGGCTGGAGCCAGGTATATGACAAACAGGGGGCCGGGATGGAGGAAATTATTACCATAAGGGCTAATTAAGGGATATTATTACTGCAGTGATGTAATTATTTTATTTTTTGAGGATATTGTTTTAAATGGGGAGGCAGTCCTGTTACTGTGCAGAGTGGCACTATGTCACCTTTTTTTCTTCAAAAAAATAATTAATATGTTCTGCAACAGATGCTCCAGATAACTGTGGTATTTCCTGCAGAGCCGAGCACTGTCTGGATGAAGATGAAAAGCAAAGATGAAGAACTTCACCTAGAGACGTCAGTGGTGAGTCAGTGTGTTACCTGTACACTGACAATACACAGTGTATACTATATACAGCAGTAAAATGTCACCAGTGAACACTGTATTACCTTTACACTGAAACTAAATACAGAGCTCCAGTGTGTATAATGGCATTGATCACAGTATAACCTGTATAATATATATATAGCACTCGTGTGTATAATGACACTGTTGATCACTGTATTATCTGTACACTGTACAGTATCTACAGAGCTCCTGTGTATAATGTCACCGGTAAAAACTGTATTACCTGTACACAGACACAGCATAATAAGTACAGATCTCCTGTGTATAATGGCACTTATGGTGATATCAGTATTGTGTTGCAACTGTAGTTGCCTAAGAGTTTTTAAAAATGTTACACCACTGAAATTTTACACAAAGCACGTTAAAGTGTGAATGACAATAGTACATTTTTGGAACAAAAAAATTTTGTGAATTGTATTAGACCAAGTGGTTTTTAAAAGTTATAAACCACTGTAATTTTACACTAAGCACATTGAACTGTGTGGATGACAATAGACAATTTTTGAAACAAAAAAATGTTGTGAACTGTAGCAGCTCATGCGATTTCTATATATTTTAATCCCTTCACTACCATGGGTGGTTTGCACGTTAACTCCCGGGCCAATTTTTACAATTCTGACCACAGTCCCTTTATGAGGTAATAACTCTGAAACGCTTCCATGGATCTCGGTGATTCTGACACTGTTTTCTCGTGACATATTGTACTTCATGATAGTGGTAAAATTTAATTCAAATAACTTGTGCTTATTTGTGAAAAAATGGAAATTTGGCGAAAATTTTGAAAATTTCGCAATTTTCCAACTTTGAATTTTTATGCCCTTAAATCACAGAGATATGGCACACAAAAAACTTAATAAATAACATTTCCCACATGTTTACTTTACATCAGCACAATTTTGGAACCAATTTTTTTTTTTTTGTTAGGAAGTTATAAGGGTTAAAAGTTGACCAGCTATTTCTCATTTTTGCAACACCATTTTATTTTTACCGACCACATCACATTTGAAGCCACTTTGAGGGGTCTATATGATAGAAAATACCCAAAGTGACACCATTCTAAAAACTGCACCCCTTAAGGTGCTCAAAACCACATTCAAGAAGTTTATTAACCCTTCAGGTGCTTCACAGGAATTTTTTAAATATTTAAAAAAATGAACATTTAACTTTTTTCACAAAAAAAATACTTCAGGTTAAATTTTTTTTATTTTACCAAAGGTAACAGGAGAAATTGGACTGCAAAAGTTATTGTGCAATTTGTCCTGAGTATGATGATACCTCATATGTGGGGGGAACCACTGTTTCGGTGCATGGCAGAGCTCAGAAGGGAAGGAGCGCCGCTTGACTTTTTCAATGCAAAATTGGCTGGAATTCAGATCGAATGCCATGTCACATTTGGAGAGCTCCTGATGTGCCTAAACAGTGGAAACCCCCCACAAGTGACCCCATTTTGGAAACTAGACCCCCCCAAGGAACTTATCTAGATATGTGGTGAGAACTTTGAACCCACAAGGGCTTCACAGAATTTTATAACGTACAGCAGTACAATTAAAAAATCATATTTTTTCCACAAAAATGACCTTTTCACCCACAATTTTTATTTTCCCAAAGGTAACAGGACCCTAAAAGTTATTGTGCAATTTTTCCTGAGTACGCTGATACCCCATATGTGGGTGTAAACGACTATTTGGGCGCATGGCAGAGCTCGTAAGGGAAGCAGCGCCATTTGACTTTTTTGGCTGGAATTGAGATTGGACACCATGTCGCGTTTGGAAAGCCCCTAATGTACCAAACAGTGAAAACCCCACACAAATGACACCATTTTGGAAACTAGAACCCCCAAGGAACTTACCTAGATGTGTGGTGAGAACTTTGAATCCCCAAAGGCTTCATAGAAGTTTATAGCATACAGCCGTACAATTAAAAAATCATATTTTTTCCACAAAAATGATCTTTTCACCCTCAATTCTTATTTTTCCAAGGGTAACAGGACCCTAAAGTTATTGTGCAATTTGTCCTGAGTACGCTGATACCTCATATGTGGGTGTAAATGACTATTTGGGTGCATTATAAAAACGGGGGAGACAGAAGCGCACAATAGGGTCTTATCCAGTGATATAAACGTTTCACAGATATGGATCCACTCACCTGGTTCAGTTGTGTGAAACACAACAACCATAAGCACAAATGGGTAGGATCCGATGAACTGCAGCAATCAGCCGGTCACTAGAATTGCATATGTAGGAAGGCGAGAAATCCGGCTTTCAGGATCGTGCTGTTCGGTGTCTGTGTTGTGGCATGATTATGCATAATATGACCACATTCAGTTCAATTCAGAATAATAAGGTGTTTGATATAAAGTTTTCCCTGAATTGTAAAAGTAGTTTTGTGATATATCTGATAGAATGCGAATGTGGTTTACAGTATGTGGGTAAAACCACACAAGAACTGCATAACCGCATGAATTCGCACAGACACAATATAATTGAAGGTTTTATGTTCCATGGAGTATCAAAACATTGCACTATAAGACATGGGAAGAAACCATGTATTAAAGTGGCCCCAATTGATTATGTTTCAGAAGACACTGTGAACAGGAGTGTCATTCTGAGAAGAAAGGAAATTTACTGGATTCATAGGTTGCAGACTCTGCAACCATACGGTTTAAATGAAATATTTGACATCTTTAAATAATTTTGGTGCTCCGCATATTTGTCTGCTAAGGATTGGAGTAGTATTGGCATCTGATAATTGTGTGATGTCCATGCTATAACATTACAGCAAGGGAATGATCATATCGCTAACATATAAAGAGATACAATCGGCGGTATTTTATTATGATTGGAATAGTTGGCTGGTGCCTTGAAAAGGTACTGACATCTCTGGAGATGTGGAGCCTTTGGCTGAGAGAACAGAAAAGTTTCTTGAGTGCAGAGCATGGGTCTGCTGTGCAGGATCTAATCCGCATAGGAGTACATACATTAATTAGTATATGATCATCTACCTGAAATATAAGGAAAGTAAAAGTATAATATGTTGAATGAAGGGTTAATACTAAAAGGGAAATATAAGTGCGGTTATATAAGAGATTTGTGAATGGTGTTCTGCTAATTGATATGATGTACCAAGAAATTTAGATTTTTATTGAGTATAATCATAATTTTATTATAATGTTTTACATTTTTTCTAGTGTGAAGTTTTACATTTGTGTGTTTCTATAGAAGTGTGTTTTATAGATAAATTGTAGTGATTTTTGTGATTTTACATTATGTTGATAGTTATGTGTGATTTTTTTAGTGCAATGAGCATCTACCTCACTTCCTGGGGAAGCTAGTATATAAGGAGAATGGAATGTGATGCCAGTGTAACTTTTGCTCCTGAGGAAGTGTACAGTGTGTACACGAAACGCGTAGAGTTTATGGAATAAAAAGGAAGTTATAATCAGTGCTTGGTCATTGGATTAACTCCTTGTGAACTTTGGACTGGAACAGCGTGATCCTGAAAGCCGGATTTCTCTCCTTCCTGTATATGCTATTTGGGTGCATGGCAGAGCTGGGAAGGGAAGCAGCGCCATTTGACGTTTTTGGCTGGAATTGAGATCGGACACCTTGTCGCATTCGGAAAGCCCCTGATGTACCAAAACAGTGGAAACCCCCCACAAATGACACCATTTTGGAAACTAGATCCCCCAAGGAACTTATCTAGATGTGTGGTGAGCACTTTGAACCCCCCAGTGCTTCACAGAAGTTTATAATGCCCGGGCGTGAAATTTTCCAAGGGTACCAGGAGAAATTGGACGGCAAAAGTTGTTTTCCAATTTGTCCTGAGTACGCTGATACCTCATATGTGGGAGAAAACTACTGTATGGGCACACGTTGGGGCTCGGAAGGGAAGTAGTGACGTTTTGGATTGCAGACTTTGATTGAGTGGTCTGCGGGTGTCATGTTGCCTTTGGAGAGCCCCTGATGTACCTAAACAGTGGAAACCCCCCACAAATGACACCATTTTGGAAACTAGACCCCCTAAGGAACTTATCTAGATGTGTGATGAGCACTTTGAACCCCCAAGTGCTTCACAGAAGTTTATAATGCCCAGGCGTGAAAATAAAAAAATCATATTTTTTTCCACAAAAATGATATTTTTGCCCCCAATTTTTTATTTTCCTAAGGGTAACAGGAGAAATTGGACCCCAAAAGTTGTTTTGCAATTTGTCCTGAGTAGGCTGATACCCCATATGTGGGGGTAAAACACTGTTTGGGCGCATGGCAGAGCTTGGAAGGGAAGGAGCACCATTTGACTTTTTCAACGCAGAATTGGCTGGAATTGAGATCAGATGCCATGTTGCATTTGGAGAGCACCTGATGTGCCCAACAGTGGACACCCCCCAATTCTAACTCCAACCCTAACCCCAACATACCCCTAACCCTAATCTCAGCCCTAACCCTAGCCCTAGTCCTAACCATAACGCTAGCACTAACCCTAACCCTAGCCCTAATGAGAAAATGGAAATAAATAATTTTTTTACATTTTATTATTTTTCCCTAACTAAGGGGGTGATAACGGGGGGTTTGATTTATTATTTATGGCGGTTTTTATATTTGGCAGCTGTCACACGCTAAAAGACGCTTTTTATTGTAAAAATAGTGTAATGATGTATAGTAGGTTTCTATGAAGACAGTGGCTAGATGATAGAGTCACAGACACAGGTATACGTGAAAGTAGTTTGTATTAAACAAGCAGCACAGAACAGCACAGGTGCTGGCGGAGCCAGACAATGACAGCAGTGGTAACAGCAGCAGAACTCAGTCCAGTAGATAGCAAGTTGCACACCAGCACTATGTAGATGTAAGCAGACACAGTCTTAAGAATGCAGGCAAGGACAGTCACTTAGCCCTCTCCCTTGCGGGAGGGGAATCTTCGAGCACAGTGCAGTGGCAGAGAAAGTCACTAGGTAATTGATACTGAATGTGTAAAGGTAGCAGGGATAAGTCTCTCAGGTGAAACGCACACAGCAGTCAAGATCTTCAGCGCATACCGTGAGTGCTGTAGGAGCGGTGAGCGGTGGAGGCAGGGCTGGAAGGAGCCTTCAGGCAGACACCGTCAGAAGGTCCAGGAGGCGGCGGTTAGGCAGCAGGTAATCCAGGTGGATTCAGAAGGAAGGAAGGAGGTAGCACAGCGTGCAACTCCCAGCTAGCAGATCAGGTACAGGACGAGATATACAAGCAAGGTAGTCACGTCCAGGAAAGCTATTTAAACCCGGCGGGCGGGACCAACAGGCGGTGATGTCACAGGAACCAGTATGGCCGAATGAAGCCAGGCTTAAGGGCAACAGTAAGGGCAAAGTCCGGAACACAGCAGAATAGGAACGATGCTTACATTATTCCCCCCTTAAAGAATGTCCTCCGGACAAACTTCGACCAGGCTTGTCCGGGTACCTTAGATGAAACTGCTCCAGCAGCCGCGGAGCACAGATATTCTCCACCGGTTCCCAGGAATTCTCCTCGACAGAGTATCCTTGCCACTTGACCAGGTATTGCAGCTTCCTTCTGAAGATCCGTGAATCCAGAATCTTCTCCACGACATATTGTTCATGTCCATCAACGAGCACTGGAGCTGGAGGAGAGGAAGTACGCCCTGGGAAGGAATTTGGTACAACTGGCTTTAGTAGGGAAACATGGAACACCGGGTGAACCTTCCAGGCAGGGGGCAATTTCAGACGCACCGCTACCGAATTCACTAGAGCCACGATCTTGTATGGCCCTACAAACTTCTGTCCAAGCTTGACAGTCGGTGCCCTCACCCTCAGATTCTTGGTAGACAACCAGACCCTTATCTCCCACCCTATACACCGGAGCCGGCCTCCTGGTACGATCTGCTGCTCTCTTATACCTCTCCTGCGCTGTCGTCAAGGTGGTCTTTAGAGCTTCCAAATTCTGCTGTAAGAAGGAAAGATGGTCAGACACAGCAGGCACTGCAGCCTCCTTGGGGAACTGCGGCAAGATGCTTGGGTGGTAACCCTGATTAGCAAAGAACGGTGACTGCTTAGTCGAGGAGTGCTGCGAGTTGTTATATGTGAACTCTGCCAGGGGAAGCAGATCTACCCAATCGTCCTGCAGATGACTTAAGTAGCAACGGAGGTACTGCTCCAGGGTCTGATTCGTACGTTCCGTCTGTCCATTGGTCTGTGGATGGTAAGCCGAAGACAGACTTACTCTAATATCCAGAGCCGCGCAGAAACACCTCCAGAACCTAGACGTGAACTGCACCCCACGATCCGAGATCACCTCATCCAGGACCCCGTGCAGACGGACCACCTCTTGAATCAACAAGTCTGCAATCTGTTTTGCTGTGGGTAATCCAGCGCAAGGGATAAAGTGTGCTGCCTTAGTGAGGCGGTCCACGACCACTAGAATGGTGTTCTTACCCTTGGAGACCGGTAGTTCAACAATAAAGTCCATTGAGATGGATCTCCAGGGACGAGATGGTATAGGCAAGGGTTGTAACAACCCGGAAGGTGACGCACGAGGCGTCTTGAACCGAGCACATACCTTGCAGGATGACACGTATCCCTCCACGTCCTTCCGGTACGAAGGCCACCAGAAGTACCGAGCCAGGAACTCTTGGGTCTTCGTTATTCCACGATGTCCCCCAATCTTAGAATCATGGATCAGTCGGAGGACTTCAAGTCTTGTCACTTCTGGTACATACAGCCGATTCTCCTGTAACCACACTCCTCCACTGAATTTTAGGCTTACTTCGGGGGTAGGTTGCCTTAGCAACGGATCTGCTGCGTATGCTGCTTTGATCTCAGACAGAAGATCCTGATGATGGATTGCAGAGATGAAATGAGCGGGAGACACAACAGTACTAGGAGACGACTCAATCACTTCCTCAGGAGCAGCAATCCTAGATAGCGCATCTGCCTTACCATTCCGTGCCCCCGACCTGTAGGAGATGATGAAGTTGAATTGGTTTAGAAACAAGCTCCAACGTGCCTGACGTGGGTTCAAACATCTTACGGACTGCATGAATTCCAAGTTTCGGTGGTCGGTAAGAACTGTAATCGGAGTTGAGGACCCCAGCAGCAAGTGTCTCCACTCCTTGAATGCCGTCACAATCGCCAGTAACTCCTTGTTCCCTACGTCATAGTTCTTCTGCGCCGGGGATAGCTTCTGAGAAAGAAAGGCACAAGGATGAAGAACTGCCTTCTCACCTCCTCTCTGTGACAATACTGCGCCGATGGCGACATCCGATGCGTCCACCTCAAGAGTAAAGCTCAGGTCTGGGTCTGGATGTCTTAAGATGGGAGCCGACACAAATTTGTCCTTCAGCCGTGTGAATGCCTCCTGGGCTTGCGGAGTCCACCGGAACGGTACCCCCTTCTTAGTCAGTTGGGTGATGGGTGCCACAATCTCAGAGAAGTTACGGATGAAGCGCCTATAGAAGTTGGCGAATCCCACAAACCTCTGAACTTCTTTCACCGATCCTGGCGCTGGCCACTCCTGGATCGCTCTGGTCTTTTGATCGTCCATCTGGAGACCCTGTGGAGAGATGACATAACCGAGGAACTGCACTGTTGCCCTGTGGAACTCGCATTTCTCCAATTTGATGTAAAGATGGTTATGCAGCAGGCGTTGCAGCACTGTCCTCACGTGGAGCCGATGTTCCTCGAGATCACTGGAAAAGATTAAAATGTCATCGAGATACACAACCATAAATACATCAAGCACATCTCGGAAAATGTCATTAACAAAATGCTGAAAGGTTGCAGGAGCATTTCGTAGTCCGAACGGCATGACCCGTGACTCGAAGTGTCCATAACGACAGCGGAAGGCCGTCTTCCACTCATCTCCAGACCGAATTCTCACGAGATTGTAGGCTCCCCGAAGATCCAGTTTGGTGAATATTTTAGCCTGCTTCACCCTCTCCAGTAGTTCAGAGATTAAGGGTAGCGGGTGCCGATTCATGACCGTTACCTTGTTTAAATCACGGTAGTCCATGCAAGGACGCAGACCCCCGTCCTTTTTCTTCACGAAGAAGATTGGTGCACCTGCAGGAGAATTAGACGGTCGGATGAAGCCCTTGGCGAGATTCTCGTCGATGAAGTCCTTCAAGGCCTTTAATTCAGGACCAGACAAAGGGTAAATACGCCCGAATGGGATCTCCGCCCCAGATACCAGTTCTATCGGGCAATCATAAGGCCGGTGGGGAGGTAACATATCTGCCCTCTTCTTGTCACATACCTCTGCCAGATCCTGATACTCCGGTGGTAATTGTCCCTCAGTCGTAGCTACTACCTTGGGGATAGCAGCGACCTTAGGAATAGCGGGGTTGCTGTTAGAACTTGGAGGGAACTGCACTTCCCTGGTCTCCCAGTTGATGCGAGGATTCTGAACCTGGAGCCAAGGTAACCCCAGGATAATAGGGAAGTGAGGAGAAGATATTAGTAAAAAGGACAAATGTTCCACATGTTCCTCTCCAATGCATACCTTCACCGACTCAGTCTCCATGGTTACCAGTCCAGATGTAAGTGGCGACCCGTCTACTGTCTCCATCAAGACTGACGACTCCCTCTTCACTGCCCTGATTCCATGCTTCCTTGCAAACGCGATATCCATGAAGTTCCCACTGGCCCCGGAGTCCAACATGGCGGCGCTCTCGACACACCGACCCTGGAAGCAGACCCTCAAGGATAGGTAATAGTGGGAATTCTTCTTAGTAGCGGAGTAGGAGGAAACGACGGATGTCATCGAGATCACCACTGCGTTCAATGGAAGAGATGCCAGCGAATTCATATCGGCAAAGTCCAGGTCTCTCTGATTGTCTCTGCCCCCCCCGAATTGTTCAGATCTAGGACGCAGGACTCCCCCGCCTCGGAGTTACAATCAATGATAGCTGCAGCCGTCTTACGTCTCCTGACTGGACACTCGGAGATGAAGTGACCGGTCCCCCCGCAGTAGAAGCACAGGTTTTCCTTAAAGCGATGCTCCTTGCGGGCATCAGGAGGATTTCTACATACGGCATCCACCTGCATCGGTTCGGGCTCGGGCTCGGGATTCCTCCTGCTGGTGACATCTCTGGAGGGAGAAGAGAACGGAACAGTGTTATTAAACCGTAGATCAGACCAGCGCTCCTGTCTGCGCTCGGAGAGTCGATTGTCAATGCGGATGCAGTGATTGATGAAGTCCCCAAGAAGCACGGGCGAGTCCCCGCGTGCCAGTTCATCCTTAACTGCCGTAGACAATCCCCTGCGGAAGATGGCCTGCTTGGCTGCCCCGTTCCAGGTGGTGTCTAAAGCCCATCTACGGAAGTCCAATGCATACTCCAGCACCGAACGCTTCCCCTGCCGAAGGGTCAGCAGCGTCGTCTCAGCAGTATTAGCTCGGTTCGGGTCATCAAACATCTGCGTCATTGCGGCAATGAAATTGTCCATAGAGTTAAGCAGGGGGTCGTCGGTCTCAATCAAAGGGTTGGCCCATGCGAGCGCCTTACCAGACAGCAGCATGACTATAGTCAGAACTTTGGAGCGTTCAGTAGTGAACTGTGGGGCATGAGCAGCAAAGAAGATCCGGCACTGGTTCAAAAATCCTCGGAATTTATCCCTCTCACCAGCGAACCGGAAGGGTGGAAGCTTCGGGAAGGTCGGTGTAGTATCCCGGGCAGCACCTGCTACCTGTGCGGCTGGGGCCTGTTCCAGAGCAGCAATCCGATCGAGCTGCATAGGAATCGCTTGCTCCAATGCCAGAACACGATCACCCTGAAGAGGAGCTGCTTGTTCCAGCGCCGTAATCCGATTTGCCAGTCGTTGCAACTGTGCCTCTGCTGCCCCGGCGTTGTGTTCGATACGTTGCTCCAGCGTGTCCAGCTGGGTCCTAATGCCTGCCACATCCTGCCGTATCAAAGCAAGCTGCTTGCTTACACGTTTTTCCAGGGACTCTACACCTGCGGTCTCCATATTGGTGGCTTGTATATCCTGTAATGATGTATAGTAGGTTTCTATGAAGACAGTGGCTAGATGATAGAGTCACAGACACAGGTATACGTGAAAGTAGTTTGTATTAAACAAGCAGCACAGAACAGCACAGGTGCTGGCGGAGCCAGACAATGACAGCAGTGGTAACAGCAGCAGAACTCAGTCCAGTAGATAGCAAGTTGCACACCGGCACTATGTAGATGTAAGCAGACACAGTCTTAAGAATGCAGGCAAGGACAGTCACTTAGCCCTCTCCCTTGCGGGAGGGGAATCTTCGAGCACAGTGCAGTGGCAGAGAAAGTCACTAGGTAATTGATACTGAATGTGTAAAGGTAGCAGGGATAAGTCTCTCAGGTGAAACGCACACAGCAGTCAAGATCTTCAGCGCATACCGTGAGTGCTGTAGGAGCTGTGAGCGGTGGAGGCAGGGCTGGAAGGAGCCTTCAGGCAGACACCGTCAGAAGGTCCAGGAGGCGGCGGTTAGGCAGCAGGTAATCCAGGTGGATTCAGAAGGAAGGAAGGAGGTAGCACAGCGTGCAACTCCCAGCTAGCAGATCAGGTACAGGACGAGATATACAAGCAAGGTAGTCACGTCCAGGAAAGCTATTTAAACCCGGCGGGCGGGACCAACAGGCGGTGATGTCACAGGAACCAGTATGGCCGAATGAAGCCAGGCTTAAGGGCAACAGTAAGGGCAAAGTCCGGAACACAGCAGAATAGGAACGATGCTTACAAATAGTTTTTGCATCACCACATATTGAGAGCTATAATTTTTCCATATTTTGACCCACTGAGTCATGTGAGGTATTATTTTTTGCGTGACGAATTGACGTTTTTATTGATGTCATTTTTGGGCACGTGACATCTTTTGATCGCTTTTTATTCCGATTTTTGGGATTCAGAATGAACAAAAACCAGTGTTTCATGAATTTCTTTAGGGGGGTGCGTTTACACCTTTCCACGTGCGGTAAAATTTATAAAGCGGTTTTATTCTTCAGGTCAGTACAGTTACAGCGATACCTCCTTTATGTCTGTTTTAATGTTTTAGCGTTTTTATGCAATGAAAACAATTTTATACAGTTTGGCAAAAAAGTATTTAGTCAGTCAGCAATAGTGCAAGTTCCACCACTTAAAAAGATGAGAGGCGTCTGTAATTTACATCATAGGTAGACCTCAACTATGGGAGACAAACTGAGAAAAAAAAAATCCAGAAAATCACATTGTCTGTTTTTTTTTCATTTTATTTGCATATTATGGTGGAAAATAAGTATTTGGTCAGAAACAAAATTTCATCTCAATACTTTGTGATATATCCTTTGTTGGCAATGACAGAGGTCAAACGTTTTCTGTAAGTCTTCACAAGGTTGCCACACACTGTTGTTGGTATGTTGGTCCATTTCTCCATGCAGATCTCCTCTAGAGCAGTGATGTTTTTGGCTTTTCGCTTGGCAACACGGACTTTCAACTCCCTCCAAAGGTTTTCTATAGGGTTGAGATCTGGAGACTGGCTAGGCCACTCCAGGACCTTGAAATGCTTCTTACGAAGCCACTCCTTCGTTGCCCTGGCGGTGTGCTTTGGATCATTGTCATGTTGAAAGACCCAGCCACGTTTCATCTTCAATGCCCTTGCTGATGGAAGGAGGTTTGCACTCAAAATCTCACGATACATGGCCCCATTCATTCTTTCATGTACCCGGATCAGTCGTCCTGGCCCCTTTGCAGAGAAACAGCCCCAAAGCATGATGTTTCCACCACCATGCTTTACAGTAGGTATGGTGTTTGATGGATGCAACTCAGTATTCTTTTTCCTCCAAACACGACAAGTTGTGTTTCTACCAAACAGTTCCAGTTTGGTTTCATCAGACCATAGGACATTCTCCCAAAACTCCTCTGGATCATCCAAATGCTCTCTAGCAAACTTCAGACGGGCCCGGACATGTACAGGCTTAAGCAGTGGGACACGTCTGGCACTGCAGGATCTGAGTCCATGGTGGCGTAGTGTGTTACTTATGGTAGGCCTTGTTACATTGGTCCCAGCTCTCTGCAGTTCATTCACTAGGTCCCCCCGCATGGTTCTGGGATTTTTGCTCACCGTTCTTGTGATCATTCTGACCCCACGGGGTGGGATTTTGCGTGGAGCACCAGATCGAGGGAGATTATCAGTGGTCTTGTATGTCTTCCATTTTCTAATTATTGCTCCCACAGTTGATTTCTTCACTCCAAGCTGGCTGGCTATTGCAGATTCAGTCTTCCCAGCCTGGTGCAGGGCTACAATTTTGTTTCTGGTGTCCTTTGACAGCTCTTTGGTCTTCACCATAGTGGAGTTTGGAGTCAGACTGTTTGAGGGTGTGCACAGGTGTCTTTTTATACTGATAACAAGTTTAAACAGGTGCCATTACTACAGGTAATGAGTGGAGGAAAGAGGAGACTCTTAAAGAAGAAGTTACAGGTCTGTGAGAGCCAGAAATCTTGATTGCTTGTTTCTGACCAAATACTTATTTTCCACCATAATATGCAAATAAAATGAAAAAAAAAACAGACAATGTGATTTTCTGGATTTTTTTTCTCAGTTTGTCTCCCATAGTTGAGGTCTACCTATGATGTAAATTACAGACGCCTCTCATCTTTTTAAGTGGTGGAACTTGCACTATTGCCGACTGACTAAATACTTTTTTGCCCCACTGTATAAAAAATAATTATTTTTGCATCGCTTTATTCTGTGAGCTATAACTTTTTTACTTTTTCGCTGATGATGCTGTTTGGTGGCTCGTTTTTTGCGGGACAAGATGATGTTTTCAGCGGTACTATGCATATTTATATGCGTCTTTTTGATTGCGCGTTATTGCACTTTTTGCTTGGCGGTATGATAATAAATCATTATTTTTTGCTTCGTTTTTTATTTTTATTTTTTAAAGGGTTTGCTAAAGAGGTTAACTAATGGGACAGTTTTATAGGGCGGGTCGTTGCGGACGTGGCAATACCAAATATGTCTACTTTTTGTCTTTTTTTTATTTCCAAAAAATGAATTTATTACAGAATATTTTTTTTTTTATTTATTTAGCGATTTTTTTTTTTTAAATTATTTTTGCACTTTTCTTTTTAACTTTATTACATTGTCCCAGGTGGGACATCACTGTCCTGTGACAGATCGTTGATCTGTCACATCACAGATCACTGTGACAGATCAGCAATCTGTCACAGGCAGTGCTGCAGGCTTTTTCCTTGCCTGCGCCCTTCCTTGCCTTCCTTGCCCCCGGAGGTCCCTGTCACCATATTGGATCCGGGGACCTGCAGGGAAGGAGACCCCCGCAGCAGCCCTGCACATTGTGCTGCTGTGGGGGGCTCAGGGAGGCATGGAGGGAGCCCCCTCCCTGCCGATGCTTCCCTTTAACCCACGGTACACCGCGATCGTGTTTGATCGCGGTGTGCCAGGGGTTAATGTGTCGGGGGCGGTCCCTGACCGCCCCTGACACATTGTGCCAGGTGTCAGCTGTGATATTCAGCTGACACCCGGCTGCGATCAGTGGCGCTCACCACGTGGGCGCCGCTGCTCGCTATGACGTAATATTCCATCCATGGGAATTAGGTCCCAGGTCACATGGACAGAATATTACGTCCATTGTAGGAAAGGGGTTAAGCTACCGTAATTTTGCAGAAAACACGATAATCTGTATGGATGAAAATAGTTAATTTTTGGACAAAAAAAATTTGTGAACTGTAGCAGCATAGGTGGTTTTTAAAAATTTTAATCCACCATAATTTTACACAAAGAACATTAATCTGTATGGATGATAATAATCGCATTTTGAAATAAAAAGACTTTGTGAACTGTACCATGCCAAGTGATTTTTAAAAATTTTAAACCACCATAATTTTTCACAAAGCAGGATAAACTGTATGAATGACAATAGTCAATTTTTGGAACAAAAAACTTGTGAATTGTAGTAGGTCAAGCATTTTTTTAAAAATGTTATCTACTGTATTTTGGCACAAAGCATATAAAACTGTATGCATGACAATAGTCAATTTTTGGAACAAAGAAATGTTATGAACTGAAGCAGGCTAAGCGGTTTTTAAAAATTTTAAACCACCGTAATATCACACAGCGCACATTAAACTGTATGGTTGACAATATAGTCAATTTTTTCACCAAAAAAAGAATGTGGTCTTGTGCAGCTGATATACAGCTCTGGCAAAAATTAAGAGACCACTTTCAAATGTTCAGTTTGTCTGATTTTACTCTTTATAGTTATACTTTTGAGTAAAATGCAAATTGTTATTTTAGTCTACAAACTTCTGACAACATGTCTCCGAATCTCCAAGCAATACATTTTGCTTGTTTTTTTCTGAAAAGGAGAAATGGTCAAAATAGAAAAAAACAGTGCTTCCAGACCTCAAATAACGCAAAGAAAACAAGTTCGTAAACATTTAGAAACAACTAGTGTTGAGCATTCCGATACTGCAAATATCGGGTATCGGCCGATATTCGCTGTATCAGAATTCCGATACCGAGTACCGATATTTTTTCAATATCGAATACCGGAATCGGAAGTTCCCATAATGCAATGAGCCACTGTTGTGGCTGTGATTGGCTGCTGAAATGATGTCATCATGATGCGCGGGCTCTGCACATCATGATGCGCGGTCAGTGCGGGCCTGCCGGGGGTCTGTGCCGGCTGCCGGGGGTCTGTACGGGCCTGCCGGGGGTCTGTGCCTGCTGCCGGCGGTCTGTACGAGCTTGCTGGGGGTCTGTGCTGGCTCCCGAGGGGTCTGTGTCGGCTGCCGGCGGTCTGTACAGGCCTGCCGGGGTCTGTGCCGGCTGCCGGGGGTCTGTGCCGGCTGCTTGCGGTCTGTACGGGCCTGCCGAGGGTCTGTGCCAGCTGCCGGGGGTCTGTACGGGCCTGCCGGGGGTCTGTGTGTGTGTGCAGGCATCATCCGATGGGACTACAAGTCCCATCGGGCTATGCCTGCTACAATGACAGTGATTGACACATTAGCCAATGATGGGACAGTAGTAGTCCCTTCATCCGGCTAAAGTGTTGAATGTAAAAAAAAAAAAACATACATACTACATACATACTTCATATATACTACATTCATACAACATACATACATACTACATATATACTACATTCATACAGCATACATACATACTACATATATACTACATTCATACAGCATACATACATACTACATACATACTTCATATATACTACATTCATACAGCATGCATACATACTACATACATACTACATATATACTACATTCATACAGCATACATACATACTACATACATACTACATTCATACAGCATACATACATACTACATATATACTACATATATACTACATTCATACAGAATGCATACTGTAATGGGGTCTACCAAGCTGGGGTACCTCTTTCAGTACCACCCCATGTTTTCGGAGGTCCGCTCTGCGTTGGCTGGAGTCTGAATGAATGACGCTGGCTGGAATTCCTTGGTTACATGGGCGCATATAAAAGATCACTGCTTCTCCATGTATTTCCAGTCTGACAACACTTTACTCACAGGACACAGAATATATCACACAGATAGAGGGCCAGCCAATAGAAAAGCGGCAGGCCAGACATGCATTACAAAAGCCGCATGTGCCCGGAGCCTGCCGATGTTTACTGTGGGAATTACAAAGGTGGGGGGAGGGTGGACAAAAGGAGAATATCGTGTCCCCTCTTCCCAGGTGCGCAGCCTGTGAACTGATGCATTAGGGACATGCATCTCACATGGAACCTATTATACATACATATAACGGCACAACATATTCTGGGTGCTGAGTGGTTCTGTAACACGTAACACATACATACTACATACATACATACAACATACATAAAGCATGCTACAGACATACTACATTCATACAGCATACATACATACTACATACATACATACAACATACATAGAACATGCTACATACATACTACATACATACTACATACATAATACATATATACTACATTCATACAGCATACATACATACTACATGCATACTACATATATACTACATTTATACAGCATACATACATACTACATACATACATGCAACATACATAAAACATGCTACAGATATACTACATACATACTTCATATATACTACATTCATACAGCATACATACATACTACATATATACTACATTCATACAGCATACATACATACTACATACATACTACATATATACTACATTCATACAACACACATACATACTACATACATACATACAACATACATAAAACATGCTACAGATATACTACATACATACTACATATATACTACATTCATACAGCATACATACATACTACATATATACTACATTCATACAGCATACATACATACTACATATATACTACATTCATACATACTACATACATACTACATATATACTACATTCATACAGCATACATACATACATACAACATACATAAAACATGCTACAGATATACTACATACATACTACATATATACTACATTCATACAGCATACATACATACTGCATACATACTACATTCATACAGCATACAGACATACTACATACATACATACAACATACATAAAACATGCTACAGATATACTACATGCATACTACATATATTCAACATTCATACAGCATACATACATACTACATATATACTACATTCATACATACTACATACATAAAACATGCTACATATATACTACATACATACTACATATATACTACATTCATACAGCATACATACATACTACATATATACTACATTCATACAGCATACATACATACTATATACATACACACAACATACATAAAACATGCTACAGATATACTACATACATACATACTACATACAATACATTCATGCATTCATACAATACATACATATAGACATACAGTACATATAACATAGAGTACATACCACTACTTGTCACATTGTTCCCCGAAACCAGTGTCATCTGTGAAAAAAATCTGAAAAAAACAAACCACCAAATGCTCCCTGTTCAGCAGAAATCCACGAGTGTCCCACGACGATCTCCTGTGGAGAACAGCAGCATCAGCTGATGCGACTGTTCTCTAGGGGCTCCATGAATCCAATGACGGGAGGTAGGTATCCTTCCGCACTGTATTCCTCCGCCACTGTAAAAAAAATAGTCCCTAGTCTCACTTTATGGCAAAAGCTGCGTGGAGACTTTGTCACACAACAATGCCAAAAGTGAGACTAGGGACTATTTTTTTTTACAGTGGCGGAGGAATACAGTGCAGAAGGATACCTACCTCCCGTCATTGGATTCCTGGAGCCCCTAGATAACGGTCGCATCAGCTGATGCTGCTGTTCTCCATGGGAGATCGTCGTGGGACACTCGTGGATTTCTGCTGAACAGGGAGTATTTGGTGCTTTATTTTTTTCATATTTTTTTCACAGATGACATTGGCTTCGGGGAACAATGTGACAAGTAATGGTGAGTATGTACTCTATGTTATATGTACTGCTATATACAGTGGGGCAAAAAAGTATTTAGTCAGTCAGCAATAGTGCAAGTTCCACCATTAAAAAGATGAGAGGCGTCTGTAATTTACATCATAGGTAGACCTCAACTATGGGAGACAAACTGAGAAAAAAAAATCCAGAAAATCACATTGTCTGTTTTTTTTTCATTTTATTTGCATATTATGGTGGAAAATAAGTATTTGGTCAGAAACAAGCAATCAAGATTTCTGGCTCTCACAGACCTGTAACTTCTTCTTTAAGAGTCTCCTCTTTCCTCCACTCATTACCTGTAGTAATGGCACCTGTTTAAACTTGTTATCAGTATAAAAAGACACCTGTGCACACCCTCAAACAGTCTGACTCCAAACGCCACTATTGTGAAGACCAAAGAGCTGTCAAAGGACACCAGAAACAAAATTGTAGCCCTGCACCAGGCTGGGAAGACTGAATCTGCAATAGCCAACCAGCTTGGAGTGAAGAAATCAACTGTGGGAGCAATAATTAGAAAATGGAAGACATACAAGACCACTGATAATCTCCCTCGATCTGGTGCTCCACGCAAAATCCCACCCCGTGGGGTCAGAATGATCACAAGAACGGTGAGCAAAAATCCCAGAACCACGTGGGGGACCTAGTGAATGAACTGCAGAGAGCTGGGACCAATGTAACAAGGCCTACCATAAGTAACACACTATGCCACCATGGACTCAGATCCTGCAGTGCCAGACGTGTCCCACTGCTTAAGCCTGTACATGTCCGGGCCCGTCTGAAGTTTGCTAGAGAGCATTTGGATGATCCAGAGGAGTTTTGGGAGAATGTCCTATGGTCTGATGAAACCAAACTGGAACTGTTTGGTAGAAACACAACTTGTCGTGTTTGGAGGAAAAAGAATACTGAGTTGCATCCTTCAAACACCATACCTACTGTAAAGCATGGTGGTCGAAACATCATGCTTTGGGGCTGTTTCTCTGCAAAGGGGCCAGGACGACTGATCCGGGTACATGAAAGAATGAATGGGGCCATGTATCGTGAGATTTTGAGTGCAAACCTCCTTCCATCAGCAAGGGCATTGCAGATGAAACGTGGCTGGGTCTTTCAACATGACAATGATCCAAAGCACACCGCCAGGGCAACGAAGGAGTGGCTTCGTAAGAAGCATTTCAAGGTCCTGGAGTGGCCTAGCCAGTCTCCAGATCTCAACTCTATAGAAAACCTTTGGAGGGAGTTGAGAGTCCGTGTTGCCAAGCGAAAAGCCAAAAACATCACTGCTCTAGAGGAGATCTGCATGGAGGAATGGGCCAACATACCAACAACAGTGTGTGGCAACCTTGTGAAGACTTACAGAAAACGTTTGACCTCTGTCATTGCCAACAAAGGATATATCACAAAGTATTGAGATGAAATTTTGTTTCTGACCAAATACTTATTTTCCACCATAATATGCAAATAAAATGAAAAAAAAAACAGACAATGTGATTTTCTGGATTTTTTTTTCTCAGTTTGTCTCCCATAGTTGAGGTCTACCTATGATTTAAATTACAGACGCCTCTCATCTATTTAAGTGGTGGAACTTGCACTATTGCTGACTGACTAAATACTTTTTTGCCCCACTGTATATATATATGTATTGTATGAATGTATGAATGTATTGTACAGTTGTGGCCAAAAGTATTGAAACCCCTGCAATTCTGTCAGATAATACTCAGTTTCTTCCTGAAAATGATTGCAAACACAAATTCTTTGGTATTATTATCTTCATTTATTTTGTCTTAAATGAAAAAACACAAAAGAGAATGAAGCAAAAAGCAAAACATTGATCATTTCACACAAAACTCCAAAAATGGGCCAGACAAAAGTATTGGCACCCTCAGCCTAATACTTGGTTGCACAACCTTTAGCCAAAATAACTGTGACCAACCGCTTCCGGTAACCATCAATGAGTTTCTTACAATGCTCTGCTGAAATTTTAGACCATTCTTCTTTGGCAAACTGCTCCAGGTCCCTGATATTCGAAGGGTGCCTTCTCCAAACTGCCATTTTTAGATCTCTCCACAGGTGTTCTATGGGATTCAGGTCTGGACTCATTGCTGGCCACCTTAGAAGTCTCCAGTGCTTTCTCTCAAACCATTTTCTAGTGCTTTTTGAAGTGTGTTTTGGGTCATTGTCCTGCTGGAAGACCCATGACCTCTGAGGGAGACCCAGCTTTCTCACACTGGGCCCTACATTATGCTGCAAAATTTGTTGGCAGTCTTCAGACTTCATAATGCCATGCACACGGTCAAGCAGTCCAGTGCCAGAGGCAGCAAAGCAACCCTAAAACATCAGGGAACCTCCACCATGTTTGACTGTTGGGACCGTGTTCTTTTCTTTGAATGCCTCTTTTTCTCTCCTGTAAACTCTATGTTGATGCCTTTGCCCAAAAAGCTCTACTTTTGTCTCATCTGACCAGAGAACATTCTTCCAAAACGTTTTAGGCTTTTTCTGGTAAGTTTTGGCAAACTCCAGCCTGGCTTTTTTATGTCTCGGGGTAAGAAGTGGGGTCTTCCTGGGTCTCCTACATACAGTCCCTTTTCATTCAGACGCCGACGGATAGTACGGGCTGACACTGTTGTACCCTCGGACTGCAGGGCAGCTTGAACTTGTTTGGATGTTAGTCGAGGTTCTTTATCCAACATCCGCACAATCTTGCGTTGAAATCTCTTGTCAATTTTTCTTTTCTGTCCACATCTAGGGAGGTTAGCCACAGTGCCATGGGCTTTAAACTTCTTGATGACTCTGCGCACGGTAGACAGGAACATTCAGGTCTTTGGAGATGGACTTGTAGCCTTGAGATTGCTCATGCTTCCTCACAATTTGGTTTCTCAAGTCCTCAGACAGTTCTTTGGTCTTCTTTCTTTTCTCCATGCTCAATGTGGTACACACAAGGACACAGGACAAAGGTTGAGTCAACTTTAATCCATGTCAACTGGCTGCAAGTGTGATTTAGTTATTGCCAACACCTGTTAGGTGCTACAGGTAAGTTACAGGTGCTGTTAATTACACAAATTAGAGAAGCATCACATGATTTTTTGAACAGTGCCAATACTTTTGTCCACCCTCTTTTTTATGTTTGGTGTGGAATTATATCCAATTTGGCTTTAGGACAATTCTTTTTGTGTTTTTTCATTTAAGACAAATTAAATGAAGATAATAGTACCAAAGAATTTGTGCTTTCAATCATTTTCAGGAAGAAGCTGAGTATTATCTGACAGAATTGTAGGGGTGTCAATACTTTTGGCCACAACTGTATGTAGTATGTATGTAGTATATCTGTAGCATGTTTTATGTATGTTGTATGTATGTATGTATGTAGTATGTATGTATGTATGTTGAATGAATGTAGTATATATGTAGTATGTATGTAGTATGTATGTATGTTGTATGAATGTAGTATATATGTAGTATGAATGTAGTATGTATGCTGTATGAATGTAGTATATATGTAGTAGATTCAAAGAAGCTTTATTGGCAGGACTAAATACACATTAGTTTTGCCAAAGCAAGTGTACAGAAGGGAATAGGGATAGGGACTGTAGGGATGTTGGGAAGGGGCTGTAGGAAAGGTGGATGGGGCAGATCCAGGATGGGGCTATAGAAGTCCATGGCATAGGGAAGGTGGATGGGGGCATGGGGGCAGATCCAGGATGAGGCTATAGAAGTCCATGGCATAGGGAAGGTGGATGGGGGATTGGGGCATATCCAGGGTGGGTGCCGTAGAAGTCCATGGCATATCATAGGTCTCTTTCTCGCAGTCTATGGCATTCGCTCACATATTGCGCTGCTATCTCCACTGCTCTCTCTTCTTCCCCCAGCAGGATGTATGTTTTCTCTTCCTCCTTCATGGTGGTGAAATCCGGGAAGAGATGTGAGAGTCTCCTGAAGTGAGTGTCCCTCACTGCTGAGTACTTGGAGCAGTGTAGCAGGAAGTGGGTCTCATCCTCCAGGGCCTCCTGGTTACAGTGTTGGCACAGTCTTTCCTCCCTGGGCTTGTAGCTCTGCCTGTGTCGGCCGGATTCGATGGCCAGACTGTGGGCACTGAGTCTATACCGGCTCAGGATCTTGCGGTCTTTGGGGTCCGGGAGTTTCTCCAGGTATGGAGCCAGTCTGTAGTCTCTCTGTAGACTCTGGTACATGGTCAGTTTCTGTGAGCTGATGATGTCGTTCTTCCAGTCACTTACGTACCTCTCCTGGCCTTCGTCTACCATCTTCCTGATTCCGGCTTTTGTCAGGTTGTTGTGATTGGTTTTCTGGTCAGGTTGGGTTTGGGTGAGCTGTTCCGAGCTGTAGTATGTGTGTATGTTGTATGAATGTAGTATATATGTAGTATGCATGTAGTATGTATGTATGCTGTATAAATGTAGTATGTATGTAGTATGTAGTATGTATGTTGTATGAATGTTGTATATATGTAGTATGTATGTATGCTGTATGAATGTAGTATATATGTAGTATGTATGCATGCTGTATAAATGGAGTATATATGTAGTATGTATGTAGTATATCTGTAGCATGCTTTATGTATGTTGTATCTCTATTCTCTTCATACAGGTAACCAGCTTTTCCAATCTCTGCTCTGAATCCACTCCTGTGTCTCCATTCAATGTCAGCAAGCAGTTAATCCTGAATGCTATCTATGTGTTTTCAACTCTGCAAGCTTATATCTGGTAACCAGCTTTTCCAATCTCTGCTCTGAATCCACTCCTGTGTCTCCATTCAATGTCAGCAAGCAGTTAATCCTGAATGCTATCTATGTGTTTTCAACTCTGCAAGCTTATATCTGGTATATAGTTTTTTTCAACTTACTCTGCTTGTCCCCTTATGTTGTGAGGTCAAGAAACTTTTCAAAGTGCTTTATGATCCATGTAGTGCTGGACATGTGTTTATTTGACCACAACATTTTATTGGGTCCTGGTGTCTCAATTTAGTGTGATTGATTAACAAGAAGAGAGAGCCAACCAAAAAAAAAAAAAAAAACTTAGCCTTAACCTCCTATATATTCAGACATAGCTAGGGGGAGCATTTATGCAGGGGTGGCATTTATGCACATGTAATCGAAGTACATGTATCAAAGTACTTCTGGCAGTTATAACATGGCAGTTAGACAGGGCAGGAGACAGGTAAGACATTTATATACATCTACTCCCTGTACATTTGTAGTACAACAAATATATACCATATGCATTTGTGTAATTTCTATCCTGGCCGCTGCATTCACACACATCCACCGCCCTGGCATTAACTCTCCACACTCCATCCATATTGGCCCCTCGCTTCTTTCCTCTCCTATGTATAGCACTCACGCTCTTTTCACATTGTTAAATTGCACAGATCCAGGCAGTCCCACCATTCAACACCAGAGACGCTCTCACAAATCAATTAACCATCTGCTCACTCTTTCTATCCTCCTTCTCCTAGTCGCAGGAGACATTGCTCCCAACCCTGGTCCCCCATGTTATAGAAAGTCAAACCCCCCCACTGCTACACTCAGAAACCCCTCTAGTCTTATTAATATTCCCTGCATGCCATCTGTCTTTCTTAATTGTGCACTTTGGAATTCTCGCTCAGTGTGTAATAAACTCTCCTTCATTCATGACTTCTTCCTTTCTAATTCTCTTAACCTCCTGGCTCTTACTGAAACCTGGATCCAGCAGTCAGATACTACCGCTGCTGCTGCTCTTTCATACGGGGGGCTACACTTATCTCATACCCCAAGATCAGACAATAGAGCTGGTGGAGGCGTTGGTCTGCTCCTATCACCAAAATGTACCTTTCAGGTTATCCCTCAAGTACCCTCACTTGTCTTCCCTTCTTTTGAGGTCCATGCCGTCAGACTCTACACCCCCTTCTCCATGCGAGTGGCGGTGGTGTATCGTCCTCCCGGCCCCTCCCATCAGTTCCTGGATCATTTTGCCACTTGGCTTCCACATTTTCTCTCCTGTGACATCCCTACCCTCATCATGGGAGATTTCAACATCCCCATTGCTCTTCCCCTCTCCCCATCTGCTACTCACCTTTTATCTCTAACCTCCTCATTTGGCCTTTCGCAGCTTACTAATTCTCCAACTCATGAAGACGGAAACTCCCTCGACTTGGTCTTCTCTCGGCTTTGTGCAGTGGATGATTTTGCAAACTCCCCTCTCCCGCTCTCTGACCACAATCTTCTTTCATTCTCTATAAAGAACTGCCAGGCTGCTCAGGTCACCCCCACTGTCCAGACTTATAGAAACATACAGGCCATTAACACCCAGAAACTTCTGAAGAACTTGCAGTCTTCATTGGCCCCTATCTCCTCCCTCTCATGTCCTGATTCTGCATTGAAGCATTACAATGAAACACTTCAAAGTGCCCTGGATGAATTTGCACCCCCTATAAATAGAACACCACAACACAGACGGCGACAACCCTGGCACACGGTGCAAACACGTTTCCTGCAGCGGTGCTCCAGGTGCGCCGAACGTCTGTGGAGAAAATCCAATCTACACGAAGATTTCATCCATTTTAAGTTTATGCTTAGAACATACAACACTGCCCTTCACCTCTCCAAACAAACCTATTTCAACACCCTCATCACCTCACTGTCCAATAACCCGAAACGTCTCTTTGACACTTTTCATTCTCTACTCAATCCAAGAGTACAGGCCCCAACCACGGAGCTCCGAGCTGACGATCTGGCCAATTACTTCAAAGAAAAAATTGACCAGATCCGACAGGAAATTATCTCCAAATCCCCTCATACCATGCACTGTCCTCCCTCCCCCACTGCATCTAACTCACTCTCTGATTTTGAACCAGTCACAGAAGAAGAAGTAAGCAGGCTCCTTGCATCTTCTCGCCCAACTACTTGCACCAGTGACCCATTTCCGTCACATCTCCTCCAGTCCCTTTCCCCTGCTGTCACCCCTCACCTAACTAAAATATTTAACCTCTCTCTCTCTTCTGGTATTTTTCCCTCCTCATTTAAGCATGCCATCATACATCCACTACTTAAAAAACCATCCCTCGACCAAAACTGTGCCGCTAACTATAGACCTGTCTCTAATCTTCCCTTCATCTCTAAACTCCTGGAACGCCTGGTCCACTCCCGTCTTATCCGCTATCTCTCAGAAAACTCTGTTCTCGACCCTCTCCAATCCGGTTTCCGCTCTTTACACTCCACTGAAACTGCCCTCACTAAAGTCTCTAATGATCTGCTAACAGCTAAATCAAATGGTCATTACTCCATGCTAATTCTCTTGGATCTCTCTGCAGCATTCGACACTGTGGATCATCAGCTCCTCCTCACTATGCTCCATTCCATTGGCCTCAAGGACACCGTTCTCTCCTGGTTCTCCTCCTATCTCTCCGACCGCTCCTTTACTGTTTCTTTTGCCGGTTCCTCCTCCTCTCACCTTCCCCTTACTGTTGGGGTTCCTCAAGGATCGGTTCTAGGCCCCCTCCTCTTCTCCTTGTACACTGCCCCTATTGGTCAAACAATCAGTAGATTTGGTTTCCAGTACCATCTCTATGCTGATGACACCCAATCATACGCTTCTTCTCCTGACATCACGCCAGCCTTTCTAGAAAACACTGGCGATTGTCTAAACGCTGTGTCTAATATCATGTCCTCACTATATCTGAAACTGAACCTGTCAAAGACTGAACTCCTGGTGTTTCCTCCCTCTACTAATGTACCTATACCCGACATTGCTATTTCTGTGTGTGGTTCCACTATTACTCCCCAGCAACATGCCCGCTGTCTTGGGGTCATACTTGATTCCGAGCTTTCCTTTGCCCCCCACATTCGATCACTGGCTCGCTCTTGTCATCTGCACCTCAAAAACATTTCTAGAATTCGACCTTTTCTTACTTTTGACTCTGCAAAAACTCTTACTGTTTCTCTTATTCATTCTCGTCTCGACTATTGTAACTCTCTTCTAATTGGTCTCCCTCTTACCAAACTCTCCCCTCTCCAATCTGTCTTGAATGCTGCAGCCAGGATCATATTCCTCACCAATCGTTACACCGATGCCTCTACCTTGTGCCAGTCATTACACTGGCTACCCATCCACTCCAGAATTCAGTATAAACTTATTACCCTCACCCACAAAGCCCTCCATGGCTCAGCACCACCCTACATCTCCTCCCTTGTTTCAGTATACCACCCTACCCGCGCCCTCCGTTCTGCTGATGACCTGAGGTTAGTATCCTCAATAGTCAGAACCTCCCACTCCCGTCTCCAAGACTTTACACGTGCCGTGCCAATTCTTTGGAATGCACTTCCCAGGTCAATACGATTAGTCCCCAATCCCCACAATTTTAAGCGTGTCCTGAAAACGCATTTATTCAGACTGGCCTATCGCCTCAACACATTAACCTAGCCTATCCCTGTGTGGCAGAGCCAAAAGTTTTACCATAACCAGGTTCCCAGCATCATGTTCCCACATGCTTTATGCATCCATTAGCCCTCTGTGTCTGTACTGTTACACACTTAACATTATGGCTGGTCCATACAATCAGAGCAACTGTTACCACCCACCTTTCGTGTCTACCTCTTTCCTCATAGACTGTAAGCTTGCGAGCAGGGCCCTCACTCCTCTTGGTATTTGTTATAATCTACTGTATGTGATTATTGTTATGCTGTAATGTCTATTGTCTGTACAAATCCCCTCTGAAATGTAAAGTGCTGCGGAATATGTCGGCGCTATAAAAATAAAATTTATTATTATTATTATTATTATTATTATTGTATGTATGTATGTAGAATGTATGTATGTTGTATGAATGTAGTATATATGTAGTATATATGTAGTATGTATGTATGTTGTATGAATATAGTATATATGTAGTATGTATGTAGTATGTATGTATGTTGTATGAATGTAGTATATGTAGTATGTATGTAGTATGTATGCTGTATGAATGTAGTATATATGTAGTATGTGTGTATGTTGTATGAATGTAGTATATATGTAGTATGTATGTAGTATGTATGTATACTGTATAAATGTAGTATATATGTAGTATGTATGTAGTATGTATGGATGCTGTATGAATGTAGTATAAATGTAGTATGTATGTATGTTGTATGAATGTTGTATATTTGTAGTATGATTCAAGATTCAAAGAAGCTTTATTGGCAGGACTAAATACACATTAGTTTTGCCAAAGCAAGTGTACAGAAGGGAATAGGGAATAGTATGTATGTAGTATGTAGTAGGGAATAGTATGTATGTAGTATGTATGTATGCTGTATGAACGTAGTATATATGTAGTATGTATGTAGTATGTATGTATGCTGTATAAATGTAGTATATATGTAGTATTTATGTAGTATGTAGTATGTAGTATGTATGTTGTATGATCTTGTATATATGTAGTATGTATGTAGTATGTACAGTAAGTATGCAGTATGAATGTAGTATATATGTAGTATGTATGTAGTATGTATGTATGCTGTATAAATGTAGTATATATGTAGTATGTATGTAGTATATATGTATGTTGTATGAATGTTGTATATATGTAGTATGTATGCTGTATGAATGTAGTATGCATGTAGTATGTATGTAGTATATATGTATGTTGTATGAATGTTGTATGTATGTATGCTGTATGAATGTAGTATGTATGTAGTATGTATGTATGTTATATGAATGTAGTATATATGAAGTATGTATGTAGTATGTAGTATGAATGTAGTATGAATGTTGTATGAATGTTGTATGTATGTTGTATGTATGTAGTATGTATGTTTGTGTTTTTTTTTACATTCAACACATTAGCTGGATGATGGGACTACTACTGTCCCATCATTGGCTAATGTGTCAATCACTGTCATTGTAGCAGGCATCGCCCGATGGGACTTGTAGTCCCATCGGACGATGCCTGCACACACACAGACCCCCGGCAGGCCCGTACAGACCCCCGGCAGCCAGCACAGACCCCCCGGCAGCCGGCACAGACCCCCGGCAGGCCCGTACAGACCGCCGGCAGCCAGCACAGACCCCCCGGCAGCCGGCACAGACCCCCGGCAGGCCCGTACAGACCCCCGGCAGCCGGCACAGACCCCCAGCAGGCCCATACAGACCGCCGGCAGCTGGCACAGACCCCCCTGCAGCTGACACAGACCCCCAGCAGGCCCGTACAGACCGCCGGCAGCCGGCACAGACCCCCGGCAGCCGGCACAGACCCCTGGCAGGCCCGTCCAGACCCCCGGCAGCCGGCACAGACCCCCGGCAGGCCCGTACAGACCGCCGGCAGCTGGCACAGACCCCCGTTAGGCCCGTACAGACCCCCGAGAGGCCCGCACAGAGCCTGCCCGCACACACAGACACGCACAGTGTCCGCCCACGCACAGCCCACACTCTTCCCCCCTCCCGAACTGGATGTACAAGGAAAGAAAGGGTTTTTTTTAAATCCGATATTTCTGTCCCATTGACTTGAATGGGACTTCCGGTATCGGAATCGGCGATACCTGATACTTTTTTTGTATCGGGCCGATCCGATATTTCTGGATATCGGATGGTATCGCTCAACACTAGAAACAACAATTCTAATGTTTTAACTCAGGAAGAGTTCAGAAATCAATATTTTGTGGAATATCCATGATTTTTAATCACAACTTTCATGAGTCTTGGCATGCTTGCCACGAGTCTTTCACACTGCTTCTGGCGCAAAAATTTAAGCAGTTCTTCTTTGTTTGATGGCTTCTGACTATCTATCATCCTCTTTATTACATTCCATAGGTTTTCAATGGGGTTTAGATCTGCAGAATGGGCTGCTCATGACAGGTTTTTAATGTGGTGGTCTCCTAATTTTTGCCAGAGCTGTATATTCAGCAATGGACTGCAAAGCCCTAAGCCCTGCCTAAAGATTACATTAAGCCACTCTCTGTTCCAGCTGTCTCTATAGTAAATGCAGAAAGTGCCATATAGAAGCAGAAAAGCACATGATTAGCCTTAAGATGGACTTTTATTATGATGGTTCAGCAAAGTATCACCACTCTAATTCCTAAATGTGTGCACACAGGCCTGGAAAACTACTCTCTCCCCCCAATAAGAACCATCCTTGAGCTGTGAAATGGCATCAATGAGATAATTCGGCCCGTCATTCACAGTAATGCCACTACCAAATGGGCTTCGGCATTACAGTCACTGACAGGCAATACCTACATGTTTATTAGCTGTGTAACAAGCGCCGAACATGTGGTGTGGGGCTGGGATCCAAGCACTGAATCTGAGGACCAGACAGTACTCGATAAGTGGGGATCATATTCGAGCACACAGATACTCAAGTGATATCCGAGTATCACTGAGTGCATTCGCTTAGCACTAGTTCCTATTTTTCTTTTCCCCCAAAAAATGAAAAAAATAAAATGACATTAAAATTAATCTCCATGTATCTTGAAAAAAAATATTTGATTTTCAGAATGAGAGCATTTTTTAGAGCCTTTAAAAGCACATAGCAAAGTGCCTCTGCAACGGAGGCTTGGGGGGTAGTCGTAGCAGCGGGTGACAGTATTGGTACACCCTGGCCCTCCGCTCTATTAACACACAGTAGTTCACTCACTTGCAAGTCAGTGGCCATTTCACTGGGAGTCATTTTCCTTTAACACCACACAATGACAATCCAGGGTCATCTTCAGCAAATCAATTTTAGCCTCGGACATTTAGGGTTGTTACCATGAAGTTGGCTGCTACCATTTTTAGACTGCCAAGATATTCCTCATCACGTGTGACTATCAGCTCTAGGCCCTGGACTGCTGGGCTCCTGGCTTAAAGGTTCCCTCCTGGACATGACTGTCCTAGATCCCGGCTCACACATCAACTCTAGAATGACTAATTACAGGAAGCTCCCCAAGTACCCTCAATTGGCCCCTCCTAACTAAATCCTATAGGTCTAACCTACTCCTATCTTAATCTATTGTGCTCCCCCTACTGGGCTAAATCCTAAACTATCCCTATAGCTATACAACACAGGAAAATCAGTACATTTGCAATACATAAGCATAAGTACAATGTAATACACAATATATATACGTATATGCACGACATATGAAATATACTGTTTCTGTCAAGAACATATTTACACTCCAGGGACATATGCAAGGAGTGCAGGGCATTAAACTGGCCCCCATACCCCTAACACTTGGTCAGGAGGTAATTGACAGTTTAACCCCTCTCTTTCCTGTTACATACTATTACACAGTGGAAAAGATGCACTTAAAGGTGTTTCTCAAGTTATCGACTATCTACAGAATAGATAACAGTTTATGAATTAGTGAGGGTTTATCTGCTGGGACCTGCACCGATTGGCAGAATGGGGAACTTTTGCCCCAGCTAGATTGGAACAGCATGTTCAACCATCTCTCCACACATTGCATATGTGGCTGCACATCACTGTATACATTTTTTTTTATATCCTCATGGAGTATGAATGGAGTTGGGATCAGACACCCACCCTGCCATTTTATTTTGAAAGTGAGATAAAAGTGTCTTGTCCTGCTGGGGAAAACAAATCCAATTCTTTTGATTGCTGTAGGTCCCTGCAGTCACACTTGTTTTCAGTGTAGGACCACTTTAAAGCATGAATAATAGATAATGTGTTTTCAATGCAAACCACTATAATTGTACATCATAGCTATGATGTGGGCACAGTAGCTGTGTATAGAAAATCTGTATTTAGAGCCAAAATTTTAATAGCTGCTGATGACTAAAAGTGATAGCCAAACGGATTGTATATGGATACACATGGAAAACCTACTCTTTCTCTGGATGAAAAACAGATGATTTTATACATTATATGCTTGTGTGAAACATGCCTAACGGTGAAAACACCACTACCAATCATTTTGATAAAGCTGTAGTTTGGGCCCCTTGAGTCAATTCTACTTGAGCTTTGAGAGAGCCTGTCACATTAAAACATGCTATTAACCTGTAGATATGGGGTTAATCTTCAGGGCAATAGCGTTCTGAACCTGCCTGGTGCCTGTACTTTGAACCCTACTGATGGGAGGAAATTAACTTTATTACCCCTGGCAGCGTTCATGTTCAGTCACTGCTCTGGGTAGGAAGCCCCTGGCTTTTACTGACAACGGACTCTAATGCCAATCCTGCTGTAAGGCAGAGCCAGAGGCACGGTTACAAATGTTGCTCTTTATAGACAGAGCTGTGACTAAACTTGTTCCCGCATCAGCTCCGCCCCGTGATTGAACAGCGCTTGGGTAATTTCCTCCCAGGCGCAGGGCTCAAAGTGCTTGCACTGGGTGGTTCAGAACACTATTATCCTGAAATATTAACCCCATATCTGCAGGCTAATAGTGTTTTTATTTTTCATGTGACAGTTCTCTTTAATCACCCCAGTCCAACACTATGTGCAAACAGAAGGGTTATAGCAACTGTAAGCCTCGTATATGCCCTGCCACATTCATGGAAGGAGAACAAAGACACCTGACACATGAATTGGCTTCAGGACTTTGTTATTTAGACAGTGTTGTCTTTTTCTACTGGAAAATAGTTGTAAGGCTATCCTCCTGTTGAAACTCCTGAAACATCTGGGCTGGTGAGACTCTGGGAAAATTTCATGAAACACGTTCCTCCTCCAAAGAGACAAGTTGTGTGAAAATGTAACCACATTGAGAGACAGAGAGGTGCAGAGTGCTTTATGTCATTTTGTGCTTTGTCATTCTTTTTGTTTTGGATAACTGTAAGGCAGGCTATGTAGTCCACAGTCATTTTGGTGTGCCTAACCTGGTGGCAAGTCATATGGAGTTTGAGATCTCCAAACCCACTTAAAAACTACACTGTGGTGTCATGCCACATGCTTGCAAATAGATTTGTTATCTGCAACATTAGTATTATTCTGGGGAAAAAAATGGACAATATTCATTTTAGTAGAAAATGCCCCAGTATGTTCCCCTTACGTATACTGCCAAGCTCAGATACAATTTGAAAATACTTTAGTCCCTTCATCTATCACAGTAAATATTTGCAGTAAATGATAAAACTGATATTGATGGATTTTGACAGAATGCATGATGTCTGCAGAAAAGCTTCGCAAATCTATGAACTTTCTCCTCCACAATATTGGACTGAAAGTTTTGATCTGCATCATGTCTGAATGGCAAAAAGTAAATAAGTATTTAAAAAATCACAACCATGGTCATATTGATATCATCAGATAAATACATGGAGACTTTAGCAAACATTTTAAGTTTATTGTTGTTTTATGGATTAGCATCTTAATTAAACTTGCCAGACCCATTGCTGCCCTTTGCTACTTAGGTATGTTTTATCATAATCATTTACATCAGAAAGATACAAGAGATCCTTAGGGTAATTTGCATTTTAGGATTCAGAGCAGATAGTAATGATGAGGATGCTGGACGAGGGCTCTCATTTGCGCTGTGCCACTATGTATGTAGTATCTAATGTCACTGTACCTAGCTTTGATGATAAATTGTCCTCATTATGCTCCACTGCTTTCATGGTTCAAGTTGTAATCAAAATGAGTTTCACTTTTTGCTTACAACAACATAATTGGAAACAAATTTGATCTTTTTAACAGAGCACACGGGGCTGTGGTGAACTTTCCGTCTTTTGGAGTAAAGCACTTAGACATATTTATGCATTAACCACCCATTACGGCAACCAGAGACCTTTATTACAAGGTATGTTTTGCTTAGCTAAAACATTTCAGCATCACAAACTGCTCCTCGAAGGTTAATAGATTTTGAATTCACTCCAAATGATCCTTTCAAAATAACATCTTCTACAGGATGTCAACAATGGTTTTCAGCTTTTTATTCGATGCTACTTTACTTTGTCTGCTTTTATTCAAAAAGCAAGATGGCATTGGTATAGTTGGCATTTTCAGCAAATTGAAAAGTTCCCACTGTCCTAGCTATCACGTAGAGGAGAGGTGTCCATATGAAACATATACGGGAGGGCATAATCCAGGAAGAAGCATAGCGTTGCAGATCAGAAGCCATACAAAGAAACAGTAGGGACCCGAGGGCTGGTAGATAGTTAGAACACATGCAAAAGAATATTCTCCAACCCCCAGCTAATGATTACCCACAGTATGGCTCTATTGTGTGCTGGATATATCTAAATGTATACAGTGCAAGTAATATTGCTCTAAGAAGCAGCATGCCTAGAAATATAATGTGAGTAATTAACAAAATAATTAGTCATGTGTTCAGTTCTATTTTGAGGTCACATTCCTCTTACATATGCAATTAGTTGACTCAGAGAAAGTTATTTTTCATTATGCCTCTAGTTTAGCTTTGCACATGATTGATATTGGTAGTCTTTCTTTACTTAGACCCTGAAACCACCATCATTAGTCCAATTACAATATACGCTTAGTTCAGCTATATGTTCTAACTTTGCTTAACAGAATAGTTAGAGACCGGAACTCCTTGTTCCATAAAGCAAAATATATGCTTCACATCGGGGGACCTGCAGTTGCAAATTCAACAATCAATAATACTTCTATAAATATAAAATCCTTACATTCCACATTTTACTACAGCAAAAGGAAGTTATTCGAAAAACAAGCCAGAAAGAATGTCCGGTTTAAAATATTTACTTTGCTTATAGTTTTTTCTTTATCCCCTTCAAGACTAGTCAATGTTTTGTTTTGTTTTTTGCCTTTATTTTTTCATTATCTTCTTCCAAACGCCATAACTATTTTATTTCTACATTAATATACTTACATGAGGGCTTGTTTTTTATGGAATGAGTTGTGGTTTCGAATGATACCATTAATTTTACCATAAAATGTCCTGAAAAACTGGAAAAAAAATGCAATTGGGATGAAATGGTGTAAAGAATGCAATTCTGCCATGCATTTTAGTTTTGTTTTTATGGAGTTCATCGTTTGGTATAAATGAAGTTTAACATTTTTAAAATTGTTAAAAAAATTTTTTTACTTTGTTTTTTGGCTTGAACCACGGCTGGCATGGTGTCCTATTGGCGTCCAGTGATCTTGTCACAAGGACTGATTGGAGCTGGTGAACATGCACAGGCAATGATGTTTTTAAAATGACGTTCTCAGAAATTGACATTGGCATCTAAATGGTTAACAGTAGACATTGGAGTTTAGATGGGCTAAAATAGCAAGGCATCGATCGCGTGTGAAGCTAAACTACTGGGCCCCTTACACACAAAGTTGGCCCAGTACTGGATGCACAATTAAGCTCACATGAGGGAAAGGGTTAAAGCTCTGCCAACTTTAAAATAGCATCAGTGTGCTTTAAAATAGCATAAATGAGTGGAACAGGCTGCCATGAGAAGTGGTGATTTCTCCTTCAATGGAAGCCTTCAAACAGAAGCTGGACAGACATCTGTCTGATATGATCTAGTGAATCCTGCTTTGAGCAGGGGGTTGGACCAGATGGCCCAGGAGGTCCCTTCCAACTCTACCATTCTATGATTCTATGATTCTGTATTGTGCTTTTTACACATTTAAAGGGAAGTCGTTGTAAGCAAAAGCTTGGGGTTAGTTCTATATGCTGGGTGCAGGAGCGTCTTTCCAAGGGCTCTATAATACATCTGAACAAAAATATTAAAATGCAGCTGCTCTGCCCTAATGTGCAAATGGGCAGCTTTGCCTAGCACATATAAAGCTTTACTTAAGGCACTGCCAGTCAGAAAATCATATATAGATTTAAATACAACACTCACTCATCTTTTAATTATGGTCTGTGAAACTATTGTGGAGAATGATAGGAGATGTTGTCTTCCTTAGGCTAGTTTCACACTAGCGTTTATTCGATGCAGCGCATGACCCCGCTAAGCCCTGCCCCCTGCCGGCTCCCTGCCCGCCCCATCCGGTCATCGCCGCCTACTATCGCACATGGACGCTTGCGATCTGCGCACCCTATCTTTAGCATAGGGTGCGGAGATCGTGCGCTGGCCGTGTGCTAGTAGGATTTTGGCGTGTGCTGCACACTTTTGAAGGTGCCCTGTGCGCGCCGAAATGCAACATGCTGCGTTCGGCACACACGGGCGCACCTTCAAAAGTGGCGCCATGCGCTGCGTCGAATAAATGCTAGTGTGAAACTAGCCTAAGGTGTACTTGATTTCCCAGCATGAAGAAGATGACATGCAACACTGAAATATTTGATTTATTAGAATTGATCTCCAGAAAATAAATTCACTTTCAAGTGAACCATCGATGATCTGTGTGGGGGTCTCACAAATATCAGAAGAAGATAGTCTGTACCATCACAGCCCAGTACAAAATTCTGCTTTGTTCTCGTGACTAATGAATCTCTGTCTTTTAACTCAATTGTTGATATCAGCGAACGTGGTAGACTATGCACGGTACAGTGCATTACATCTGCATAAAGTATGCTGGGAAAAAAACAGTAGAAGACTTGTTATTTATTTATAACCATCCACATATCCCAATAGAAGTAGAAATTAGCCTGAACTGTAGTCGGTTCTCAGTGGTGTCATTTAGAGAGCAGCAAATTCAGGTCTCTTCAAAGACTAATTTAGGTAAGCAGTTGTATATGAACTCCAAAGGGCAAATATACCGCAAATTACACTTTTTGAAAGACACAGTTTGAATATTCAACAGTGACAAGAACTGTAAAATATTAGTGCTGCAAGCCAATAAAAAAATGAAACGTGAAGATCTTGAAAAAAATAACTATATTTACTGTGGTTTAAAATGCATTTTGCAAACATGTTAAAATAAATATTTGCAACCCGATACATGGTGGGTCTTAAGTAGTGCTGAGCGAATTTGTTCGGAAAACGATCGCCAGACATAAATTCGGCACGAATATGGCACATTCAGATTCGTGATCGGAAACCCGAGCAAAATTTTATAAAATTGGTAAAAAAAGGTAATATTCGGTAAAAGTGTGGAAAAATATTTGCGTTGCCACAAAAATATTTTCAGGGGGGGTCATTACTGAGGTCCACAGTCAAAGACAGCAGGGCACATGTGTTGTGTACAGCAAACAAAAAGGCAGCAACACTTAAATACCCATATCATGGAACAAATGCACTACAGGGTGCACTATATTTTTCAGGGTGCAGCCAAGCCCAAACACGTCTGGTCTCGCATGAGGGATGTTCACACTGTGATGTATTGAGAGTGTGCTGGCCAGCCCGCCTAATCGACAAGTAGGGGTGTGACTAATAGGCTGTGAACCAGACACTATACAGTACCCTTGAGTGAACAACGCCCTATGCAGGCCTTTATTGTGCATTTGTATACTGGGCAGTCACCCCTCCAGGAATGGTGGTGATATAAGCCTGTCTGCAGACCTAACGCGCATTGAAAAAAAAATCTATTTTTTTCTATTGCTGAATGTGATACATCTCGCCGTATCACACATTGTCATATTGTGGCGATGATATAAAGCTGTCTGCAGACATCAAGCACATTAAAATATTTATTTTTTTCTGTTGATAAACATGATACAGCCCTCTATATCCAACCTCTTCATTTAGTGGCATTCTGTGTGCAGAGCTGTTGCACATTCAAATTAATTTATTTAATTTTTTTTAAAAGCTTGATACACCAGCTGAGATCTGAATTTGAAATTGTTTTGAGCCTATCTTCCAGATTTTATGCATCTTTGACATCCAATTTCTCACAGGCATCTTTTATACCTAGCTTTAGACACGCATCTGTTACACCTGTCTTCTGACACACCTCCTCAACACACACTCCTCTCACCTTTCACCATCTCCACTCACGTCCCCCCCTTTCACTCCACATACGACACTTTCTCTCACTCCGTCTCTCATACTCATGCCGTCATCGCCGCTGCTCCACGATCCCTGACATCTTCTTCCGCCGGCGCCATCTTGGATCCCATTGTCGTCCACGCTGGCAACATGTTCTTGCAGCGACGCCATCTTCGATTGGCGAAATCCCGCGATACTCAAGATGGCGTCGCCACAAGAACATGTCGCCGGTGTGGATGACGTCGGGATCCAGGATGGCGTTGGCGAAATCTTGAGATTTCGCTGACGCCATCTTGGATCCCGCGGAATTTCATCATTTACCTCACTCCGACTTGCTGTGCAGACGTGTTGCCTTGCTCCTCTGCCTGTTCACTGCCGGTGTCTAATTACAGGGCCAATTTGCCTCTACCACTTCATAACTACTGCTGCCTTGCTCCTCTGCCTGTTCACTGCCGGTGTCTAATTACAGGCCCAATTTGCCTCTACCACTTCATAACTACTGCTGCCTTGCTACTCTGCCTGTTCACTGCCGGTGTCTAATTACAGGGCCAATTTGCCGCTACCACTTCATAACTACTGCTGGGCAATTACAGGGCCAGTTTGCCTCTACCACTTCATAACTATTGCTGGGCAATTACAGGGCCAATTTGCCTCTGCCACTTCATAACTACTGCTGGGCAATTACAGGGCTAATTTGCCGCTACCACTTCATAACTACTGCTGGGCAATTACAGGGCCAATTTGCTGCTACCACTTCATAACTACTGCTGGGCAATTACAGGGCCAATTTGCCATTACCACTTCATAACTACTGCTGGGCAATTACAGGGCCAATTTGCCGTTACCACTTCATAACTACTGCTGGGCAATTACAGGGCCAATTTGCCGCTACCACTTCATAACTACTGCTGGGCAATTACAGGGCCAATTTGCCGCTACCACTTCATAACTACTGCTGGGCAATTACAGGGCCAATTTGCCGCTACCACTTCATAAGTACTGCTGGGCAATTACAGGGCCAATTTGCCGCTACCACTTCATAACTACTGCCGGGCAATTACAGGGCCAATTTGCTGCTACCACTTCATAAGTACTGCTGGGCAATTACAGGGCCAATTTGCCGCTACCACTTCATAACTACTGCTGGGCAATTACAGGTCCAATTTGCCGCTAACACTTCATAACTACTGCTGGGCAATTACAGGGCCAATTTGCAGCTAACAATTCATAACTACTGCTGGGCAATTACAGAGCCAATTTGCCTCTACCACTTCATATCTACTGCTGGGCAATTACAGGGCCAATTTGCCGCTACCACTTCATAACTACTGCTGGGCAATTACAGGGCCAATTAGTATCTGTTTACACTAAAATACTCCAGGACGCCTTCTTCACTGCCAGATAACTGCCAAATAGACTCCTTCACCTGTGCCAACATGAGTCATAACAAAAAGTATGCCAATGCCAGTGAAAGGAAAGCAGCTTTAGCACTATGACAAAAACAACGCCGTGCTAATGAGACTCCTGAGGAAAAACACCATAGCCTTGACAAGAGTAAGGCTTATAAACGCCGTCGCCTCACACACGAATCCCCTAACTCTAAATCCATTAGATTGGCTGAAGAAGTCTCTGCACGCCATCACCGCCGACAACAGACGGCTTCTTCCTCATCATTATTAGTAGACTCACAACAAGATTCTTCCACATCAGCATGTGGAACAAGTTACTACCACACTTCATCCTATATGCCGTTCACTGACATAACTAATCAGCAATCTGTTTCTGCCCTATCAATATCACCATTAGTCAATACCGACGCACAGTATGGCAACGCCAGTGAAAGGAAAGCCGCTTTAGCACTACGTCAAAAACAACGCCGTGCCAATGAGACTCCTGAGGAAAAACAGCATTGCCTTGACAAGATTAAGGCTTATAAACGCCGTCGCCCCACACACGAATCCCCTAACTCTAAATCCAATAGATTGGCTGAAGAAGCCTCTGCACGCCATCACCGCCGACAACAGATGGCTTCTTCCTCATCATTTCTAGTAGACTCACAACAGGATGCTTCCACATCAGCATGTGGAACAAGTTACTACCACACTTCATCCTATATGCCGTTCACTGACATAACTAATCAGCAATCTGGTTCTGCCCTATCAATACCACCATTAGTCAATACCGACACACAGTTTCTTCACATACAAGCTGCAACAGTTAACCCGCAGAAAGTGCAACCAAGACAAATATACGTTGGTCTCAAAAGTAGGCGCACCCCCCGGTTGGACATGCACTTCTACTACAACCTCACATTTTCACTAATGATGAAAATAGTATTACTGAACACAGCTGTGGTGACATGACCCATGTATGTGAGCATTGCCAAGCTTTGAATTTTGTAGCCGAGATACCTTCTGATAACAACTTTACGCTCTGCTGTCAGAAGGGTAAAGTCCATGTACCCATACTACAATATCCTGATGTCTTTACACATTTGCTGAAAGGGCAAAGTGAATTTAGCAAAAATTTCTTGGATAATATTCAAAGTATTAACAGTTCCTTTGCTTTTGCCTCCATGGGTGCAAATATTTCACCACCTCCTGGATATGGCCCATACTGTTTCTGCATACATGGGCAAATCTATCATAGAACTGGAACACTACATCCCTCAGATGACCAACAACACGCATTTGCCCAACTTTACATTCTCGATACCACTACCGCAAACGAACAACGCTTACGATGTAAAGAAAATCAAAAATTTCATCCTACATTGATGAATATTATTGCCCTTCAAATTCAAACTATTAATCCTTTTGTGGCAGCTTATCAAATGTTACGTGATGTGGAAGAACAAAAAAAAATTAAATCTCTACAAAACGGAACTGTCATGCCAAACATCACTATGGCTATTAAACAAGATCGTACTCAAGACCCTCAGCGCTACAATAATCCCACTGTCAGTGAAGTAGCAGTCGTGTTTCAAAATGACAATGGTGAACCACCTTTCAATAGAGACATATTAATTCATTTAAAACCTGATCCCCACAACCCTTTAGCTCCAAAAACACAACAAATTAGCATTCTCCATAGCAATTTGGATGCCCTCCTCTATCCAATATTTTTCCCTTATGGAGACCAAGGATGGCATGATGGGCTCAAACAACAAGGCAAAAGTCCGAGGAGGATCACACAACTCCAATACTATTGCTATATGTTATCTGTCAGAAATTACTTTAATCCACTCCTCAATGGTGGTAAGCTAACACAGCAATATTTAGTAGATGCTTATGTCAAAATCGAAGCTAATCGCCTACATTACATCCGCAACCACCAAAAAGATTTAAAAGTGGAGGATTACTGCCTCCTTCAAGAACATCTACTCAATTCATCCCTACATCAACTCATCCCTATTGGAAAAACCGTCATTTTACCATCTTCTTTTGAAGGCAGTCCAAGAAGCATGCAGCAGCGCTACCAGGATGCTATGGCTATTGTTACGAAGTATGGTCGACCAGATCTATTTATCACCATGACATGAAAGCCTAAGTGGAGTGAGATTAATACACATTTAGAACCGTGGCAGCGTGTTGAACACAGACCAGACTTGGTTGCCCACATCTTTAAAATTAAACTGGAATCCCTCTTAAAATACATTAGCAGTGGATTATTTGGAAACGTCACTGCAATGGGCCATGTCATTGAATTTCAGAAGCGTGGTCTCCCACACGCTCATATTTTAATTATTCTTGACAGCCTGTCTAAATTACGGACTGAGGCGGACATACACAATATAGTCTGGGCTGAAATACCTGATGAAACAATCTACCCTCAGCTCCATAACATTGTTCTTCAACACATGATTGATGGTCCCTGTGGAGAACACAATCCTAATTCTCCCTGTATGGATCTTGGAAAGTGTAGCAAAGGTTTCCCTAAACAATACCAACCATATACCATCAAAGAAAAGGACGGCTATCCTACTTACCGCAGACCCATTGGCAAAACATATGAACACCATTCTAAGATGATTGACAATTCATGGGTAGTTCCATATAACCCATTTTTACTCACCAAATACAAGTGTCATATTAATGTAGAAATATGTGCTTCCATTCAAAGTGTAAAATATTTATTTAAATACGTTTACAAAGGACATGACAAAGCCAACCTTGAAATTTCCCAAAATAACATCCAACATGATGAAACACACCAATTTACGGATACCAGATATGTTAGTGCACCTGAGGCTGCGTGGTGGATATTTGCTTTTCCTATGCCTAAACAATCTCATGCCATCATTCGCCTAGCCATTAGAGTTGAGCGATACCGTCCGATACTTCAAAGTATCGGATCGGAATGGATCGGCCGATATTAAAAAAAGTATCGGTATCGCCGATTCCGATACCGGAAGTCCCATTCAAGTCTATGGGACTTCCGGTATCGGAATAAGAAAAATCCTGTTTTTCCCTTGTACAGCCTCTCTGGGGTCTGTACGGGCCTTTCGGGGGGCTGTGCCGGCCTGCCAGGGGGTCTGTGCAGGCTCCGGTGGTCTGTGCCGGCCTGCCGGGGGGCTGTGCCGGCCTGCCAGGGGGGCTGTGCAGGCTCCGGTGGGCTGTGCCGGCCTGCCGGGGGGCTGTGCCGGCCTGCCAGGGGGGCTGTGCAGGCTTCGGGGGTCTGTGCAGGCATCGTCCGATGGGACTACAAGTCCCATCGGGCGATGCCTGCTACCATGACAGTGATTGACACATTAGCCAATGATGGGACAGTAGTAGTCCCATCATCCGGCTAATGTGTTGAATGTACAAAAAAAAAAAAAATTACATGCTACATACATACAACATGCATACTACATACATGCTACATTCATACTACATACTACATACATGCTAGATTCATACTACATATATACTACATGCAACATACATACTACATATATACTACATGCATGCAACATGCATACTACATATATACTACATGCATGCAACATGCATACTACATATATACTACATGCATGCAACATGCATACTACATATATACTACATGCTACATACATACCACATACATACTACATACATACTACATGCTACATACATACTACATATATACTACATGCATGCTACATACATACTGCATGCTACATGCATGCTACATACATACTACATGCTACATACATACCACATATATACTACATACATACTACATACAATACATTCATACAATACATACATAGACATACAGTACATATAACATAGAGTAACATACTTACCAATACTTGTCACATTGTTCCCCGAAGCCATTGTCTTTTACGGAATAAATATTAACATAACAAACCACAAAAATACTCACCCACGATCCGAAGCAGTCCACGAGTGTGTCCCACGACGATCTTGGGTAGAGAACTGCAGCATCAGCTGTTGCTGCCGTTCTCTACGGGCTGCAGGAATCCAATGACGGAAGGTAGGTATCCTTCCGCACTGTATTCCTCCGCCACTTAAAAAAAAAAAAAGTCCCTAGTCTCACTTTATGCCATTGCTGCGTGGGAATTGTATGTAGCATGCATGTAGTATATATGTAGTATGTATGTAGTATGTATGTAGTATGTATGTAGCATGTAGTATGTATGTAGCATGCATGTAGTATGTATGTAGTATTTTTTTTTTTTTTTTTTTTAACATTTAACACATTAGCCGGATGATGGGACTACTACTGTCCCATCATTGGCTAATGTGTCAATCACTGTCATGGTAGCAGGCATCGCCAGATGGGACTTGTAGTCCCATCGGACGATGCTTGCACAGACCCCCGGACATCAGCACAGCCCCCCGGCAGGCCGGCACAGACCCCCACAGGGTGCACAGACCACCGGCAGGCCGGCACAGCCCCCCGGCAGGCCGGTACAGACCCCCACAGGGTGCACAGACCACCGGCAGGCCGGTACAGACCCCCACAGGGTGCACAGACCACCGGCAGGCTGGCACAGCCCCCCGGCAGGCCGGTACAGACCCCGGGCAGTCCACACAGCCCCCCAGCAGGCCGGCACAGCCCCCCGGCAGGCCAGCAGAGCCCCCCGGCAGGCCGGCAGAGACCCCCGGAAGGCCCGAAATGACGGCGCATCATGATGCGCACACACCGCGCATCATGATGACGTCAGGCTGTCAATCAACTTTGAACTTCTGATTCCGATGCCGACTTCCGATATTGAAAAAATATCGGAAGTCGGTATCGGAATTCCGATACAGCAAGTATCGGCCGATACCCGATACTTGCGGTATCGGAATGCTCAACACTACTAGCCATACATCTGCCTAATTCTCAACCACTCTATTTTCATGAGAATGACTCTGCAGAAAACATCCATCAAAAGCTCAATTCCAATCCTACACTTATGGCGTATTTCAACCTTAATAAGATCGACCACAATGCACATAACTATTTCTACCACGAAATTCCAGAACACTATGTTTGGAAACAAGGCACATGGGAACATAGAAAACGAGAGGGTCTCACAGTTATTGGAAGAATGTATACTGTTAGTGTGAAAGACCAAGAACGCTATTATTTACGTTTGTTGTTACTGCATGTAAAAGCTGCTACCAGTTTTGACAGCATTAAAACCATAAATGGAGTTATGCATGAAACCTTTAAGGATGCTGCGTTAGCACTCGGATTATTATTCGATGATAGCATCTGGAGACATACTTTAAGAGATGCTTGCATTTTTAACATGCCTTCCCAACTTAGAGACATGTTTGCTTATATCTGTGTTTTTGGCCCCCCCAGTAATCCACTTGAATTGTGGAATGAATTTAAGGACCATTTTTTACAAGACTACTGTCATACATACCACAGCAACACTGAAGAGTGTATTGATTGTGAAGGATATGCTATGAAAGATGTCCAAGATGTCCTCATAGTCCACGGAAAAACTTTTGCTGATTTCAATTGCCACGCCCAGCAAAAAATATTAAACACCTCCTTAAACAATATGACAAGGATTATGAGTTAAAAAAAGCTGCAGAGATGAAAGAAACTCTTAATCAGGAGCAACTTTTTGCCTATGATGTCATTACTGAAGCTTTACAAAATAGCAGTTTAACACCAAAGTGCTTTTTTCTCGATGGACCTGGTGGCAGTGGAAAGACATAACCTATACCATCTACTTACACATCATTTAAGAGGACAAAGAGAAATTGTCCCACCTGCAGCGACTACAGGAATAGCATCTAACTTGATACAAGGAGGCCGAACAATCCACTCTCTATATGGCATACCTATTCCGATCAACGAAACATCCGTTTCCAGGATTAAAAACGATACATATGCAGGAAAACATTTACAGAGTACAAAACTTTTTATTATAGATGAGTGCACTATGGTCCAAAAACATGCATTGAATGTGATAGACAGACTTCTACGTGACATCATGTCAACAAATGTTGCTGAAAAAAATAAAACACCGTTTGGAGGTAAAGTTATTGTTCTTGGAGGAGACTTCAGACAATGTCTTCCCGTCATCGCTCATGGAACAAGAATAGACATTGTAAATTCCTGCGTTTTAATATTCACAACATTGGCAACATTTTACCAGACTACCGCTAATCAACAACATGTGCTCCACTGATCCTGAATACAGCACTTGGTTGCTTAAACTTGGAAATGGTGAGCTGTCTAATGAACATAACCTTGGAGAGAATGTCATTGAAATTCCTCCAGACATGCTTTGCACTGGCTCTATAGTAACCGAGATCTTTGGAGACCATATTTGCATTGATGTTAATGACAAACAAAGCCTCAGCACTGCTGCATCACATGCTATACTATGTCCAAAAAATGATGACGTAGATTTTCTGAACTGTAAAGTAATGGATCGCATCAGTGGTGAGTATACTGTATATACAAGCGATGATTGTGTCGATGCTGATGAGGCAGAGGAATGTGAAAACAACCCAGTTGAATTTTTAAACTCTCTGACACCATCAGGAATGCCATCACATCTCTTAAAACTTAAAATTGGCACCATTGTGATGCTATTAAGAAACCTAAACACCAAGAAAGGTCTCTGCAATGGCACTCGCCTCATTGTCACTGCCTTACTCCGCAACATCATACAGGCTAAAGTGATTACTGGCTTAGCTGAAGGAGACATTGTGTTTATTCCACGCATCGATTTGTGTCCTTCAGAAACTGGGTTACCTTTTAAATTAAAACGTCGACAGTTTCCTCTAAAACCTGCTTTTGCTATGACCATTAACAAATCCCAAGGACAGACTCTCAATCGAGTTGGCGTTTTTTGCCCGAACCTGTATTTGCCCATGGACAATTGTATGTTGCATTCTCCCGAGTAAAGCAACGCAGCAACGTTAGGGTCAAAGTGGTGGATACACCACTTCAAGGACAATTGCTACCTAATAACCCAAAAATCTTCACTAGAAATGTCGTTTACAAAAATGTCTTACTTTAAGCTATTTAAGTTGGTCCTGGAATGGATAGATATATAGATATATAAATGATAGTTACATTCTAAATAGATATAGATAATAGACTTCTAAGACTTCTATACATAGCTTGATATATGTTATATATATAGATATTCTAAGCAGATACATATATCATACACTAATTATCTCTTTCACATATATGTCATAGACATATTTAAATCCATAAAAGCATACATAGGTATAGGTATATATAGATTAAAAAAATAAAAATGCAAAAACAAAAGCAAAAAAAATTTAGGCACACATACGTAAATTTCAACTACATAGCTAACACATACCTACATAACTTAGGTAATAATAATTAATTTTTTATTTATTTATAGAGTACTATTATTTCAATAGCACTTTACATACATACGTCAGTAATACTGTCCCTCTTGAGGCGCACTATGTAAATATCCTATCCGCATAAAAACATAGGTGTGATACATTTACACATAATTCTCCATATTACTGTAAGACACATTAAGTATAAAAGGGGAGATGTGTATCATCAAAATTCTTTCATTTGGTGATATAAACCTGGATGTCAAGGTCCAGCATCATATTTGCTGCTGAGATATGTTATTTCCTCTTTTAACAGGGCCGGGTTTTTGTGAACAGCTAAAGAGATGGGCGGGATGGCTGTTCACCACATCTCCTTCTCAAGGTGTGCTACTCACAGTGCCGCACAACACATGGTCAACGCTACATCACTATCCTCCCGATGCGATAGCATCAGGCCTTAATCTAGTATATATATATATATATATATATACACTCACTGGCCACTTTATTAGGTACACCATGCTAGTAAGGGGTTGGACCCCCTTTTGCCTTCAGAACTGCCTCAATTCTTCGTGGCAGAGATTCAACAAGGTGCTGGAAGCATTCCTCAGAGATTTTGGACCATATTGACATGATGGCATCACACAGTTGGCGCAGATTTGTCGGCTGCACATCCCTGATGCGAATCTCCCGTTCCACCACATCCCAAAGATGCTCTATTGGATTGAGATCTGGTGACTGAGGAGGCCATTTGAGTACAGTAAACTCATTGTCATGTTCAAGAAATCAATCTGAGATGATTCGAGCTTTATGACATGGCGCATTATCCTGCTGAAAGTAGCCATCAGATGTTGGGTACATTGTGGTCATAAAGGGATGGACATGGTCAGCAACAATACTCAGGTAGGCTGTGGCGTTGCAACGATGCTCAATTGGTACCAAGGGGCCCAAAGAGTGCCCAGAAAAAATTCCCCACACCATGACACCACCACCACCAGCCTGAACCGTTGATACAAGGCAGGATGGATCCATGCTTTCATGTTGTTTACGCCAAATTCTGACCCTACCATCCGAATGTCGCAGCAGAAATCGAGACTCATCAGACCAGGCAACGTTTTTCCAATCTTCTACTGTCCAATTTCGATGAGCTTGTGCAAATTGTAGCCTCAGTTTCCTGTTCTTAGCTGAGAGGAGTGGTACCCAGTGTGGTCTTCTGCTGCTGTAGCCCATCTGCCTCAAAGTTCGACGCACTGTGCGTTCAGAGATGCTTTTCTGCCTACCTTGGTTGTAACGGGTGGCAATTTGAGTCACTGTTGCCTTTCTATCAGCTCGAACCAGTCTGCCCATTCTCCTCTGACCTCTGGCATCAACATGGCATTTCCGGCCACAGAACTGCCGCTCACTGGATTTTTTTTCTTTTTCGGACCATTCTCTGTAAACCCTAGAGATGGTTGTGCGTGAAAATCCCAGTAGATCAGCAGTTTCTGAAATTCTCAGACCAGCCCTTCTGGCACCAACAATCATGCCACGTTCAAAGGCACTCAAATCACCTTTCTTCCCCATACTGATGCTCGGTTTGAACTGCAGGAGATTGTCTTGACCATGTCTACATGCCTAAATGCACTGAGTTGCCGCCATGTGATTGGCTGATTAGAAATTAAGTCTTAACACACAGTTGGACAGGTGTACCTAATAAAGTGGCCAGTGAGTGTATATTTCATAGAGTTCTACATAGCAGAATAGCTGCTAATTCAATTACGGGCTTCTGTAAAATCATTCCAAAAACCGACATGAAATGACACATAACGTTTGCCATATATATATATATTCTTTTGTTTCTTTATTAAACATGTCAGTGTGATTTTACTGTATCGTTGCACTGAATTGACGGCTTTTGTTAAAGGACACCAGTGCGTATTTCTCGCAAGTCATACGTCTGGTCCGTGTGTAATGCATATTTTTTGCGCACCCATAGACTTGTATTGGCATATTTCGGCCATACTATACTGAAAAAATATACGGCTGTTGAGAGCTGCCCCATAGAGAAGCATTGATGGTTTTAGCACCTCTCACTCGTCCGTATTTCTCTCTAGTGTGACACCGGCCATAGGCTGAATCCTGGATTTTGTACTTCCCATAGCCGCCCTGTTATTGATCAGGTTGTACGCTCCCATTCCCGCCCAAAACAATTATTCTGTCACTAACATCATACAGTAGGGGACATATCACTTTGAAATTGTTTTGAGCATCTAGTAAATCTTATACAGGCCTTATTGACATGCCCCGAAAAATTCTTCTGTTACCAACGTCATACAGTAGGGGACATGTCACTTTTAAATTGTTTGGGGCATCTCAATGTTACACAGGCCTTATTGACAGGCCCCAAAAAATTCTTCTGTTACTAACGTCATACAGTAGGGGACATGTCACTTTGAAATTGTTTATAGCATCTCATCAATATTATACAGGCCTTATCTACAGGCCCAAAAAAATTCTTCTGTTACTAATGTCATACAGTAGGGGACACCGGCCGTAGGCTGAATCCTGGATCTCGTACTTCCCATAGCCGCCCTGTTATTGATCAGGAAGTACGCTCCCATTGTCGCCCAAAAAAATTATTCTGTCACTAACATCATACAGTAGGGGACATATCACTTTGAAATTGTTTGGAGCAGTCGTTGCAACATGTGCAAAGTTTAATTCCATGGTGTGGTCATAGCGCATATCAACCAGTTAACCGGAAGTCCGAAAGACCAACTGAAATGGAATGGTGGAAGTCAGCATGACATTAGTTTCTGCAGCAGCACATCCAGACTGGGACAGTGGCAGAGGAATTTCTGTACCATCAGGTTGAGGATGCAAACCATGCAAGACACCGTTTGCACCGTTATCGCACACAGTCTTTCCTGGCTCCAGGTTGAGTGTAGATAGCCATTGCTCAAACTTGGCATGGATAGCTGTCCACAACTGTTGATCTGTATGACTATGATCTCCAAGGCATATTATTGTAAACACTGCCTGATTATGGTGAGCCCTTTCTCTGCATTGTTGGAACATGTGTTTAATTAAGGCAGAGATTGAGGGTACCAGTGGAGGCCCTAGAGGAAGTGGAGGAGGCAGAAGCACTACAGGAACTATTACATACACAAGTTTGTTCCGTGAGCCCTGGAGATTCCAAGACTTGGTGTCTACTGCTTTAGTTCTCCATCCCCTGATATGTACTAGTTTAGTTCTCCATCCCGAGCTGTAGTTTAGTTCTCCAATTCCTGTTGTCTATTAGTTTAGTTCTCCAAGTTCTGGTGTTAATTTGTTTAGTTCTGCTATCATAGCTGTTTTATAGTTTAGTTCTCCAATCCCTTTAGTCAATTAGTTTAGTTCTCCATGTTCTAGTGTTAATTTGTTTTGTTCTGAAATCATAGCTGTTTAGTAGTTTAATTCCCCAACCCCTGTTGTCTATCTATAGTTTAGTTATCCATCATATGGTGTGGAGTTGTTTAGTTCTACGACCCTAGCTGTTTAGTATTTTAGTTCTCTAGCCCCTGTTGTCTAGTAGTTTAATTATCCATTTTATGGTGCGTAGTGGTTTATTTCTCCATCCCCAAGTGCCCTGCAAGCTTTGGGGATTGCAAGACTTGTGGAGCAGTAAGTCTCCTGTCCATTCTTGCTCATCCAAGTGTCATTGCCGAAATGTACCCTGTCAGACATAGAATTTTTAAGGGATCAGGTGATGTTATCTACGACTTGTTCCTGTAGCACAGGCATATCTTTCTAAGAGAAGTAATCATGACTGGGCAATTGGTATTGGGGGGACTGCGATGGCCATCAGTTTTTGGAAAATGTCTGTATCCATAAAGCGGAAAGGCTGCATTTCCATGGCCAACAGATTGGAGTGACCATGCAATATCACAGAGATCACAGGCCATAAGTCATACAGAAACAAGTGAATAGCTCTCAGCTGGTCCCTATCGTCCAGAAAATGACACAACTGGGCAACGAATCATCCGAGGAGGTCACAGGCTGTTCACTTTAATTACTGCAATAGATTTTATATGGCACTCATAAAGTCATTGGTGCTCAAGTGGGATACCATCCCAATATCAATATAAGTAAAAAACTTGGCACTCAAAATGTCTCGTGTTAAAAAAAGGTTCCAATTATTTTTTATGCATACAGTGATCAATTAAACGTTTTCAGTCTGGGTATAGACCTTCATCAGAAACTGTATGCTGCTTGTTTAGGGAACCATGTGTCCTAGCAAAAGGAAAGTTACCAGTGCCATAGGTCTGATAAACAGACCGGGTAAATGTAGTCTGATGTAGCGGTTAGGGTTAATAGGATAATCCATTATACATGATTATTTCCGCTTGATGAATAAATCATGTGTCCTGGCACAGGGATTATGGCGAGCTGCCTCACCTGTGAGACTTCATTTACCCCCCTCATCTTGCCCCCTATATGTTGATGTCCACCAAAGTTCAGCTGCAGGACCAAGAACTATGCTTAGCAGGCACATGCGTGCTCCCTCCCTCTTAAAGGGACCACCCGCATCAGCCTAAGGAATTCCCAACCTATAGCTGGGTGACACCTATTTAAGATTTCTCCTCCAATATGGAGGTGCCTGAGCTACGTTGTTAGTTTGCTTTGCATGCTTGCTAGTTATCAGGTTCCCCAGGTCTGCCTGTCAGCTTGTCTACCCTACCTTGTACCTGTCTGCTCATAGTTGTCTTCGCTCTTCTGTTCATCGCACCTGCCAGTGCACATCTAACACCCGGTCCAGCCCGCACCTGCCAGTGCTTTTCTGTTCCTCAGCCGATCCCATCTGCACCCATGGTTCCAGAATCCCTACAGCACCTACCTGCATTTTTCATCCCTCCTTTGGGCTGTAGAAGCTTACCCATTGTAGGGGGTCAGCCATGGAGCAGCACCTGGTGCCACCTCTTTGTACATGCTTGGTTTGCAGTTTTCACCTTCTGCCACTTGTCCAAGTAGGGATTTGGTAGGCCACCTAGTTATGCCCCTTCTAGGCTTTCAGAGGGATACAGTATTCCACCACCTTGTCCGTTACAGTCTCCATCAGCTGGGTTCACTGTAGTGGAAGAGGTGTCAGTCTCCGTTATACTAATTCTACTTTATTGCAATTGATGCCACTTTGTTGGTGTCTGCCACTAATTTTTGTAAATGTGTAGACTCCTGTTTGAGTCTCCATGTGTGTTGCCTGTAGCAGTAGGCCTCAGAGATCGTCCAGCCTCCACTTCCTTGGACTAAACTACCCATGCTACTAACTATCCTTAAATTTTTCTGACAATGGTAGTCTACAAAACTGATATTTGTGCCACCTTAGTGTGGCTCAGCATGAAAGCAGGTACAGGTGTTGCATGTGGTATCAGGGCTCCCAGCAAAGGAGCCCTACATCGATCCCTCACCCACCTCGTCTTACTATGATGTTCATTTGAATGCTGTAAATGCTGTCCCAGACCTCGATACCTTAGGCCTGACTGATTGCTGCAGTGCAGAGGCATAGCTAGAAGTTCAACTCGGGGGGGGGGGCGAAACATGTGAGTGTACCTCTAACAGAAGGACATATCATTGGGGCAACCTGCACGGCCACTCATTGGCGCAAGATTTAAGGGGGCCCATTTCTACCTCCAAAAAAGGTGCAATTTTTTTTCAGAAGTTCTTGGGTTGCAAAAGGATCATATATTGTTTTTGCACAGGGGCCATTTCTGTCTGTTTCCGCCTGTGGCTCCTAGCCAGGTAATCATGATTATAATTATGGTGGTATAGAGGAACCTCAGGAGATGACCGCCCTGTTATTGAAAATAATAGTCTATACAAAGACCAGCACTGATATCACCGCCTTATGGTGACATATAGTGGTAGATACCAGTCCTGCAGGACATATAGAGATTACTGCACAGTTACAGATGGTGACTTACAGATGCCGTTCTTTCTGGTGGAGTCATTCGCTTTTCCCGTCTTTTCCATCTGGCCCAGACTGATATGTTGTCTTCTCCAGCCAGGACTCATCTGCAGAGATTACAACAAAGACTCATCTGTCTTCTCACATTTCCAGCACCGTTCACATGTAGAATCATGAAATCCTAGAATGGTACAGTTGGATGGGAGCTCCAGGGTCATCGTGTTCAACCTCCTGTTCAATGTAGCAATGCAGGATTCACTAAAGCATCTCAGACAGATGTCTGTCCAGGCTCTGTGTGAACACTTCCTTTGAAGAAGAACTCACCACTTCTCATGGCAGCCTGTTGCACTCATTGATCACCCTCACTGTCAAAAAGTGTTTTCTAATATCTAATGTGTATCTTCTCCCTTTCGGTTTCATCCCATTGCTTCTTGTGTTTCCATGTTCAAATGTATTCCCAGCCTGCACAAACTCCTCCCTCATCCTGCCGATACCCCAATGCTGAGCCCCTGCTGCCATATGTGCCCCTATTACTGCACCCACTGTGTGGTATAATAACGGCTTTGGTTACTGCCCCACATAGTAATGCCCCCACTGTGCACCTTACATCGTAATAATGCCTCTTTTGTGCTCTCTAGATGGTAAAATTGCCCCTTGGAAAATATTAATTTCCTGTGCACGTGCCCTCCAAATTTTTGTCCCTAGAAAGTAATAATAATCCATGTGCAACTTTGATGGTCACAATACTGATAGCCCCTATAACAATGTCCTCTCTCACTAACCCCCTGTGCCCTAGCCCCCACAATATCCCCATCCTCTCACATTTACCCCACAGTGACCATGACATGCCTAAGCTGAATGAATTTAGTAAATTCCATCCCCACTTTCCATGAAGTTTGCAGGCAGTGACTAAGGCAGGACCAGGAAGTGTCCAGTGTATGCACAGCGGGCACTAGGGCCCATTGTGGCTAAGATAACCAAAGCCTGCATGGCAGAAACCGCTGCTGCTGCCGGCTAGGAAACAGATCCCCCAGTGAGACAGCAGCACCATACACTGCACAGACAGGCTCTGCAACCTGCCGCTGTGCAGTCTGTCAGACAAGGGAGCCAGCATTATGCTGCTCTCTCTCTGACACCTCAGATATTGTCTATGTCTCCCAGTGGGCCCCTTCATGTGACTGGGCCTGGGACAATGGCCTTCTCTGCCCCCCCAGTAGCTACACCTGGGAAAGATGTCTTTTGAACTCACCTTTTGCCACATTCACATACTCATTATTTTGGTCAGTATTTTGCATCAGTATTTGTAAGCCAAAAACCAGTAGTGAATGAAAAATGACATAGTGGTGGAAGTGTTTCTATTATACTTTTCCTTGGATTGTTCCACTCCTGGCTTTTGCTAACAAATACTGAAGCAAAATATGGATCAAATACTGGCCATAGGCCCTGCTCCCACTCGCGTGTAATAAATCGCCCTGATTCTCATACCGAAAAGTGGCACGAGTTTCATGAGTATGCCTTGTGTATATCACTCCATGTGTCATGCGAGTGTGTGATTGTGGTTTTGCATAGCATCTACATGACATGCGTATAACATGTAGATAGAGAGATATTAGATATATAAGGCATATAATACAGTAGATAGATAAATACATACATATCCGGCAGATATATTTAACAGCTAGTTCGGCTTGTTTAACATAATGAATAAAAAAATACATTTTAAAAACAATGTGGGGTCCCCCTTATTTTATAAAACCAGCAAAGATAATCAAACAGCTTAGAGTTGATATTATCAGGTTTGGAAGGTTGCTGGTTATTGGCGATTCTCAGCCTAAAAATTCCAGCCCACAGTCATCCAAGAAGTGGAGCGTCACATGAGATGTTCCAGTTCTGACTCTTCACCTTCAACCTTCTTCCCGTCTTTCCAACGTGGATAGGGTGAGGATGGGAATAAGGAGGAAGGAGGAAAAGGAGGAGATGGAGAGTCGTCATCATGGTGGTGATGGGGAAGTTTTAGCTGTAGGGAGCTTGGCACATATGGCCTACTTTATGCAGTGCTGCCTTTCCCATGACCCTTGTGTTACATTAACCTTTGGCAAAAAAAAGAGTACAGGATGTTTAATAGAAGAGTACAGGTTGTTTACTCTGCTAGACTAAAAGGAAAACTTTGCATATCATCTTAATGAGGCAGCTAGGTCTACTAAATTGGTGCTACACCCGAAGGCTATGGTGGAAAAATGTTGAAAAAATCCCATCAACGCTAGCGGCAGGGGGCAAGCTTATTTGCCTAATCAAGGAGAAATGAGGGAGACACAAACCAGATACAGTAGAGACAGGGGTACACTGTAAAAAGCCTGGGACAATTTCATGACATTCTCCCCCAGCGTGCATGCCCTCATGACAGGGTGTTTTTGACAATGAGGGAAAATTTTTAAAAGATGGTCAAGCAATAAATGGCCGACCAAATCAGTGTACTCCCTATTTCCTCTGTGACCTTCAGCTATTGGGTCTCACAGCTGGACACCTGGCATGAGCTGTCATCTCTATGCTTTGGAGGTATTTTACTGCCTTGTTAGTGTCTTATGTGAGTGATTTTTAGTGCCACAGATGGGTCAAAACAGACATCTTGAAAAATAAAATTTTCAAAGCACAATTGTTAACAATTCCGAAAAGAGGGAAGAATAGAAAGCGGATGAACACAGAACTTAAACACATGCTAAAAAGGAAGAAATAAATGTTTATAAAATGGAAAGAGGGAGGCATATCTAAAGAAGAATATAATGCTGTCTGCAGAACCTGCAGGGCACAAATCTGATTATCTAAAACTGACAATGAATTGAGGCTTGCAAGAGACATCAAAAGCAATAAAAAAGGATTTTGGGGATATGTCAAAAGTAAAAGAAAAGTCAAAGATGCTATAGGATTTTTACAGGATGAAAATGATGAAATGGTAAGACAGGATATTTAGAAGGCCAAACTTTTAAATTCCTATTTAGCATCTGTTTTCTCTCAGAAAGGAAATGTAAAATCAACTGTTCTTCACTGTCCTATTAAGGGAATTGAAGAATCTAGGATATCTATAAACAGAAAAATAGTGAGGAAACACTTAGCTAACCTAAATGAAGTCATGTCTCCAGGTCCAGATGCATTACACCCCAGAGTATTGAAGGAGATAGCAGAAGAAAATTTTAACCACTCTCCATAATTTTTGAAAATTCTTGGAGAACAGGAGAAGTCCCAAATGACTGGAGAACAGCAAACGTTCCTATCTTCAAAAAGGGGAAGAAGATGGACCCAGGCAACTATAGGCCGGTGAGTCTGACTTCTATACCAGGAAAGATCTTTGAATAAATTACTAAACAACATGTATGTACTGTAAGTACCTGGATAAGAATAAAGTGATTAAACAGAGCCAGCATGGATTTATAACTAATAAGTCATGTCAGACTGACTTAATTTCCTTCTATGACAGAATCACTGACTGGGTGGATCAGGGAAATGCAGTAGATATAGTATATTTTGACTTCAGCAAAGCATTTGACAAAGTATATCACACCATCCTTATTGGAAAAATGACTAAGTATGGAATGGACAAGGCAACTGCTAGGTGGATTCATAACTGGCTTAGGCTGGTTTCACATTTGCGTTTTTTTTCGCGGTAATTTAGCGCTAAATAGCGCATGCGTTTTTTTTTCCTATACTTTGCATGGGATGCGCTTATGTGCGCTTACACATGCGTTTGTACGCGTTTTACCGCACATGCGTTTTTTTGTGGTATGCGCTCGGGCGCACAAAAAATGCAACTTGTTGCATTTTTTGTGCGTCCGATTTGCCTCAAAAAAACGCATGCGCGCGCAATGCGTTTTTTTACAGCAAGACACCCATTATAAGTCTATGGTGAGCATATGTGCGCATTGGCATGCTTATGTATGCGTTTTTTTGCACATGCGTTTTTTTTTTACCATTAGTTTAGACAATGGAATTTAGGGGTTTGGGTAAAGTTAGGGTTAGTTAAGGGGGTTTAGGGTTAGGGTTAGGGTCAGGGTTAGGGTTAGGGTTAGGGTCAGGGTTAGGGTTAGGGTTAGGGTTAGGGTCAGGGTTAGGGTTAAGTATGGTTTGGTTAAGGGTTAGGGTCAGGGTTAGGGTTAGGGTTAGGGTTAGGGTCAGGGTTAGGGTCAGGGTTAGGGTTAAGTATGGTTTGGTTAAGGGTTAGGGTCAGGGTTAGGGTTAGGGTTAGGGTCAGGGTTAGGGTTAGGGTTAGGGTTAGGGTCAGGGTTAGGGTCAGGGTTAGGGTTAAGTATGGTTTGGTTAAGGGTTAGGGTCAGGGTTAGGGTTAAGTATGGTTTGGTTAAGGGTTAGGGTCAGGGTTAGGGTTAAGTATGGTTTGGTTAAGGGTTAGGGTTAGGGTTAGGGTCAGGGTTAGGGTTAGGGTTAGGGTCAGGGTTAGGGTTAGGGTTAGGGTCAGGGTTAGGGTCAGGGTTAGGGTTAGGGTCAGGGTTAGGGTTAGGGTTAGGGTTAGGGTCAGGGTTAGGGTCAGGGTTAGGTTTAAGTATGGTTTGGTTAAGGTTTAGGGTCAGGGTTAGGGTCAGGGTTAGGGTTAAGTATGGTTTGGTTAAGGGTTAGGGTCAGGGTTAGGGTTAGGGTTAGGGTTAGGGTTAAGGTTAGTTAGGGTTTGGGTTAGGGTTAAGTATGGTTTGGTTAAGGGTTAGGGTCAGGGTTAGGGTTAAGTATGGTTTTGTTAAGGGTTAGGGTTAGGGTCAGAGTTAGGGTTAGGGTTAGGGTCAGGGTTAGGGTTAGGGTTAAGGTTAGTTAGGGTTTGGGTTAGGGTTAAGTATGGTTTGGTTAAGGGTTAGGGTCAGGGTTAGGGTTAAGTATGGTTTGGTTAAGGGTTAGGGTTAGGGTTAGGGTCAGGGTTAGGGTTAGGGTTAGGGTTAGGGTCCGGGTTAGGGTTAGTAAAGTCATGGTTTGGGTTAGTGTGAGGGGCCACCTAATGTTGGAAAAAAACGCAAACGCAGTAAAAACGCACTAAAAACGCATACAAACGCATAATAACGCTGCGTTTTTTTCATGCATGCTCATAAAAATGCTTGAAAAAAACGCAGCAGTTGTATGCTTTTGTATGCGTTTTTCAATGCGTTTTTTTGCGGGAAAAACGCGCTGCAAAAAAGCAAGTGTGAAAAAGGCCTAAGGCTACTTTCACACTTGCTTTGTTTTGCTGCGCGTTTTTCCCGCAAAAAAACACATGGAAAAAATGCATAAAAATGCATACAAATGCTGCGTTTTTTTCAAGCATTTTTATGAGCATGCATGAAAAAAACGCATCGTTTTTATGCGTTTGTATGCGTTTTTAGTGCGTTTTTACCGCATTTGCGTTTTTTTCCAACATTAGTTGGCCCCTCACACTAACCCAAACCATGACTTTACTAACCCTAACCCTAACCCTTAACCAAACCATACCCTAACCCTTAACCAAACCATACCCTAACCCTAACCCTGACCCTAACCCTAACCCTTAACCAAACCCTACTAACCCTAACCCAAACTCTAACCCTAAACCCTAACTAACCCTAAACCCTAACCCTTAACCAAACCATACTAACCCTAACCCTAACCCTAAACCCCCTTAACTAACCCTAACTCTAACCCAAACCCCTAATTTCCATTGTCTAACCAATGGTCAACAAAAAAAGCAGGCGCAAAAAAACGCATACATGAGCATGCCAATGCACACATATGCGCACCCATAGACTTATAATGGGTGTCTTGCTGTAAAAAAAAGCATTGCGTGCGCATGCGTTTTTTTGAGTCGGACGCCCAAAAAATGCAACAGGATGCATTTTGTGCGCCCGAGCGCACACCACAAAAAACACATGTGCGTAAAAAAACACATACAAACGCATGTGTATGCGCACATAAGCGCATCCCATGCAAAATATAGGAAAAAAAAGCGCATGCGTTTTTTAGCACTAAAATACAGCGCAAAAAAACGCAAGTGTGAAATCAACCTTAGTGATCGGACCCAAAGAGTGGTCATAAATGGCTTCATATCCAGTTGGAAGAATGTCTCAAGTGGGGTACCACAGAGCTCTGTCCTGGGCCCTGTATTGTTCAACATCTTTATCAATGATTTATATGAAAGAATTGAGGGTAAACTTATTAAAATTGCTGATGATACAAAGCTAGGAGGGATAGCTAATACTAGAGAAGAGAGACAGAGGATTCAAAAATATATAAATAAACTGGAGCAGTGGGCAACAACTAACAGAATGGTTTTTAACAGGGAAAAATGCAAAGTACTACATCTGGGCAATAAAAATGAAAAAAGCTTATACAGAATGGGAGAAATAGGGCTAAGCAGCAGCACATGTGAAAAAGACTTGGGTATACTAATAGATCACAGACTGAATATGAGTCAACAGTGTGATGCTGCAGCAAAAAAGGCAAATGCAATTCTGAGATGTATTAACAGAAGCATATCGCCTAGACCATGTGAAGTCATTATTGCCATCTACTCCTCTTTGGTCAGACCTCATCTGGAATACTGTGTCCAGTTTTGGGCACCACATTTTAAAAAAGACATCAACAAACTGAAGCAAGTTCAGAAAAGAGCAACAAGAATGGTGACCGGTATGCAAACCATGTCTTATGGTGGAAACTGAAAGGAAAAGAGCGCAATAGGGTCTTATCTGAGAAAATCGAGAAGTAAAACAATTAAATACAATACACCCAATGGTAATACAGTTTTAATTGACAATTCGAACACTAACAACACCGCTACGGTTCCTTTTTTACCGCAGACAATAAAAAACTCACAGATAAAAAACTTCTTTTCACCAAGAACTGGAAAAAGAAAGGGCTCTATAGAGGATGCAGAGGGGGCTGAAAAAACGAAAGGCAAAATAAATGTAAAATAAAGGATAAAAATAAATCTTCTTCTGTGGGTAGTAATATTTTCAATTTATCCTCCTACACTCTCACTACCGATGAAATTAAAGTGCTCTCTAAAGGGTTGAATTTTTGTCCGACCTATAAAACAAATGATTTTGATCTTTTTTTAGACCTCCAGTTGTTTGTTAGAAAGCTTACACTAAAAAGACATTTCGCAATTAAAGAAATGAATAAAATTACTTGTAATAGTACAAATGAAGATACACAAATTAATAGTGAAGAAAATTGTGAATCAACTTTTCATTTAAATGTCCCAATCAAATCCAAATTCTATCCATTAGAAGATAGAGGCCACTATCTAAAAGTTTTCAGCGATGTTGTTCAAAAGAAATTTAAAGAGATTTTTTCTACTAAAGTTACTTGTGGTTACAAATGTAATCTAACAAAAAACGAAAAAACCGCTCTGAAAACACTGAAATCCAACACTGAAATAGTAATTCGATCAGCAGACAAGGGTGGAGGGATCGTAATCCAGAATAGAGATGATTATTGTAACGAAGCCCTTAATATATTATCAGATGATAAATACTATACTAAAGTCCCTTTTGATACCTTAATCAGGTCCAGAGTTGCCTATGACAATCTAATTTTGGAAGGAAAAAATAATAATATATTTGATAAAAATGAATTGAAGTTTCTTCATATAACGAACCCAAGGACCCCCTTCTTTTATCACTTGCCAAAAATCCATAAATGCCTGGTCAATCCCCCAGGGAGACCCATCATCTCCGGCATCAACTCATTAACTAGTAATTTATCTCATTACATCGACAGAATAATGGTTTCTCATGTTCCTGTACTAAAAAGTTTTATTAAAGACTCTACTCAATTAATCCAATTCTTACAATATATTGAATGGAATCCACAATATATACTGGTAACCATGGATGTATCTTCGTTGTATTCAAACATCCCACACAATTTGGGTTTGGCATGTTTCAACAAGGTCCTATTGAAAGATGTAAGACTTAGTAAAGGACAAAAAAACTTTTTATTAAAGGGTATGGATTTTATACTGAATAATAATTACTTCACTTTTAATGGAATTTTATATCACCAGCAACTCGGGACCGCGATGGGCTCAAAGGTAGCACCAACTTATGCTAATATTTTTATGGGGGTATTTGAAGATTTTTATATTTTTAAATCCAGATGGTACAGTAATTGTATTTTCTATAAAAGATATATAGATGATTTGTTCTTCATATGGGACAACTCTGGAAATAATATTGGTGACTTTATTCGGGACATTAATAACAATATTTGGGGTTTAAACTTCTCAACAATCTTTGACAAGGAAAATATTAATTTTTTAGATCTAACTATTTATATTGAGAATAATAGAATTTTAACAAAAACCTTTTTTAAAAATGTGGATACAAATAGTTATATCCCTTTGAGTAGCGGTCATTTTGGGAAATGGTTGAGGAACATTCCTGTAAACCAATATAGAAGAATAAGAAAAAATTGTACAGACACGAAAGTTTTTGAGGACCAGGCAGAATTATTAAGGAATAGGTTTACCGATAATAAATACCCTGATAATTTACTTACGAATGCCTTCAATAATTGTATTAATTTATCTCAAGATAGTCTCATCAATGGCATTAAAACGGTTAAATCAAAAAGCAATAAATTCATGATTAACTTTATTACGCAATTTTGTTCCGAACACATAGAAATTAGGAAAATTCTGAGGAGTAACTGGCATATTCTATTGAATGACCCCATACTGCAGAAATTCCTCCCAAGTAACCCTGGTGTAACGTTTAGGAGAGCCCCCACCATTAAGAGCACAGTGGCTCCTAGCCGGTTAAAAAATGTTAAAAGTAGTAGCGAATTTTTATCTGCATATAAGGCTCCCCTTAAGGGTATTTTTAAATGCGGCAAGAGGAACTGTCTATGCTGTACTTGTATCGCACACAAAGATAAGAACTTTAAATCTACTAGTACGAACGAAGTTTTCCCTATCAAGGGGTTTCTTTCCTGCACCACTGACTTTGTGATTTATTTGATTGAGTGCGAATGCGGTAAGCAGTATGTGGGTAGGACAATCCAACCACTGCATTTGAGAATTAACTCTCACAGACACAATATTAAAAAAGGTTTTTTAAAGCATGGTCTTTCTAGACATTGTACAGTTGAGCATAATAAAAATCCAAATGGTTTGAAAATCAGTCCCATTGAACACATTCCGAATAATATTACTGACAGAATGGGGTCACTTAATAGAAAGGAAGTTTTTTGGATTTATAGGCTGAATACCTTAAGACCTAATGGTCTCAACGAAATTACTGAAGTTTTATTATAAAGATAAACTAACACCTCTTCTCCTGGTTTTAATAATTTTTTTGTGCTGATATTCGGTCTAATAAAGATGATTCTTATTTCTTTTTCATGTGCAATATATTTTTATGATTGCGTTTTTATGTTCAACTCCGGTCACCGTTCTCTGAATTTGTTATGTGTCTATAACTAATTTAGGTCTTATCATCTGTAGTTTTATTGCTTAAAAATTATTGCTTATATTATTTTATTAGTCTCCCCATGCTTTTTGTTTCACGCTTCCAAGGTGTGGGACTCCCTCTGTTCCTCATTCTTTTCTCCCTTCCCCCTCTGGACGCGATCTTTCTCCTTCTGTTGCTCTGTGTATTTTTCCTCTTTGAATCGGTTCCCTATTCTGTGTGTCACTGACCTCGGGACTGTCTATGAAAACGTTCTTTCTCCAGCGTATCCTCCTTTCTTCTATAATTTGTTACCAGATACACTCACTAAAGTGGATTTGATATGCATGCATTTTCTCTCTTTTTTAAAAAAACTTTTTATCCTTGTTTTTATCAACTTCTCATTTTTATACTGTGTTCCAATTTTCATAGCGTTTTTTAATTCGGTCAGATACGTTTTTTATTCATATATAATCTTTATTCATATATTTTTTATTCATATATTTTATATATTTTTATCATAAAAAATAAAGATTTTAACATATCCATTTTTAATGTTTATTATTCACATTTATTTTTATAAATATCATATATTTCCATACAAAGACGTTCATTCATTTTTCTTCCTTCATTTTTTCTCGGCAACATATCGTCTGTTCATTTGGAGTAGCGGACTATACACTGGCCATCACTCCTTTTTGATTCTGTCTCTGCGGGTTCTTTTAGCGCTTCCTTCATCTCATTTTTTTCTCTTTTTTTTTTTTTTTTTTTCTTTTATTTTCTTTCTTTTTTCTTCTTCCTTTTCTCCCTCTTTTTCTTTTCATTTAACTACCTGGAAATACACCAAATGAATTAATTTTGTTGGCTATATTAAGTTGTTAACACTTTTCTGATACTGATGACCTCTGACTTTTATCCCCCTCCCAACATGTGACTCTTGGCGCCAATTTTTGAATTGTGTATGTATAAAACCGGCAATTTCTTTACCTGTCTGTACATGTCATTCCCTGAAGAAGAGGTTTTTAACTTCGAAACGCATTGGGAAATAAATGTATTAAGCACACAACTTGTGAGGAGTGATGGTCTGGCAGCGCACGTTTAATCCATAAAAAATCCTACTAGTGAACCATGTCTTATGAGGAAAGGTTGCAGGATTTGGGAATGTTTAGCTTGCAAAAGAGAAGACTGAGAGGAGACTTAATAGCTGTCTACAAATATCTCAAGAGCTGTCACATTGTAGAAGGATCATCGTTATTCTTATTTGCACATGGAAAGGCTAGAAGCAATGGGATGAAACTGAATGGGAGGAGACACAGATTAGATATTAGAAAAAACTTTTTGACAGTGAGGGTGATCAATGAGTGGAACAGACTTCCACGAGAGGTGGTGAGCTCTCCTTCAATAGAAGTCTTCAAACAGAGGCTGGACAGACATCTGTCTGGAATGATTTAGTGAATCCTGCTTTGAGCAGGGGATTGGACCAGATGGCCCAGGAGGTCCCTACCAACTCTACGATTCTATGATTCTATGAATGCAACCTGCCAGTTGTTGTCTTCTAGGGTCTATGGATGAGCCTATTTTTAATGTTTTCCTGGCTTTGAAAAAAAGTGAGGAGTGTTGGAGTACCACAACTACACTTTGCTCACAATATTTGAAGGAGGCAATACAGTTGGTGATTTCAAGAGTGTATGGATGACCCTGCTTTTAATTTTTGGCAGGATTTGAACTTAGTGCATAGCCTTTATGAGTTTAGGATTCTCAGTACATGACAATTTAAACAGAATGTGTATGATGCCTTCCTTTGTGTCTAATACAGGGAGTCCCCAGTTTTTCACAGTTCTTGCATTCTTCACAAATTAAACTGAAATTCCCATGTTTGTAATAAAAAATTCAGTTATGGTTTTCTTAAATTCAATTATTTTTAAAATCCTTTTGAAATTTTGCCGTATTTATAAGTCAATTACAGGAAAAAATATTATTTCTCCTGTAAAATGCAATTTCTTGTAGTTTTGAAGTAAAAGTGTGACATCATAGTTTTCAGCAGGGACCTGGGAGATAGACATGCATCCAGGGATCTTTCCAATTCTGTTCTACTTCCATTCAGCACTTTTTCCACCCATTTCAACATTTTCAATGCCCCCAAAACCTCTTTGTAGGGTCTCCCATAAAAATGCTCAGATTTACCATTGACTCCCATTATACTCGTTGCTAGAGATGAATGAAACCGTTTAAGGTTCAGTTCAGTTAAGATTGGTGAATTTCCCGATCTTCAGCTTGAAGTTCAAACATTTCCAAAAAATGTGGGCAGACAACAGGAAAAGTGGCATCAATTAACCAAGAGTAGAAATTTTATACTGGTGCAGCAGTCAGGCATGGGCCATGCAAGAGATGAGACAGGGTCTGGTCCAACATTTACAACTTTGAAATTAAGTTGAAATTAAGAGGTGGGTGAGGGATGGGTGTAGGCCTGCTGTTTTGGGAGCCCTGATTCCTCATGCAACAGCTTAAACTGCTTTTCTTCTAAATCACACCCAAGTAGCAAAAACATTTCAGCTTCATACTGTAGACTTCTATTGGCCCAGAAGCCAGGCATGTGCCATGCATGAGACATGGTCTGGACTAGAGATGAGTGACTTTGCCTTTTTTTGGGTTGAGTCGGGTTTCATGAAACCTGACTTTCGCAAAAGTCGGGTCGAACGAAATCGGCCGATTATCGTGAAAAGTCGAAGGCCGACTGTAACACGAAACCCAATACAAGTCAATGGGGAAGAAAAGTCGGCAGTGAGTGGAGGACAGGAAACACACCTACAGTGCCCATTTTAATGCCAAAAACATCAATTCTTATTACTTAAGCTTGTCAACCTTAATTTACTTTGTAATAATAGTTAGGCATTGAAAACTGGGGGTTATTTGGCGAAAGTTGTGGGGGGGTAGGGCTGGCTCCAGATTTCCAGATTTTTGGGAGCCCAGGGCCAAAGAGTGTCAATGGGCTCCTTTAACACATGCCACAATTCATGATCCTCTGATATGGCAGAGAAATAGCGGTATAGTACAATGAAAACAGGCTGCCTCGAGAAGTGGTGAGTTTTCCTTCAATGTAAGTCTTCAAACAGAGGCTAGACAGACATCTGACTGGGATGATTTAGTGAATCCTGCTTTGAGCAGGGGGTTGGACCAGATGGCCCAGGAGGTCCCTTCCAACTCTACGATTCTATGATTCTATGAAAAATTCTTCACTTCTTACATCACATGACTGATATCCATTTTAAATTCTCAAAAAACGGACAGTATATTACTCCATACAGTATTATGGCCACCGCATAGTGCACTATACAGAGTAATGACGCCCATATATTTCTCCATACAGAATCATTGGTCTCATATAATGTTCCATACAGTATATGATGAGCTCCACATAATGCTGCAGTATATGTTGGTCCCCATGGATGAAGCTCCACTGTCTTATGGGCCCAAATAATGCTCCATATATAATGGGCCCCATTTCTAATGCTCCAGTGTATAATGGGCCCTGTAAATGCTGCTCCAGTGTCTGATGTCCACCTTTGGAATGCTCCAGTGTATGGTGGGCCCCATATATCATTCTCCAGAGTATAGTGCTCCCCAAAAATTGCTCCCAACCTTTAAAACAATTAAATAAGTCTCCTCGCTAGGGAATCCCTGTACTAGTCTGGACTCCTCGTCATCCCCATCTTCTATCTCTCTGCACTTGGACTGTTTAGGCAGAGGGCATACAGACGTGATGTCATCGCGCTCTCTGACCAGAATGTCACTGTCAGGAAACGCGGAAGACATCACGGCGGTGGAGCAGGGAGAGGTAAGTATTTCAACTTTGCAAGTGCTGTGATCCTGAGCAAGCGGGGGGGCCCACTCGTTGGCGATGGCACTGGCACAGGGGCCCTCATAGTATGGTGGTGTGTCTGACGGTGGGTGGGCCCTCCAACCGGCAGAGACACTTTTGCGTACTATGAGGGGCCCTGTGCCAGTGCCCTCGCCCATGAGTATGCCCCCCCACCTGCTCAAGGAACCTGCACTTTCATCTGTATCTTCCTGTTTGCCACCGTGTAAGGTGGTATAGTATGCGGTCAGGGGAACCTGAGTTTCATCAGGGTCAGATTCTGGCTGGGTAGAGTGCGAGGGGAATGTAGTGGTCTGGGTCAATGTACCAGCAAAATCATCTAGCAGTGGCTGGGCATCAGTGCACTTGTGGCGCCCCCAGGAGTACGGTCGCCACAGTGGCATTATCTTCCTCCTAGGGAGTGTGATGTCATGCTTGGGAGCAACGAAGGATCTCTCTTGCAGTTAAACCAACACACAACACAGTTCCCACTCCAGGCCAACAGGGAGAGCTCTGAACCTGACTGCTGAGGAGCTGCTCTCTGTGGTCGGGAGGAGGGAAGTTAGGGCAGTCTGTGAGGGGAAGGGGAAGTGTTGATGTGAGAATGGGAGCTGGAGGATGAGCATAGTTAAGGCTCACTCCTAGCTGGAATGCATGGTCCGGATTCCGGTCTCCGAGTTTGTAGGGACACTGATGGTCTTGCAGCAGAAACCGGAGGAAGTAGTAGCTGTAAATGCTCTGTCCCAACTAAGGCTCGGAGGCCCCAGCAGTGACTTGTGTGAGCCAGAAGGAAAAGGCTACGGCTGCCTGCCATATGAGAAAGCTCCAAAAGAGAGTCAACAGGGGGAACTTCAGTGAACTCAGTACTGCGAGTACCTCAGATAAGCGCTAGAACGGAGGCCACACTACCTATCTGCAGAGAGAGAATTCCTAATTTGCTTTCAGGCTGACCAACTCCTTCTCCATCTGTACTCTGGGTCCTGGGTACCAAGTAGAGGTAAAGGAACTGCACGACTGTGTCTGTCATCTTTCTCCTGCACCTGGCACAAGGCTCTGCTACATCCTGCACTGCACAGGATCTACCAACTCTTTCATCTGTCCTGCAACTACGGCCCTACCTGTGCAGGGCTTCCACATCTTAGTTGCACCACAACATCTGTCCCAGAGAAGCGACACTGCAGCGCTGGTCAATCTGATCAGAAAACACAGGTGGCATCACATATCATTTACCTATAAACGTTATTCACCCCTTTGCATGGACGCCCAGGTCCGCAGACCGGGTCACCACCATGACACATCCCTCTGAGACACCGGCCCGGTACCAATTAACCCCACTGCCCTGGCTGGCCACCCACACTCCATGTCAGATTCATCTTGGACTGGGGAATTAATGATTTGACTTGATAACCCAGGCATGGTATTTGGGAAAGAGCTACATGGATTAATATGAAGTGTAGCCTGCTGCATCATTCACTTTTGGTGGGGGTGAAGGACACAAGGAAAGGGGTTCTTCCTGAGCAGAAGCCAGCACTTGACGACTCAGTGCTTGCATTTTTTGAAACTTCAGAAGAGGAGGGCATATTTGCTGGAGTTTGTTTCGGCAATGTAAGTCAAAACCAGTTCCTGATGCTCCGGCTTTAAAAGCAGTTAACCTACTCCCAGGAAAGGTAGCATTCCAGGCGTTTGGGAGCCAGACCATGACACAGGCTCAACACCTCCTGCCTTAGCTGCTATTGTGCTTTTGCCACTACCAGCAGATGCACCACCACCATCAGCACCAGCTGGCCCCCCCATGCCCTCATCCGCAGCCTCTTCCACCAAACTTCAAAATGTTGCAGAACATGAACCCAAAATAACATCAGATATATGGTACTGTATCAGAAGCGTACAGCTCTAAACAGTAAAATGATAATTGTCAATCTCCCTATTTATTTCATGAGTCACACAGAGACGCTCACAGGCTCAGTATGGATTAGACAAGAATATAAAAAGTAGAAAAATTGTACAGTATCATCAGATACCGGGTATATATAGTATAGTTTAAACATTCTAAATCTCCCTATATATTTCAGGAGGCAGACACAGACGCTCTCAGGATCAGTATGGATTACAACACAATATAAAAAGCCGTAAAACGGTAATGGATCTGAAGCATACAGCTGTACACAGTTTAGGGGTTATCGTCAATCTCAGTCTTTATTTCCACAGTCAGAAACAGACTCTCACTTGGTAAGTTTGGATTAGACCAGAATATAAAAAGCAGTAAATGGGTAATGTATCACAAGCGTAGAGCTGTATACAGTGTTGAGGTAATTTTTAAATCTACATATAAATTGCAGGAGTAACCCACAGACTCTCACACGCTCAGGATGGATCACACCACAGTATAAAAAGAAGATCCGTAAGAGATAATCACACATGTGGGCCAATGTTCCAGGTGTCAATGATACACTTAGAGTGGTGGAGGGAGGAGGACTTCCTGGCAGAAAGGGTACGGTATCACCAGAAGTAGTGTTGAGCCACCCCGCTAGTGTTCGAGTTAGGTTCGGTTCGTTGAACAGGAGGCAAGTTCGTCGAATGTTCATCGAACGTTCGACGAACACCGTCGAGCCCCATTGAAAACAATGGCAGGCAAACAGAAACACATACAAACACATAGAAAACAATTACAAAACACCTTAAAAGGTGTCCCAAAGCATACAAAATGCTCAGAAGACAAAATAACATATGGAAAAGGGCAACTACATATAGAAAAGAGGTGGAGGAGTAAAATGAGTAGGAGGAGACACAGATATAGGCATGTCATGCCCTTATAAAGTCAATAAAGGCTGGACTAAAAATCTAAAATAAAAAAAATCTAAAATTCTAAAATCGAAGAGGATCATATACCATTGGACTTCCCACCATAAATTATGCCAACTGCCGATCGGGCTGCATTATTCCCACGACCCACCAAACAGCGTCCATGGAGGCAAAGTGTTTGGTTTCCAGGGGCAGTATGGTTGCAAAGCTGAACCTTAAAGGAATGTCCAGAAGGGCACCACCAGGAGTGGAGCCTGCGGCTTAATTGGACTCCACACGGGCAACCTCAACCATGCCAGCCACGGAAAAGATGGACAGATTGCAAGCTTTGTCGATTCTGTGAGTGGTGGTGCATGGCCGTTTTTAGTTGTGCTAGCGATTTGTCAGCTTAATTCCGTTAACGAACGAAACTCAGGCATGACCACGTGGTCCGAGTCCAGCTTACTAGAGGGACACGCGAGGCTCTGGCATGCGAGATTGAGCAATAACAGGTCTGTCATGCCCTTACATGTCCGGGGCTGCATGCGCGCTACACTGAAAGGACCAGCGTGTGTCGCTTACAGGTGCGGATAACCCGCTGAACCCCGTTAGTTATGGGGATCTGGGATTCCAATTATTCCCTGTGAACGAGGATTTCCCAGTAAGTGAAGGTCAACCGGAATTCCGGAATTAGGCCTAACCGGCATTCCAGAAAGAATGTGAAAAAATTAATTGTCTAAACCACAGGTGCTGTAGCTTGCTTAACAGCTGGGCTCCTCTGCTGAGTAGCACGCAGTTCTTACATAAACAGGCGGCATTGCTTGGTTCATGGGTGGGCAATTCTGCTGAGTAGCAGACAGTGCTTACATAAACAGGCGGCACAGCTAGGTTCACGGGTAGGCTCCTCTGCTGAGTAGCAGACAGTGCTACAAGGCCCAAAAGGATTTTCTGGACAAGATGCGGTAAAAAATTATTAGAAACACACACAGTGTAGCTCCTTGACAGGTGCACTAAACCACTGGCTACCAGACACTGCTACTATGCCATGAAACTGTCTATTAACATTTAAAACCATTATTAATGTGAAAATAAAGTTACGCTTTTGGTGAACGAACCGTTCTCGAACGGAACCTCAAACAGCCGAATTTTAAGCAAAGTGTTTGAGTTCGACGAACGGCTCGAACACCGCCCAAAACAGCTCGAATTTGAACTTGGCGAACAGGTCGACTCGAACACCGCTCATCTCTAATCAGGAGACAGACTCAGACGGTCTCAGGCCCAGTATGGATTCAACAAGATTGTAGAAAGTTGAGAAAGAGTACAGTATCACCGGATAACAGGTATATATGTAGCATAGTTTACACATTAAAAATCTATGTCTATATATCAGGAGGCAGACTCAGATGGTCTCAGGCCCAGTATGGATTCGACAAGATAGTAGAAAGTTGAGAAAGGGTACAGTATCACCAGACAACAGGTATATATGTAGCATAGTTTACACATTAAAAATCGATGTCTATATATCACGAGGCAGACTCAGATGGTCTCAGGCCCAGTATGGATTCGACAAGATTGTTGAAAGTTGAGAAAGAGTATAGTATCACTGGATACCAGGTATAAATAGCATAGTTTAAACATTAAAAATCTGCGTGTATATTTCCGTAGTCTGACAGAGACACTCACAGCCTCAGTATGGATTAGACAAGAATCTAAAAAGTAGAAAAAGGGTAATGTATTCGAAGCGTACACCAGTATACACTGTTGGGGCATTTTTCAATCTTCATATATATTTCAGGCTCAGTAAGACAGTCCAGACTCTCCGCAAGAGGAAAAGAGATGGATACAAGTACAGACAAAAAGTCAGGTGATTGCAGAAATTTTGGAATTACTAATCATGGGAAAAACTCCCGGGAGAATTCTCAGAGGCGATGCTGACCCTCAATTACTTTGTCTGTGGAGACAGCGAAAACAGTTCTTGTGAAGAAAGGTTTGCTGTATCGCAGTACCGTGGATCCCATCACCGTTACTCATCTCCATCAAATTGTGATCACAGGGAGAGATGGAGACATTATCCTCACTGCCTATCATGATATGTCAGGTAACTTTGGAGTGCAAAAGACAGAAGCCACAGGCCGTAGGCCATTCTATTGGATTGGCATGAGAGGACACATTTAAAAATGTGGGCAGGAATGTCACACGTCTGTGAGTAGGAAAACCGTGAAAGCTAATGATAAACCACCACTGCATCTCATTGTGAGTCGACGTCCATAACAAATGGAAGCCATTGATCATCTGAAGATAGAGCCCAGCAGGGCAGGGCATAGCTACGTCTTAACCATCATCTATCAGTTCAACAAATTTGTATTGGCAGTCCCAGTGAAGGATTTAACAGCCCAGACTATACAGCGGTGGAGCAGGGAGAGGTATGTATTGCAAGTGCTGGGGCCCTGAACAAGCAGGGGGGCCCACTCATGGGCGGCGGTACTGGCACAGAGCCCCTCATAGTACGCTGGTGTGTCTGACGGTGGTTGTGCACCCCCACCGACAGAGACACAAGAATGGGCCCACCCACCTGTCCAGGGCAACGGCATTCGCACAGGTGCGTGCACCAGGTGGTGACCCCAGCCCTGGGGGGGGGGAGCCAGCCCAGTTAGGGAGGTTGAAAAAATGGCATATTTTTATGTTGGACATTCAGCAGCTGAAAATGGAGGAATTGGAAAAGTCCGAGGAAGAGGAGGACAAAAGCGAGCCATTTTTCTGGCAACCTATGTGTCAGCAGGGGAAGGTGGGACAAAATGCTTTGAAACCCATGCATGGTTCATTTTAATGAAGGTTAGATCATCAACATTTTGGGTCGACAGATGGGTCCTTTTTTCTGTCAGGATTGATCCAGCAGCACTGAAGACTCTTTCGGATAGCACACTAGCAGCAGGGCAAGCGAGCTCCTGTAAGGCATATTGTGCCAATTCAGGCCAGGTGTCCAGTTTACAGGCCCAATAGTCAAAGGGGAATGACCTGTGAGGGAGAACATCGATATGGAAAGAGAAGTAGTTTGTAACCATAGTTGATAACTGCTGTCTCCTGTCACTTTCAATCGATGCAGTATTACCAGTCGTGTGAGCGGTACTTGAAAGATCAGTCCACAACATGGTCATGAAACCCCTGTGTCCAACGCCACTTCGGCTGTGTGCACCACGAACACCTCTTACATGTTGCCCCCTACGGCTCGTGTGAGAACCATCACCGCTGCTGTGTGCTGGGAATGCCTCAAACAAATGGTTTACCAGAGTTGCTTGTTTGATAGCCAATATTAGCTCTAGGTTCTCCTGTGCCATGATGTTTTGGAATTTGCCTTTATAGCGTGGATCCAGGATGCTGGCCAACCAGTAGTCATCATCGTTCATCATTTTGGCAATGCGGGGGTCCCTTTTTAGGATCTGCAAAGCATAATCAGACATGTGGGCCAATGTTCCAGGTGTCAATGATGCACTGCGAGTGCTGGGTGGAGGAGCACTTTCTGGCAAATCAACATCCCTCCAGTCACGCACAAACCCTGTACCTGACCTTGCCACGCCAACATTTTCTCTTGCCCCCTGAGAAGCATCCTCCTCCCCTAAATAATCATCCCCATCATCCTCCTCCTCTTCCTCTTCTTCCTCCACCTCGTCCAGGAGAGTTCCCTGAGCAGACAATGGCTAACTGTCATCAAGGCTTCCCTCCTCCTCTTCCTCCTCGGCTGCAGACGCCTGCTCCTTAATGTGCGTCAAAGTTTGCATGAGCAGACGTGTAAGTGGGATGCTCATGCTTATGATGGCGTCATCTGGGCTTACCAGCCGTGTGCATTCCTCAAAACACTGAAGGACTTTACAGAGGTCTTTCAGCTTCGACCACTGCACACCAGACAACTCCATGTCTGCCCTCAAACTGCCTGCCCGTGTATCCTCCCACAAATGCATTCCAGCCTGCCTCTGTTCGCACAGCCTCTGAACCATGTGCAGGGTGGAGTTCCACCTTGTTGCAACGTCGATAATTAGGCAGTGCTTGGGAAGGTGGAGCAGTCGCTGCAGCTTCTGCATATGACTGGAGTGTACGGGCGACCAGCGGATGTGCGAGCACAGTCTTCGCACCTTATGGAGCAGGGGTGTTAACTCCGGATAATTATTGAGGAAGCACTGCACCACCAGGTTCAAGGTGTGAGCCAGGCAAGGTATGTGTTTGAGTTTTCAAAAGGCTATGGCTGCCACAAAATTCCAGCCATTATCACTAACTACCTTGCCTGCCTCAAGATGTAGACTGCCCAGCCATGACTCAAATTGTCTCTGCAAGTAGTCGGCCAGTACCTCTGCTGTGTGTCTGTTGTCGCCCAAACACATCATCTTCAACACAGCCTGCTGATGCTTACCACTAGGTGTTCGATATTGGGACATCTCGTGTGCAACACTGGCAGCTGCAGATGGAGTGCTCGTGCGACTGCGCTCTGTGGACGAGCTTTCGCTTCTGGAGGAGAAGGAGGAGGGTCGAACGCCTACAGCCAACTGTTTCCTATACCGTAGGCTAGTCAGCACTGTCCCACCGCCAATGTCCCCTGTGGACCCTGCATCCACCACATTAACCCAGTGCACAGTGATGGACACGTAACGGCCCTGGCCATGCCTACTGGACCATGCATCTGTTGTGAGGTGCATCTTTCCACTCACTGATTGCTTGAGTGCATGGACAATGCGGTCTTTCACATGAAGGTGGAGGGCTGGGATGGCTTTGCGAGAAAAGAAGTGCCGACTGAGTAGGTCATAGCGTGGTACTGCCTAGGCCATGAGTTCACGGAAAGCTTCGCTTTCAACCAACCGGTAGGGCATCATCTCTAAGAGATTAGTTTGGCAATGTGGGCATTCAAACCCAGTGTTGGCGGATGAGAGGATGAGTACTTTCTTGTCCTACTCATAGTCTCTGGAAGGGTGAGCTGGACTTGAGAGCTGCATATGGTGGAACTAGCGGTGGACATGGCGGACTGAGAGAGGGTTGATGATGGTGATGGTGTTGGTGTTCTTTCTGATGGCCTAGATTCAGTCTTCCGTAGCAATAACATTGTAATTCCCTGACTGCTTTGGCCTTGCGACGACACCTCAACATTTGCTGCTGGTGGTGTGCTAAACGGTGGGCTTACAGTGGGGGAAGCGATGTAGCGTTGCTGACTACCTTTATTCGGAGCAGGTGCACATGTGGTACTTGAGATTTGGTAGTCCGTCCACGCTTGCAAGTGCATGGTGGTTAAATGTCTAGCAATGCAACTGGTATTCAAATTTCTCAGATTTTTCCCTCGGCTAAAGGTCTTTGCGCACTTCTTACAGATAACCTTTGCCTGATCATTAGGATTTTGTTCAAAAAAGTGCCACACTGCACTCTTCCTACTATCGAAGACATTTTGAGGCCTTGCACGCTGTGCTAATTTGACGGTCTGGCCAAGCTGTTCTGCAACTCTTTGGGTTTTTGTAAACCGTTTTTGGACTGCTATGGGCCTGCCAGATAACAGCTGTTTCGATGTTGATGACTGCTGCGGATCCTCCTCTTCTGAGCTATTGGCAGAGGCACCCTCTTCCCCCAATGGATGCGAATCTGGGTCAACAACTGGGTCATCCATCACCTCCTCTTCAATTTCATGTGCACCTTCCTCTGTGTCACCATGTAAGGTGGTATAGTATGCGGGAAGGGGCACCTGAGTTTCATCAGGGTCTGATTCTGCCTCAGTACACTGCGAGTACAATGTAGTGCTCTGAGTGATTGTACCAGCAGAAAAATCTAGCAGTCGCTGTGCATCAGTGCACTCCATGTCCGATTCATCTTGGACTGGGGAATTCACGATTTGACTTGATAACCCAGGCATGGTATGTGAAAAGAGCTCCATGGAGTAATCTGTAGTGTGGCCTGCCGCATCCTTCACTTTTGGTAGGGGTGAAGGACACAAGGAAAGGTGCTGTTCCTGACCAGGAGTCTCCACTGATGACTCAGTGCTTTTATTTTTTGAAACTTCAGAAGAGGAGGCGATAGAGCTGGAGGCTGTGTCAGCAATGAAAGCCAAAACTTGTTCCTGAAGCTCCGGCTTTAAAAGCGGTTTACCTACTCACGGATAAGGGTGCCTTTGAGGCCTTGTGGAGCCAGACGATGATGCAGGCTCAACACCTCCTGCCTTAGGTGCTATTGTGCTTTTGCCACTACCAGCAGATGCACCACCACCCCCTCCACCATCAGTACCAGCTGGCAACCCCCGCCCACTTCCACGGCCTCTTCCACCACACTTCCTCATTTTTGGAAAAATGTACCCAAAATACCACCAGCTATATGGTACTGTAAAACAAGGTACAAGGTGTATATAGTATTGTGGAGAATTTCAATCTCCCTAGAGATTTTAGGAGGCTGAACTATTATCTCAGGCCCAATATAGATTACACCTCAACTTAACAGGCTGAAATTGGCTGGTGTATGACAAAGTACAAGGTGTATATAGTATTGGGGAGAATTTGAATCTCCCTAGAGATTTTAGGTGGCTGAACTATTATCTCAGGCCCAATATAGATTACACCTCAATTTAACAGGCTGAAATTGGCTGATGTATGACAAAGTACAAGGTGTATATAGTATTGTGGAGAATTTGAATCTCCCTAGAGATTTTAGGAGGCTGAACTATTATCTCAGGCCCAATATAGATTACACCTCAATTTAACAGGCTGAAATTGGCTGGTGTATGACAAAGTACAAGGTGTATATAGTATTGTGGAGAATTTGAATCTCCCTAGAGATTTTAGGAGGCTGAACTATTATCTCAGGCCCAATATAGATTACACCTCAATTTAACAGGCTGAAATTGGCTGGTGTATGACAAAGTACAAGGTGTATATAGTATTGTGGAGAATTTGAATCTCCCTAGAGATTTTTGGAGGCTGAACTATTATCTCAGGCCCATTATAGATTACACCTCAATTTAACAGGCTGAAATTGGCTGGTGTATGACAAAGTACAAGGTGTATATAGTATAGGGGAGAGCTGGAAGCTCCCTAAAGATTTTAGGAGGCTTAACTATTATCTCAGGCCCACTATAGATTACACCTCAGATGTTGCAGCGTCCAGACAGGTCGTGCTGGACCTAGTCTGGGACCGGGATTCTAAACCCTGGGAGGAAACATCAGAGCCCCTAGCGGTAGTGCCCCTGTCCACGGTGGGTAGGGGTCGGCCCCAAGAGGTGGAGAAGGAAGAGGAATCCTTTTGCAAGCAGACACTACGCCGGCTGGCCGTGGAGCAGAGAGAACGGGAGCAGCGGAGACTGGCCGTGCTGGGCCCTGATATGGAGAGGAAGGAGAAGGTTCGTGCCGGTCACTACGGTCCCTGGGACTCAGCAGGATGGGGTCAGGTCCTGAATGTCAATCAGGAGCGGGGGTTTGGTTTTATCTCAGGCCCCCAGAGGATCTCTGACCTCTTCTTTAGCAGGAGGGATGTTGAGTCTCACCTCTGGAGGGGACACCCTGCTCGAGACCTGCAATCGGGAGAGTATTTTACTTTCACCTGACATGAGGGGCTCCGTGACTGGTACGCTATGAATGTGCACCGCATACAAGGTGTGTATGTGGTGCCCCTGAGGGTTCAGTCGCCACAGAGGTACTGCACCTCCTCCTGAGGTGTGGTACCCTACCATTCAGGTAAGGTGGAGACACCTGACCACGCTCCAACACCTGCATCCCACACAACATAGTAGTGTAGCAAAGCACCCTTTGGTGGCTCCCTGCTTAGAACACGAAGCGTGCTGGGAAGTGGGTGGAGTTTAGTTGGCACCAAAAGAGCGGGAAGAGTTTAGGATTTAGTCAGCCTGACAGAGTCAGTGGAGGAGTGAAGATCCCCTGAGTGGGATAGATGAAGGAAGTGCTGCAGCCGACCTCAGTGACCTGGGTCCGCTGGCACAGGAAAGAGACATTGATGGAAAGCCTGACTCTCTCCATAAGAAGGAAGGATTAGTACGGAACGTAAGGAGAGGAGGACTAAGGATTTGGGTTAGAGCAGAACCCTTCCCAAGTTCACATTGCAAGGCCGGGGTCCGGTCCTCGAGGTTGTATGGATACTAATGGTCCTGCAGCAGACACCGGAGGAATAGAAGTTGTCATCACTTTATTCCCACACCAGACTTGGGGGCACAACAGCAACAAGAGTGAGCCGGGACTTAGTAGCAAGGAGTCCCCGAAGCAGGCTACAGCTGTCTGCCTTACAAATAGAGTTCATAGGAACATCTAACAGGAGGAACTCCAGTGTAATTCAGTACTGAGAGTACTTCAATATAGGCGCAAAAGGGAGACGTTCAGAAAAGGCACATATGTTGGCGGAGTGTTGGAACGGAGTGCTTCGTCTTGCCTGGAGGTTGGCTGAGCCCCTGACCTGGAGGACATGGCACCGAGGCAGGCACCTGTATGCTCAACAGACAGTGAGTAAAGCTTTGGAACTGCATGCCCTGGTGTCCTCCGCTTATTACTGTGCCAACCCACTCAGCACTGCTACATCTCTGTGCCAAACACTACACCCTCTTCCTCAACACCCATCCTCATCATCTACTCTGCCCTATGACTACAGCCCTACCTGTGGAGGGCCACACCATCATTGCTGCACTACACCATCTGTCCCAGAGGATCTGCTTGCAGCATCGGCTTAACATCTCCATTGCCGAACACCACAGGTGGTGTCAGGAATCATTCATTCATAAACTTTATTCCATCACACTTAACCCCCTTTTACAATGGACGCCCAGGGCCACGGACCGGGTCACAGCTACCGTGACATCTCCCATTGAAATCCACCGGGCCTGGCTCCGAGTACCCCACGGCCCTGGCACGGGGCGATCCATATATAGTATTGGGGAGAATTTGAATCTTCCTAGAGATTTTAGGAGGCTGAACTATTATCTCAGGCGCAATATAGATTACACCTCAATTTAACAGGCTGAAATTGGCTGGTGTATGACAAAGTACAAGGTGTATATAGTATTGGGGAGAATTGGAAGCTCCCTTGAGATTTTAGGAGGCTGAACTATTATCTCAGGCCCAATATAGATTACACCTCAATTTAACAGGCTGAAATTGGCTGGTGTATGACAAAGTACAAGGTGTATATAGTATTGGGGAGAATTGGAAGCTCCCTAGAGATTTTAGGAGGCTGAACTATTATCTCAGGCCCACTATAGATTACACCTCAATTTAACAGGCTGAAATTGGTTGGTGTATGACAAAGTACAAGGTGTATATAGTATTGTGGAGAATTGGAAGCTCCCTAGAGACTTTAGGAGGCTGACAATGATGCTCTCAGTCCCAAGTATGGCAGCGGCAGCCTAATAAGCAGGACTGCTGCACACAAAAGTGTGGAAAAATGAATGCTTGGTAACTGGGCAGAAAAGAGGAAGAAAAGTAGTTTTGCTTTTAAAAAAGCAGTTTGCACAGCAGTGTGCAAACAGCAATGCAGCTATCAGGGAGCCTTATAAGGCAGCCTAATAACCAACAAAGCTGATGCACAAAAAATATAGCCTCTCCTGTCACTGCTCACAAACTGTTGTGTTGTAAAGTGGAAGCAGAAGCAGTTTTTTTGGTCTTCTTCCCTGCCTAACGCTCTCCCTTATTCAGAATCAGCAGCTGCAACCTCTCCCTAATGCTAAAATCGCCAGAAGTAAGTTGGCGGTCGGTGTGCATGCCCTTTTATAGTCCCTGTGACGCTACAGAAAGCAAGGCAATCACTTGCATGCCCTTCTCAAAGATGGTGGTGACCGATGCCCATGTCATCGCATTGCCCACAGTGTGCGTCCTCCATCATTGGCTCAAAAAGAGTGCTGGAAGCATCATTTGAAACGCGACTTTGGCACTCTGGTCGCCGACCTCGTGGCCGACCTCACGCTATGGTCGGGTTTCGTTTCATGAAACCCGACTTCAGCGAAAGTCGGCGACTTATGAATTTGACCAACCCGTTTCGCTCAACTCTAGTCTGGACCAGCATTTACAGCTTTGAAATTAAGTTGAAGTTATGAGGTGAGTGAAGGACCAGTGTAGGCCTGCTGTGATGAGAGCCCAGCCAAATTCAGGCAACACACATAAAGGAGATCCAACTTGGAGTCAAAACATTTCCAATAATTTGGGCAGACACCAGGAAAAGTGGCATCATTTGACCCACAGTAGAAGTTTTAAAATGGCGCAGCATGGATGGATGGGACAAGGCCTGGCCCAGCATTTCTAACTTACAAATTGAACAGCAAGAAGAGGATGAGTGACAGATATAGACCTGGTGCTTTGATACCCCTTCCACTACAAGCAACCCACAAGATGGAGACCCAACTTGGAGTCTCAACATTTAAAAAAATTATTGGTACACACCACTAAAGTACCATCAATTTCCCCAGAGTAGAAATAGTATAATGGTGCTCTGACATATGTGGCGCCCCTGAGGGTTCAGTCGCCACAGAGGTACTGCACCTCCTCCTGAGGTGTGGTACCCCACCATCCAGGTAAGGTGGAGACACCTGACCACACTCCAACACTTCCACCCCACACCACAAAGTAGTGTAGCAAAGTACCTTCGGTGGCTCCCTGCTTGGAGTGTAGCATAGCACCCCTTGATGGCTCCCTGCTTGGAACACGAAACGTGCTGGGAGGTGGGTGGAGTTGAGTTCACATAAAGGAGCAGGAAGAGTTGAGTGGGTCGTGCAGTCACTCAGTCAGTGAGTGAGGATGCAGAAGGACAGAGAGGGAGAAAGAGAAGATCCCCGGGAGAGCGATGGAAGAAAGAAGTGCTGCAGCAGGCCACAGTGATCTGGGTCTGCTGGCACAGGAAAGAGACAGAGAAAGGAAGCTTGATTCTCCATTGGGAAGAAGGAGTAGCACGGAACGTAAGGAGAATAAGAGAACAAGGACCAGGGTTAGAGGAGAACCCTTTTCAAGTTCTAAGCGCAAGGCCGGGGTCCGATCCCCGAGATTGTACGGATACTAATGGTCCTGCAGCAGACACCTGAGGAATAGAAGTAGTGACCACGTTATTCCCACACAAGACTTGGGGGCACAACAGCAACATATTAGTGAGCAGGGACTTAGTAGCAAGGAGTCCCCGAAGCAGGCTACAGCTGTCTGCCGTACAAGTAGAGTTCATAGGAACATCTGACAGGAGCAACTCCAGTGTAACTCAGTACTAGGAGTACTTCATTCAAAGGCGCTATAAGAGGAGACGTTCAGAAAAGGCACATATGTTGGCAGAGTGTTGGGAAGGAATACTTCATCTTGCCTGGAAGTTGGTTGGGCTCCTGACCCGGAGGACATGACACAGTCCTCCACTTATTCCTGCGCCAACCTGCCCAGCACGGCTACATCCCTTGCGCCTGACACTACACCATCTAAGTGTCACTTCACTTACACTGCCCTGGGACTACAGCCCTGCCTGTGGAGGGCTATAACATTACTGCTGCACCACACCATCTGTCCCAGAGGATCTGTCTGCAGTGTCGGCTTACATCTCTATTGCCGAACACCACAGGTGGCATCACGAATCACTCATCATAAGCACACTGAACATTCCCCTTTTACAATGGGCGCCCAGGGCCACGGGCCGGGTCCCAGCTGCCGTGACATCTCCCATTGAAGCTCATTGGGCCCGGTACCGAGTACCCCACAGCCCTGGGAGGGCGACCCAACTTGGCATCACGAACAGGATAACGAAGCCCGGAGCCACCAGGTTCTGTGTGCCTATGATTTATTGGACTTAAAAGTTTGTGGAAATGTGTAAAAGACCCAATTTGATAGACTGTAAAATGAATGCTAAAAATGGCCGCCAACACGGTGAAGAAGGGCGTGAGAATATGGGTGGTCCTAAGAAAAGAGAGCGAACTGTCCTGGGCCTCCCCTGTCTGAACTTCTATGCAACAGCAACATGGCCCACCCCCTGAGGGGTTCGTATACTGGCCTGGTATGGAGGAGTAGGAAAAAGACGCCACCCTCAGAAGGAGGGGCGGGAGCCGGTGGTGGGAAAAGAGTCTAGACAGGAAGAAGAAGGGAAGAAGGCCATGATGGAAGGAGAGAGGAGGCCTGAAGAGCGAAGGGAGATTAAGTTGAATCTCCCAGGTGCAATGGCTGAAGGCTCCGATCTGGCTTCTCATCTAGACTGTCAACAGCTGGAGGATGAGATTGCCCAGCTGACTCATGAACTGCAGCTGAGCAGGAGGCGCTCTGGAGGAAGAAGTGGCAGCCTGCCCTGGAGGGGCCAACACCCTCGGTACCTCAGTCACCGGTACCCGTCATTGCTGCACCGGGTCTTCCCCAGGCAAACTCTGTAGAGCTTGCGGACACTGCCATACTACCGGCAGCATCTATCACCACCGCCCCGCTGTCACCGCTGCTGTATGAGGACTGTCCGAAGGAGTTGTCCGAAGGCCCAGGAGCTGAAGAGGAAGAAGCTGCGCTCCCGCCTGGACCTGACACGGCCGCGCAGGTCCCACCGGAGACCCCGGCGGACCCGGAGCCGCCATCTGCTCCATCGCCGCCGGCATCCAGACCGGCTACCCCTGTGGATACCCCTGCAGCGGCCCACCATCTCAGGCCTGCACCGGAACCGCAACACCACCCGGAGGCGCCAGGTATGGCCGTCGCTCCAGAAATCAGGGAAGCCACTGGGTGCCCGCCGGCCACAGCAGCCGGATAGGTGGTGCTGGACTTGGTCTGGGACCGGGATACTAGTTCACGGGGGGAGACACCTGAACCCCTAACAGTGTTGCGCGGTTGGCGGCGGGCAGGAGTCAGTCCCAGGAAGAGGGGGAGGAAGAGGAGTCCTATTGCCAGCATACCCTCCGCCAACTGGCAGCGAAGCAGAGGGAGAGAGAACAGAGGAGGCTGGCTGTGCTAGGCCCAGATCTGGACCGGAAGGAAAAGGTCCATTCTAGTCAATATGGTCCCCGGGACTCGGCTGGATGGGGACAGGTCCTCAATGTGAACCATGAGAGGGGGTTTGGGTTTATTGCAGACCCCAAGAGGATCAGTGACCTGTTCTTCAGCAGGCGAGATGTGTAGTCACACCTGAGGAAGGGACACCCTGCTTGAGACCTTCAATCGGGGGAATATGTAACCTTTACCTGGCATGAGGGACTGCGTGGATGGTACGCGCTGAACGTGCGCCGCATTCCTGAAGACTTCATTGCGGCCTATAAGAAGGAACACGCTTATGTTCCCCCAGCAGGAGTGCTACCCACTGTAATGATTACACCTACCAACACCAGGCAGGCAACATCTATCCCTGTCAACCACCTCATGGTACTGGTAGCCACACCAGCTGTACCCCAGGAAGCAATTGCACCAGCTGCCACCATCTCATCTTATGTGAACCGATCAGCAGGATAAGAGTGCCCTGAAGTGCTCCCCTGGAAGCAGCCAAGAAAACCAGCTTCCAGAATCCCAGGAGGGGACAACTAACCATAACTAACTTTGTTACCCAGGAGGGTATTTGCACCTTTGTGCCTGTTTTTCTATGTTTAGTTTGTTCATCATGCTTTTGTTTTTCCAGTTGTTGCCCAGTTTTATTGGCAGCGTTTTTCATATTGGAACTGTGGAGATCATGGACACTGAATGATCCAGAACTTTATTGTAAATAGTTTGCACCTCTTTAGGTGCCCTCTCTTGGTTTTACATAGGTCTTTTATGAATAAGAACTACCTCATCGTGGAGCATGGCTACTACCAAAAGGACACTGCAAGAGATCCCGGCTGGGAGCGGTGTCCAGCACTTACAGGAATTATTGTGACAGTATTAATAGAGAATAGCTTTTATATAGCTAGTTAGTTAATAGCCATGACTAATAGGAACGTTTTAATAAAGAAATTTGAATAAAGATGAAGATTGAGAAATGCAGGTGACGAACCAGGCATCCATGGTTGTCACTTAGGGTTAATAAGAGAAAGTGGAAAATGTGTAAGGAGAAGGAATAATGCTTGAAATAGTACTTTAAATTAGGTAGCATAACTTTAAAGATAGTTAAAATTGTTTGCAACGTTCAAGTGACAGTGCCTCTCATATTGAGAAGTTTAGATAAGAACTGTTTGTTTTGCATTACAAAAAGTTTGTATGTTCCTGTATTTGTCAACTTTTGTTTTCTTGCAGCCCGCGGATGTGCTGTGTTTAACGGGGGTATGTGGCGCCCCTGAGGGTTCAGTCGCCACAGAGATACTGCACCTCCTCCTGAGGTGTGGTACCCCACCATCCAGGTAAGGTGGAGACACCTGACCACACTCCAACACCTGCACCCCACACCACAAAGTAGTGTAGCAAAGCACCTTCGGCAGCTCCCTGCTTGGGGTGCAGCATAGCACCCCTTGGTGGCTCCCTGCTTGGAACACAAAACGTGCTGGGAGGTGGGTGGAGTTGAGTTCACATAAAGGAGCAGGAAGAGTTGAGTGGGTCGTGCCGTCAGTCACTCAGTCAGTGAGTGAGGATGTGTCACGATTACTGTGACAGCAGTCAGGAGTGGCGTGCCTACCAGGTGGTAGTGATCCTTGTTCAGATACACAGGAAGTGCGGTAGTTACAGAAGCCGGGCAGGAGCACAGCGTCCGATGAGAAATCCTGCTCCAGGACCTGCGGGAGGGGAGGAGCAGCAGAGAGGAGCTCAGTGCTCGCAGGACCTTCCTACCATGTGACCGCACGTCAGGGAAGTGGGCGGAGCTTACCTCCAAGATGCAGCAGCGCTGGTAAGAGGAATCAGCGCTGTACAGTGATTAATCAAAGCAGTAGTCAGACAAGTCAAGGGGTCATACACGGGTCAGGCAGCGCAGTACAGGGGCGAGAGTCAGAGAATAGTCAAGGGATGCAGAGGGTCAGAACATGAGATAGCAGCAGAGATACCAGAGGAGCAAATGTAGGGAGGTCAAGACAAAGCCAGGGGGTCATACACGGGTCGGGCAGACAGGTACCAAGTCAGAATCCAAGAACCATAAACCGAGTCCAAAACAGGTCATACACCAGGCAAACTTACAGGACAGGCAAGAGGCACAAACAGAGCAGGGTCGGGCACACTCACATTAGGAGTATAAAAGACAGGGAGGGGTGCTCACCTGAGGCTGTAAAAACCCTCCCTGACCCCAAAGAGAGGCTCTCCCTATTAACCCCTGCACCACCTGTCCAGAATCCTGCATAAACCATGACAGTACCCCTCTTTCAACGGGGGGCCTCCGGACCCCCAGGTCTCCCTGGGTACCGCGCATGATATGCCCTGACCAGACGATCTGTGTGTACTGACCTGGCCGGTACCCATGAACGATCCTCCGGACCATACCCCTTCCAATGGACGAGATACTGTAGAGATCCGCGAACCCATCGAGACTGCATGATGTTTTGTACCTCGAATTCCATATGACCGTCCACCAACACCGGGGGTGGTACATGTGTGGGTTTCTCCCGCACCGCACCTACCGGTTTCAGTAAGGATCTATGAAAAATGTTATGCAATTTCAAAGAGGGCGGAAGGAGCAAGCGATAAGCCACTGGGTTAATTACTTCCGTTATCACATAGGGCCCAATAAATTTGGGACCCACTTCGCGGAAGGCAGTTTTAACGTTATGTTTCATATCGAGAGCCATACCATATCCCCACAGTGTAGAGTCTGACCCGGATCCCTTTTGTTATCAGCGAAATGTTTGTATTTTTCCTGCGTCTTCCCAATACTTGCTCGAACCTTGGCCCACAGATCATTAATCTGTCTGACCAAATCTTCGACCCCCGGACAATTTGAATCCAAACGTGAAAACTCACCAAAAGGCGGATTTAATCCCAGATTAATGAAAAAAGGTGACCTACCAGTGGATTGATTAACCCGGTTATTAAAAGCGAACTCCGCCAAGGGCAATGCGTCACACCAATCATCTTCCAGTGCTGAAGTCAAACACCCGAGGATTTGTTCCAATGACTGATTGGTGCGCTCCGTTTGTCCATTGCTCTCCGGGTGGTAGGCTGAGGAGAAAGACAGAGAAATCCCCAACTTCCTACAAAAAGCTTGCCAAAATTTTTCTATAAATTGTGTCCCCCTATTGGATACAATATTAGTCAGTACCCCATGGAGACAAATGATTTGGGAAAGAAAATGCTTAGACAGAATCTCGGCTGAGGGTAACTTGGCCATGGGTGCGAAATGTGCCATCTTTGAAAATCTATCTACGACTACCCAGACCACCGTATTGCCCCGGGATGGAGGGACATTGGTGATGAAGTCCATGGACAGATGAGTCTGTGGTCTTCTCGGAATTGGTAAAAGTACCAATTCCCTGGCCGGCCGGAGATGAGAGCTCTTTGAACGGGCGCAAACCCCACAGGCTGTGACATGCTTCTTAATTTCTGCAGACATAGATGGCCACCAAAACATTCTTTTTACTGCCTCACATGTGGCCGCAATACCTGGGTGAGCACCTAACTTAGAGTCATGAAACTCCCGTAAAAGCTTAGAATGCAAATGCTGAGGTACAAACAATCTATGAGGAGGCTTGGCCCTTGGAGCTAAAGATTGAGCCCCCACAATCTCCCGCTCCAATTCTGAAGAAAGTTCAGCTATAACCACCCCGGGTTGAAGAATGGATGATGGTGGCTCGGGGGCAGACAATGGTTCAAAACTTCGTGACAATGCATCCGCCTTCACGTTCTTAGATCCAGGCCGGAAAGTGATAGAGAACTGAAACCGAGAAAAAAAAAGTGACCACCGGGCCTGTCTGGGAGTTAATCTTTTCGTTATTTTAATGTACTCCAGATTTTTGTGGTCAGTGATGACCGTAATTGGATGCTCTGCCCCCTCCAAAAAATGTCTCCATTCTTCAAACGCCAACTTTATTGCCAGGAGCTCCCTATTCCCCACATCGTAATTTCTCTCCGCCGGAGAGAATTTTTTGGAGAAAAATGCACAGGGTCTGAGATTAGTCAGAGTAGTTGGCCCTTCAGACAAAACAGCCCCCACCCCCATCTCGGAAGCATCGACCTCCACAACAAATGGCAGGGATGGATCAGGCTGTACCAGAATCGGAGCCGTAATAAAACAATTCTTTAGAATGAAAAAAGATTGTTTGGCCGGGAGACGAGAGAGACCAATTTTTGATATCGGCTCCTTTGCATGTGAGATCGGTGAGGGGTTTCCCTATCTGTGAAAAACCCTTAATAAATCTCCGATAATAATTTGCAAATCCCAAAAAGCGCTGCAGGCCCTTTAGGTCCTGGGGCTGAACCCATTCTGCAATAGCCTACACCTTTTTTGGATCCATCCGAAACCCCTGTGGAGAAATTATAAGCCCTAAAAAGGTCAGCTCCTGGACAAAAAATGTACACTTTTCCAATTTGACAAATAATTGATTCTCCCTGAGTCTCTGAAGAACAGTTTTTACGTGAGACAAATGGGAGTGCTCATCAGTTGAATAAATCAAAATATCGTCTAAATAAATGACAACAAAGCGGCCAATTAGGTCCGCAAATATTACATTGATGAAGTTTTGAAAAACTGCAGGAGCATTAGCGAGACCAAATGGCATTACAAGGTTCTCAAATAACCCCTCAGTGGTGAGAAAAGCAGTCTTCCATTCATCCCCCTCTTTTATTCTTATCAAATTATACACCCCCATAAGATCTAATTTGGAGAACCACTTTTCCCCCGAATGTTGGTTGCACAGATCTGGAATCAGGGGTAAAGGGTATGCATTCTTGATGGTAATTTTATTGAGCTCCCGAAAGTTGAGGCAGGGATGCAGGCCGCCATCTTTCTTTTTGACAAAAAAGAACCCTGCTGCTATCGGGGAAACCGAAGGTCTGATATGCCCTTTACGGAGACTTTCCGTTATATATTCTTTCATAGCCAAACGCTCCGGTCCAGATAAATTAAACAACCGGGCTTTGGGTAATTTGGTCCCTGGAATCAGGTCGATGGTGCAGTCGTACGGCCTGTGTGGGGGTAATGCCTCGGCCTCGCTTTCGGAGAACACGTCTTCAAAGTCCTTAAGGTATTCCGTAATACCCTCCAGACAAACAGAAGACTCAAAGACAGGTTTTGCAGAGGAAACACAGCACACAGCTTTATAGGAACAGTCAACACATTTCGGGCCCCATTTAACAATCACTCTTTTCTCCCAATCAATAACCGGGTTGTGCCATTGAAGCCACGGCATGTCCAACACCAGCCCTTCGGGCAAATTGTCCATAACAAAGCATTTCACCTCCTCAACATGGGAGGAACCAACCTGCAAAACAAAATTATTGGTAGCCCAGCGAATACCCGAACGGGTGAGAGGGGAAGAGTCAATGGCCATGATTTTCAGGGGGGTCTCCAACCTGACTGTCCCTATCTTGAACCTGGAGACAGTGCTGGAACTGACCAAGTTCAGGGATGAACCACAGTCCACCAAAGCTGTAGAAATAAAATGAGTATTGTCTACTACCAGTTCAATATCAAGCACAACTTTAGGGCATGAGGAAAAAAGTACCTGAGGGTCTGGGCAGCCTCCTCGATCACTACCCAGACCTAGTAGTTTCCCGACGGCTTGGCAGATGCTGGACAAGATGGGCAGTCTCTCCTCCAGTGTCCTGACTCCCTGCAGTAGAAACATAGTTATATATCATGCCGGCGTCTCCTCTCCTTTTCTCTGATCGAGGTAGCGCCAATCTCCATGGGTATAGAACTGGCCTCCACCTCCTTGCTTCCAAAAAACAAAGATGCTTCAGAGTGCATCACTCCTCTGGCCCTCAGCCGGTGATCCATCTGCACCGCCTGGGTCATAGCCTCGTCCAGGGTATCGGGGGGCAGGAGCAGGGTGAGAGCATCCTGAAGGCGTTCCGATAGGCCTCTACGAAACAGACCTCGGAGTGCCACATCATCCCAAGCGACCTCGGCTGACCACCACCGAAACTCAGAACAAAACCACTCCGCAGAGTGCCGACCCTGACGTGCACTCATCACCATGTCCTCCGCCAGGCGTACTCTGTCAGGCTCGTCATAAGTACAGACCAAGGCCTCAAAGAACGCATCAACGTTCGGGTGCAGTATGTGCTAATGAAAATGCCCAGGCTTGTGGGGCACCCGGCAGCAAAGAAATAACTACCCCGACCCTTTGAAATTCTCCCCCAGACGAATGGGGCCTCAGGGAGAAGAATAACTTGCATCCCTCCCGAAAAGCCCTGAACTCCTTTTTGTCTCCGGAAAAGAAATCGGGTAATTTAACCTGAGATTCTGGAGATGTAATGGACACATCCCTGCTCTCGGGAGCCATAGCCCCTTGCACAGTAGTGACCAGTTGTTGTTGGGTATGGGCCAGACTGCGTTGCTCCACATTCATTTTTTGGAACATTTGCGAGAGCTGCTTAACTTTTTCAGACAGTGCCTGCATAGGATCCATGATAGTAGCAGAAAAAAAACCCACACCCACACACACTAGTCTGGTCAGAGGGAAACAAGAGGAGAGAAGGAAAAGAATGGTTGTTGGTCGTTTATAATGTCATGCTTACTGTGACAGCAGTCAGGAGTGGCGTGCCTACCAGGTGGTAGTGATCCCTGTTCAGATACACAGGAAGTGCGATAGTTACAGAAGCCGGACAGGTGCACAGCGTCCGATGAGAAATCCTGCTCCAGGACCTGCGGGAGGGGATGAGCAGCAGAGAGGAGCTCAGTGCTCACAGGACCTTCCTACCATGTGACCGCACGTCAGGGAAGTGGGCGGAGCTTACCTCCAAGATGCAGCAGCGCTGGTAAGAGGAATCAGCGCTGCACAGTGATTAATCAAAGCAGTAGTCAGACGAGCCAAGAGGTCATACACGGGTCAGGCAGCGCAGTACAGGGGCGAGAGTCAGAGCATAATCAAGGGAAGCAGAGGGTCAAAACACGAGATAGCAGCAGAGATACCAGAGGAGCAAACATAGGGAGGTCAAGACAAAGCCAGGGGGTCATACACGGGTCGGGCAGACAGGTACCAAGTCAGAATCCAAGAACCGTAAACTGAGTCCAAAACAGGTCATACACCAGGCAAACTTACAGGACAGGCAAGAGGCACAAACAGAGCAGGGTCGGGCACACTCACATTAGGAGTATAAACCACAGGGAGGGGTGCTCACCTGAGGCTATAAAAACCCTCCCTGACCCCAAAAAAAGGCTCTCCCTATTAACCCCTGCACCACCTGTCCAGAATCCTGAATAAACCATGACAGGATGTAGAAGGACAGAAAGGGAGAAAGAGAAGATCCCCGGGAGAGGGATGGAAGAAGGAAGTGCTGCAGCAGGCCACAGTGATCTGGGTCTGCTGCCACAGGAAAGAGACAGAGAAAGGAAGCTTGATTCTCCATTGGGAAGAAGGATTAGCACGGAACGTAAGGAGAATAAGAGAACAAGGACCAGGGTTAGAGGAGAACCCTTTTCAAGTTCTAAGCGCAAGGCCGGGGTCCGGTCCCCAAGGTTGTATGGATACTAATGGTTCTGCAGCCGACACCGGAGGAATAGAAGTAGTGACCACTTTATTCCCACACAAGACTTGAGGGCACAGCAGCAACATATTAGTGAGCTGGGACTTAGTAGCAAGAAGTCCCCGAAGCAGGCTACAGCTGTCTGCCGTACAAGTAGAGTTCATAGGAACATCTGACAGGAGGAACTCCAGTGTAACTCAGTACTAGGAGTACTTCATTCAAAGATGCTATAAGAGGAGACGTTCAGAAAAGGCACATATGTTGGCAGAGTGTTGGGAAGGAATACTTCATCTTGCCTGGAAGTTGGCTGGGCTCCTGACCCGGAGGACACGGCATGGATGCCGGCACCTGTACCTGCAACAGACTGTGAGTAAAGCTTTGGAACTACATGCCCTGGTGTCCTCCACTTATTCCTGCGCCAACCTGCCCAGCACAGCTACATCCCTTGCGCCTGACACTACACATCTAAGTGTCACTTCACCTACACTGCCCTGGGACTTCAGCCCTGCCTGTGGAGGGCTATAACATCACTGCTGCACCACACCATCTGTCCAAGAGGATCTGTCTGCAGCGTCGGCTTACATCTCTATTGCCGAACACCACAGGTGGCGTCATGAATCACTCATCATAAGCACACTGAACATTCCCCTTTTACAATGGGCGCCCAGGGCCACGGGCCAGGTCCCATCTGCTGTGACATCTCCCATTGAAGCTCATCGGGCCCAGTACCGAGTACCCCACAGCCCTGAGAGGGCGACCCACATCCCTTTGACTACAGGCAACCCACAAGATGGAGACCCAACTTGGAGTCTCCACATTTAAAAAAATTGTGAAAAAGGCATCCCGCTGTGCAGCTGCCAAAGAAAGAGAGTCGAGTATCCAGTTCAGTAACAGAAGTTGTCAGTTGTCTTTGGATAGGAAGAGGCAGTGTTTGTTCAGTAGAACTCATCTGTAGGATATTGGTCCGTTACTATGTCTATCTATTTTGATCTCCTCATTAACCTGGATTAGTGGGTGAAACGCATCGAGATCGAGATTCAGTATCCCATTAGAAGCAGTGTCATCTGAAAATAAGCACCATGGTTATGACTTTTCTTTATCTATATTGACCCTGTATCTTCTGGTCTCTTTAGTGAGATCATGTCTCCTTATTCATAAGCTTTTACTCACACTGATTTCGTAAAGGGAATTGCTATATATCTACTGTATATATTTTATTCTTCTTGGTATCGCGGATATCTTGATTGACATGGATTGATTATCCATGCTCTAACAGGACAATACAATGTTAATTTACAGATAGTGTGTGTAGCTTTGGTATAGTACCTGTTTAGTTTTGAGTCGCTTTTTCCATCACATTTATATGACTGGCCATATCTATTGATGCATTTATGGGATTTTCCTCTATTAGTTGAGTTGGTAATACACCATCACCTTCCATACCTATAAATTCACCATATAGATATATTTTGTTTCAACTCCAATTATTCTTCAGTCCTTCCGTAGAGGGAACCCTGCCTGGAACCCCTCCTTGAATGTTTCTGACCTATTGCTCTTAGGCTGGTTTCACACTAGCGTTTGATTGCGCAGCGCATCGGACGCACGCGCAATGTTCCCCTATCTTTAACATGGTGATCGCAGGGTCTTGCGAATGTACGCGCTCATCAGCGTTTAGCGTGCGCTGCACATTTTACAGGTGTGCGCCCAGACGCGCCGAACGCTACATTATTTGTTCCGCCTACATACTTAAAAAAATCACGCGCGCACGTGTGCGCTCGATGTACGCCCAAAAATAGCATTACAGTCTATGTGATCGCTGATGAGCGCTTGGCACCACGCACGTCAGCGCCTTGTGCGCGCACGCGCTTTGAGTAAACAATGTCTACAGTAGACACTTGTCTAAAACTCCCCCTAAACAAGCAACATTGTTTGGGAGGAGTGTAGATGAAAGAAGGTGTCTTCAGGGTCAGACAATTACTCTACAGGCAGCCTTGCAGAGAGCAGACAAAAGCCCAGAAGAGCCTTCCAAGTGTGAATTCAAGCTTCAGGAGCCAAAATGTGAGTATTCTTCAGCATAATGTCTGTGTGTCCTGAACAATTTTATAATGTACTAATGTATTTTTTGTTTTCATTTCAGCATGTCTTCTTCTGGATCACTATATTCACCATCTCGGCAAGAACTGGCCCAAGCTGATCGTGAGGTGAGAATCTTGCTGCCTTTGGGTAAGTATAGCTGCCTCTAGAAACGTGTTTTAATTTTTGATTTCTTTACAGACATCGGACACGAGCAGTGAAGATGGAGAGCAGCGGTCTGAGCGGGAGCGTTCTGAGCGGGAGCAGTCTGAGCGGGAGCAGAGTGGTCAAGTCGTGGCGAGGAGACGCAATGTGAGTATATAATGTGCCTTTTTTTCTGTCTTTATTTTCATTTTTTATCTTGCTTCTTCTCTGTTTCTTTTTCATTCTCCAAAATTACAAACATTCTAATATATTTTTTTCTAGGTTCCACAACAGGATGACGAAGAAGTCTACATCCACAACGAGCACCTGATCCGCCTCGTTGAGGAGCGTATCTTCTTCTGGGACAGCCGTGACCAGCAATACAAAGACACAGTGGTGACCTGGCAGCTCTGGAATGAGGTGGCCGCAGTGATGACGGATGGCTGGGACAGCGCCTCTCCAACTTCAAAAAGGGCGTTCAGAAAGTATAAAGATGCTCTGTGATACTGCATTGATTTTTTGTCCTGATGGTGCTGCTGTTTTTTTGGCAATTTATATTCTTGCATTAAAAACACCAATGCCATGTGGCACACTGTGATTGATTTTGGTCTTCAACTGCTGCATTGATTTTTGGTCCTGATGGTGCTGGTGTTTTTTTGGCAAAATATATTCTTGCATTAAAAACACCAATGCCATGTGGCACACTGTGATTGATTTTGGTCTTCAACTGCTGCATTGATTTCTGGTCCTGATGGTGCTGGTGTTTTTTTGGCAAGATATATTCTTGCATTAAAAACACCAATGTCATGTGGCACTCTGTGATTGATTTTGGTCTTCAACTGCTGCATTGATTTCTGGTCCTCATGGTGCTGATGCTTTTATGGCAAGATATATTGCATTGAAAAGTTCAATATGTTGTGTGTGCTGATATTTAAGTTGCCTTAAGTGCATTTTATAATTTTCTTTTGTTTTTTTTTGTTTTTTTCCCAACGGTGAACAAAATACGCACACGTTGGCGCTCGATGAAGGACCGCTTCAACACTGATGTTCGTGCTGAGGGACAGGTTCAGAGTAGTTCAGCGGCAAGGCGCAGAAGAAAGTACCACTATTATCAAGAGTTGGCTTTCCTGAGACCGGTCCTTGCCAGCATGATACTAATGTTTTCCGTTTCTTTCCACAGCACTTGGAGCAGCACCTTGCAACCTGTCCCGGGAGCGGTTCTTCGTCGATCGACCTTGGACTCGTCCCAGCCATCCGACAGCCAGGAAGCATCTTGCAGGTCAGCAACACAGACAGCTGGTGACCAGGAAGCTGGTCCATCAGGTGTTCCCCTGACCCAGGTCTCTGTCACTGGTCATGCGGGCACTACCCGCGAGCGGCAGAGGACATCGGACAGGTCTGTCATGACCCAAGTTCATGCACTTGAGCGAGGTCTTTCAGGCTAGCCTTAAGGCGCTGTCCGCCAGAATGGAAAGCGGTTTTTCCCTGATGGAACGTGGTTTTAACCACATGGAACACCGCTTCCACTCTGTCGACCAGCGCCTTGACTGTCTGGAGGCTGACCTCAACAGACCAGCGCACCATTTTTACAGTAAAATTGAACAGGGCATGGCGGAACACCTTAGTCCTGAGCAACAGCTGAGTGTGTTACAGGCCTGCAACACTGCTTACTTGCATGCTATGCAGCAGAATCAGTATGTTCAGCAGTCAGTGGTGTCATTCCCAACAGTTCCTCCACTGACTCGCTTTACCACACTACCGACTTCTGCTGCATACCACTGCACGGCCACCTGCATTCCCAGTGAAGTCGGACACCACTACACCACCCCAAGTCTGAGTGCTGCTGGACACTCCTCTGCCACCACCACTATGTCAAGCGCTGCTCCTGTATGGAGCATCACCACCGCCAAAGCTCCACCAGCTTAGAGCCAAATCACCACAAAACCTGCTTGGGCCACTGACACCACCAGTCAACACCAAAGGAGCACTGCCAGCACTCCTCAGGAACAGAGCACCGCCAGCACTCCTCAGCAACAGCACCGCCAGCACTCCTCAGCAGCAGAGCACCGCCAGCACTCCTCAGCAAAAGAGCACCGCCTGCACTCATCAGCAAAAGAGCACCGCCAGCACTCCTCATCCAAGGAGCACGGCAGCACTACGCATCAAAGGAGCACCACCACCACTCCTCATCAAAGGAGCACCACCACCACTCCTCATCGAAAGATAACCGCCACCAATTCTCCTCCTCGGAGTCCCCAAAGAACTTTGGCTGAGATCCCAGACAGGCAGCCTCCTGCTCGGAGCACTGACCCAACTTTCTCCCCTTCTAGGAGCACCGCCACTGCCACTTTCAGCAGCACCGCTACCACAGAGCAGCAAAGTGGGGATCCGCATTCCCTTTTTTACAGGGCAGCGCCACAGTCCACCGTCTCCAGGTGGTCAACAAAAGTCAGTCGTTCATTGACTGCCAGTCGGTCTGGGCAGAATATTCCTGCGCCAAAGAAAAAGAAAAAAAAAAACTTTGTTCGTCCATCCACCCTCTCCTCCTAATGTCTCTCAACATGCCTCCTTGTCCATTCCAGAGCTCCCTTTCCCCAGTACTTTCGTCGCCCCTTCTCCTAGAACCCCTTCCTCAACCTCCAGTTGTTCCTCGTCTCTCCACACACCCAAAGCATCCCAAACTTCCCCCAAACGTCATTCCTAATAAAATATATTTTTTTTTTGTTTGGTACAAAATAAATGTGCACTTGTGCTTTCACAAAATCTGGATTGGTTACTGTGTCTATCGCTAACTAACACACTGTGCCGTACACACACTGCGCCGTACACTTAGCGTTTTTGCCACCAGATATCTCCACTACTGACATGTTTCTTGTGTCAGTCTTAGAGATATGTGTTGTCAACGCAACAAATCTACATGACTTGTCTTTTCCACAGCAATTTCTACATTCTTGTAATATTGCACGGTTCCCCAACTCCAGTACTCATGGGCCACCAACAGATCATGTTGTATGGAATCCTCTTTTTATTTCATTACAACCTGATCTGTTGGTGGGCCTTGAGGAGTGGAGTTGGGGAACCCTGGTGGATCCAGTCTGTGCAATATACAAGTATGTAGAGACTGCTGTGGAAAAGACAAATCATAAAGATTGGTTTAAAAAAAAAACAAACCAATCTACATGACTTGTCTTTTCCACAGCAATCTCTACATTCTTGTAACATTGCACGGTTCCCCAACTCCAGTCCTCATGGGCCACCAACAGATCATGTTGTATGGAATCCTCTTTTTATTTCATTACAACATGATCTGTTGGTGGACCTTGAGGACTGAAATTGTGGAACTTTGCTGTGTCCAGTCTGTGCAATATTACACGAATGTAGAGAGTTACCTACTCAGGAGTATTACACAAAACACAGCATCATAAATTCACTAATACACCTGGCTACTTGCTAATGGTAATGGTATTGGGAGTGTAAAAACTGAGAATGCACTCAGTACAGGTATTAAAACAGTTTTTTTTATTAACATACCAACAGCATGCAATAAAATTTTTTTACAACATTTGCTCTTGCCATTCCACCCGTCCTACATCTGAGTTGAAGTAGGCCGAAAATTGGTCCCTCATTTGGCCAACTTCAACGGATGACCTGAGAGGGTGCTGTGTAAATTCTGGCAAATGATTAGGAGCAACATCATCAAGATCAACGTTCAGGTGCTCTCGAGAAATTACAAAATTATGTAGAACAACACAGGCCTTGACCACCTCATCCACTGTTTCCAGTTTAAGATTAATAGCTGTGCAAAGAATGCGCCATCTCGATACAAGTATACCAAAAGCACACTCTACTGTTCTCCTGGCCCTGGTCAGCCTGTAATTAAAAATTATTTTTTGTAGGTCCAAGTCCCGGTTGGAGTAGGGTTTGTTCAGGTTTTGGCACATCTGGAACGCTTCATCACCAACCATTACAAATGGCTGTGGCGGACCTTCGGTGTTGGGAAGAGGACGTGGCATGGGGAAATCGAAGTTGTTGCCATACAACCTCCTGCCCATGTCCGATGTCTTAAAAGCCTGGGAGTCATTTCCACCGCCAAATGCACCAATGTCCACTGCAATAAACTTACAGTCTGCATCCGCAATGGCCATCAGTACAGTAGAAAAGTACTTTTTATAGTTATAGAACTCAGAGCCAGTTCTTTTGGGCTTGATAAACCGGATGTGTTTCCCATCCACCGCTCCTAAACAGTTTGGGAAATTGCATACGGTCCAGAATCTTTCGGCGATTTCCAACCACTTTGCTGCAGTGGGCATGAGCATGAATTCGGGACAAAGAATGTTCCAGAGAGCCCGGCAGGTGTCCGCTACAATTCCAGACAACGTGGAGATTCCAATCTAGTACTGGAAGTGCAGTGACGAGAGGGTCTCTCCAGTAGCCAGGAATCTGTAACACAAAGAAAACAATAATTAATACTTGTGTATACATAATTTTTTTACACATGTTTAATTAAAAAAACAAACAAACAAAAAATTCTGCAACCTTTGGTTTATGAAAACTACATACCTTAATGTGACCAGGAGCCGTTCCTCAGGAGTAATTGCACGCCGGAGCTGAGTGTCCTGTCTCCGGATGACTTCTTTTACCCGACCAAGCAAATAGTGAAAGGTTTCTTTGGTCATCCGGGTATAATCCGTAAATTTCTCCGGGTTTGCCTGGAGCTCGCTGCAGAGGGTGTGGTACGCTCCACGACTCTCCCAGAGTTCAATAATGGGATGTATCCACATACGCCGCTGCTGCCGTCTTCGCTGCCTCTCTCTCTCCCTCTGTTCATGGCAAGCAACGGCATAAGCTTGAGCCATCCTCATGTCCAGATCCAAGTCAAAGTAAAAGCTCTTCCAGCACAGATCCATGTTTCTCAAGTCAAATGCAAACAAATGTGAAGAATTCAGCTGTAAAAAGGGGCAATATAAAGAATTTCCATAAGACACACCCACTGCTTTCCCATTGCTTGAGTGTGTTGCAAGAATTTTCCAAGGATTGTTTCTATAGTTTATTCCGCATAAAAAATGCAAACGCATGAAAAACGCTTACAAATGCATAAAAACGCTGCGATTTTTGGTCGTTATGCGCACAATAATGCTTCAAAAAAAACGCAGCGTTTGTATGCACTTTTCACATGCGTTTCATGTGCGCTCCTAACGCAGCGCAAAAAAACGCTAGTGTGAATCTAGCCTTAGACTCATACTTCTTCGCCGTAGATACATTGATTTACTCTGTACCCACTATCAATGCATCTAAATGTAGGGTCACTTAGGGGAATCTAGGACAGTCAACGTGCGAGCTGGGTGCCATCTCTCGTCAATATAGGGTGCCAACCTCTGTAATTAAGAAGGTGTGCAGTAGAACACCCTTCTCTACTCCAGCTCTTGTGTTTTTTGCATTGTTCTCAGCACCGCCTCAACAATATGTATCTAGGTTCTTAGCTGAGGCTATTATACATCACAAATCTTATCAGGAATCAATTATTGATTCCTGTATCTGACTGACTGTATTTCATTCAGAATAGATATAGATGCTCTTCCTCAGTGTATTCAGATTGAGAAATCCTCAATGTGTGTGCCTTAGGCACACTTCTATTTCAATTTCTGTTGTACATTTCCTTGTTAACACTTTTTTACAGCTGAGGTGTTCAGCATCAGGGATTTTCATGTGCCCTTCATTCAGAGAATCTAGGGTTATTATAGGGACAGTCGATATATGAGGGGGGTGCCAATTCTCATTACCTTTTCATAGACTGACACCCTCCGCAGTCAGGAAGGTGATCTTATGACCTAGAATATAGAGTCAGATCAGCACTTTTGCACTTTTTTCACTTTCTTAGGGCCTTTTTAGCATATACTTAATAAAAGAAAAATTTTATTATAAAGGCTTTTACCAGTAAGCTCTCAGTAGAGCTTTCAGTAACATTACTACCTACCACACGTACGCCTCAACCACTGAGCCAATTCACTTCCACCACAAGCTCATTTTTTTCACATTCATGTTTGGATGTACCCTTCCCCTCTTTTAACCAGCTGTTTCACAACCCTAGGTCCAGAACTGTCAGCCACCTGTCACTAAATTAACAATCAGTATTTATTTTCTGAGGTAGTGTCGGTGGACCAAAGAATTAGCACACAAGGTTTATATACTGAAATGTGGACTTGTGCCATGACCACACAATTAGCACAAAAGGTTTAGATGCTGAAATGTGGACTGATGTCTGGAACACACAATTAGCACTATGGATTAATATGCAGAATTGGCAACTTGTGGCTGCAACACAGAATTAGCACTCCAGATTTATATGCTGGAAGGTTAATTTGAAACAGGATCCTATCTATCAGAACTAGCAAACTAGCTGAGAATAAAAATAAAAAAGTACACACATAATGGGAGGAATAGGGCTAAGCAACAGCACTTGTGAAAAAGACTTGGGTATACTAATAGATCACAGACTACACATGAGTCAACAGTGTGATGCACCCGCAAAAAAGGCAAATACAGTTCTGGGATGTATTAATAATAATAATCTTTATTTATATAGCGCCAACATATTCCGCAGCGCTTTACAGTTTAACAGTTTCAAAACACAAGTCATAAATAACAACGCTAACAATACAATAATTAAAGCAAAATAAGACCAAATAAGACGACCCTGCTTGTGAGAGCTTACAATCTACAATGAGGTGAGGGAGATACAGAGTACAGGTGTGTATTTACAATGGTGTATTTACAATGAAGGTCCAGCCATCTTGCGGGAGTGAAGGATGGATGGAGATAGTGAATGGGCTACACACGCACACTTACACAGAGAATGACTTTGATTAGTGAATGTGATAGGCCGCTCTGAACAGGTGTGTTTTGAGGGAGCGCCTAAAACTATGCAAATTGTGGATAGTCCTGATTTCTTGGGGTAGAGCATTCCAGAGGATAGGAGCAGCACGGGAGAAGTCTTGGAGTCGGGAGTGGGAGGTACGGATTAGTGCAGAGGTTAGTCGAAAGTCGTTTGCAGAGTGCAGCGATCGGCTAGGCCGATAGACAGAAATGAGAGAAGAGATGTAAGGGGGTGCCGCACTGTGGAGAGCTTTGTGGGTGAGAACAAGTACTTTGAATTGGATCCTATAATGAATGGGCAGCCAATGTAAGGACTGGCGAAGAGCGGACGCGTCCGAGTACCGATTACCCAGATGGACGATCCTGGCCGCTGCATTAAGTA